>NC_042615.1:269692920-270311172 GCF_901001135.1 Rhinatrema bivittatum | reverse complement strand
AGCATTTAAAAGTTCTATATTCAGAATGGATCTGTTAAGAAAAAGCACTTGAGATTCCGATAGTTTCAGAAGCGTAATATTCCGGAAGAACCTTTCTTCCTTTAGGGGGCCTCCCAAGACATTGTCTGAGTAAAATATCTCATAGAAAACATAAAATACTTCGCAGATTTCCACCTTTTTTGTTACTACCTTGCCCTGCACCATTTTCATACGGTTTATAAAGGTCTTTTGTCAAATAGCTCGGGTCATATTAGCTAATTGCCTTGTTACCAAAACGAAAGAAGTTGTGTTCAAATACCTGAAGAGCTTTATATGCTCTGCGGTGATGACACACATTTAGTTCTCCCAAGGTGGTGAAATAAATCTTTTTATTTTCTTCAGAGGGGCAACCTGTCATTTTCTGTTTAGCTAATTTTAATTTATCTTCCAACTCGAGAATAGCGGCGTTAAGTTTTTTATTGCGACTAGCTACATAAGCGATAATTTTGCCTCTGAGCACCGTCTTACCGGTCTCCCAGAAAAGTTGGGGTGAACTAAGATGTTTTTTGAACGCGACAAAGTCTTCTCATTTCTTCTGGAGGAAAGACTGGAAATCTAGGCAATTTTTTAAGTAGCTGGGAAATCTCCAAACATGTTCCCCAGGCGTATAATTAGAGAATCTGAGGTCGATCCATATAACTGCATGATCAGAAATGGCTTGAGAACCAATTTCAGCATGAGCAGTATAGAGGAACTCCTCTCTGGCTATTAGGATGTAGTCTATCTGGGACATGGAGGAATGGGCTCAGGATATATGAGGAAAGTCTTTCTCCTCCGGATGTAATACTCGCCAGATATCTCTATAAGATTGTTTTCTCTGCAAAGGAATGCAACCCCATTACCTCTATAAATATTGAATGTTGCATTTACATAGAAACATAGAAATGACGGCAGAAGAAGACCAAACGGCCCATCCAGTCTGCCCAGCAAGCTTCACACATTTTTTCTCTCATACTTATCTGTTTCTTTTAGCTCTTGGTTCTATTTCCCTTCCTCCCCCACCATTAATGTAGAGAGCAGTGATGGAGCTGCATCCAAGTGAAATATCTAGCTTGATTAGTTAGGGGGTAGTAGGGGTAGTAACCGCCGCAATAAGCAAGCTACACCCATGCTTATTTGTTTTAACCCAGACTATGTTATACAGCCCTTATTGGTTGTTTTTCTTCTCCCCTGCCGTTGAAGCAGAGAGCTATGCTGGATATGCATCTAAAGTGAAGTATCAGGCACATTTGGTTTGGGGTAGTAACCGCCGTAACAAGCCAGCTACTCCCGGCTTTGTGAGTGCAAATCCTTTTTTCCACATTTCCTCTTGCTGTTGAAGCTTAGAGTGATGTTGGAGTCACAGTAACCATGTGTATGTTTATTGAATAAGGGTATTGTGTCCAGGCAGTAGCCATCATTCTGGCGAGTCACCCACTCTTCATTGGCGGCCTCTTGACTTTATGGATCCACAGTGTTTATCCCACGCCCCTTTGAAGTCCTTCACAGTTCTGGTCTTCACCACTTCCTCCGGAAGGGCATTCCAGGCATCCACCACCCTCTCCGTGAAGAAATACTTTTTGAGGGACTCTTATCCAAAACAGGATCATGTACATGACTGAAGTCCTCCACTACTAGTATAAGCCCTTGGATGTGGAGAAAAAGCTGGTAGGAGACAGAGAAAAAAGTCATGAAAGTAGACATTGGGGGCATATATGGCCCCAACTGGCCATTCAGAGATCTTATTACCAGTAAAAAACGGCCTTCTGTATCATGAAAAGTGTTATGCAGTTGAAAATTAGGAGTTTTATTGATCAGGGTAGCTACACCCCCACTTACTTTTTGTTGGTGAGAAATAACAAGCACTGACCCACTCTCTGCTCAATTTTTTCAACTCTGTCTCTGTTAGATGGGTCTCCTGGATGCACCCAATTGCTGCCCTTGATCTCTTCACAGTTCTTTGTTGCGGGTCAGATTCTTTTTCACAGGCCTAATCTGTGTGCTCTTTCAATGGTGAGGCTAGAGTGCAGATCTGGTAAGTTTAAATTTTCGGGTAACCACAATTTTAAAAAGGTCCCCAAATTTCAATCCTCTATAGTCTCAGGAAAACCAATGAATCTTAAATTAGAATGACAGGACCAGTTCTCAAGATCATCCAGCTTGTTAGCATGCTCAGTCACCGTGTGTTCTAAAGCGGCCATTTTCACAGTAAAGGCTATGGTGTCCTCCAGAATGGAGATGCGGCCTTTCACGTGCTCGATTTGGGGGCCGATCTCGGTGAGTGCACTTTTCACCTCAAGTATCTGTGCTGAGATACCAGCAAGTTTGATGTTGAGTTCTGCCACCACCACTGCTTTTATCTCAGCAAGCGCTGTAGCGTTTATGGCTGTCACCTCTTTCGAGGTTTGTGCAGTCGCCATCTTGGCTTCAGACCCGTGGGTTTTGTCTCTTTTCTTTTTTGTTCCTTTAATGGGCATATCCAGCAGTGATCGCTGCATGTAGGGCAGTATCGACATATGCTGAGAATAAACCAAGTCGACTCACACCTATGAATCTCTCAGAAAAGCCGATGAGGAGGGATTGTAGGAGCAGGGGTCCGGGACTCTGCAGGAAATATCCTTCTCAGCTCATCGCATCATGTGACCCCCCCCGGACCTCCTTTTTAATACATAGCTTGTAGAATGTATGATGAAACAGGGGTTTTACACAGGTAGAAACAAGTTGAAGAGTCAGGACAGTTAGGTTGTCCAGAAGACAGCACAATCTCTAAAGGGAGTTTGGGGTGAAAACTGGTAACAAGAGTTGTTTAGGGTAGTGTTTTTCAATCTTCTGCTGGAGACACACCTTTCCAGTTGGGTTTTCAGGATATCAATAATGAATATATCTATAGATTTGGATACTTTAGAGATCCAGGGTATTCAGATCTATTTCATGCATATTCATTGTGGCACTCCTGAAAACCCAGCTGGATAGTTGTGCCTCCAGGAGAGGGTTGGGAAACAGTGAGCTACGGATGGTAAATCCAGAAGGAACAAGAAGCATAGGGCTGCTGGAAAATGTAGTTTGGAAATTCTTGCATAGAGTCCATTAGATTAAGGAGGCAGCCACAGAAAGGTGCATTACTAATTGGGAGACACAGCTGAGGCTAATTACAGCTGTGCAGAGAATCAGTGTGTCTCTTAAAGGAGAGAGCACTGCCTTTTAAGCAAAGAGGGAGAGAGAGAAGCAGAAATTGGTGGGGAGCCAGTGGAGAGGGCTAGCCCAGAAGCAGAGATGCTTGCAGCCATTGGTTAGGGATTTTGAATCTGCAGTTGGGAATTGAGTTACACAGTCCTGGGAATTGAGTTAACTGCAGGAAACTACCAGTGTATCCTGATACAGAGATGCCCACATCCATTGGTTAGGGATTTTTTGAATCTGAAAGAGAACAATTTGGAAGTGGGTTCTTATAAGCCCTGGGGAATTGGACTGACCTAGAGGGAATTACCATTGTATCTTGCTTGGGTGATGTTTCAGGACAGAAACTGAAAGCTGTGAGTGTGAAGTGAACACTGTTGCATGGAATAAAGTTGTTTTTACTGCAAATGTCTGACTCTGAGCAGTATGTTCCAGAGAACTATCAACAGGTCATGCAGAGACTAGGCAGCAACATGTCACACACAATAGAATATTTGTTTTTCTTGCTTTCTTTCGCTAGTAAATTCATGAAGAATAACATTTGCAGTTAGTGTATGTAAAGGTGCATTTTGTGGTGTTTCTTTTAAATATGGAAACATCTTTCAGGTATGAATTGGACTTGTACATTTTCTTCTACACATCCAGTTTAGAGCCTGATTCATTAACAGATTTTTCCCATTCTTTGCTCATGGTAGCCACCTCTGATCGACTGGGGTTTTAGATTCCAAGCTGCATTACACACCTAACACATTTCAACAAGTCTTTCCTTAGCCCTGATTCTTGTGTTCTCATGCTACAGGCTAATGTGAGAAGACCTTTATTTTGGGTTCTTTTTAAAATGTGGTAAAAAATAATTTTTTCAAAATGTTTTTTATTTCATAACTTTGCGCCATGTCTTTCTGTCTGCTTTATCGCTTTGTGTGATTGACAGACATGTTTGTCCTTACTTGGGGGACCATACTGCACAGTTATTGAGTGGTTGCCCCTTCCCCCCTCCCCCAGTCCTTTGGTTTACTTCAAACTTAGTTTACATTTGTTTGTATCTTTGTGGTTTTCTGTTGATCACGCACACACACACAGAGCCATCAGGATGACTTTGTGGAATGCACTGGCCTGATGACTTGATGGAAGTCCTGAGCCTATTTCTTGCTCCTTGCACTGGCAGGGTCTAGGAATGCTGTGGACATAATGGTCACAGCCTCCAGGAGGGAGTACCAGTCATTGCCCAACAGTGACACCTTCTGGCCAAGCACTGTGCACATGTATTGCAATCCAAATGGAGCTGTGGTTTGTGGCTCTTGTCAGGACTGGCGCTGGGATGGATGGAGAGAGCTAGCAAATTGGAGAATATCAATTTATGTACTTAGGTAACTGCAGATCAAAGCTAATGGTCCTGAAGACCTAAGGACCATTCTGATTGACCCGGAAGCTCATATAAGATGGAGAAAGTTACTGCTTGAAAGAAAAAGCCCTCCTCTGTCCATATGGTGCTGTATCCTGCTCTTCTTGGTTTCCATCTGCTATGGCTAGATCTGTAGAAGGAAAAATAGTATTTTCTTTGTTGCTGTAGCACTGTCAGAAAATTTAAACTGGTTGGAAAATGGGATGGTAAGCAGGGACTAAAAGGTTAATGAGGATGCAACTACTCTATATGTTAGAAGTGTAAAGAAAAGCAAAAGAAAAATGAAACCTATCTGGTTCTCAAAGGAGGTGGCTGACAAAATTAAGGCTAAAAGAACAGCATTCAAGAAATATAAAAGATCCCAAAGGGAGGAGCACAAAGAACAATATTTGATTCAACTCAGGGAGACAATGAAATTAATCAAGTCGGAAAAATGTCAAGCGGAAGAGCGGATTGCCAAGGAGATAAAGAATGGTAACAAAACATTTTTCAGATACATCAGTGAAAAGAGAAAAGTTCAAAGCGGTATAGTGAAATTGAAAGGTGGAAATGATCAATGCGTGGAGAGAGACGAAGAAATGGCAGATATATTAAACGAATACTTCAGTTCTGTGTTCACTAAAGAAAACCCTGGAGAAGGAAGGAAGTGGAATAGACGAAAACCCTTTTACAGTAGAAAATGTATGGGAAGAGCTAAAGAATCTGAAAGTGGACAAAGCCATGGGACCTGATGGGATTCATCCAAGGATACTGAGGGAGCTCAGAGATGTGCTGGCGGGTCCGCTGTGTGACCTGTTCAATAGATCCCTAGAAACGGGAGTGGTGCCGAGTGATTGGAGAAGAGCGGTGGTGGTCCCGCTTCACAAGAGTGGGAACAGAGAGGAGGCTAGTAACTACAGACCGGTTAGCCTCACTTCGGTGGTGGGAAAAGTAATGGAGTCACTGTTGAAAGTGAGAATAGTGAACTATCTACAGTCCGGAGAATTACTGGACCTGAGGCAGCATGGATTCACCAGGGGAAGATCCTGTCAGACAAATCTGATTGACTTTTTTGACTGGGTAACCAAGGAATTGGATCGAGGAAGAGCGCTCGATGTCATCTACTTAGATTTCAGCAAAGCTTTTGATACGGTTCCGCATAGGAGACTGGTGAATAAAACGAGAAGCTTAGGAGTGAGTGCCGAGTTGGTGACCTGGATTGCAAACTGGTTGACGGACAGAAACAATGTGTGATGGTAAATGGAACTTTCTCTGAAGAGAGAGCGGTTTTAAGTGGTGTACCACAAGGATCGGTGTTGGGACCGGTCCTGTTCAATATCTTTGTGAGCGACATTGCGGATGGGATAGAAGGTAAGATTTGTCTTTTTGCGGACGACACTAAGATATGCAACAGAGTGGACACGCCGGAAGGAGTGGAGAGAATGAGACGGGATTTAAGGAAACTGGAAGAGTGGTTGAAGATATGGCAGCTGAGATTCAATGCCAGGAAGTGCAAAGTCATGCATATGGGGAGTGGAAATCTGAATGAACTGTATTCGATTGGGGGGGTGGGGGTGGGGGGGGAAGGCTGATGTGCACGGAGCAGGAGAGAGACCTTGGGGTTATAGTGTCTAATGATATGAAGTCTGCGAAACAATGCGACAAGGCGATAGCAAAAGCCAGAAGAATGCTGGGCTGCATAGAGAGAGGAATATCGAGTAAGAAAAGGGAAGTGATTATCCCCTTGTACAGGTCCTTGGTTAGGCCTCACCTGTAGTACTGTATTCAGTTCTGGAGACAGTATCTACAAAGAGACAGAGACAAGATTGAAGCGGTACAGAGAAGGGCGACCAGAAAGGTGGAGGGTCTTCATCGGATGTCATACGAGGAGAGATTGAAGAATCTAAATATGTACACCCTGGAGGAAAGGAGGAGCAGGGGTGATATGATTCAGACTTTCAGATACTTGAAAAACTTTAACGATCCAAAGACAATGACAAACCTTTTCCGTCAGAAAAAAATCAGCAGAACCAGAGGTCACGAGCTGAGGCTCCAAGGAGGAAGACTAAGAACCAATGTCAGGAAGTATTTCTTCACAGAGAGAGTGGTGGATGCCTGGAATGCCCTTCCGGAGGAAGTGGTGAAGTCCAAAACTGTGAAGGACTTCAAAGGGGCGTGGGATAAACACTGTGGATCCATCAGGTCTAGAGGACGCGTATAAAGAGGAGGCAGCAAAACACTGCACAGAGCGGCAGTAGCCACAGAGGCATTCACGGAGTGGGATGCCAGTGGCCAGTGGTTGGTGTTCCACCTTCACGGAGCGGAAGGATGGTGGGCTGCCATCTCCAAATTAAAAAAACAAAAAAAACAAAAAACAGAGATGGGTTCATGGGCTATAGGTATTACCAATTATTAGGCTTATTCAATTACCAATTATTAGGCTTTTCAATATTTGATGATAGTTAATGTGACTTTCAAGGCATACTTCACTTTCAATGCATATCCAGCATAGCTCCCTGCTTCAACGGCAGGGGAGAAGAAAAACTAATACTTCACGCATATCCAGCATTGCTCTCTGCTTCAACGGCAGAGAGCTATGCTGCCACTTACCCAACTAATCAAACTTAATATTTCACTTGGAAGCAGCTCCATCACTGCGCTCTACATTAATGGTGGGGGTGAAAGGGAAATAGAACCTAAGGTTACTAAGAGCCAAGAGAAACAAATAAGTATGAGAAAAAAGAAGTGTGAAGCTTACTGGGCAGACTGGATGGACCGATTGGTCTTCTTCTGCCGTCATTTCTATGTTTCTATGTTTCTATGATGAAAGGAAAGAGAGGGAGTTGTGGTGAGTAAGAGGAAGGACAAGTGAGGGTGTAGGGTGAGTGAGAAAGAAGAAGGGAAAGTTAGATGAATTGGGAATGAAAAAAAGAAAGATACTGGAGTGGAAGAACAGAAGGAGTGAGAGAAGAAAAGGTGAGGGAGAGTGGCATGAGTGAGAAGAAAAAGCAGTTGAAGTGATAAGGCAGAGAGAGATGGAAAGTAGATTTAGAAAGAAAAGAGTGAGAGATTCCCTGTAGATTCATTAAAAGTGGGGATGCTAGTTCTGTTTGTTCAAAATTGCTTGGGGCCCAGCATCCCCTCCTCCATTCTGCCATTGCAAAATTCTAGCTCTATCTCTGGTCTGCCTACTGTTTGTTTTTTAATGTCTTACACTGTTCTAGCTTTCTTTCTTTCCTAGTCATTTTGTTCTCTGGTTATTTTAGTCTTTCCCCTTTCCCCTCCTTTCTCGTTTCCTCCAGTTTGACCTTCCATCCAGCTATTTCTATTCTTCCCTGCTTTCTTATTCCCCCATCCACCCTTCAACCTGGAATATAATACAAGGATCTGGGGCCCTTTTTATGGTACTCAAGAAACAAGCACTGTACAACACAGCAAAACAGTCTGCTGTTCTTATGGCCACCATAGAAACTTTGGATCTAAAGTCTGCCATGTACAGTATGTCCAAAATTTTCTCTTTCATCCTGTACAAGATAAATTATTCCACGCTTAGAGGATTTTTTTATGGTGTTCATATATTTAAACTTAAACTTAGAGAGGCAGCAGGAGGAAGAGGTGGGCAGTATGGCATTGTAAATAGAGAGCAGGGAATCCAAGGCCACGTTTCATCTAAGTTGCACTGGAAAATTCTGAGAGGCTGGAGATAAAATTACCCCTCAATGGGGCTTTCCTGATGAATTTGGAAGACTGGTGGGTATTAATGTACTCCTCAGAAACAACACTAGAATAGCTCACTTTTATACCTGAATTCAAAAAGAACAAATATAAAGTAAGCAACAATTCTGGTGGGCCTTGGGGAACAAGAACTTTGACTCATTCATTCCTGGACTTCCCCATTGTTCAACAAAGTTATTCTACCAGCAATACATTTCAAACTTTTGCAATAACCGGTTTTGAGGTAGACAGAAAATTATCACTTCTGAGGTCAGCCCAACAAATCTTGCTCTTTTGAGACAGCTGGATTCCCAGCAGCAAGCCCACCCAGCGAGGGAAGCAGGTGCCTGAGTCCCTGGACCCCCACAGGGGGAGGCTTGCCTATTTCCTGAAAGGTGTGAGGATCAAATGATTGGAATTATACATTTAATTGCAGTTTAATTAAGCTCCACCAGGGAAACCAAGTAGCTGCAGCAGATATTTCTGTCAGGCTAATTTGTTCCATGTGACATTGACTTAGACTGTTAACACACTGTAGGAAACATTTCATTAAAGCAAGCTGGGAGCCTCACAAGTTAAGTGGAAATATAGGCAGGATCAGAACCTCACTGAGAAGTTAAGGCTTTTTACATATTGTCTAGTATAGCATAAAGTTATTAAAATTATATCTTCAAAATTCACATATATAAGTATTATTATTCAGATTTATAGCATATCTATCATCCCAGCAGGATACTATTATGTTTCATAGACACAGCACTTCAGAAACATGCATACAGACAATTATGCTGCCAGATCATCTAACACATATTTCTGGTGATCTGACTGCATGAAAGCTTCCTTATAAGAAGGATGGAATGAAAACAAAGTTATGAGGAGTTCTGGTGTGTAGAGCCTGTAGCTGGGGCTTAGAAAGTTTTGCAGCAGGTTTTTAAAATTCTATAGCCTATTTGCATACACTTTACTTAATATGCATACAGTCAAATGTTTAATTGCAACATTATTCTAAATTTTACAATAAAGGGCTTGTATTCATCAAGGTTTATTTCCCCCACAGACACAGAATGGGAAAAAAATTGTAATCAATCAGACCTTAAATGTTTTCATTAAATTCCATCTTTATTATGTAAGTCTGGTTAATTTCCTTTTCCTTCTCTGTTTCTCTTGTATTCTTTCCTCTTTTGGTTCTCTTCCCTTTACTCTCCCTTCCTAATTGTGCCTCTATTCTTCTCCAACACATCTGTTCTCTCCCTCATCTTCTTTCCATCCATTGTCTGCTCCTGGTTACTGCCCTCAGTTTCATTTCTTCTTTTTTTCTTGTCCTTTTCCATACCCTGTGATTGTGCATACACCATGCAGATTTGTATTTCTGTTACCACCAGTAGCTCAGTTTTTGCTGTTCACTAGACCTTGGAAGTAGAACGGGTATCCTACACTTTGCTGGGATGATTCAGAGTTGCAGTGTTGCTTGCTGAGCAAGTTGGATTGTTATAGCAGTGGGAGGTGGCAGCAACATCAGGCCAGCAGTAAGCAAAGAGAAACATCGGGCCAACAGCACAGGCAGACAGGTGTTTGGGCCATTTCCAGTGACTCCATGACACAACCCAGATTCTGTGGTCACTGGTCACTGCTGTGGGTGCAGGAAACTGTGGGACCTAATTATATAAAATATATAGAGGATTATTTTAAATCTATGAGGTACCTTGTCAGAATAGTTATGTCAAACATTGCCTGACATGTTATTTTATTCTCTATTGATGGGTTAGATGATTTGGTGCCTTCTCACAAGCTCTAGAATTTTTAAAAACAATAGCACCAAAGGAGGATGTTACAGTCATTGAAGACCAGTTGTCTTATTTCCTTTTTTTGCTAAACTAAAAAGCAGTCCCTTTCCCATCAGAAGTTCCTTGTTTTCATTCTTTTATGCTACTTCTAGCCTATTTAGAGATTTTCTCTGTTAGTCGTGTTGTGGTTATGGCTTATTTTCATTATGGAACAAAGATTTTACTTGAACAGTTACCAGACTTCTGAGGACCTCTGTGTCAAAATGTGCTAGGTGATTATTTAATTATCTGGTTCTTTTCCTCATATTTCAGTGTTTCCCAGCCAGTGTACCATGATACACTGGCATGCTTTCAGACTCGATCAGGTGTGCCACGGAAACGTCACCACCGATTGATGCTCATATTCAGCATTTGCCCTCAGCATCTCACAGCATCAGGAGACACCAATGGTAGTTTTTAAACATGTAGGAGCTCCTTTCTGAAAAGATGGGTAATCACGTGTCCTCTTCTTTCCAGCTACAGCATGATCCTAGAGCAGCATGCCCACAAGAGGTCTTCATCTTTCCTCTCACAAGCTTTCTCCTTTGAGTCCTTACAGCCTTTGTCTTCTCACCAGGCTGAGTGAGAAAAGGAGAGTGTGCACTGAGCACTCAATTTGACCCATTCTTAGTGCTGGGAGCAGCAGGAGTAGAGGAGTTCTGGCGGCCAAGATAATTAATGAGCTGGTTGCCCATATCATGCGACTTCTCCTTTCTCTCTTCTTCTGCACTTGTATATAGAGGGAACTGGTCTATTATTTATTTTTTTGAAACTCTATCATTTTTTTAGACAGTAAACAAAGTGGAGATCGGTGTATAAGAAAGACCTTTATTGGAGCCCAGCGTGCATAAAGCAGTATTAAAAACAGAACAAAAATGCAATTTACTGCAGCAAGGAGCAACAATTTTAAATCAAGCCCATAATGCACTTTATAACATTTCCATAACTGATCATACTTAAAATGCTGTCCTTTCAAATTAAAATGTAATTTCTCAATATCTGCAGTGTCATGGATTTGGGCATGCCAGCAATCCATTCTGGGGTTAGATTTCCAATGGGTAGTGATAGTAAACCTGGTGGCAAGAAGAAGCTGACCCATAAGGGATCTTAGATTGACAGGTATTAGCAAACCATCCCACACACCCAGCAACCCCAAAAGGGGTGTAACATGTACGGGGTAATCAATAATGTCACTTATCTTTTGGGTTACTTCTTTCCAGAACCAACTCACTCCTTGACAGCATCACCATGAATGAAAATAAGTACCCACTTCTCCACAGCCTGTCCAGGAGGACAGGAAATAGGCAGGAGAGAAATACAGGGATGCAATAGGTTCTGTGAGGAAGCTGAATTCCTAATTCAACCCTTTTGCAGCATATAGAAATGTGGTGAGCAGACTTCCACATTCTTTTCCATGTCTTAATATCTAGGGTAGTGCTCAGAACATCATTCCACGTATCTATTAATCTTTGAGGCATACATTCTCCAAATTTCTCGAATAGCATGCCCAGGTACATATTAGCAATACTTTTAGCAGAAACATCAGTTTCACACAAAAAGTCTTCCATATTGTTAAGAGGATGCAGTGGATTCTGCAAATCCAGTTTGCTTTGTAGCGCCTCTCTTAACTGTAACTAATAAGCATGTAAGATGTCAGATAATTCATATTCTTCTTGGAGCACTGGAAAAGACTGGAAGCCAGTGTCATCCCATAACTGGGTGACAAAACCAAGACCTTTGTCCCTCCACTGTTGAAAAGCTGGGGAAAAGGTACAGCCAGAAATGCAAGAGTTTTTGAAAATGGGAGACTTGGGTGATAGATTCTTAGTTTGTCTGCCAAGAAATCTGGCAACCTGTCTCCATATTTGTAGCATATGGGTCAGCCAAGGGCTATCTTGGTAAATTATTCTACAAATAGGAGAAGTGGGGGGCAAGGATATCAATGAAGCCAGACTATTTCTCCAGCCTGCTCCCACTCCATCAGGCGCCAACTAAGGTTCCTATTATTGAACCAAATTTTGAGACAGCTCAGTCTGTCCACCAAGTAGTAGAATCTAAATTTGGATAAGGCCATGCCCCCCTGTCTTTTAGAGAGCCATAGGAAACTCGGATTAATCCTAGCTTGTTTATGATTCCATATAGATTTAGTAATCTGACTATGTAAATCTACAAATATTTTTGCTGGTATTATGCATGGGACGTGTTAAAATAGATACAATAATTTGGGTAAGACACTTATCTTAGCAAATTAATTCTCCTGGCCCAAGATATTGGTAAATCCCCCAGTCAGATAGATCATGTGTCACGAATGGGCTCCGGTCAGGAGTCGAGAACACCACTAACAGGGGTGTCTCCGGGTGGAGAGAGGCAGGGTTGCAGAAGAGTCCAGATGCTGGCTGGTGCAGGCAGGAATGAATGAACCCTATGGGCAAGTGGGAAGGTGGAATAGGCAAATGGAGTTTCACACTGACTGGGGATACCTAATATCAGATGCATGTAGGTAAGGGTGAACTTGAGTACTGGTACTGCATGGAGGTATGTGTGAATGTGAATGCAGGTACAGGTGTACAGGAAACTGGAACTGGGTGCTGGTAAGGATGAATTCAGGAAGCGTGCAGGTAAGAGTGATAATGGCTGGAGGTATAAGTGACTGAGATGAGAAAACAAGACTGACAGAGAAAGGTACAGACAAACCAGGACAGCACTGACAATGAACATGAAACACATAGGCCCGAAGGCAGCAGAGCGGGGCAGAGGGCCCGTAGGCCACACACACACGGTAGGCAGAGGGCCCGTAGGCCACACACACACTGTAGGCAGAGGGCCCGTAGGCCACACACACAGAGAAGGCAGAGGGCCCGTAGGCCACACACCCACAGAAGGCAGAGGCCCCGTAGGCCACACACACACACAAGGCAGAGGCCCCGTAGGCCACACACCCACAGAAGGCAGAGGCCCCGTAGGCCACACACCCACACAGAAGGCAGAGGCCCCGTAGGCCACACACACACACAGAAGGCAGAGGCCCCGTAGGCCACACACACACACAGAAGGCAGAGGCCCCGTAGGCCACACACACACACAGAAGGCAGAGGCCCCGTAGGCCACACACACACACAGAAGACAGAGGCCCCGTAGGCCACACACACACACAGAAGGCAGAGGGCCCGTAGGCCACACACACACAGAAAGCAGAGGGCCTTTAGGCCACACACACACAGAAAGCAGAGGGCCCTTAGGTCACACACACACAGAAGGCAGAGGCCCGTAGGCCACACACACACAGAAGGCAGAGGGCCCGTAGGCCACACACACACAGAGCAAGGCGAGTCAGGACAGAAGGCCCGTAGGCCAAACACAGCAAGCAAGGCAATACAGAACAGGACAGAAGGCCCGAAGGCCAAACACCGCAAGCAAGGCAATACAGAACAGGACAGAAGGCCCGAAGGCCAAGCACGGGAGGCTAGAGCAGGGAGCCCAGGCGAGCTCGATGCTGAAGCGCCGATGGTACTGCTAGACAGGGTTATAAAGACAAGACTGGTGTATAGAGTAGACAGAAAGGAAGGAGTGGGCCAGCCAGAAGGACATGCTCGTGGAGGACCTCTGGTGGTGAGGTGGCTACATAGCAGGCATAGCCGTAACATCATGTTTAATTTTATTGAGAATTACGCTATATTTCTTAGAATAAAGGTCCTTAAATTCCGTGGGAATGAAGATACCAAGGTATCTGAATTCAACACATATCAAATGGAAGCCATATAGGCAGACCCTAATTTTGAATTTAGGGCCAATAGGAAAAATTTCAGTTGTCATAACTAATTTTGTATCCACCAAGGGCACCGTATTGAATAAGAAGATCTAGAAGTGTGGGTCCAGACTTTGTAGGTGCTGAATGAAAGACCAGCATATCATTCACGTATAGAGATAACTTATGTTCCCATCTCTCCAGACAAAAACCCTTAACATCAAGGCATTTTCTAATAGCCACCACCAGAGATTCAATAGCAAGATTAAACAGTAGTGTCAACAGTGGGCAACCCTACCTGGTATCTCGGATGATGGAAAGAAAGGGTGAAAGAAGCTGTTAACAAGAATTCTCGCCCGAGGGCTTTCATACACATCAATTATCTAGGCGCTATCAGGTAACCCCACCTCCTCTAGGATTCCAAACAAAAAGGGCCATAAAAGCCTGTCAAAGGCCATTTCCACGTCAAGGGAAATAATCAGCTCAGCAACATCCCTTTGTTTTGACAAATGAAGGATGTTAAATAGTTGTCGAGTACTGGAGATCAGCTTGTTCCCCTTTATAAAGCTTGTTTGAACAAAATGTATTAACTCAGACATGACATTGTCTATATGCAACTGCAAAACTTTGGGCAAGATTTTTATGTCTGAGTTCAACAGGGAGATCAGCTTGTATGAACCACAGTCAAGGGCATCCCTACCCTTTTTGTGAATTAAGGATATGTTAGCATCAGCCATATCCTCAAGCTTAACCTCTTGGACCCCAGCAGCATTAAAAGTATTGAACAAAAAGGGCATGAGCTCCGGAAAGAACTTTTTATATAGGTCTATATGATAGCCATCAGGGCCAGGACATTTCCCTCTTGATAAGGCCCCAACTACCTTTTGTATCTCAAGGGGAAGGTAGGAGCTGACTATAGCATCTTGTGCCTGACAGAAATTGATGGTAAAATAAGAGGCATAAGAAATTCTTTAATATCATCTCTGCTCATAGCAGCTGTGTCTGTGTACAGCTCAGAGAAGTACTTCACAATTACATCTTCAATTTCGGAGGGGTCTGCAGTAACTGTGCCTGAGGGTTTCCTAATATTAATAATAGTTGATCTATTAGTGTGCTTTTTAACAGCCTTGGATATTTTTTCCACTGATTATTTTCTCCTATTTTTGTTTGTTGTAATAAACACTGATAAATTCCTGAGAAAAATAAAATAAAAACTGAAAACAAATGTCTCTAGTTATTGAAAAAATTGTTGAAGGACCAGTAAATAAAATGTTATTAAATGAAGCAAAAAAGTAACTGATCAGTATTTTATGCTGTTCCTAAAAAACTTGCAGAGCTCTAAAGAGGGAATAATTCAGAGATCTTTCTCTCCCTATAATGATCCTGTTTTAGGAATCGCTTTCAATCGTTGTTTATACAGGATCGAAGCGCTCTGTTAACCATTAATATTTAAGAATAAATAAAAAAATTTAACTTTCTTCCTCCCTATGCAGTTGGTAATGTCAGTTTCTAGCATCACTATTAAATTTTTGTGGTTCTTAAAACCCCAACTGCAGGTTTCAGTGGGCATTTGGATCCTTCAGAGACCTAAAAGATGAATAATTTTTTTTTTGTTTTTGTTTCTAAAATGCTGTCTTTTTAGGTATGTCACTGATTCACCAATACCACCAAGTGTCATTTAATTACTACAAATGATTTGGCCTTTGTGCTTGAAAAACTGGAATGTCCATATGAACCCCTGCAGAGAGCTGAGCTGTACCCTTACTTGAATAGGGTTTCCAATAAGGTGCTAACTTATTTAACACCCAATATTCCAATCAAACCTATGCTTTTGGCTCCAGAGATGACTCAGCGTGTTTTTTGGGGGGTGACCTATGAGTCAGGGTATGTTCAAGGTTTCTGTTTCTTTTCAGCTACTAATACTGCCAGTGTGGCAAAGTTATGTCCATCACTGATGGACATAACTATTGCTATATTTGTTTAGGCCTGGAACATGACCAAGACTCATGTAGAGACTGTAGTCGGATGTCCCCGAGGGCCCAGCACCAGCGCGCTGAAAAGATGGAGCATCTCCGAATGGGCTCTTACGCCAGGACCGGCGAAGAAAGGTAAAGCATCCATGAAGAGGGCCTCCTCCCTTGAACCAAGTGAAATGCGCTGCGCTGATTCAGGTACCGGGCCCGGGTTTGACAGACCCTTAGAACCTCTCAAAAAAGCCGGAGTGCCAGCAGAGGTACCTCAGCAGGACAAAAGAGTCGCTGGTGCGTCAGTTAGGTCACAGGGCTCTGTTCCCAGTTGACCCTGCTCCCCGGCGCCAAAGGACTCGATGCAGTCAAAGCATCAGAAAAAGCTGGCGCACGGCGCACCTTCGACGCACTCAACGCACGGCGCACCTTCGCACTCAACGCATGGCGCACCGTCGACGCACTTGACACCATCAATGCACTCGAAGCACATGGAGCGACCTGAGTGTACGGCGCATAAGAAACACTCGACGCTTACAACGCACCCCAAGTGTCTGACGCAAACCGCAACGCACGCTTCGAAGCCATCGATGCAACCAGGTAAGGAACAACAACTACTGTTCCACAAGAAGTCTCACAGAGACAAACACACACATAGAGCCTCATCTACGCACTCTGGACGCTCTACAACACTTAAACATCCATGTGACAGCCCAGATGTAGATATTGAGCTCCTTTCTGACCCGGATTCCCAGTCTTCAAAGGATGCATCAATCAGTGGAGGTTCTTTTTCAGATTTGTCTTCAGTATTTCGCAGCAAAAGGTTATCTCCTCAACTGCAAATACCCCTTCTGAAAAGTCACAGATCATCTCCAGTTATTCCACCTACACCTGAGCTCGGAAGAACGACTCCACAGGATATCTTGTTGGCTGCATTACCTACAAGACCATCCTCAATGCCGGGGCACTTACCCCCGCAACCAGGAACCCTGGCCTCCATGGCCATGATGAAAATTTCGTAAGCATTAAGTTAGTTTTTTGAATATCTTGAGCATGCGAAATCGGATCCACCGGTAGAGTCTCCTCACCACTCTCGACCTTCATCGCCTGCTCCTAGACCTCTGGCTCCAGCTGACCTTCCATCACCGGCTCTCCCACACAAACCGGATTCACAAATAACCTCATCCTCCCCAAATTCCTCCACGGGAATGCCCTCTGACCCGCCAGAAGGTTTACCAGAGCCGTATTCACTGCCAGAGGTCCTCTCATATGCAAAATTAATTGAGAAAGTGTGAAATCTTCTTCAAGTGGAGACAGGCAAAATTCCTGATCCCAGAGCTGAGATGCTGGGAATTCTTAAAATATTCGAGATACCACAAGAACGAACGGCCTTACCCCCTCATTCGGTCCTTGATGGGGTCCTGCACAAGATGTGGGAAACCCTTTTTTCCACCACTGCTGCATCTCGTAAGACAGATTTAAAATACAGAATGAGAAATTCTGCCATTTATGACTCCACTGAACTTCCCCAAAACTCCATCATAGTTGAGTCGGCATTAGCAAAAGCAAAGCGCTCCAAAATCCATGCAAACGCACCCCCGGGACGAGATAACAAATACATGGACGATTTTGGCCGAAGAGTGTACCATTCAGCAATGTTGTCTACAAAAATACATCATCATCAGTTTTACATGACACATTATCTATATGAGTGTTTTCAAAGACTGCACCCTATTTGTCTGGTTGAGGATAACACCCTCCCACAGGCCTTCCTAGATATCGAAGAAGGTCTCCGCCACTTACTTAGATCAGTCTGTGAGACTTTTGAATCTTCTGCAAGAGCTTCCTCAACGGCCATAGCAGCCAGGCGACTTGCTTGGCTAAAAGCAAGTGCGATTTGTGAGTCGTTCACAAAAAGTTGGCAGATATCCCATGCGTGGGTGATAACTTATTTGGTGACAAGTTCGGGAAACGGTGTCCCATCTAAAGGAGCAGAGCACGGCGATACTCTCTCTCACCACCCCCTCTGACATGCACACGGGCCCTTGAAGATTTTATCCATCCTATCGCAGGAGGTCCTACCAAAGAGCACCCTCTAGACCTTTTATACCTTACAGGTCTCAGCACTATGGTCAACCAAGACTTTCGTCACAATTCAATCAATCAAGGGGCAGGCCTTGTCAACAGTGACAACCTAAACAGGCAGCTGCACCTCCACAAAAGCAACCGCCTGCTTTTTGAGTACCAGAGAGCCACACCCACCAGCATTCATAGGAGGACATCTGCGCTACTTTTACAGCAACTAGGAGTCCATCACCACAGATCAATGGGTGCTCAACATAATCAAGGAAGGTTATCGCCTGAACTTCTTGACCCTCCCATCTCTCCCCCACATCCCTCCTCTTCGGAGTACATCTTCCCACTTATCATCCCTCAATTACGAATTTGCTGATTCAGAAATCTATTCAATCAATCCCTCTTCAACAACAAAATCAGGAATTCTATTTCCAATATTTCCTCATCCCAAAGAAGTTGGGGGGTCTCCTCCCCATTCTGGATTTACGAAACCTCAACAAACATATCCAGAAAGAGAAGTTCAAGATGACCTCTCTCAAGAACATCTTACCGCTGTTACAGCCCAACGATTGGCTATGCTCTATTGACCTGAAGATGCGTACTTTCATATACCCATGCATCCATCTTCGTGGCACTACCTTTGTTTTCAAGTTCAGAACATGCACTACCAATACAAAGTTCTACCGTTTGGCCTGTCCTCGGCCCCAGGAGTATTCATGAAATATTTAGCAGTGGTGGTGGCTCATCTCAGACAACTATCGATCCAAATATTCCCTTATCTAGACGACTGGTTGCTGGTAGCATCGGATCCAAATACGCTACAAGCACACATGGAGCGCACATCAACTGTCTCCAGACACTGTGGTTTCTCATCAATTACGAGAAATCACACCTACAACCTACGCAAACTCTGCAATTCATAGGAGCTCTCATCAGTACCATAGAGGAGAGAGCCTTCCTTCCTCGGGGCAGGATGCAGATGCTTTCAGGCCTAGCGCACAATTTATACAGCCAAAATCAAGCATCGGCATGCCAAGTTCTTCAGCTTTTGTGCCACATGGCAGCAGCCATCCATGTAGTTCCCCACATAAGACTGCACATGCACCACTTGCAATGGGGCCTCAAATCTCAATGGTCCCAGTTCCTACAGCCCCTCAACTCCAGAGTTCAACTCACCAAACCAATGAAAGCAGACATTCAAGGATGGCTCTATCCCAGCAACCTATCCTCAGGAACTCCCTTCAGGTTGCCCCCTCATCAGCTAATGCTCACAATGGACGTCTCCAGGTAAGGTTAGGGAGCCCACCTCGACGACCTCAAAACTCAGGGACTTTGGTCTCCACAAGAATCCACGTAACAAATCAATCTCCTAGAGTTACGCGCAATCTGGAGAGCGCTTCAGACCTTCTCTTCTCAAGTCCAAGGAAAACGACTCATGGTGTACACCAACAACCAAGTCGCCATGTTCTACATAAACAAAGGAGGGGGGATCTGGTTCATGGACTCTGTGTCGAGAAGCAATTCGAATACTCCAATGGGCGAATACAGCCCAGTTATCCCTCCAGGCCACTTACCTTCCAGGTCTGAACAACGTAACGACGGACCGGCTAAGCAGAGTTTTTCACCCACACAAATTGACTTTAAATCGGGAAGTGGCCCTCACCATTTTCCAAAAATGGGGCTTCCCAACAATTGACCTCTTTACCGCAGAAAGCAATCATCAAATGCGGATCTTTTGCTTCACCTACCCCAGCAAACTTCAATACGCCCTGGATACCTTCCTCATCCCATAGACGACAGGCTTACTGTATGCCTACCCTCCCATTCCGTTGATATCAAGGACAATTCAGAAATGCATTCAGGACATAGCGGACATGATCCTCATAGCTCCATCATGGCTGAGACAAACATGGTATGCATATCTCATGCGACTTTCCACATGCCCACCAATTCCGCTGGAGAACCATCTGCGACTGTTAACACAGGAAGGAGGCTCCCTCCTTTATCCAATGCATCAATCCCTCCATCTCATGTCATGGAGATTGAAAGGCAAATATTAAACCACCTGGGTCTACCTTCGCAGGTAGAAGATATCCTTATCGCATCAGGGAAGCCTTCAACCAGACATAACTATGCTGGCAAATGGCATCACTAGCAGACGTGGTGTAAGCCACGGAACCTAGATCCATTCTCCTCCACCACCATACAACTACTGGAGTATCTTCATATGCTTTACCAAGCGGGTTTGGCCACTACGTCAATTTGAGTACATATCAGCGCAATTGCAGTTTTTCATCACTCTCATAATGGCCTGTCCATCTCTAACCATCCTTTGATCTCCAGATTCATGAAGGGCATGCTTCGCCTCAGACCACCGATAACAAAGCCACCCGTACCATGGGTCCTGAACATTGTCTTGGAGCAGCTAATGCTGCCTCCCTTTGAACCCTTAGACACAAGTCACATTAAATACCTGACATGGAAAACAGTGTTCTTAGTGGCCATCACCTCAGCTAGGAGAGTAAGTGAGTTACAAGCCTTAGTTTACTACTCCCCTTATTTAGAATTCTACCATGACAAAGTTACCCTTCATCCTCATCCCACCTTCCTTCCCAAGGAGGTCTCTGCTTTTCATCTTAATCAAACCATCACTCTGCCCATTTTCATGCCAAAGCCTCATAACAATGATTGGAAAAGCTTCTCCACTCACTGGACTGTAAATGGGCTCTAGCTTACTATAAACAAAGGGCTCAAGCTCCCATAAGACCTTCTCAGCTC
Source organism: Rhinatrema bivittatum (assembly GCF_901001135.1). Classification (NCBI taxonomy): domain Eukaryota; kingdom Metazoa; phylum Chordata; class Amphibia; order Gymnophiona; family Rhinatrematidae; genus Rhinatrema; species Rhinatrema bivittatum. The sequence continues at coordinate 270,290,496 of NC_042615.1, read as the reverse complement.
TTCCTTTCCTTTAATCCAAATGATCCTGGTCAACCCGTCTCTAAGAGAAAAATCGCCAGTTGGTTATCACAATGCATTCTGTTTTGTTACAACAAACGATCAATCAAACTTCATAAGAAGCCTCAGGTGCACCAAATACACGCCACTGCAGCATTAGTTGCCCACTTGAACAAGGTTCCATTACTGGATATCTGCAAAGCGGCAACTTGGTCATCCATCCATACCTTCACGTCACACTATTGTCTATAGCAGCAAGCGACCTCTGATGCAGCACTGGGCACAGCAGTCTTGTCGACTCTTCAAAACCATTGAGACTGTCTACTACCATATGGGTTGCTATCCTGATCGTCAAAGACATACCAAATGGACACAATCTGGGAGCTTGGGACTCCCAGACAGCATGGCTAATTCAGCTCTGCTATCGATGGGAAAAAGCAAGTTTGCTTACTGTAAACGGTTTTTCTGTAGATAGCAGGATGAATTAGCCATGCGATCCCTCCCTCCTCCCTCCTCCCTAGACAGTCCCACAAAGATCACTTAGTTATTACCTCTTGCTTGGCTACAAAGAAACTGAGGAGAAGAAGGGAAATGCGCGGGAAGACCACCGCGCAGCTGCACAGAGTCAAAGCTCTGTCACTCACTGAGGAAACTCCGCCTACTTTGGGTCGCGAGCGCTCCTAGACAGCATGGGTAATTCATCCTGCTATCTATGGAAACACCATTTATGGTAAGTAAACTTTCTGAAACAGATTTTATCACTTTACAGCATCCCTTGGTTACAATTTTTTAAATCAGCCTAGAAATTAAAAAAGGGGTGGAGGAGTGCTTTTAATTTTTAAATCATGTTTGCAATTAATTCCTGTTAGGCAAGAGTCGGGCCCAAGTTTTGAGGTCTTTGTGCCTGATATATCGTCCTCTGGAATCCACTTTTTCAGATTTACTGTCTGTTCTGACCTTATCGTATCAGTTTATCTTAAAACCAAAAACTTAGTAATTATTAGGGACTTTAATATACACACAGGGAATACTCAGTGCTGCATGGAAGAATTGTACAATACCTTTTCTGCTCTTGGTCTGACTCAGGTAATTGATCAATCCACCCATTATGCAGATTAGATAAGCTCTGGGTTCCCACATCCTAGTCCACTCAGGGACACATTTCTGATATTTATATTCATAGTGTCCCGTGGTCTGATCATAAATTGATCAATTTCTCATGCTGGCTTTCTCAGGCCAATTGTGTTTTTTTTTTATAACAACCAATATAAATTCTGTTGTGGATCAGTTGATTTACTGGAATTCTCCTCAAGTGGACTAGAGTTGAAAATTTGGTTATATATACTGATTCCAAAGCAGCTGTATCATTTTGTGATACTTTAGGTGAAGTTATAGACTCTGTAGCTGTTGCAACCGTCCCTTTCCGATGGCTTCACTCCGCCTACCTCTCTTTGTTTGCTCTTCCTCATGCTGCGGATGGACGCCTGGCTGCCGCGGTATCTGCCTGCCATCCTCTCCGGCGTCCCCGGACCGGCTTGGGCGCTGCCTCCCGCCATGCTCCGCTTGTACCATAGGGCGCACGCGCCGCACAACCCTTCTTATTTCCTACTTAACGTGAACCTCCGGGGCGTCCCCCTGTGATGTCGTCATGATGCCCGGATATTTAAAGCCTACAATGTTTGCTAGCCTTTGAATTAGCAAGGGGGTAATCCTACGGGAATCCTACGGATGGGATTTGCTCTCCGTACCCAGCAACTCTGCCTCTCCAATCTCTTTTGGACTCTCTAACGCTAACGGGGTACCCGCTCCTCGGGGGCCTCACTTGCTTTCCAGGTTGCTATCAGGAAACCGGTACTCGCTCCTCGAGGGCCCATGTTCCCTGACTCACTGCCTATTCCTACCTTCTCTTCTGCCTGGAAGGATTCGCTAATCTTCAACATCAGTGAGTACTACCATCTTCACCTCAGAGCTGTTCCCTGGAACCAGGCAGTCACTCCTCGAGGGCCTGCCTCCGTTCTAGCCCCAGTGCCATCTCCGTGGAACTGCTGCGTGAGTACATCATCTGCAAGCCTCCCAGCTCTCAGGGTTCAGATACTCGCTCCTCGAGGGTCTGCTCTCCCTACTCTGGGGATCTCCATACTGGGGTCTTGTATATTCTCCACTGTACTCATTCTCTCAATTCTTTCCACTACAGTACTGCTACTGGAGGAGTCGCTGTTCCAGCGCCTGAGGGATACCAGCCCTGCTGGGCTATTTCAGCTGCTCACTACTGCCACCTCTGGTGGCTTCCTTACACAATCTAATAAAAGATCAAACTCTGTGTTTGTGTGTCCTGAGCTAAGCCTGACCTGTGGCTACTCACAGGACTTCCCCCCGTGGGTGTGGTCAACTGCCACAGTGTCCAAGTGTCCACCCAAACCTCACGGTTTACAACAGTAGCTCCCCAGAAATTAATGAAGGCTGTTAGAGTTCATCCTAAAGTTCCCTGGTTCTTTCAAGGTCTTGTTTAAAAAAACCAATGCTTTCATCAAGTAGAACAGGATTGGCACAAATATAAAACTTCAACACGTAAGCGAATTATCAACAATTACACTTCATATGCAGACTAGCATTCGAGGCCAGAAGGAAACATTATTATACCTTTCAACTACAGACCTCTTTAAATTGTCCTAGGGAACTATTTTACATCATGAAGAAATTAATGGCTTCATCTAGACTTATTAAAATTGCAGAAATTGACAGTAAACAGTTCGCAGATTATTGTCTACAGAAAACTCTTGATACCGATTTAAACTTAAAAGCCCAGATTTTTAAAGGCCCTGCATGTGTAAATTTTAGGGGTTACGAGTGTGGTAGGGCCCTCACGTGCTGCATACATTTTCTTCCACTATAAAGTCCTAAGGACTGAAGTGGAGGAGGTGTTCTGTGTGGTGTGAACAGAAGGCCCTAGATCCTTTCTCATGCCCCCCCAACAAAAACTGCTTGATTACCATCTACACCTGTCAGAAGCTGGCTTGAAGACCAATTTCAATTAGGGTTCATCTGAGTGCAATTGACACGTACCACCGTAGTGTAGAGGGTATGCCTATCTTTGTACAGCTGATAGTTGTATGCTTCATATGGGGCCTGCTTCAACTGAAGCATCCCCAATGGCTTCCAGCTGTGTCTGGGACTTCAACGTGGTGTTAGCTCAGCTGATGGAAGCTCCTTTTGAGCCACTGCACTCCTGTGACCTGAAGTACCTGACCTGGAAGTTCATATATTTGGTGGTGGTCACTTCAGCATGCAGAGTCAGCAAGCTCCAGACCTTAGTGACTTATTCACCTTATACTAAGTTTTTCTATGATAGGGTGGCCTTATGTATGCATCCTAATTTCCTGACTAAAGTGGTGACGGACTTCCATCATAGCAGTCCATCGTCCTACCAGCATTCTTTCCCAGGCCCCATTTGCACCAAGGCGAACAAACCCTGCACTGAGAGCCTTAGCCTTCTATCTGGAGCAGACAGAAACCCATAGACAGTCCACCCAACTTTTTATTTCTTTTGATAGAAATAGGTTGGATATTGCCATTGCCAAACAGACACTATTGAATTGGCTAGCAGATTGCATCTTCTGTTATGCCCAGGTGGGACTGTATCTTAGGGCCATGTCAAGGCCCATTCTGTCTGAGCCTTGGTGGCCCACTTGCGAGCAGTACCCATGAAGGTGATCTGCAAGGCTGCGACGTGGAGTTCTCTCCACACATTCATATCTCACTATTGCTTGGATAGGGATGGCCGACACGATGGAAGGTTTGGCCAGTCACTCCTTCAGAATCTGTTTGAGGTGTAGAGCCAACTCTATCCTGCCTAGGGCTGATTGTTAGGTTCAGGATGTCTCCCCCTCTGTTACTAAGTACCATTGTGTTGTGCCCATTGTCATCTTATTTGGGTGTCTATTGGTTCCCTTTTATCCTAGGGAAAAACTTGTAGCAAGGGATTCACTCATGTGTGAGGACTACTATCCTGCTTGTCCTTAGAGAAAGTAGAGTTGCTTTCGTCTAACAGGTGTTCTCCAAGGACAGCAGGATGTTAGTCCTCACGAAACCCATCTGCCACCCCATGGTATTGGGTTTCTCCCATTTTTTGGTTTATGTCTACTTTTGTGTTTTAAGACTGAAGAGGGACCCCATGAGGATGCATGGTATTGGGCATGCTGGGCATGCTCAATGTGTCCAAGCCAAAGTTCTACAAACATTGACATATGTTTTCTGTGTCGGGGCTCCATCTGATGATGTCACCCATGTGTGAGGACTAACATCCTGCTGTCCTCGGAGAACACCTGTTACAGGTAAGCAACTCTGCTTTCCCTCCCACCCATTCCTAAGCAGATTCTTTGATTTATAGAATTTTATCCCATTTAAGAGAAAAAGAGAATTTTCACACCAAAAATCAATCAGAGATTTATCTAAGTGACCCAGTCCTTATCAATAGATTAATTGTCCCCTTGCAAGCGTTTGCAAAATTTACATTAAATACACCACATAAATTTAAAGAACTTTAGTTTACACAGCCCTATTTCCTTAGCAACCTAAATTAACTAAGAACACAATAATTAAGATGCAGATAGCTGTCCAGCAGTGAGATGGAGACTTTTCAGTCTTTTGCACCGAGTGCCACATGTTCTGTCTTAGGAGTTGCCACCCAGGAAAGAGACCTAGGTGTCATAGTGGATAATACATTGAAATCGTCGGCTCAGTGTGCTGTGGCAATCCAAAAAAGCAAACAATTATTAAGAAGGGAATGGCATATAAAACAGAGGATTTCATAATGCTTCTGTATCACTCCATGGTGAGACCGCATCTTGAATACCGTGTGCAGTTCTGGTCACCACATCTCAAAAAAGATATAGGTGCACTGGAGAAAGTGCAGAGAAGGGCGACCAAAATAAGGGGCATGGAACAGCTGCCCTATGAAGAAAGGTTGAAGAAGTTATGTCTGTTCAGTTTGGAGAAGACGACTGAGGGGGGATATGATAGAGGTCTACAAAATCATTAAAGGGCATGAACAAGTTAATGTAAACTGGTTATTTATTCTCTCAGATAATAGAGGAATCAGGGGGCACTCCATGAAGTTAGCAAGTAGCTCATTTAAAACAAATCAAAATTCTTTTTCACTCAGCATGTAGTTAAGCTCTGCAATTCATTGCCAGAGGATGTGGTTACAGAAGTTAGTGTAACTGGGTTTAAAAAAGATTTGGATAAGTTCCTAGTGGAAAAATCCATAAACTGCTATTATGGTAATTAATAAGCAACAGTAGCTTGTGATTTATCTAATATTTGAGTACTTGCCAGGTAATTGTGACCTGGCTTGGCCACTGTTGGAAACAGGATACTGGACTGGATGGACCCTTGGTCTGACCCAGTATGGCACATCTTATGTTCTTATGTTCTTATGGCTGTTTTAAATAAAAGGTTAAAAATCACCAGAAAGAGGACTGCAATTTTATATTTGAGTTCCTTCAGGACTCTGGGCTGAATACCATCTGGTGTCAGTGATTTGTTATTTCTGTCAGTCTGATTTATTACATCCTTCAATTTCACAGTGATTTAATTTAGTCGCTTAGCATCATCATCATCGAAAAATGTTTCTAGTCTAGCTATGACCCCAAAATCTTCCTCATTAAACATAGAAGCAAAGAATTAATTTAGTTTTTCTGCTGTTTCCTTGTTCTCCTTTTAACTCCTCAATCTTCTAGCAGCCCAACTGACTCCCTCTCAGCTGTTTTGCTTCAAATGTACTTGAAAAATTTTTCATTACTTTTTTACCTCTATGGGAAATTTCTTTTTAAATTCTCCTTTAGCCTGCTTAATTATCTTTTTACATCTAACTTGCCAATGCTTATGTTAACTTAGTAATATAGTAATGATTGTAGGGATCCACAGTATTTATCCCATGCCCTTTTGAATTCATTTACTGTTTTTGTCCTCACAACCTCTTCCGGAAGGGGATTCCAGGCATCCACCACCCTCTCCATGAAGAAATATTTCATCTCTCCTGCACCTCCTCTCTTCCAAGGTATTCATATTTACTAGATCCTTCAGCCTCTCCTCAGAAATCTTTTGATACAGACCCCACACCATTTTCACCACCCTTTTCTGGACCACCTAAATTCCTACTTTCCTCATTTGGGTCTGCTTTCCATTTTTGAAAGATGCTGTTTTGGCTTTAATTGCCTCTTTCATCTCACTATTAAACCACATTGGCAGTCATTTACTTTTCATTTAACATTTTTTAATACATGGGATACATTTATATGTGCCTTAAGAAAGGTAACTTTAAACAGTGCCCATGCCTCCTGCAAGTTTTTAACCTATGCATATTCTCCATTTCCTGGAGTGGTTAAAATTTTTCCAAAAGAGAAGAGACCAGAGGATCATGATCCTGTATTGGATGAGACAGATTTAATTTCTGCTCCTGTAGAAGTTGGCCATCAGGAAACCATTCAGGTTAGGAATCCCCCCACCAGGAACAAGGGAATATTGCATCATCCCAATATCAGGTCTCTAGCTCTCATAGCCTGGATGTTGAGAGGATAATGCTGAAGTATTTTAATCTCTTTGTGGATGTGTCTCAAATTCTTCTGGCCTCTAGGAAAGATTCCATAAAGAAATCATATGGTTTTAAATGGAGAAGTTTTTCTTCTGGTGTGAGAGAAAGGACTTAGGCCCTTTCTCCTGCACCATTCAAAAGCTGCTTGAACACCTTCTATATCTTTCAGAATCTGATCTAAAGATTAACTCCAGTAGGGTTCATCTTGGCGGAGCTGGTTCTTATTTATTTATTTAATTAATTTTTTAAAATATTGCCTATATAGAAATCCATTCTGGGCTGTATAAAACTTAACATATCACCACCATGTAGAAGGTAAACTCATCTTTGTACAGCCTTTAGTTGTTAGATTCATGTGGGATTTGCTTCAGCTGAATCCTCCCATAAAGCCTCCCAATGTATCTTGGGACCTCAATGTGACACTTACTCTGTTGATGAAAGCTCCTCTTGAGCCATTAGATGACTGTGAAGATTGTATTTTTTGGTGGTGGTCACTTCAGCGCAAGGAATCGGTGAGCTAGTAATTTATTGCAAGGTTCCGATAGGCATTTCTTCCCACCAGCTTGTGTGGACTTCAGGGACTAGCAAATAATATGTTGGAGTCAATGCAGTGAGATGAACTCTGGAAGCATAACTCCACTGTAGGGGCCAGAGAAAGAGCCTACTAGACTCTTCTGACCACTAGTACCAGAGGGCTCAACTCAAGGAGAAGGTAGCCATCGCAAGCAGAAGACACCCTGCCACTGTTCCAGGTGGAACTTATCTGACTTGCCTTATATAAGAACATAAGATATGCCATAATAGGTCACCAAGGGTCCATCAAGCCCTGTATCCTGTGTCCAACAGTGGCTAAACAAGTCACAAGTACCTGGCAACTACCCAAAGATTAAATGAATAGATCTCAAGCTGCTAATCCTTATTGATTAGCAGTAGTTTAGGGACTTCTGCTCTAGGAACTTATCCAAAGATTTTTTAAACCCAGCTACGGTAACTGCCGTAACTACATCCTCTGGTAATGAATTCCAGAGCTTAATTATGTGTTGAGTGAAAAAGAATTTTCTCCGATTTGTTTTAAATGAGCTACTTGCTAACTTCATGGAGTGCCCCTCGTCATTGCATTATCCAAAAGAGTAAATAACCGATTCTCATTTACCCGTTCAAGTCCTTGCAAGTGTACTGGCTACTGTGTCCTCAGGATCAAACGTCTGGCAGATTTCGTCATCAGACTTATTTGCCTTATGCTAAGATTTTCAATAGTAGCATAGTTCTACACATACACATACATCCTAAGTTTCTGCCTAGCAGGGTAATTCATCAAAATGTGTTAGGCCGTTATCGCAGGCTTTAGGGCCCTAACACCCACGATAACGCCACAATGCATGTGTTATTTATCACGTCGCGCGATGCAAATGCAAATTTTGAAAATTATTCAAAGTGGAGGAGTTTGGGCGAGATCTATGAAAAAGAAGGGCATTAACACAGTGTGCAATAGCATAATGCACGTTATTGCATGGTTTTAATGCCGGAAATAACTACTCCTTTTTTCCTGGTGTTAAGCTGTATGATGTGCCTGAAACGGAATTCACGATATTTATCACAAATTCTATTTCGGGGAGACGGAGGAAGGGAGAGAGAGCGAGCCTCTGCCGTGGCACACATAATTGTCATCTATATATACCACTACAGAAGGGCAAGCTAGTAACTTAGAGTCCATCAAGCTAGGGCTAGAGAACATTGTAGAAATCTCATCTTTGTGTGACTTTCCTCACTCAAAATCACATCAAATCTTCACTGATGTCTACTGTGCTGTTTGTATATCTCACTGTCATGTAAAACTGGCCCCAAAACCCTATACCACCAGCAAAACCTTAACTTGAGTTACTAGTTGCCCTCCTATAGTAGTATAAATAGTTGACTACTGTGAGAGCCTTATAAAGAGTCTCTCTCTCTCTCCCTCCTTCGTCTATGGCAGTATACTTTGTTGTGGGTTATGTATCAACACATATTATTTGATATACAAATTGTGTTGTGATGGTTCCCAGATTACCTTTATATATGCGGTAGTTTTTTTATGAGTAGGACTACTGTTCTCTAATGTTGCATTTTCTTTGGTGTTTTACATCACATATTGATGCGCTGTCATTTGAATTGGTGAAAGTCTTATTTTATGTTAGGTGGTTTAAAATGTAACAAGCTTTTGGTGTGCACATACTTTTCGACATATCGATGTGGCGCCATTTGAACCAGTGACAGCCTCATTTTACATCGGGCAGTTTAAAAAGAGTAAGTTGTTTGCATGCATGGCAGTTTTTGATATGGAACAAACACCCTCAATCTACCCGTGATGATGGAACAGCACAATGAAAACAATTAAGTATTGTTGTACCATGTTATGTTGGTACAATATTCATTTAAGTTGCTTAATACTGAAGTTAAAATGTAGATTTTTTTTGCATTGTAGGTTTATAAATTGAGAAGTGCCATTTTGTCTGTGGTATGGAAGTTTCATATAATGTTTCATAAGGCATTAGGTAGACACTTTTGAATTGTGAAATAGTTTGGGGACTATAAATTAAGGTGAATAATTAAATAGCTACATATTTTTTTATTTATGTTTTTAGACACACAGAATCTGATACACTGTATAGTAGCATCTGATATAATGAAGGATTGAGAAAGCACTTGGTCTAACAAAGGAGTGAAAGAAGGCCCTCAGTATAATGAAACTGTGAGAAGTAGAGCACATTTCAGCAGTATCTAAAGATTAACAACTAATACAACTGATAAAGGAATTTTTTGATGGAGGACAAGTAAAATGAGTTCCCCCTGAAAAAGCCTAACAGGCACAACAGTCAGGCCCAGTGTTGGGGTTATATCATCATCTTTCCTAAGTGTTATATCTTGTGGCTCCCAATTTGTATTGTTAGCCATTTCCATCAAATTTGAATTTCGATAGCTATTTTAATTGCAGATGTGAGTGAATGGTGTGCATGAGTGTGAGTGTATAATAGTGATGACATAAATGCTACAATTGTTTTTATGAACAGCATGATTATGTAAGGTTAATTTGAAATATAAGCACAGCATAGGCCTTTATGGGATTTTATGTTTTATATATCAGTTTTTTATATGTTTAATAATAAAATGTAATATGTCGTTAAATTGAGTTCTGTTTATATAAATTAAGGAATTCCTTTCTGTATATACATACATACACCCACCGGCGCCGGAGCCCCACCGGGGGAAGGTCAGGTCAGTGTTCGGCCTCCCCACCCGGGGGACCCCGACGCCAGCCGCGATCGCCGAGGCCCAATCCGGCGAACGCAAGAAAAACTCCAAAACAGAAAAAAAGAAAAAAAGGGAAACGCGATAAGGCCCGCCCCCAACTCAGACCGGCAACCAACCGGAGAGAGCCCGGCAGGGATTTAAAACCTCACTGCTAGGCGCCGCTTCCTCCTTCTCCACGCGGCGACCAAAGACCTGCGCGACCGGCGCCGGAGCCCCACCGGGGGAAGGTCAGGTCAGTGTTCGGCCTCCCCACCCGGGGGACCCCGACGCCAGCCGCGATCGCCGAGGCCCAATCCGGCGAACGCAAGAAAAACTCCAAAACAGAAAAAAAGAAAAAAAGGGAAACGCGATAAGGCCCGCCCCCAACTCAGACCGGCAACCAACCGGAGAGAGCCCGGCAGGGATTTAAAACCTCACTGCTAGGCGCCGCACGCCGAAGGAGCGCGACAAAGGGGCCTGCCCCTTTGTTTCGCCCCTTCGTTTCGATCCTCGTTTCCCCGAGCAGCCTCACAACATTACCGCACCAGAACTCTTCCAGCATCCATCTTGCTCACGTTCTTCCAGCTCTCACCTAGCAAGTACCAGCCTGCACCCAGCCAGCGCCATCTCAGCAAGTTGTCAGCATACGAAAGTGACTACAGCTGGAAGACCCATACCCACGAAAGTGACTACAGCCTATGACTACAGCCTAAACAATACAATAATAACAGACAGTAAAAGTGCTGAAGCTCTACGAAGTTTTCTGCCTGCATTAATGCCAATATAAAACTCATTATATCCACCGCAGTATCCAGTCCAGCCACTCCAGCATCCACTCCAGCCTCCAGCATCCAGCATCCAATCCAGCCACTCCAGCATCCACTCCAGCCGCTCCAGCATCCAGTCTAGCCACTCCAGCATCCAGCATCCAATCCAGCCACTCCAGCATCCAGCATCCACTCCAGCCTCCAGCATCCAATCCAGCCACTCCAGCTTCCACTCCAGCAAACTAAGAAGAATGTCCCCATCCTTTCCAATCCCAATCCTCCCACACTGTCCTCCTTCCAAAGGATATTCAACTCGACAAGCCCATTACCATAACCTTAAATCCCTCTCTCCAATCGTGATCTCTCCCATTACCCAACTGCTAGGCCTCACACTATTTACGTTAACACTATTCAATGCACAATCCCTAACTAAGAAATCAGTAATACTAAACGACTATCTCATCGATGTGAAACCGGACATATGCGCAATTACTGAGACATGGCTCAAACCTTCAGACACTGCAATAATTAACCAATTACCCACGGAGACATACAACTTCTTCTCAATCCCACGTCATGGAAAAAAAAAAGGAGGAGGAATCCTCCTAGCTACAAAAAAGGACCACAGATTCACTCAACACTCCTCCAATACCGACTCGAAACTCGAATTTGGCTTCTTCTCGTCAGACAAACTCCAAATTTTACTTCTCTACGCTCCTCTAGGTTTACTGGAAACAGACGCATCTCCCCTGGTTGAACTAACTACTTCCCTTATCAATCTAGATGCCCCAGCGATAATATTAGGTGACTTCAACCTGCACGTCGACAACTCCACATTATCACCCAACTGCGAAGCCTTATTCACAGCATACTCCGCTTTAGGTTTCACTCAACTAGTTAACAAACCCACACACAAAGCCGGACACACGTTAGACCTTATCTTCGTCAATACAGCAATCAAACCGGTCCAGCACCCCTCCTGCATGAAGGTACCATGGTCAGATCACTCCCTCATAACTTCCTCATTCTCAATAAAAGATACCAGTCCATCTCGCATACCCTCACATTGCTTCACTTACAGGAAAACATGCACCACAGAAGATCTTAGCAATCACTTATTATCACATCTCACCCAAGTAGACTTTACCAATCCGAACTCAGCGCTTCGATCTTGGAACAACATCACGGAATCAATAGCCAACAAGCTATGCCCCCTTACTACAAAAAAACCTCACCCCAACTCGTCCAAAAGACAACCATGGTTTACCCTAGAGCTAAGAAAGCTTAAACTATTGCTAAGACAAAATAAGGCTAAATGGCGTAAAAACCCATGTACCATCACTCTATCTACCTATAAATCGACTCTTCTCCAATACAAATCGAATACATTAAGATCCAAGAGGAACTACTACGCATCCAAGATCCACCACCTAATCTTCGACGCTAAAGCCCTCTTTAGCTACGTCTCTAACCTCACTCAAATAAACCCATCAGAAATCGCCCTCAACCAAGCAAAATCTAAAGCGGAAGAACTAGCGCTATTTTTCAATAACAAAATCAGCAAACTTCTAACTCAGCTGCCCCCCAACACCGCATCTACTTCAACACCTCCTCAGACCACCTTCAAAAATACCCGCTTAGAAGAACTGGAACTCACTTCTTCCATTGAGATCCAAGGTATTCTACGGAAAATGAAACCATCTTCTCACCCTTCGGACCACATCCCCTCGAAATTACTTCTATCAATTCCTGACTCCATCTCCAAATCCCTGTCAGACATCATAAATTGCTCTATAACACAAGGATCTTACCCAGATGACCTAAAATTGGCCTCTCTCAAACCATTACTCAAGAAACCTAATCTAGATCCTAATGACCCAAACAACTACCGACCAATCGCCAACCTCCCCTTCATAGCTAAGATTATGGAGAAATTGGTGAACACCCAACTCTCAAACTACATTGAAGAAAACAACCTCCTATTCCCATCACAATACGGTTTCCGCAAAACACTAAGCACGGAGTCCCTCCTCATTTCCTTAACAGATCACCTCATCCTGGGCCTCGATAAAGGTCAAGCCTTCTTACTGATCCTACTGGACCTTTCTTCAGCCTTTGACACCGTCAATCATTCCTTACTCATTAACCAGTTAGCCTCCATAGGTATCTCAGGCACAGCACTATCTTGGTTCATATCATTTCTCAGCAATAGAGGATACAAGGTCAAGATACAGAACAAAGAATCCTCTCAACATCCGTCGTCAGTAGGAGTCCCACAGGGGTCCTCCCTGTCTCCTACTTTATTTAACATTTACCTTATACCGTTATGCCAACTTCTCACCGACCTCAACCTCAAACACTTCCTTTACACGGACGATATACAGGTCCTGATACCCATCAAGGATTCCGTCGCTAAAACTCTGGCTTACTGGGACACATGCCTTCAAAAAATTAAACTCCTCCTCACCAGCCTAAACCTGGTATTAAATTCCGGCAAAACTGAACTCCTGCTCATCGCCTCAGAAAATAGCACCATCACCTCTGCACAACAAGCCACGCCAACAATCACACAAGTGAGAGACCTAGGAGTCCTAATTGATAATCGCCTGAATTTCAAAGCCACCATTAACAAAACCACCAAAGTCTGTTTCTACCAACTACAAGTCCTGAAAAGAATTAGACCTCTTTTCCATGCCCAAGATTTCAGAACTATTCTACAAGCAATCATCTTTTCAAAATTAGACTATTGTAACACCATCCTACTCGGCCTTCCCGCTTCATACACCAAACCGCTTCAGATGGTGCAAAATGCAGCTGCACGAATTCTGACAAATACCAGGAGAAGGGACCACATAACCCCCATTCTAAAGAGCCTCCATTGGCTACCTATACACTTTAGAATAATATACAAGGCCATTCTTACCACATACAAAATCATTCACCAACTGGCTCCCATTGACATACAGATCCCTCTCCGACTACACAATTCGTCAAGACCGACAAGAGATGCATACAAAGGATCGCTACAGGTACCACCGTCCAAATCTACCAGACACTGCACACTAAGAGACCGGGCTTTCTCTACAGCCATTCCACCGTTATGGAACTCCATCCCCTCAAATCTCAGAACAGAACCATGCATCTCAACCTTCAAAAAAAGACTAAAGACCTGGATATTCATACAAGCTTTCCCAGACACCAACATGGTCAACTAATCTCCAACTACACCTTGATTAACCATATCTTGATTAACCATATCTTCTATCGTTTACCTGTGTGAATTAATCCTGTCCTTTCTCTTCCTTCTCAGCCAAGTTCTTATCACCCTGTTATATGTAACTGCCTTTTCAGCACCATTGTTATAGTTATGTTTACTATGCACCCCTGTTTTATGTGAACCAGCATGATGTGACTGCTGTCTCGAATGCCGGTATATAAAAATTTGAAATAAATAAATAAATACATATATACATATATAAATATATATATATAATAAGATTGATAATGTCTTCTGTGACTTAGATTTAGGAAATCTTCAAATGTTTCATTATACGCTCTTCCAATTTGCTGTTACTCAGCTTCCTGCACACCCTCTGCTCAAGCTTTGAATACTGACTTTTTTCTTTTAATTTGCTAGTATTTTTGAATTCTGAATAGGTATTTGCCATGGCCTCCTTTCTGGCTTCAAATTGGACTTGAGCTTTATATCAATAAATATCCTCCTGTCTTCAAAGTGTGAGCCAATATTGGATTAGATCTATAGATTCAACTATATTAGGAATCTGAGATCCCTGAAAAGCAATGTAATGATTTCTACCTATCATGTATGAATACATGGACCAACAAGGGATCCTTCATTCCTAATTGACCCATGTGTGAAAACATGACAGCCTTGCTGCCTAGTATTATAATTTAAAATTAGAAAGGTTGATATCTATCCTTGAACCTCCTTGGAGACATTTTAATATGGGTCACTTTATAGTCCTAAATAAAAAATGACACATGACTGTGTAATTTGATGAATCTTACTGGGATCATTCAGTAATTACATTTTTAAATGTTTTGTTGCATGTGAATTTTCAGACATTTCTAGTATCTTGACAAGCAATGAATATATGATATATGTATTTTAGATCTTTTATGTTAATGACAAAGAACAATTGTTTTATTTTCTTTAATTTATAGAGTCATCTTAAAGAAGCAATACAATTGCTGGAGGATTTTAAACATGGGATGTTACCTCCAGGAGTCAATGACAAAGAGGTAAGAAATCACGTGCGATCTTCCATCATGGCATAAGAATTAAAATGAAATATCAGTTGCAACCTTTGATCTAGTTCCTACTAATATCTCTGAAAATTGTGGTTAGATTGAGGTTTTCCATTGTAGTTTAACATGGTTAAGTTCTGAAAGTACAAGTTGCCCTCGTGATTACCTGAAATAGCTACTTAAGGAGAACCAACATAGGAAGTTGGATTTAGAAGTGGTCACTTTTCACAAAATGTTTAGATTCTAAAATGATCTATCTTGGAGATATTAGCATGTTAATAATTTTGCAGAGATGAGCCAGTGTATTCTTTCTTAAAATTTCCAGCTTGCCAAGTTAATTTGTTTGGGCTGAGATGGTGATGACTTTTTTTTTTTTTAACCAAGTGTGTTCTGATATTTTGGGATTTTTCTATAGGGTATATTTTCAATAGCCCATATGGATGCAAAGTATGTAGGGTTTTTTTGTACATGTGGAACTTGTACCTAATTGTTTACAAAGTTTGCATCCATGTATTCTACATCTGCTATTTCTGTGGGTGATGGAATGGGGCCAAACATCACACATATATTTGAAAATCCAAATGTATGCATGTTGTTTACATCAGCAACCTAAACACATCCGCAGAAAGGCCTTTTTAATGTGGATAAATGAATGTGCACTGTGAAAGCTGCTGTGAAGGGGACAGATTTCAATGAGAACAATCTAGCCAAAGTAAATTTTCCATCGATAAGCAGGGCTGAATTAGCCATTTCATATGGGTGACATCATCTGGTGGCACCGAACGGATCTCTCTCTCATAAGCCTGGATTCACCATTCTATCGCAGAATGGTGAATCCAGTGAAAACAGGGGGTGTGGGGGGGGCCTGTGAAAGCCGGCAGCCATCGCACCACCACGGTGTTATCATTGCCGGCTTTCACACCCAATAGCGTCACCGTGAAAAGTGGTGCTATTGGGCGCACTACTGGTGACGATAACGTGGCTTACCTTATTGCCACCAGCGAAGATATCGCGGAGTCCGCCCCTCGCTGCCTCGACGTCTCTTCGACTCCGCCCCTAGCAAGCTATCGCACGCGAAAAGGGACTTTTCGAGTGTGATAGGAGCTTATTGCACGTGATAAGCTTTACAAAATGACCCCCATATTTAGTTGATTTTTTGCACCACTGAGCATATGTGAGAATTCCCATTCAGACATTGCATTATAAGCCCCTTCAGTCTTTTTGACTGAGCACCTCTTCTCCTTTTTTCTGTGAAAACTTTCATAACTTTTGTCTTAAATTTGCCTTGCTGCCTCAGCAACTGCCAAATAGCACTTTTCAGTCCTACCCTTAAAAAAAGAAAAAGAATGTCCAGAAAGAAATAGATCACAGTCAAAGGAGTCAAGTACTATGTTTGTGGAAGGAAAATGTCCATCACTGATGGACATGACCATTGCTACTGTTATTTGGGTCTGGACCATGATAGACCAGCTGTTACAATTGTGGATGCTACTATGCAGAGCCACCAGTGTAGCAGGTGCATCAGCATGCAGTGAGTCACCACTGTTAATGCATGGTGCACCGGCTCCACTGATGCACAGGGCTCTGTCAGCGCCATCAACACATAAGTCTTTGATGCATTGAGCCCTGGAACAACAATCCTCAACGCTTTTGCCCAGTAAACAATCTGAATCATTGATACAGCATGCCACAGACCTGCCCACGCAGTTCTATACATGGCCAAGATTCTTAACAGGAGCACAAGGAGATATCATACACCTGCTACTGCTAATTACCAGAGCAATTTCACCTTCAAAATTATTGGAACAAGGACTGCATCTCGAAACACCAGATCCTATTTGTTCTCTAGTTCCTCTAATATCCAATTAGCATCAAATCCAAATACTGCAGAGTCCCAAGGACATGCAAGATTTTAGTATTATAAGAGGATGTTCCCCCATCAACACTAGGTCAGAGGGCATTACAGCTTCTCAACCAAGTAGTGGAGTTAGTGAAGAATTTCTTTACTTCTTGGGTGGCAAAAGAAAAGGAGGGTACTTACCAACTTCTAATTTATAGGATATCCACTTTATTCCCACAAGGCGTCACAGTATCTCCAGTCCATACAGAAATTCCATCAAAACCCCACAAGATGATTATAGCTCACAGCATTCATTTGCAATGGATTCCAGACAGTCAGAGGATGTACGTTAGGATTATACCCCTCTGAGGCAACCAAGGGACCCCTCCCTCTATCAACTTTCATTCATCTCCTCCAGGGAAGAGTATTCTAGTTCAAACAGACAATCAAGTCGCCTTGTTCTGTGTGAATAAACATAGAGGCACAAAGTCATGTACTTTGCCAAGAAGTGGTAAAGATATTGGAATGGGCATGCAAACATCTAGCTGTATTGTATGTGACGTGTTTTCAAGGATTGGCAGATTGCCTCAGCAGAGTTTTTCAACCACACGAGTGGCCTCTTCAGCAATTAACAGCCAAAACATTGTTCATTCTATGGGGATAAGAATATAAGAACAAAAGAAGTTGTGATATGGGTCAGACTGAGGGTCCATTAAGCCCAGCGTCCTGTTTCCAAAGTGGCTATTCCAGAATACAAATACCTGGCAAGTACCCAAACATTAAATAGAGCCCATGCTACTAATGCTGGTAATAAGCAGTGGCTATTCCCTAAGTCAACTTGACTAATATCAGTTTATGGACTTCTTATCCAGGAACTTGTCCAAACCTTAACCATAACCTCTGGCAACAAATTCCAGAGCTTAATTGTGCATTGAGTGAAATAGAATTTTCTCCAATTTTCAACTTCGCTAGTCCTTTTGTTATCTGAAAGAGTAAACAACTGATTTACATTTACCCATTCTAGTCCTCTCATGATTTTGTAGACCTCCATCATACCCTCCCTCAGCCATCTTTTCTCCAAACTGAACAACCCTAAACTCTTTAGCCTTTCCTCATAGGGGAGCCATTTAATCTCTTTTATAATTTTTGTCACCCTCCTCGGTACCTTCTCCAATGCATCTATATAGTTTCTGAGTTGCCTGGACCAGAATTGAACACAGTACTCAAGATGTGGTCTCACCATGCAGTGATACATAGGCATTTAGCCATTCTATGTTTTATTCACCATTACCTTCCTAATAATTCCTAACATTCTGTTTGCTTTTTTGACCACCGCAGGACACTGAGATAATGATTTCAATGTATTGTCCACTTTGACGCCTAAATCTTTGTCCTGGGTGAAACTTAACCTCATGTAACTACAGCTGGCTGTGTCCATTTATACAATGTCTATCTATATGTTCTGTGATTTTGTTCTTTAGACTAGTTTCCATGCATTTTCCCAGCACTGAAGTCAGGGTCACCGGTCTATAGTTTTCCAGATCACCCCTGGAGCCCTTTATAAATATGTGAGTTACATTGGCCACCTTCCAATCTTCAGATACAATGGATGATTTTAATGATAGGGTACAAATTACTAGTAATAAGTCTGAAATTTCATTTTTGAGTTTCTTAAGAACCCTGGGATGTATGCCATCTGATCCAGGTAATTTTCTATTCTTCAATTTAACAATCTGGCTTACTACATCTTCCAGGTTCACCATGATTTGGTTCAATTCATCTGAGTCATCACTCTTGAAAACCATTTCTGGAATGGGCATCTCCTCAATATCTTCATCTGTAAACACCGAAGCAAAGAATTAATTTAGTCTTTCCATTATGGTCTTATCTTCCCTAAGTGCCCCTTTGACCCCTCAATCATCTAACGGTGCAACTGACTCCCTTGTAGGCTTCCTGCTTTGAATATATTTTAAATAGTTTTTATTATGAATTTTTGCCTCTATGGCCAGCTTCTTTTCAAATTCTCTCTTCGCTTGTTTTATCAATGTTTTACATTTAACTTGCCAGTGCTTATGCTTTTTCTTATTTTCTTCAGATGGATCCTTCTTCCTATTTTTGAAAGAAGTTTTTTTGGCTAAAATAGCCTCTTTCATTTTGCCTTTTAACAAAGCTGGTAGTCTTTCTAGCAAGCAACCTGTTTGCGTCGGAGAAAAACAGAAAACTAAACACATTTTCCTCCATTCTTTTCTGCAAACTCAGATCAGCACTGGATAGTTTTCTGCTGGATTGAAATGCAGACCTTGTGTATACTTTCCCACCGATTCTACTGATACCACAGTACAAAAAAGTGCTCACAGACTGGGCTTGTCTGATCCTCATAGCTCCAGCATGACCAGACAAGTCTGGTTCACAGATCTGATACAGTTCTCCAGCCATTATCTGATACCTCTCAAGTCATATCCATCCTTATTAATTCAAGAAGAGGGACTCCTGTTTCAATGGAACTTTTCCTCTTTCACCTTTATGGTTTGGATGTTGAACACTCAATGTTAAAAGAATTGTCCTTACCCAAAAAGGTTGAGGACATAATAGTATCTACCAGAAGACCATCAACAAGAAGAGTTTACGGTTCCAAATGGAATAGATTCTCCACTTAGTGTCAACAACAACATATTTTGGATCTGTTCACATGCAAACCCAAACCCTTATCAATTTTGGTTTTACCACCTCATCAATAAGAGTGCATCTTAGTGCCATAGCCGCTTACCATGTTCAAACCGAGGATAAGCCTATTTCCATTCATCTGCTAGTATCCAAATTCATGAAACGCTTGTGGCTTTAATGAGGGACCAGCCATGGAATGGTCCCATGACCGGCTGACTCACTCCAGGATGCCATAGCAGTGACACACAGCTCAGATGCCACCATTGGGATTCTGACCCACCGCTGCAGCCTCTCTTAGGCAGGCGCACATGTGCTTCTTCCAAATATGAAAGCTCCATGGCAGGAATGAACCAATGGTACAATATGATGACGTAAGCATGGCAGGGTGTTTAATCACTCACCATGCTCCCAGCTGGCGTCTCAGCAACAGGTCCTCCTGTGAGCCTTGCCTGCAGTGCGTGTTGCTTCTGTCCATGTTCCAGTGTTCCTGCCTGTGTTTCCAATTGTTCCTGCCTTCTTCCAATTGTTTCAGTCCTTGTCCCCATTGCCTGGTCTGTGTTCTTTGATTGGTCCTGCCTTGTTCTTCACCTCCCTAAAACTTGTCCTTGCTTATCTCCTTTCCTGCCTATCACCCATCTCCCTTCTCCACTCTCCTCTGCCTTGTTTTTCTTTTTGTCCTGTCTGTCCTTGGCTTATCTTCCTGATACTGACCACTGCCTTGGATCCTGACCTTGCCTGATTGCTGCCTGCCCCACCTGGACCTACCTTTGCCTGATTTCCGCCTGCCCTGACCACTGCCTGGACCTGACATTGTCTGTTTTGCCACCAGGCCTGTCATTCAGCCTGCTTCCTGACTTTCTGTCACTCCTGAGAACCCCTGGAATCCAAAGGCTCAACCTGCGGGGAACAAGGTTGGTAAGGTGAAACCCAGTCTATCTAGAGTGAGTCTATCTGCTGTCGGTGGGGGCTTATTGGGTTCATCCATGAGGTTGTGTCATCTTCGCCACAGCCAAGGTTCATACTTCATGTCAATTTGCTGAGTCCATGAGCTTGGTGAACTCACCTGCAACTCAGACCACATCAGGGTTGGCACTCCAAGTTGAGCAACAATAAGAACAGCTTAACCAGGTGACTGGTCAGCTCCAGGGCATAGTGGTCAAGATGGAAGGCATCCAAACACACTCTCAGCCCCAATACCAGATCCACCACCTGTGATGCTGCTGCCTCGTGTCTCCAGCTCCATGCCACAGTTGTCTCCTCCTCCAAGATACGATGGGTATCCTAAGATATGCAGGGGATTCCTCAATCAATGAGGAATCAGCTCAATGAGTTTGTAAGCATATTAGCATTAAGATTTAAACATTTAATAACAGGCAATTTGAGTTTGGCATTTTGAGGCATGTGAATCCATGGAATTTTGCTGTGCTATTGCAGGCAGCGTCACTGGTTCAGCTAATATCCGGCAAAACTCTCAGGGCAGGGTACACATTAGATCTCCTGCTGTGTAGAGAGTGCAATGTCGGCTACCTAAAAAATGTCACCTTGCAAGAAGTTGCTTAGTCAGATCATTATATGATCTCTTTCACCTTAGGGGTGAAGGTTAAAGGTTTAAATGGGAGCTTGCTGAGGGAAAAGAGAATTAGGCACCCCGTGTTTGATAGTGAGCAATTTAAGGAATATTGGTTAGTGCAGCTTGGCTTGGATACATGGGAAAATTTATCATTAGACGAAATGGCTAACAAATGGCACAGCTCTCTATTGCAGGCATATAATCAGATTGGCACACAATATGAAGTCTGGGCTAGAAAAAAAAGAGAAATATGCACCCTGGTATACAATTACTGCTGCTGAGGCCAAGAGGGAGGCAAGACAATTAGAGCAATGGAGGAAAGTAAAGGATGACAATACACTTTTGGCCTATAAAAAGGCCTTAAAAAAAGCAAAGAGAGAATATTATGTGCCCCATCTAGAACAGGCAATCAATAAGCCATTTGAGCTGTTTTCTGTTTTAAAAATGTTAGTGGCAGGTCCATTAATTTCAAATGAGGAGATGCCAGCATTGAGCATTTGGCCAATTATTTTGATGAAAATATTGAGAATTTGCGACAGCAGATAGTTCGATGTTGGAAGGATTAAGATGGGAGGCTGATTCCCTCCCTAAAAATCTATGGACGCAATTTGATTTGACCACAGTAAAGGAGATTAGTACAAAGATATCCAGCTTAAAATCAACTTTCTCAGTACTAGAACCCTGTCCTTTCATGATTGTAAAATACTTGAAAGATGTATCCTTTGACGTTATTAGGAATATGGTTAACAAATTGTTGATTGATGGTGAAATTCCAGCAGTTTGGAAACAGGCCACAGTAAGACCTATTAGAAAAGACAGAAAACTCTGGCAAATTATCAGCCAGTTTCAAACCTGCCAAAAGTTGCAAAACTTTTAGAAAAGGCAGTTTTAGAGCAGCTGGTGTTGAGCAGTAGGTGGACCCTTGGGCCAAGGTGGGATTGACGCTACTCGTAGGGGAGGCCCTATGGGTCCCCACTGTTGGCCGGCTGGAACTTCTCCATTACCGGCCCTCGTTCCCTGCAGGTTGGGCCTTTGGGTACTGGGGCTGACTGGAGTTAGGTGGGCCTTCGTCCATGGTCTTCGAAGAGATGATGAGGAGGTCAGCCAGGGGACAGCAACAGCAGGACTGGAGAGTCTGTGCTGGACAAGGCAGAGTCCCAGAGACCCGGGCGCCTATAGGAACAAGAGTCAGACAGAGGGCGCCCGAGTGTAAGCAGGCTGGAACCTGAAAGGCCAAGTCCAGGACTAAGACTGTAGAGGTGTCATGGAACAGACTGAAGTCAGGGCAGGCGGCAGACAGGAAGCAGTAGCAAGGCAAGGCTGAGGTCAGGTCCAGGAAATATCCAGAAGCGTAGTCAGACAAAGCAGAGGTCTGGACTAAGAGTTGATCAGTAGCGTGGTCAGGTGAAGCAGTGGTCGGGTGCAGGAGAAGGTCAGAGACATAGCCAGGCAAAGCAGAGATCGTATCCAGGAGAAGATCAGAGATGTAGTCAGGTAAAGCAGTTGTCGGGTCCAGGAGAAGATCAGTCCATAGGAATAGCTGAGTAGCACGAAGCACAGGAACCCGGAGAAGATGAAACCAGGATCAGGAACACAGAAGGAACAGGAACCAGGAACACGAGGAAATCACCAAGGAGGCAACGAAGTACACGTCCAGCGTGGTGTCCTGTTGCAAAGGTGAGTAACAAGAGCTGAGCCCGGCCTTATATACCGGAGCTCCATGACGTCAACATCCGGGGCCGCGGTTTAGATTCCCACCGTGGCCCCTTTAAAAGAAACAGAGATGCGTGCGCGCGCCTAGGGAGGGACGCGGCGAGGGACGGCGTCGTCTCTCCGGCATACGCAACAGCTGGAGACTTTTGTAAGTGAGAACCAGTTATTAAACCCGAATCAATTCAGATTCCGCAAGAATCATAACACAGAGCATTTACTTCTGAGTTTGATGGACACTCTGTTGAATAGTTTGGATCGAGGACGTGCAGGTATTCTGATCCAACTAGACCTGTTTGCAGCATTTGACACAATACAATCATGAGATACTTATTGGGTATCTCTCTAAATGTGGGTTGGGAGGTACTGTGCTGAAATGGTTTCAATCCTATCTAACTAATTGGATGCAGAGGGTTCAGATAGGTGACTTGCATTCTACATGGCACCATATCTGAAGGGGTGTGCCATAAGTGACAGCACTTTCCTCAGAACTGTTTAATATATATGTCTTTCCCCTTTTGCCTCACTCATGCAGTCTTTAAATGTGAAGGTTTTTTTATGTAGATGGATAATGTACAGTTTTTATTTTACCATGTGGCCCTGACAGGGTGCTCCCAGAGATTGAATTGCAAGCTATAATTAGGGAAATAAAGAGCTGGCTGATGAATCATTGTCTATTTCTAAATATTAAAAACCCCCCAAAGATCCTTTGGGTAGGGAAAGGATTTGGAAGGAGGAAATCTGCTGAAGTGCAATTGGCAGATAGGTTATGTTACACACCTTGTCCGTGCCCGGCCCATACACGGGCCTGCTCACCTCCCTGGTTCCACGGCAGGTCCCGGGTTGACCTCCCTAGTGGCAGCTATGAACTCTTCCAGGCCTCTGTGTTCTGCAGCGGTTGCCGGGCCTTCCACTACGCATTGGGCCTCTCGCCAGAGCTCGGCGTCCTCGGTGGCGTTGGCCACGCCCCTACGCGCGCGCGGACTGCCCAGCCTCTTGTAGGGCCAGGGGCAGGTCCTAGCTTCGCGGTGCGCCCTGATTGATTCCCTGATATAAGGAAGTCCCTACTTGCACTTCCTTGCCTTGGCATTCGGGTTAGTGTCTTGCTAGATTGTCACTGCATCTGAACCTTGTTCCAGTCTTGTTCCAAGTCTCGTTCCAGGATCCTTCTGATTCCAGTCTGCTCCTCGACCTGCCTGCCTGCTGCCTGCTTTCTGACTCCAGTCTGCTCCTCGACCTGCCTGCCTGCTGCTTGCCTTCTGATTCCAGTCTGCTCCTCGACCTGCCTGCCTGCTGCCTGCCTTCTGACCTCGGCCTGCCTGTGACCTCATCTGACCTCCGGAATCTGACCCCTGCTTTGCTGACCACTCCTCGGACTGACCCCCGGATTCTTACCTCTGCCTGCTTGACCACGTCTCAAGATTCTGAGTCTGCTCCTAGCCTTGTCATCATCTACACTGTTCTGGTCCTCCTTGCTCCACCTGACCTCCAGTGTCGAACCTGACCGCACTGCCCTCCTGTTTGTGGGCATGCTTGACTTTCATCTCTCCAGGAGACCCTGCGAGGCCCACCTAAGTCCAAGCGGCCCGGTCCCTATGGGCTCCTCCCGGGGGGACCTCGGGCTTCCAGTGGTGAAGCTCATCCTAGCCTCTGTCTCCTCCAGTGCTCCGCCCCCTGGGGGCAGGTGCTTCCTGGTCCCTACCAGGGAGCCATTCTCCACTGCTCCAGGACAAGGGTCCACCCCCGAGCGCAACAGGTTATTTGTCCTGATTCAAGTGGAAGTAAAACGTTTGGGAGTCTTTGTAGACAATGGTTGACAATGAAGTTGACAATGAAGTTGACAATGAAGCAACAAATTCATCATGTTTCGAAAGTGGTTTTCTACAAATTGAACCTCTACCAAATGATATTTTTTGTTCAGTGATATAGGCTTTAGTGCTCTGCTATCTAGATTATTGTTGTGTTCTGTACTTCGGCCTACCCGAGAAGTTAACTCATGTGCTACAACTGGTCCAGAATGCAGCTGCTCGAGTTTTGAATGGTCTCTCAAGGAGAGAGCATGTTACCCCAGGTTTGTGGGACCTCCACTGGCTTCTGGTTAAGTGGAGGATAAGATTCAGGTTGTTGAACATATTGTTTAAACTATTGGTAATTACTCACCCATGTGTCTTGAGAAATCTCATTGGTATACTCCAAAACAGTCCCTAAGATCAGAAGGTACCCCCTTCCTGGCTATTCCTCCTGCCAACAAGTATAAATGGGTCCAGACAAGAGCATGAGTTTTTTCTTCTGTAGCTGTTGCCAAGTGAAATACATTGCCAGTAGAGCTCCATGAGCAGCAGGACATAAAATTGTTCAGAAAAAGCTTGAAGAGATTGTTTTTTGAACAGGCATTTGGATGGGACTGAAATGTATTAGTTTATATTTTGTTTTAGTTCATGTATATTGTGTGTTTTATAGATGATATGTTGCATTATTATGTTTTATGAGTGTCTTTTGTAATCCATGCTAAACAGATATTAGGAAGTTGCGGAATAAAAGATTTTTAAAATAGATAAATAAATAAATAAATAAATAAACCAATGCTTATGCTTTTTGAGCTGCAAGTGCCTAATTTTCCCACAGACCAGATCAAAGTTACCTATATCCTCTCACTACTGTTCGGGTCTGCCCTGGGTTGGCTTCACCCCTCTGGGAGAGATGAGATCCAATCCTAGACAATCCAGAGCTCTTCTTAAAGTACTTCTGGTGTATATTTGATGAGCCAGATTGGGTCTCCTCAGAAACTATGGAACTACTTCAACTCAGATAGGGCAACAAGACCTTAGAGGATTAGGCCATCCGATTTTGTACCCTAGCCTCTGAGCTCTGCTGGAACAAGGATAGCCTACATGCAATCTGGCAGCAACTCGCTGCAAAAGTCAAAGATGAGCTAGCCTATAGAGACCTTCAGGCCACCCTGGAAGACTTTATCTCACTGGCTATCTGCATTAACAAATATTTTCAAGAGTGGACCTGAGAGACAGAGGCCTACTGTCACCCTCTGAAGTTGGCACCCAGGTTTCAGCGACCCTTGCTTACTGGCACCTGGGAGCCTTCTTCGGTACTAGTCCTGCTGAACTCATGCAATTAGACAGTAGGGATGTGCAGAGGGACGCCATACATTGCATTCGTGATTCGGATTCGTCGGGGAGCAGATACATTGCATTCGGCCGTATGGCGCCCCGATGCGTTAATACGGCGATTTCTCTTCATGCCCCAGCTAAAATTAAAATTAACTACAACCCCCCCCCCCCACCCTCCTGACCCCCCCAAGACTTACCAAAACTCCCTGGTGGTCCAGCGGGGTGTCTGGGAGCCATCCCCTGCACTCTCACACCCTCGGTGCCGGTTTCATCATGGCGCCGATAGTCTTTGTCACAGGGGCTACCGGTGCCATTGGTCAGCCCCTGTCACATGGTCATCGGCGCCATTTTGTGCTCCTACCATGTGACAGGGGCTGACCAATGGCACCGGTAGCCCCTGTGACATAGTATGGGCAAAGGCTATCGGCGCCATTTTGAGTACTGGCATCGGACGGCCGGAGTGCAGGAGGTCGCTCCGGGACCCCCGTTGGACCCCCAGGGACTTTTGGCCAGCTTGGGGGGGCCTTCTGACCCCCACAAGACTTGCCAAAAGTCCAGCGGGGATCCGGGAGCGACCTCCTGCACACCGGCCGTCCGATGCCAGTACTCAAAATGGCGCCGATCGCCTTTGCCCTCACTATGTCACAGGTACCGATGGTCGGCCCCTGTGACATAGTGAGGGCAAAGGCGATCTGCTGCCAGTATTCGTGGGGAATCGCGATACGTTTCACTTCCCCACGAATACTACGAATAGTGCAATATACTTTGCGGATCGCCAATACGGCGAAAATGAATGCACACCCCTACTAGACAGGGTCCACCCTTCTGAAGAGAAGAAACAGGCGGCGCCTACTGAACCTCTGCTTATATTGTGCCAGCCAGGGACAATATGCTATTTTGTTGCCTGGAGAAAGTGGGGAAACCCCAGAGCCTAGAGTTGATTAGACAGACAAACCTAGGCCATGCCCTAGCCTTTCCCCAAATGCTAATTCCAGTCCAGATCACACTGAGGAGTTTCACACTGAAGCCTTTCTCGTCTCCAGTGCCAAAGGCAATTTCATTGAAGAAACCCTTGTGCGAAAACTCATTATCCCGGTGCAGACTTTACAAAGCCCCATACGGATCTCCTCCATGTAAGGGGATTCTCTTCCAGGCCATCTGACCTTGACCCACAGTGCCAATGACACTTTACATTGGGGCAGTAGATAAGGAGCAGATTTCCTTCCTGATACTTCCCAAATTAGTAAACCTTATCTTTGGTTTACCCTGGCTGACCATGCACAACACGGTTATCAATTAGCAGGCGAAAGACATCTTGAACTGGAGCCCATTCTGCAGGCAGCAGTGTATCATTCTAATTTCTCCACCTGTGCCATTGTTTCACACTTTGGCTCCAAAACTGCCAGGACTTCCTCCATAGGACGCCACTTTTGTGGACATATTTAGCAAAATGGACACTAAAACTTTAACACGTCACTGGGCATATGATTGCCCTCTTGACCTCCTCCTGGGGAAGATGCTCCCAAAGGGCCGAGTTTACCCCTTATCTGTTTCAGAAACTCAGCTTATGACAGACTGTATGAAAGAAAACCTAGAATGGCGTTTCATTCATCCTTCTTCCTTATCAGGTGGAGGTAGTTTCTTCTTCATAGGGAAGACGGATGAATCTCTCATGCCCTGCATTGATTATTGAGGACTCAATGCAATTACCCGAAAAAACAGGGATCCATTGCCTTTAATCTCTGAACTTTTTGATAGACTCCAGGGAGCACAAATCTTCACCAAAAGGACCTTCTAAGTGCCTATAATCTGATGCGTATATATAGAAACATAGAAACATAGAAATGACGGCAGAAGAAGACCAAATGGCCCATCAAGTCTGCCCAGCAAGCTACGCACTTTATCCATTTTTTTTTCCCCTTTTTCTCTCTCCCACCTGTTACAATTGGCTTCCAGGGAAAACACCATTTAATACCCAAGATGGGCACTATGAATACCTGGCAATGAGGTTCAGACTGTGCAAAGCACCAAGAGTATTCCAGTTCATGGTCAATGAAATCATCCTTGATCTATTATATTTTCATGTCATCATCTATCTAGACAATTTCCTCATCTTCTCTCATTTCCTGGCAGAACATCGGGTTCATGTCAAACAGGTGCTCCAAAGATTTCAAGAAAAACAACTTTACACTAAGCTCGAGAAATGCACCTTTGAACGAGGGGAACTACTCTTTCTCAGGTATATCGTCTCATACCAAAGTCTGCACATGAACCCCAAGAAAGGAAGGGCCATCCAGCAATGGCCACGACCCAGAGGACTCAAAACCCTACAACGATTCCTCAGATTCACCAATTATCAGCAATTTATTCATGGCTATTCTACCCTGGCAGCTTCACTCTCTTCACTCACCAAGAAGGGTGCAGACACTATGAACTGGCCGGAAGGGACCATGCAAGCCTTTGAGCAACTCAAAAAGACTATCCTCCAGGCTCCATGTCTCCAGCATCCTGATCCATGGAAACCTTTCATCCTTGAGTTAGATGCCTCTGTCAATGGGATGGGGGCTGCCCTCTCCCAAAATAATGAGAAGGGAACACTTAAACCATGCTTTTTTTATTCTAAGATTTTCATGCCTACCGAGAGAAACTACACCATTGGTGATAGAAAACTTCTGGCAATTAAACTCACACTGGAGGAATGGCACCACCTGCTGGAAGGTGAAGCCCATTCCATCAGAATCTATATGAATCACAAGAACCTACAATACCTCCCGCAGGCCCAGTGATTGAATCCCTGACAAGCATGCTGATCATTATTCTTCAATCGTTTTAATTTATTCCTTAAATATCGTCCTGCTGAAAAGAACAAGTGTGCCGATGTCTTGTCCCTCTCCTTTGAGCCGGAAGATATCCAGGATCTACCCCGCCACATATTTGATCCAGCCAGAATCCTAGCTGCCGCATCAATTCCACTACTATCTGAGAAGGCCACAGTCCCCAAGAGGCTCTGAAAAAAGATCCTCTGCTGGGCACACGATTCAAAGTTGGCAGGCCATCCCTGTGTGTCTTAGAGATTAGAGCCATGACAGCACATGTCTTCTCATGATTCAGGGCACGGAAGATCTCCATGGTGCTGGGCCACCTTTTCATTCCAGATTCTGGTGCATCCAGGGCCATGTCAGTAGTCTCAATGCAGAGCACGCATTCTATGAAGTCATTGGCACAAAGGCTTTAAACACTGGCACCAATTCCATCCTTCATACCTGTGATGTTGATGAAGAATAAATCAGACAAGGTTTTGCCAGCATAGATGCCAGAGGCCCAGGCAATGGAGCCCATCCAGGTCAGTGTGGAGTACCTCAGAGAATAATCTTTCATTGTAGTCAAGCACTTCTGCTCTTTTCCAGCTGACCAAGGAGCAGTCTATTTGGGTCTGTGAAGAGGATGCTTTTCTCCAACTGCAGCCTAGAGAGCACTTCAGCAAGAGGACCAGCTTGCTGAGTTGGTGAATAATTTCTGTCGCCTTGCATCTTGAATAGAAGAGGGATGCCCTGGATCTTCTCATATCAAAAATAGGTGAGATGTTCCCACAATCCGGAGCCCCCAGCTAGCTCCACACGAAGTTGCCAGTCATAGGTATTAGCTCTCAACAGTCCAATAGGCTTTCTCCTATATTTGGGGAGTTCCACCCTGAGTCGGAGGATGGAAAGGGAGCTTTGCTAGGTCAGCTTCCCTCTTGAGTATGTCTCCTCCAAGGCAATGAGAATCATTCTTGCATGGCCCTGAGCCACTTTCAGGATTGTCCTCATAGGTAACAGTATTGGTGGATTTGAATAAAGATCTGCATCCCATGTAAGAAAAAAATGTCAGAAACTGAGTTGAACTTGCTTAGAAACATGGAGCAAAACCTTCTGAATTTCATCTTCTCTGAATTAACAAGTTGATTTTTGGCTGAGCCCAGAGGTTGAACAAACTATTTTCCACTTCCTTATCAGGGAACATTCCTGGGGTAGTAGAACTCAACTGAGATGGTCTGCCACAGTGTTTAGGATTTCTGGAAGGTACATTGCTTGCAGATGGATCTCATCTGAGAGCCCTAGAGCAAAGGAGCCTGTATCTCCCTGCTTGTTTATATAGACATGGCTATTTGATTGTCTGTTTGAATCAAGATTCTCTTTTCTGCTAGAAGGTGAGAAAGACCATTTAGTGCATATTGAATGGCACATATCTCCAGGAGGTTAATCTGAAGATGGTTGTCTGTTAAAGGCTCTGCACTGGTCACCATCTTCTTCATCAGGATGTTGGATCAGCATTTCTCTATTGCATTCCTCCCACTCTCTGGACATATTTGCATATAGCCCAAGGAACCTGCTTCACTATTTGTTTTCTCTTTCTTCGTCGGGGCTTAGTATATCCTCTGTGAAAGTGTACCTTAGTGTCATTGCAGCGCATACCATCAGCAGGTAGAAGGTGTTCCAATATCCATTCCTTCTTTGGTATCCACATTTAGGAAAGGATTATGGCATTCTAAACCTCCTGTCATTAAAACTTTTGTATCTTTGGATTTGAATGTCATCTTAATTCAGCTTGTGAAGCTTCTATTTGAATCTCTGGAGTTAGTTCCTTTGAAGTTCCTCAAATGGGATGTGTTGATTTTGGTTGCCATCATATGTGTCCGATGAGTCAGTGAGTTGCAAGCTTTGGTGACTTATTTACTGTATCTCCAGTTCTTCCATGTACTCAACCTAAGGTGGTTTGGGCTTTTCATATCAATCAAACTGTTATTGTTCCTACCTTTCTCCAAAGGTCTCATGTGCATGAAGGTGAGAAGGCCCTTCATTCATTGAACTGTAAGAGAGCTTTGGCCTACTATTTAAAGAGGACTCTGTTCATCTGAAAGCCTCTCCCTTATTTTTGCCTTTTGATCAAAATAGATTAGGAGAGGCAGTTGCCAAAAGGATTCCAACAAATTGGATAGTGGACTGTATAACAGACTCTATCAAGGCTCATTATTCTGGCTTAATGATGTTGATGGCTCACCTAAGGGCTGCTTTGAAGGAAGACATCTGCAAAGCTGGGACTTGATAGTCTTCACATCCCACTGCTGTCTAGACAGTTTAAGAGACAACAGTAGTTTTGGGCAAGCAGTTTTATGCAGCCTTTTTATCCCAGTAGTTCATGCTTCAGTGGTGGGACTGGGTTGCTTTTTCAGTAAGTGCTATGCTGAGCAACCCTTAGCTTGGGAATCACCACACATCATAACTAATTCAGCTCTGCTTATCAATGGAGAAAGCAAGTTTCCTTATCTATAAATAGCAGTATGAATTAGCCATACTAAATTCTTGCCTACCTCCTTGGAGTTTAAACTACCTCGCTAAAGCTTGCTAATCTCTGAAATTGAGATGCATGAGGCAGCTTGTGTGGGAGAGCCACTACTCATGCTCAGTAAAAGTTTTACTAAGCTGAGAGATGGGGCTGTTTAGTGCCATTGTGTGACATCACTCACAAGTCTTGGCTAATTCATCCTGCTGTCTATGGAGAACCCTGTTTACAGGTAAGGAAACTTGTTCTGTGGAATTCATTGCCAGAGTATGTTGTGAAAGCACTTAGTGTAGCTTGGTTTAAAAAGGATTTAGACAAGTTCCTGAATGAAAAGTGCACACGTAAACCATTATTAGCCATGTAGAATTGTTAAAGCTACTGCTTATCCCTGGTTGTGAGCAAGAAGGATTGGATCTATTCTTTGGGATAAAACATAAGAAATTGCCAAGGGTCCATCAAGCCCAGCATCCTGTTTCCAACAGAGGCCAAACCAGGCCACAAGAACCTGTCAATTACCCAAACACCAAGAAGATTGCATGCTACTGATGCAATTAATAGCAGTGGCTATTCCCTAAGTAAACTTGATTAATAGCAGTTAATGGACTTCTCATCCAAGAACTTATCCAAACCTTTTTTGAACCCAGCTACGCTAACTGCACTAACCACATCCTCTTGTAACAAATTCCAAAGCTTAACTGTGCATTGAGTGAAAAATAGCTTTCTCCGATTAGTCTTAAATGTGCTACTTGCTAACTTCATGGAATCTGCCAAGTACTTGTGATCTGGATTGGCCACTATCCGAGGAAGGATGTTGGCCTTAATAGACCTTTGGTCTGACCTAATATGGCATTTAAGTTTCTTATGTAAGTGTATTATTATTACTAACAATGTTATTATTCACATACTCCACTGTTTGAGGCACATTATATAAAACATGCACAATTTATAATTACATCACAATAGCAATAAACAAGGATCAGACCAGGAACAGATCAACTCCACTGGAGCAATTTTCACATACTAATATCCAAATGTTTGTTTGAAAAAATATGTTTTCAATTGTCTCTTAAAAGATTTATGAAATGGAATAGAAGTAATTGTGCTGGTAATGTGTTCCAAAGAGCAAGGCCTACCACTGAAAAAGCTCCTTCCTGAACCTCAGTCAGATGAACTAATTTTGGAGATGGAACATCCAAGAGCTCCAGTCTGCTTGAGCGAAGTGTTCACTAATGCACAGAGGACTTGGTTGTTTAATGCTTTATTTACAATAGTAACAACCTTGAATTTTATGCGCTATGTAATCAGAAGGCAGTGCAGAAATTCCAATACTGGAGTTATATGGTCACGAAAACATGACCCAATAAGAATGCAGGCAGTTGTATTCTGTACAGTTTGCAAAGTTCTGATAGTAGTATCAGGGAGCCCAATGTAAACCAAATTGCAATATTCCAGCCTGGACAACATCAAAAACTGAATCACAGTATAAAAATCCATAGGTGACAAATAAGGCTTCAGCCTGCTGTTAATCATGGTTTATAGAAAGAGTTATTAACAACAATTTTCACCTGGGAATGAAAAGAAAAATTTGTTTCATACATAACACTTAGATGTTTTAATTGGTGAACAGTTTGGATCATACATCCCTCATGTGAAATTTCCATTGGAAAATCAAATCTAGGAAACCTATTGAGAATAATAGCTTCAGACTTATTAATATTTAAAGCCAATTTGTTAATAGCATCCACTTCTTAATTTCTGTAAAGCAACATCACACTAGCTTTAGTGTATTAGGCCAAGTGTCCTGTCTGGGGACAAATATTTTAATGTTATCAGCATATATATGATATCCAACACCAAAGTTGGCTAAGATCTTACAGACAAGTGTCAGGTAAATATTCAGTATTGTAATGGACAATGCCGAACCTTATGGAATCCTGTTTTCATTCTGGCTCATTGGGGACATGAGTGTCTTGGTGAATTTGAAACTTCCTGTCCTCCATGAAGAAGGTGACCTAAGATAGAACCCAAGACTCACCAAACATGCTTGCAAAATCTTTTGAATTAAGCTAGTGAATGCGGCAGAAATATTGATCATAACTAAAATATACTCTGTACTTTGATCAAACATGTTATGAATAACATCAAGAGTAGAAAGATGTAATATTTCCATGTTATGAAATCTCTGGAACCCAAACTGATAATAATCTGAAAAAGCATGAAAAAGCATGATCAGTGATATGATACAGACTTTCAGATACTTGAAAGGTTTTAATGATCCAAAGGCAACGACAAACCTTTACCATAAGAAAAAAATCAGCAGAACCAGGGGTCACGATTTGAAGCTCCAGGGAGGAAGATTCAGAACCAATGTCAGGAAGTATTTCTTCACGGAGAGGGTGGTGGATGCCTGGAATGCCCTTCCGGAGGAAGTGGTGAAGACCAGAACTGTGAAGGACTTCAAAGGGGCGTGGGATAAACACTGTGGATCCATAAAGTCAAGAGGCCGCCAATGAAGAGTGGGTGACTCGCCAGAATGATGGCTACTGCCTGGAGACAATACCCTTAGTCAATAAACATACACATGGTTACTGTGACTCCAACATCACTCTAAGATTCAACAGCATGAGGAAATGTGGAAAAAAGGATTTGCACTCACAATGACGGGAGTAGCTGGCTTGTTACGGCGGTTACTACCCCAAACCAAATATCCAGATTACTACCTCCACCTTCCTCTATTCC
Source organism: Rhinatrema bivittatum (assembly GCF_901001135.1). Classification (NCBI taxonomy): domain Eukaryota; kingdom Metazoa; phylum Chordata; class Amphibia; order Gymnophiona; family Rhinatrematidae; genus Rhinatrema; species Rhinatrema bivittatum. Next base: position 270,256,634 of record NC_042615.1, on the reverse strand, counting down.
TGATGCCTTTCAACTAGCTTGATCACTCCATTCTTATACTTCACTTTCAATGCATATCCAGCATAGTTCTCTGCTTCAACAGCAGGGGAAAAGAAAAACTGTTACTTCACACATCCAGCAGAGCTCTCTGCTTAAACGGCAGGGGAGAAGAAAAAAGGGTTCGCACTCACAAAGCGGGGAGTAGCTGGCTTGTTACAGCGGTTACTACCCCAAACCAAATGTACCTGATACTTCACTCTCGACGCATATCCAGCATGGCTCTCTACTTCAACGGCATCGGAGAAAGACTGATACATCACGAATTTCCAGCATAGCTCTCTGCTTCAACGGCAGGGGAAAAGAAAAACTGATACTTCACGCATATCCAGCATAACTTCAACGGCAGGGGAGAAGAAAAAAGGATTCACACTCACAAAGCGGGGAGTAGCTGGCTTGTCACGGCGGTTACTACCCCAAACCAAATGTGCCTGATACTTCACTTTCGATGCATATCCAGCATAGCTCTCTGCTTCAACAGCAGGGGAGAAGATAAACAACCAATAAGGGCTGTATAACATAATCTGGGTAAAAACAAATAAGCATGGGTGTAGCTTGCTTATTGCGGCGGTTACTACTCCTACTACCTCTAACTAATCAAGCTAGATATTTCACTTGGATGCAGCTCCTCCACCGCTCTCTACATTAATGGCGGGGGTGGAAGGGAATTAGAACCAAGAGCTAAGAGAAACAGATAAGTATGGGAGAAGAAATGAGGGAAGCTTGCTGGGCAGACTGGATGGGCCATTTGGTCTTCTTCTGCCGTCATTTCTATGTTTCTATGTTTCTATGTAATTTAATTGCTTCAATAGAGCAGCTTCAATACACTTCGTCAAGAAAGACAGTGAAGAAATAGATCTATAGTTAGCAATATTTTGGGGAGTCAAGTGATGATTTCTTTAATACTGGCTTAAGAGCATAAGAACATAAGAACATGCCATACTGGGTCAAACCAAGGGTCCATCAAGCCCAGCATCCTGTTTCCAACAGTGGCCAATCCAGGTCATAAGAACCTGGCAAGTACCCAAACACCAAGAAGATCCCATGCTACTGATGCCAGTAATAGCAGTAGCTATTTTCTAAGTCAACTTAATTAATAGCAGGTAATGGACTTCTCCTCCAAAAACTTATCCAATCCTTTTTTAAACACAGTTATACTAACTGCACTAACCACATCCTCTGGCAATAAATTCCAGAGTTTAATTGTGCGTTGAGTGAAAAAGAACTTTCTCCGATTAGTTTTAAATGTGCCACATGCTAACTTCATGGAGTGCACCCTAGTCTTTCTATTATCTGAAAGAGTAAATAACCAATTCACATCTACCCATTCTAGACCTCTCATGATTTTAAACACCTCTATCATATCCCCCCTCAGCAGTCTCTTCTCCAAGTTGAAAAGTCTTAACCTCTTTAGTCTTTCCTCATAGGGGAGCTGTTCCATTCCCCTTATCATTTTGGTCGCCCTTCTCTGTGCCTTCTCCATCGCAAGCTAATTATTTATTTATTTATTTATTTAATTTATTTATTAAAAATCTTTTCTATACCGTCATTTAGTCATACACCATCACAATGGTTTACAGATATACACATATAGTAATATTCAAATTGTGTAATACTTTTTAACAAATTGCCAATAAGGTTTCGGTTACATAGTTTCAAAAATAAAAGCTACTTGATAAGTGTCATAGATTTTGTCCAATTATATGAGTAATAGCTTAACTATACATGTATAGTACTTTATACTGTCTTTATCTAGTATTAGTAGTTAGTTAGAAATAAAATAATAAAATACGCACATAGATGACTGCGTGCTGTGTGCTGATGTTCTGCTGCCTGTTTAGTCATTTTCCTATTCTCCGTTCTCATTGTAAAACGCTTGTTTGAACAGCCAGGTTTTTAAACTTTTTTTTGAAAAGTTTTAAATCTCTCTGTAATCTGATTTCCAGGGGCATGGTGTTCCATTATATCTTTTTTGAGATGCGGTGACCAGAATTGTACACAGTATTCAAGGTGCGATCTCACCATGGAGCGATACAGAGGCATTATGACATTTTTCGTTTTATTCACCATTCCCTTTCTAATAATTCCCAACATTCTGTTTGCTTTTTTGACTGCCACAGCACACTGAACCGACGATTTCAATGTATTATCCACTATGACGCCTAGATCTCTTTCTTGGGTGGTAGCACCTAATATGGAATCTAACATTGTGTTCTCCAGACTTTTAAAGAACTGAGTGTTTGTATTTAATACTAACTGAGTGCTTGTATTGAAAAAAAAACCCACAAAAAAAAAAAACCCCAACCCAAAAAGTAGCCAGAAGCTAGAAATAAGCTAGGAGCAGTGTATACCTAAGTAAAAAAGTTGAATAGTTCAGCTCAGTTTCTTACCTTGGAAAGATGTGGAGGTAGTGTGATTGGGTTTGAATAGGGACCAACATTTGTTAATCAAGGGAGCAGTGAGTCACTCAGGCTGACTAACTGAAGTTAGACTGTTTGTATTACCCAACCCTCCCACCCCTTACCCACCCACCCCAGCTCATCCCTTAATTTATAGGCAGGTGCCACTTTCACAAAAAAAACAAACAAACCATCAACAAAAACTTTATTGAGAATTCGATCAGACCCCGGTAGGCCACTACCAGACACATAGTGAATTCACTAATACATTTAAAGGACGTTAGACACATTCCTACTCCCATAGCAACCTAAAACTTAACTAGGAACTGATCAAAATTGAGATGAATGCAGCAGTCCAGCAGCAAGAGGGGGGCTTCCCAGTCTTTTGCATCGAGTGTCACATGTATGATTTTTTACCCACCGGTGAGAAGTTGTACATGTGCAAGCGATGCAAAGAGCTCCTGGCTCTCAGAACGAGTCCGATCTCTGGAGGCAAGAGTGGCAGACCTGGAGAAGCTGAGGCAGACAGAGAGGTATATAAATGAGACCTTCAGGGACATAGTAGTCAAGTCCCAAATTCAGACTGGCAGCCCTGGTGCTGCCTTGGAGGAAGAAGGTCTCATGATGGGAGAACACCAACCAGGTGCAGCAGGAAAGGATCCTGTAGCAAGGACCTGCTCTCCAGGTGATGCATTGTCCTTTTGCACTGAGGATATCTCCCCAAGGCCTACTGCCCAGGAGGGAAGGGTTAGGTCGGCCGTCATAGTTGGTGATTCGATTATTAGGAATGTAGATAGCTGGGTGGCTGATGGGCATGAGGATCACCTAGTAACATGCCTACCTGGTGCGAAGGTGGTGGACCTCACGCGTCACCTAGATAGGATTTTAGACAGTGCTGGGGAGGAGCCGGCTGTCGTGGTACATGTGGGCACCAACGACATAGGAAAATGTGGGAGGGAGGTTCTGGAAGCCAAATTTAGGCTCTTAGGTAGAAAGCTTAAATCCAGAACCTCCAGGGTAGCATTCTCTGAAATGCTCCCTGTTCCACGCGCAGGTCACCAGAGGCAGACAGAGCTCCGGAGTCTCAATGCGTGGATGAGACGATGGTGCAAGGAAGAGGGATTCAGTTTTGTTAGGAACTGGGGAACCTTTTGGGGAAGGGGGAGTCTCTTCCAAAGGGATGGGCTCCACCTTAACCAGGGTGGAACCAGACTGCTGGCGCTAACATTTAAAAAGGAGATAGAGCAGCTTTTAAACTAGAACAAAGGGGAAAGACGACAGTCGCTCAGCAGCGCATGGTTCTTTAAAGGATACTAATGATGCATTAGAATTAGGGCATCCCGACAGTGAGGTTCAATAATTAGAAAAGCAGTCCAAGTGCCTGTAACTAAAAACTCACCTGAGCTAAGAAATTCAAACTTATCCCTATCAATTAAAAAGCAGAATGAAAATACAAACAAAAAACAAACTTTGCAATGTTTGTATGCTAATGCCAGAAGTCTTAGAAGTAAGATGGGAGAATTAGAATGTATAGCAGTGAATGATGACATAGACTTAATTGGCATCTCAGAGACATGGTGGAAAGAGGATAACCAATGGGACAGTGCTATACCGGGATACAAATTATATCGCAATGACAGAGAGGAGCACTCGGGAGGAGGTGTGGCGCTTTATGTCCGGGATGGCATAGAGTCCAACAGGATAAACATCCTGCATGAGACTAAATACAAAATTGAATCTTTATGGGTAGAAATCCCTTGTGTGTTAGGGAAGACTATAGTGATAGGGGTATACTACCGTCCACCTGGTCAAGATGGTGAGACGGACAGTGAAATGCTAAGAGAAATTAGGGAAGCTAACCAAATTGGTAGTGCAGTAATAATGGGAGACTTCAATTACCCCAATATTGACTGGGTAAATGTATCATCGGGTCATGCTAGAGAGAAAACGTTCCTGGATGGAATAAATGATAGCTTTATGGAGCAATTGGTTCAGGAACCGACGAGAGAGGGAGCAATTTTAGATCTAATTCTCAGTGGAGCACAGGACTTGGTGAGAGAGGTAACGGTGGTGGGGCCGCTTGGCAATAGTGATCATAATATGATCAAATTTGATTTAATGACTGGAAGAGGAACAGTGTGCAAATCCACAGCTCTCGTGCTAAAATTTCAAAAGAGAAACTTTGATAAAATGAGAAAAATTGTTAGAAAAAAACTGAAAGGAGCAGCTACAAAAGTAAAAAATGTTCAAGAGGCGTGGTCATTGCAGTCTAGATGTATTCCACACATTAAGAAAGGTGGAAAGAAGGCAAAACGATTACCTGCATGGTTAAAATGGGAGGTGAAAGAAGCTATTTTAGCCTAAAGATCTTCATTCAAAAATTGGAAGAAGGTTCCAACAGAAGAAAATAGGATAAAGCATAAACGTTGATAAGAAAGGCTAAGAGAGAATTTGAAAAGAAGTTGGCTGTAGAGGCAAAAACTCACAGTAAAAACTTTTTAAAATATATCCGAAGCAGAAAGCCTGTGAGGGAGTCAGTTGGACCGTTAGATGATCGAGGGGTTAAAGGGGCACATAGAGAAGATAAGACCATCGCGGAAAGATTAAATGATTTCTTTGCTTTGGTGTTTACTGAAGAGGATGTTGGGGAGGTACCCGTAATGGAGAAGGTTTTCATGGGTAAAGATTCAGATGGACTGAATCAAATCACGATGAACCTAGAAGATGTGGTAGGCCTGATTGACAAACTGAAGAGTAGTAAATCACCTGGACCGGATGGTATACACCCCAGAGTTCTGAAGGAACTAAAAAATGAAATTTCAGACCTATTAGTAAAAATTTGTAACTTATCATTAAAATCATCCATTGTACCTGAAGACTGGAGGATAGCAAATGTAACCCCAATATTTAAAAAGGGCTCCGGGGTGATCCGGGAAAGTACAGACCGGTTAGCCTCTCTTCAGTGCCAGGAAAAATAGTGGAAAGTGTTCTAAACATCAAAATCATAGAACATATAGAAAGACATGGTTTAATGGAACAAAGTCAGAAGAAACAAAAGTTACATTTAACAAGGACCGTAAACTTGGAAGCTTAGGCAGCTAGAAGAAAAAGGCCCGGAGAGGGTATTAAATTAAATACAAAAGAGTCATAACAGTATCCGGTCTAGTGCTAGTCAACTTATTGGAGGGGATAAGAATGCAAATGAAGTATTTAGAGGTGGAGCGAGGTTCCATTGTTCGTGAGCAGATTAATCATCTAGAGTAGAGATTGTCTACTCTAGATTGTCTACTCTAGAATCATCTAGAGTAGAGATAGAGTAGAGATTGATTTCCAAATTTCAGTGTTGATAAAGATGAGGTCAATTGTGTGGCCTGCTTTGTGAGTTGGAGATTGGATTATTTGTTCAAGGTTTAGAGCTGATAGAGCATCATTGATCGTTTGGCAGGTTTTTGATTGGGAGGGTGAGTTGAAATTTATGTTGAAGTCGCCAAGTAAGATAATGGGTTTGTTGAGGGAGATGTTATTTATGATAAATTCAATTAGAGGTGAGCAGTTTTTTTCAAGTGCTCCTGGTGGAGAGTAAATGATGCATATCTGAAGTTTTGGTGAGTCATATAAGGCAGTTTCAAAAGGTGGAGGAATGGTAGATTGACGAAGTGTTAGTTGAAGGTTTTTTTTAGATATAAGCATTAAGCCACCTCCTTTTTTGTTTTTTCTGGGAATTGAAGAGATGTTATAATCCTGGTTGGATAGTTGGTTTAATAGGACGGAATCTGTGTTTTTTAGCCAGGTTTTAGTAATTGCAATGAAGTCTGGTTTGCTGTCGCTGAGTAGGTCATTGAATAGAGGGATTTTTTAAATTATTGAGCGAGTATTGATGAGTATGAATGAGAGAAGCATATAGCTTGAGAGTTGGATGTGTGTGTTGTTTTTGTTGAAGGTTGGATATTTTACATTGCGTAGAAGTTTTGAAGAAGAATGTTTTTTTTGTGCTGAGAGTTCCTTAGAAAAGGAGGGAGGGTTGATTGTAGGTGAGATCTTGTTCATCTTCAAGTTTTTTTTTGGGTTTTTTTTTTTAGTGTTTGGGAGGTGGAAGGTAGGCGATATGAGTGGGTAAGTAATATGGGCTGCTTTGAATGGGCTGCGCGAAGGGACGCTCAAAGGGGCCTGCTCCTTTGGTCGCGCTCCTTCGGTGCGCGGCGCCTGGGGTGAGTGTAGATTTAAAAGACACTCACCCGGCCCCTCCTCTGACATCAGGGGGCTGGCTGTTCTGCGGGTTAGGTGGTGATGTTGTTAGGAGGCTACGCGCGTATCTTATAAAATCCAGCGTACTTTTGTTCGCGCGTGGTGTGCGAACAAAAGTATGCGCTCGCGTATTTTTTAAAAATCTGCCCCTTGGAGCGAAGCTGAAGACAAAAGCAGGCTGCTGGCTAGCAAGACTGAAGACTGGAACCAGAACAAGGCAAGAACCAGGCGACTTTGCTGAGGCAAGGCTAAAGTGTCTGAAGAGCCCTTTTGTAGAGCAACCAGCATTGATATCATTTAGGGGGGCCGCAGGCTTTTCCCGCTGCGGGCCCTTTAACTGAAGCTGTATCATGTGCGTACTCAAGGAACAGCATCAAAGGAGTGTAGGCATCTGCCATGCATCGGCGTCATTTCCTTGCCGCAGAAACTGGCAGTATTGGTCTGGTGGCGTTGGGGTGAGTAATACCACTTATGGGGGTCATCCCACAGGTGGCGAATGTAACAGCTGTGTCTATCATTTCAGCCAGAAGAGATCATATAATGCTGTGGGGAGTTTGTATTCTTGAGTTATGTGTGTTTTCTCTTGCAACCAGTTCAGAAGTGAAAATAATGTTAAACTGTGTGCATTTCAGACTGAATATGAGGTAAAATAGTGTATTTAAGAGAAGGGTTAATATTTAACCCCTCATGTTAAGAGTTCATTGGAGTAGGTGTGAATAGTTAGCCCAATAAGACTTATCCAGCTAACTTACATGGAATATTCAGCAGCACAGCTAATCTGCTGAATATCCCTGCATTTGCCACTACTTAGCCAGGTAATTTAGACCTGCTTGCTATGGCGCAGATCTAACTTATCTGGTTAACTTAACTGGATAAGTCTGAATATCGCTACTTATCAGGCTGTTAGCTGGATAAATAGCTCTGCCCAGTAAAGCCCACTGCCCACCCATTAAATATCCAACTATATACTTAGCCAGATAAGTTACTTAGGCCTAGATTCATTATTTTGCTATAAATTTCAAAAGAATAGCTCCCATGATAAAAGCAGACAGGCGTTTACCACATTGGAGGGAGAGGGAGAGAGAGAGACTGTATATTATTTATTTATTTATTTATTTATTTATTTATTTATTTAAGGGTTTCTTATATACCGAGGCACGTTTGCAAAACATCACCTCGGTTCACAATGTAACATAACTTAGCAACAAGCTTTACAATAATAATAATAATAATAATAATAATAATAACTTAGAACAAGCTTTACAATAATAACATTAACAGGTAGCGGTTTATAGGGCAGGGGATGATAATACGAGATATATATACAAATGTACATGTTAGTTTTAACAATAACGTTATATAAAGCAATCAGGAAAATCAGCAGGGTGAAGTGAACGATGGGGGGGGAAGATGAGGAGAAGACCTAAAGAGGTTGGGAGGAGGGGGGAGAGGATAGCGAGGGTGAGGGTCAATTGGGTAGGGAGAGAAAAAGAAAGGGCGAGGGTCAGGTGGGCGGTCGGTTGGGCAGTCAAGTCATATCTTAGGTGAGAGACAATTCGTTAGTCAGGGTATGCTAGTTTGAACAGCCATGTTTTAAGATTGTGCTTGAATTTTTTGTGGCAAGGTTCCTGGCGTAATTGGGAAGGCATTTTATTCCAGTGGGCGGAAGTAAGTAAACTATTTATACTACTGTAAGAGGGGCAACTTGTAACTCAGGGTGAGGTTTTGGTGGTTTTGGGGGACACTTACATGCACAGTCAGAGGTACGAACAGCACAGTAGACATAAGGGAAGATTTGATGTGATTTGGAGTGATGACAGGTACACAAAGATGAGACTTGTACATTCTACTCTCAACCAAGCTTGATAGCAGCCAAGTAGAGAGCACATCAAACTAGCCCAGCATCCTGTTTCCAACAGTGGCCATTCCAGGCCATAAGAACCTGGCAAGTACGCAAAAACTAAGTCTATTCCATGTTGCTAGTAATAGCAGTGGCTATTTTCTAAGTCAACTTAATTAATAGCAGGTAATGGACTTCTCCTCCAAGAACTTATCTAATCCTTTTTTAAACACAGCTATACTAACTGCACTAACCACATCCTCTGCCAACAAATTCCAGAGTTTAATTGTGCGTTGAGTAAGAAATACCTTTCTCCGATTAGTTTTAAATGTGCCACATGCTAACTTCATGGAGTGCCCCCTAGTCTTTCTATTATCCGAAAGAGTAAATAACCTATTCACATTTACCTGTTCTAGACCTCTCATGATTTTAAACACCTCTATCATATCCCCCCTCAGCTGTCTCTTCTCCAAGCTGAAAAGTCCTAACCTCTTTAGTCTTTCCTCATAGGGGAGCTGTTCCATCCCCTTTATCATTTTGGTTGCCCTTCTCTGTACCTTCTCCATCACAATTATATCTTTTTTAAGATGCGGCGACCAGAATTGTACACAGTATTCAAGGTGCAGTCTCACCATGGAGCGATACAGAGACATTATGACATTTTCCGTTTTATTCACTATTCCCTTTCTAATAATTCCCAACATTCTGTTTGCTTTTTTGACTGCCGCAGCACACTGAACCGACGATTTCAATGTGTTATCCATTATGATGCCTAGATCTCTTTCTTGGGTTATAGCACCTAATATGGAACCTAACATTGTGTAACTATAGCATGGGTTATTTTTCCCTATATGCATCACATTGCACTTATCCACATTAAATTTCATCTGCCATTTTGATGTCCAATTTTCCAGTCTCACAAGGTTTTCCTGCAATTTATCACAATTTGCTTGTGATTTAACTACTCTAAACAATTTTGTATCATCTGCAAATTTGATTATCTCGCTCGTCGTATTTCTTTCCAGATCATTTATAAATATATTGAAAAGAAAGGGTCCCAATACAGATCCCTGAGGCACTCCACTGCCCACTCCCTTCCACTGAGAAAATTATCCATTTAATCCTACTCTATGTTTCCTGTCCTTTAGCCAGTTTGCAATCCACGAAAGGACATCGCCACCTATCCCATGACTTTTTACTTTTCCTAGAAGCCTCTCATGAGGAACTTTGTCAAACGCCTTCTGAAAATCCAAGTATACTACATCTACCGGTTCACCTTTGTCCACATGTTTATTAACTCCTTCAAAAAAGTGAAGCAGATTTGTGAGGCAAGACTTGCCTTTGGTAAAGCCATGCTAACTTTGTTCCATTAAACCATGTCTTTCTATATGTTCTGTGATTTTGATGTTTAGGACACTTTCCACTATTTTTCCTGGCACTGAAGTCAGGCTAACTGGTCTGTAGTTTCCCGGATCGCTCCTGGAGCCCTTTTGGGGTACATTAGCTATCCTCCAGTCTTCAGGTACAATGGATGATTTTAATGATAGGTTACAAATTTTTACCAATAGGTCTGAAATTTCATTTTTTAATTCCTTCAGAACTCTGGGGTGTATACTGTCCGGTCCAGGTGATTTACTACTCTTCAGTTTGTCAGTCAGGTCTATCACATCTTCTAGGTTCACCGTGATTTGATTCAGTCCATCTGAATCATTACCCATGAAAACTTTCTCCAGTACGGGTACCTCCCCAACATTCTCTTCAGTAAACACCGAAGCAAAGACATCATTTAATCTTTCCGCAATGGCCTTATCTTCTCTAAGTGCCCCTTTAACCCCTCGATCATCTAAGGGTCCAACTGACTTCCTCACAGGCTTTCTGCTTCGGATATATTTAAAAACCTTTTCACTGTGAGTTTTTGCCTCTATCGCCAATTTCAATTCAAATTCTCTCTTTGCCTGTTCTATTGTCTTTCCCCATGCCTGGGGTTGATTAGCTCTGCATGGCGCGCCTCTGTGCAGGCCTCGTCTGAGTCTTTATTGGATTCTTCTATCAACCTGTGTGGGGAACCATGGCGTGGTCCGCGACCAGTCCTGACTGGCTGTGTAGGGAGTGCCTGCTGCCGTGGTCCGTGACCAGCCTTCATCGGCTGAGTAGGGCGCGAGATGTGGCAGTACCTGTTCAGTTTGGTGGTTTGTGACTCTGTTGGAGTCCTTCTCTTCTAGCAACTCTGAGTTCATCTCAGTCTTTCTTCATTAACTCTCTGTATTGATTCAGGTCTTCAATCAACTTGCATCTTGTCACTGTCTTCATGAAGCCCTCACGTATCCTGTGTCTTCATTTGATGTCTTTGTCCTTCAACCACTGTCCATCCTGTCGCAGTTGCTGCTCCTGTGCGGCAGGTCCGAAAGGACTATTGAGTGGTCGAAGGACTACTCCAGAGATCAACATTGCGTTGTTCAGTCTCTTTGCTCTATACAGGTTCGGCAGAGGATAGGGCACTACTTCCGGTACTTCTAGCAACACCAGCCCATTCTTGGACACTCTTCACCTGCCTCGGCGCTTACCGGAGCTCCTCTGCGGCTGCATCGTGGCCCAAGGCTCACAATTCCTCAGAAATGGAACCGCCTCCAGCGTTTCCATAACATATAGACACCAAGTAAAGCAACCAGAGTCCTACTGTAACCATAGCAAATGAGGATAAATGATGCAAATCACTCATTTAAAAAGCTGCAAGGCTTCTTGTTGTCTCATAACGCTTCTTCAAAAGCATTTCCAATACAGGGTACTACCATTCGGACTTGCCTCAGCACCCAGAGTATTCATGAAATGCCTGGCAGTAGTAGCAGCTCAATTACACAAAGAAAGTGTACACATTTTCCCATACCTGGACGACTGGTTCATCAGAAGTCAATCTCAACAAGGAGCTCTTGTTTCTCTCAGACGAACACTCTGCTGCACTCGATGGGGTTTCTCATCAATTACCAAAAATCCCATTTCATTCAGTCTCACCTGCTTCAATTCATCGGAGCAGAATTGAACACCATCCTTTCAAGAGCTTTCCTACCCGACGATCGGGCAGAAACACTCTCCTTATTAGCAAACTCACTACACTCGCAGAAACAAGCGACAACTCATCAGTTTCTCACTTTTCTAGGTCACATGGCCTCCACAGTTCATGTCACTCCTATGGCCAGATTAGCCATGAGAATAACCCAATAGACATTAAGGTCACAATGGATACAAGCCATTCAACCACTGTCGTCTCCAATTCAAGTAACCCACCAGCTACGTTCATCTCTCCTTTGGTGGGCAAATGGGGACAACTTGCGCAAGGGCCTACCCTTCCAACAACCAGTCCCACAGATAACTTTAACTACAGATGCATCCACCTTAGGTTGTGGAGCTTATATAGACAATCTCCAAACCCAGGTACTTGGACAAAACTCGAAGCAACATTTCTAATCAATTTCCTGGAACTTCGAGCTATACGTTATGCTCTGCATGCGTTCAAGGACTCCCTTTCACACAAGACTGTTCTAATTCAAACAAACAATACAGTAGCCATGTGGTATCTAAACAAACAGGGAGGTACGGACTCGTATCTCCTTTGTCAAGAAGCAGCACAGATTTGGGACTGGGCCTTGACACATTCCATGTTTCTCTGGGCCACTTATCTAGCGGGCATCCACAACGTAGTTGCAGATCGCCTCAGTCATCAATTCCAACCTCATGAAAGGTCCCTGGATCCCTTAGTAGCGACCAGGATAGTTCAACATTAGGGATAACCAACAATAGATCTCTTTGCATCATACCTGAATCTCAAGGTGGACAGGTTCTGCTCTCTGCACAAACAGAAACACCAGCTAGCCAAGGACGCCTTTGCTCGCCCTTGGAACTCAGGCCTTCTATATGCGTATCCTCCGATACTGCTAATAACCAAAACTCTAGTGAAGCTACAACAGGACAAGGGGTCCATGATATTCATAGCCCCGCATTGGCCTCAACAAGTATGGTTTCCCATACTTCTCGGCCTCTAGTTCTCAGAACCAATTCGCCTGGGTGTAGCTCCTACTCTCATAACTCAAGATCAGGGCAGGTTGCACCATCCCAACCTTCAATCCCTATCTCTAACAGCATGGATGTTGAAAGCTTGATCTTACAACCACTCAATCTTTCAACTAATGTCTCTCAAGTGCTTATAGCTTCATGTAAACCTTCCACGTGGAAGAATTATTCTTCGAAACGGAAAAGATTTACTTTGTGGTGCATGCAAAAGGACATTGACCCTATCTCCTGCCCCACACTTTCTTTGCTAGACTACTTATGTCATCTTTAGGACTCTTGTCTCCAGACCTCATCTGTTCGAGTACACTTAAGTGCAATCTCGGCTTACCATAATATTTATTTATTTATTTATCTATCTATTTATTTATTTATTTGTTGAGTTTTATATACTGTCATTCGGTGAAGCCATTACAACGGTTTACAAGATTCAAAGTGTAATTTTCTTAACAATTGTGAATTAAGGTATAACAGGATACATATTAAACAAAAAGTTAATCTTTTATAGTCCAGAAGAAAATCATTTTTGAGTGAGGAGGGTTTGTTTGGTGCTGGTTGGAGACAAGTTATTTTGTGGATTTGGTTGGTAGTTCCTTTGGGTGTTAGGATGTTGTGAAGTTTGAATGTCAATGTAGACTTTGTAAAACAGCCACGTTTTTAGATATTTTTTGAAAGTTTTGAGGTTAGGTTGGGTTCTCAAAACTTTTGGGAGGGAGTTCCATATTTTAGGGCAGGCAATGGTGAAAAAGCTCTTTCTCTGGTTGTTGTCAAGTGAGCATCTCTGATGGGGGGGGGGGGAACAGTTAAGTGGCCTGTGTTGTTTGAACGTAAGTTTCTTTGGGGATTCTGGGGGTTATGTTTAAGCCAGTTTGACCTTGATGTTCATTGTTTAATAATTTATGTATGATGGTCATGGATTTGTGTTCAATTCGGGCTTTAATTGGAAGTCAGTGTAGTGAAATCAGTATAGGCGTTATGTGGTCATTCTTCTTTGTTCCTGTCAGAATTCTGGCTGCTGAATTTTGCAAAGTCTGGAGAGGCTTGAGGTTGGAAGATGGTATTCCAATCAGTAGGGAGTTGCAGTAGTCGATAGTTGAGAATATGAGTAGCTGTAATACAGTTCTGAAGTCATAAGGGTTAAGATGGGAGATGCACCAATTTCCATACAACCTCTTGTCAGTAGATTCATGAGAGGTTTAACTCACCTTAAACCACCAATACGGCCACCAGTCACAGAATGGGACCTTAATTTCGTGTTAACAAGGCTCATGCGTTCTCCCTTTGAACCCATGAATTCCTGTGATTTCAAATTTCTTACATGGAAAACTATCTTCCCAATAGCCATTATATCTGCTAGAAGGGTTAGTGAGTTACAAGCACTTGTCACATACTCACCCTACACAAAATTCTTAAATGACCAGGTGGTACTCCGTACACACCCAAAATTTCTTCCTAAAATAGTTACGGAATTCCATTTGAATCAATCCATAGTTTTGCCCACATTCTTTCCAAGACCTTATTCTCACCGAGGTGAGAGAGCTTTACATACCTTGGACTGTAAGCATGCGCTAGCGTGCTACTTAGACCGCACTGCAGTCCACAGGAAATCCACTCAACTCTTTGTTTCTTTTGACCCAAACAAACCGGGTGATCCAGTGGGCAAGCACACTCTCTCCAACTGGCTAGCAGATTGTATAGAGTTCTGTTATGAAAAAGCAGGCCTTCCTTTCCAAGGGCGAGTAAAAGCACATTCAGTAAGAGCAATGTCAACCTCAGAAGCACACTATCATTCAGTACCAGTTCTCGACATATGTAAAGCTGCAACATGGAGTTCTCTTCACACCTTTGCAGCTCATTACTGTTTGGACAAAGAAGGACGACAAGATTCAGCCTACGGACAATCTGTCTTAAAGAACTTGTTTCCAGTATAATCCCACCTCCTTCTGCATCCAACCTGCTGTGATTTCAGGCTGCCTCAATTTTACCAACAATTCTTCACTGTTGGTCCATTACAAATTGATTCAGCCTATAGCTTGCTATTCACCCATATGTGAGGACTAGCATCCTGCTTGTCCTGTGATAAAGCAAAATTGCTTACCTTGTAATAGGTGTTATCCCAGGACAGCAGGATGTAGTCCTCACGAAACCCACCTGCCACCCCGCGGAGTTGGGTCCGATATGTTTTATTATTTTATTTTTGCTAACGCTTATTGCTACATACGAGACTGAAGGGAGACCCCTGTGGCTGAGAATATCATGGCATGCTGGGCATGCTCAGTGGGCTCAGGATGCCAGTCAAAAGTTTCTAGAAACTTTGACAGAAAGTTTTCCGTGATAGGGCTCCATCAATGATGTTACCCATATGTGAGGACTACATCCTGCTGCCTGGGTTAACACCTATTACAAGGTAAGCAATTTTGCTAAATCTGGTAAGATAGAAGCTGCATTTTCCATTGCTTTGGGGACCAAACAAACCAAACATGATCCACCTTCCCCTGAGAAGGAGTCTATCGAGAAAACTGCGTCAGCTCAAGATTCAATTCTCATTGAACTACAACAGCTGAGGGATATGCTACGCCATAATACAGAGACCATCTGTGCCATAAAATTAGAACTTTCTGATTTAACAGCCAGCGTTGCAGCGTTGCCACCATGTCTAGACACTTTAGAGCACAGGATGGACTCCTTTGAAGCAGCAATTGCTGACTTCCAAGCTATGACTTTGAAACTCACCACTCTGCAGTGCGATTTCGAAGATCTACCAAACTTTAACAGGAGCAATAATGTTTGCATTTTGGGCAGAGAAGGCAGCGACATTTTGCTGTTCCTTAGCTAATTCCGGTAAATTTGTGCCTTCAATTTGACCTGCTGCTGGAGATTGAGCACGCTCATTGACTACTGTCTTGGCTGCCGCCCCGGGGGCCACACCTACGGCCCATTATGCTGAAGATCCTGTGCTATCAGCAAGTCCTAAAGATTCTTATTGCTGCCAAAGCTAAATCACTCATTACTTTTGATAACATGTGCCTTACCTTTGTACCAGGTTTGGCTGCCTGCCGGAAGATTTTTTTGGGCCTACGGCCCCATCTGCATGACGTTCTAGCCCAATATGGCCTGCCTTACTTAGCCAGGATGTGCGTAACACACAATGGGGTAGATTTTAAAAAGGTGCATGCATATGTACACCCGATTTTATAACTTGCGCGTGCAGGCGCGTAGAAGTTATAAAATGAGGGGTCGGCGCGCGCAAGGGGATACACAATTGTGCACCTTGCGCAGGCCGAGCTGCTCTGACTTCCCCCGTTCCCTCCCAGGCCACTATGAAATCGGAGCATCCTGGAAGGGAACTGCCCTTCCCCCTAACCTGCACTTCCCATCCCTTCCCCTAACCTTTCCTCCCCCTAGCCCTACTCTAAACCTCCCCCTAGCCCTACTCTAAACCCCCCCCCCCCAATTTTTATTTTACCTTTTGCGCCTGCCTCTGCCTTTTAGCTCACAATGGCTGCTGATTTAAAAGTTTTCACTTTAAATATTAATGGATTAAACCGCTGCATCAAGCACAAGAAAGTCCTGGCCCCCTTTAAACCATTACTCCCTGATATAGTCTTTCTACAAGAAACTCTCCTCTCTTCTGGTGAATCATGCAAACTTAAGCAGGATTGAGTTGGTCAATTTTTGTTTTTGTGCCAGCTTAGTCTAAAAAACGAGGGGTTGCGATACTAGTTCACAAATCTCTACCTCTCCAGCTTATACAACAAGAGTCAGCTATTGATGGTAGATGGGTTGCTGCAATGGTTTCCTTATGTAATACCAAGTTATTACTGTTGAATGTATATGCCCTAAGTACTAATGTCTCTTCCTTCTATGCCAAAATCTCAACCTTGTTATACACACATGCTGATATTCCTATCCTAATGGGAGGCAATTTTAATCAGCAAGTAGACTTGATATAGGTTTGACAGTCCCCTTGTCCAGCTAGGACCTCACCATCTCACACTGCTATTGCTAATCTCATCTCTTCATTTCACCTCATAGACACCTGGAGATTATTACACCCTACTGATAAGGATCACACCTTTTTTCCTTTCCCCACCATTCTTACTTCTATGAGAGGTCTAGAACGGGTAGATGTGAATTGGTTATTTACTCTTTCGGATAGTAGAAAGACTAGGGGGCATTCCATAAAGTTAGCATGGGACACATTTAAAACTAATTGGAGAAAGTTCTTTTTTACTCAACGCACAATTAAACTCTGGAATTTGTTGCCAGAGGATGTGGTTAGTGCAGTTAGTCTAGCTGTGTTTAAAAAAGGATTGGATAAGTTCTTGGAGGAGAAGTCCATTACCTGCTATTAAGTTCACTTAAGGGTGGATTTTAAAAGCCCTGCTCGCGTAAATCCGGACGGATTTACGCGAGCAGGGCCTTGCGCGCTGGCGCGCCTATTTTCCATAGGCCTGCCGGCGTGCGCAGAGTCCATGATGTAAAAATTAAGATTTCCAATTCCAATCCAAGATATTTCTAAATCCGTTAATATATCGGGTAAAAAAGAAAAGATCACTTTCCCCCCAAAATGTTTGTAAAAATCGTTTTTCGGGTTATTGTTATTTTTTGTTACTTCTTGCTATTTTTGTTAGTGCGTGCTAACATGAGTTAGCGCGTACTAACCCAAAAAATGATTTTTCACTAGAAAAAAAACGGGGATCTGCGGGAAAACGAGATTTTCCGCGGCCATACGATCCCGAAAGTGGGAACGATTGGGCACCCATTTCACATCCCTACTACTTAATAACTTTCCACTATTTGTTAGTGAAGGCTGTTGAATCTTCCAACAGAGCTACATTGAATTTCCAACTAGGGGCCGTAGACAACAGAAAATCACAGTGAATTAATAGAGACAGCACAGCATGATCAGATATGAGAATAGGAAAAATGGTAGAAGAAAATGTGGAAGGCACTAAAGAGCTGGAGATCAGAAAATAATCAATATGGAACATAAGAAAATGGCATACTGGGTCAGACCAAGGGTCCATCAAGCCCAGCATCCTGTTTCCAACAGTGGCCATTCCAGGCCATAAGAACCTGGCAAGTACCCAAAAACTAAGTCTATTCCATGTTACCATTGCTAATGGCAGTGGCTATTCTCTAAGGGGTAGATTTTTAAAAATGGCGCGTTCGCGTACTTTTGTTCGCGCTCCAGGCGCAAACAAAAGTACGCTGGATTTTAGTAGATTGTGATAAATTGCAGGAAGACCTTCTGAGACTGGAAAATTGGGCATCCAAATGGCAGATGAAATTTAATGTGGATAAGTGGAAGGTGATGCATATAGGGAAAAATAACCCATGCTATAGTTACACAATGTTAGGTTCCATATTAGGAGCTACCACCCAAGAAAGAGATCTAGGCGTCATAGTGGATAACACATTGAAATCATCAGTTCAGTGTGCTGTGGCAGTCAAAAAAGCAAACAGAATGTTGGAAATTATTACAAAGGGAATGGTGAATAAAACGGAAATGTTGCCAGAGGATGTAGTTAGTGCAGCTAGTGTAGCTATGTTTAAAAAAGGATTGGATAAGTTCTTGGAGAAGTCCATTACCTGCTATTAATTAAGCTGACTTAGAAAATAGCCACTGCTATTACTAGCAACAGTAGAATGGAATAGACTTAGGGCCTCATTTTCTAAAGTATTGCAGGCCTGCGATACTTTAGAAAATTGCACTACTGGGGGGTGGGGGGGTCGACATAGGGGGGGGGGGCGGTCTTCAGAGTTCCTTGTGCCTGCTTCCGTCCATGCCTAAGACTGCCAGAACCTGCTTCAGCGTGGTCTGCGACCAGTCACAGGCGGCTATGTAGGGTGCGCCCCGGTGCAGGCCTCTCCTGAATCTTCGTCATGTCCTGGCTTCAAGTTCCATTACCTCTTCTGGGGTCTGCTTTGTTTTCAACGTGGTCTGCAATCAGCCATGGGTGGCTGTGTAGGGCGCTGTGATACAGCACTCACCCAGTACTTTCTCCTAAATCCTCACCTGAGACCTCCTAGTAACCTGAATCCTTGTCTGAGTCTTCTGAGCAACATGAGTCATTTTCTGAGTCCTCCGAATATCCTGAGACCTTGTCTGAGTCCTCCGAGTATCCTGAGTCATCCAAGTCTTCGTCTGAGTCCTCCGAGTATCCAAGTCTTCATCTGAGTCGTCCGAGTATCCTGAGTCTTCATCTAAGCCTTCTTGTTCGTGCCCTCAGCCTCCATCTGGACTCATGCACTCGTTGTTCCCAAGCGGCGGGTTCGGAAGTGCTGTCGAGTGGCCGGGGGGCTACTCTTGAGACCAGCATTGCGTTGCTGGGTCTCATTGGTGCGTGTAGGTCCAGTGGAGGGCTGAACCTGCCTTGTTCCTGTTCCAGACCTTGCTTCTGCTCTGCCCGTGCTCATCTCTCACAGTGTGTCTTAGGGCTCCTCTCTGAGCCACACCATGACCCAAGGGCTCACAATCTCCCTTGAGAAGCAACCGCACCTCCGCGACTCGCAACACACAGCATTTCCTCCTCTTCTCCCTCCTGAGCCTCCTCCTTTGAGTTCATGTGATGGGGAGAGTTTGCACTGATGTTCTTTGAATGTTGGGAGCAGAAGCAGTAAAGAAGCCCTGGTAACCTTATACAGCAGCCAAGGTAACTAATATATTCAGCTACCCAAATCACCCCAACTTCTTCATTATCCTGCACTTGTAAATACTGTAGAGGGAGCTGTCCCACATGACAGGTTCAAATGTCTCATTTCTCTCTTCCTTTGTTTTAAAATTTGGAAGAGTGACTAGTAGAGATGTGAATCGGAACTGATATCGGATCCGATTCTGGTTCCGATTCACATCTATAGAGATGTGAATCGGAACTGATATTGGATCTGATTCTGGTTCCGATTCACATCTCTAGTGACTAGTAGGACTTTCGGTGCTTTCCTAACTCTTCTTTTGACCTGTATCTGCACTGCCTGATCCATGGAGGCTGATGTGCCACATAATTTAAAGTCCTATGTTTAATTCATAAATCAATTTATAACGAAAAAAATGAATGGTTAAATGCCTCTCTCCGGTTACACACATCTCAACGTAATCTGAGATCGAAGAATAAAGGTCAGCTGTCAGTGCCGTCACCTAAACTAGTACATTTAAGCAAAGTATGTGAGAGAGCTTTATCTCTGGCTGGCCCATTTCAGTGGAATAAACTACCTAGCGAGATTAGAGTAGAATCAAACTTTCCAAGTTTTAAAAAGAAAGTCAAAACGTACTTGTTTAAACTAACTTTTGGAGATGAATGTGACTATTAAGAGCAAGATAATAGGGAAAGGTCAGCTGAAGCTTATTGGTCAATGTTAATGATCTTATGATGTATATTTTTAATGTATTGATTTATTGGATTTATTTTATGTAATATTTTAGCTTTTTTGAAATTTTTTAGTTAATGATTGCTTTTATATTTTTAATGTTGTTTTTTTTATGTTCTGACCTACTTAAATTGTAAACTGGTATGATTATACCAGAATACCAGTATAGAAATTAAAATAAATAAATAAATATCATTTTTGCTAATGTAGGTGTGCCTTGGGCTTGAAAAAGTTGGGATACCCTGCACTGCTGGGTCTCGACTACCAAGTTTAAAAACTACTGATCCAGTTATATTGGTAGTTTTAATGATGTGAAGATCTGTCTCAAGGGGAACTAGACTGAGACTATACATCCATTAACTGAAGGAGGAAAAGCCCTTGATAGAATTTAGAAAACATCAGTATTTTATCACTTTCAAAGCACTAAGTCTATCACTTTGCATGTGACCCTTCTTCAATCCTGGAAACTTGCTGTTGTGAAACTGTTTAACTTATTTTGCTTTCTCTGGGGATGTATGAGCCTAATGAGCTTAGATTTATTACTATTTTCTTTCTTCAATCATGAGAACAGCAGGGCAGGCTGCTCATGCTGTTCTAGCCCTGGCAGAAACAACTAAACCTCTCAAGGGTAAACAGCATCAATTTTGTGCAATAATGATCTTTTTAACACTGTTGTAGAAGAGTGAATTCATTAATTTGCTCTAAATTATGCACTCTTTTTTGCCTGGCTAGTGAAAGAATGTGAATATGTATGTATACACATTATATTATATAGAATAGGAATAATCCTAATAACAAATCAGTGATTTCTTTCTCTGTATATTCTACCATATTGCCACAAGCACCCATTGATTACCATTTCTTTACCTATGCATGGAGTGTATGAAAACTCCTTTTAAATAACAAATATCTTTAAAGTACCTTAAGTACAATTTTAAAGTCATTTATCATAAAATAACATTTTTTACTTGTTTTCTGATTGAAAATAATGTATTAAAAATATACATCATGCCTTAAATCTATTTGATTTATTAATATCAATATCTGTTATACTGCGATGGTAGTTTCTATTAAGGCTATTTTATATGATTTATTAATTATCTTATAATAAAATCATCTGTAAGAGCTAGGAAAATAATACACTACCGCTTCATAACAAATTGCCAGACAACATTTGATATGATAAACTTAGTGAAATTTGATCCACTTTGCCTGAAAATGACATCACACCATTGTGTTCTAGGTGAAAAAAAAAGCCATTTTTTTGCTAAAGTTATAGCAAAGTTAACTTGAAGTCAAACAATTAGTGCCAAAATAGGTAAATGTACAGTCTTTTTTAATGTCTGATATGCTGATTTATACTAAGCATGTATTCATCAGAAAAGGCAGTATTGCTCAATCTGATTGGCTGATTTGACCTTTACTGGTAAATATTGTCTTCATCTCTGGCTTTATATTGGTCATATGTTTTAAATTGACTCCTTCTTACATCCTGCTTAATTGCAGTAACACTCCCATTAACATAGTGGAATTTATGCAATCAGTGATAAAGACTTTTAAAAAGGTTGGAAGCATTTTGCGGGTATAGCCAGATTTATGTGAATGAGGTAGACAGATAAGGATTTAAGTCTCTTAAGGTCAAAGACTGTGATCTTTGCAGGCATTCAGAATTCTTTTATGTAAATATTATATTTATGTTTTGAATTATAATCATTTGCAAATTTGATTCACACGCCCTGGGCTTCAACTCTCAATCCTCATCCCCTAATCTTGGGCTGTCATTATCTCTCCTTTCATATTCACAGGAAAGATTTAAGACTTGTGTACCAATCCTGCAAAGAAAAGTTATCAAACACATGAGGACTACCACACTTATGTTGCGGTCTCCACCGCTTCCCTCCACCTACGACTCAAACCTGCCTACCTCCGCCTTAGGAATCGCCACATTCCGCCCGCTGTGGACCCCGGGGGCTTCTCTCACTCCTCGTGGCGGCCGCCATTACGTGCCTGCTTCTTGTCAGTCTTGCGCGCGCGCGAGGACGCCCGTCTTGAGCGCTCAACTCCCGGAAGCCTGGCCCCGCCCAGGCTGCTGACGTCACGTTCAAGCCTCGATATAACCGGCGCTCAAACTCTTTCTCATCGCCTTGCAATGAGGTTCACAACTCTATAGTTGTTCTTAGTTGCGTTCCTGGTGATCTCCTCGTTTCCTGCTTTTGACTCCTGTCTGCTCCCGACTCCGCTTCAGCCTGCTGCCTGCCTCTGACTCTAGTTTGCCTCTGAATCCACTTCAGCCTGCTGCCTGCCTCTGACTCTGGTTTGCCTCTGATTCCGCTTCAGCCTGCAGCCTGCTTCAGCCTCCGGTTTGCTACCGACTCCGCTTCAGTCTACAACCTGCTTCAGTCTCCGGTTTGCTACCGACTCCGCTTCAGTCTACAACCTGCTTCAGTCTCCGGTTTGCTACAGACTCCGCTGCCGCCCGCTGTCCTGTCTTCAGCCGGCCCTCGGCCTGTACAGCCGGTCCCCTGCTTCCCGGGTACCTTTGGACTTCCACTCCCACCTGTTTGCTCTGGTCCCGGTCTAGCCTTTCTCGGTCCCTGGACTTTCTGCCTGTATTCCCAAGTTCCAAGGTCCCAGGGCCCTACGGGCTCCTCCCGGGGGGCTCCTGGTTCCCGGGTGAACATCTCCTGCCTGTGGCTCTGCCTCCCGGCCTCCCCTGTCACTCTAGGTAGGCCGGCCCAAGGGTCCACTATCTCGCCAGCAGTGTCCGACTGCAACACTTATCATTTAAGCTTAACACATTTCAAAACCCAGGGAATTAGTATCAGAATATTTGTGCTCAATCGTTTAGGCTCTTGCCCTTACAGGGCTACAACCATTTTCATGGCAGCAATAGCACTTGATTTTTCACCTCATTTACCAATTCCCACTAAATAGCAATTTTTATTTTCCAACTTTTTTAAAAATTGCACATTAATTTAATGTTACTTATCTTTTTCAAAAGCACTCCATTTTTTCAAAAGCACTCCGTGAAACCTCCTTCCAGCACCTCCTCTCGTGGCTCGTAGTTATCTCTGCCTTTAAGGCAATTCAGCCTCCCGCTATTTTTGTGACTGTTAAAATCTATAACCTCCCGACATTGCAATGTTTCGGCGGCTCATCTCGCCTGCTTCAGGGGATTCTTCCTAATAATAAAGAGAAAACACACCCGCTAACACACTAATCCCTTTCAACAAAAGTCTTTCTCTTTTACAGTTTCCTGGCATTTCAACACAATGGAACTCACTCGTTTAGTTGGCCTTACACGGCTCTTTCCTGCAGCACAAAAAACAGATGGTGTCTCTGCGCTCAGAAAATCTCGTCAGGTCTTCCTGGTATTTAAACTCCCCTCCTCCCCTCGAACTCTCACCAATCAAAACATTCAGCCACCATCTCAGCCAATCACATCCCCTTCTACATAAAAACCGACCAGTCAACCTCCTTATTCAGACCGGCAGGATGCGTGGTCTGCAATTTAAAAATCCATTTCTGTTCTTTCTGCATCAATCTTAAATTTAAATTGCCTCCATGTTCATCCTCTTTTAGAACTTCCAACACTGTGTATCTCATGCTACTGAATACATGACCTTTCTCTAAACAATGTTGCACCATCGGTGCTTCTAGTTTCATGCACTTCAGTGCACTCCTGTGCTCAATGAGCCGAGTTTTTAAACTTCTCACGGTCTTGCCAATGTACACTAGTGACAGGGGCACCAGATTGCATACACCACTCCTTGGGTGGTGCAAGTTGATCTTACCCGAGGTCTATAAAATTGGGATATCTCTGTTGGAACATGCATTCTCACATACAGTGCAAGCATTACATGGGAAGTGACCAGCTACTTCAGAGATCTTATCTTGAGATGTTTTAAACGTGGAATGGACTACTAAATCCTTGATGTTATTTCCTCTTTTAAAAGCCATCCACGGGCGCTCTGCAAATACTTGATGCACTTGCAGGATATGCCAGTGCTTTTTAATGCTGGTTACTACTTTTCCTATACCAGCTGAATAAGGTAACACACAGGTCAGTTTGTTCTTCTTCACTTTTGGTTGAGGGGTTAACAATAGATCCCTATTATTCCACTGGGCCCGTTTCAACGCTTTCCGGACTACCTTCTCAGGATATCCCCTACTTAAGAATTTTTCTTTCATTTCTTTAGAACGATCCTTAAATTCATCTGTAGTTGAGCATAACCTCCTCAACCTTAAAAGCTGTCCAAAAGGTATGCTATGGATCAGCTGTTGAGGATGATGGCTTGAGTGTTCCAGCAATGTATTTCTATCCGTTGGCTTTTTGTATATTGAAAAGAAAAATTCATTAGATCTAATAGAAACTGAAATATCTAGAAAAGGCACTTCTTTATTACCAAAAGTATGAGTAAATTGGAGAGAGGGGTCACAAGAGTTTAACCACCTTATGAATTGTTCAAACAGCACTTGCTCTCCAGACCACACTATGATAATGTCATCAGTGAAACGCCACCAGAACAAGATGTTATTCTTATAAGGACAAACTTTCAACCATTGCTCCTCGAACCACCCTACATATAAACTGGCCACACTCGGAGCCATGGTTGCCCCCATGGCTGTCCCCCCTGTTTGTTGATAATATACTCCATCAAAGATGAAGAAATTTTCTTTTAAAGCTAGTCTAGCTAACTGAATTACAAAAGAAACAGGGGTGCGGGCTCTAATCCCAAATTGGTTTAGGATCTTCTCCAGCACTACCAATGCCGTGTCCTGAGGTATATTAGTGTACAATGACACTATATCTATTGTTGCTAGAGACACTCCTTCCAATCGAATGTCTATATTTTCTAAAGTATTCATTAAATCTCCTGAATCACGGATGTAAGAAGGGAGCTTTGGGACCAATGGCCTTAAAAAGGTGTCCACAAATTGGGACAAGGGTTCCAATAAAGACCCTCGCGCTGATATTATAGGGCGTCCTGGTGGTCTATCTAGACTCTTATGGATCTTGGGTAGGTGGTAAAAGACAGGAACTCTTGGATGATCAACCTTGAGGAAATGATATTCCTTCATTGTGATCCAATCTTGCATGAAGGCTTCATCTAATAACTGATCTATCTGTGTTTTTATCATCTTAGTAGGATCTTCTTCCAACTGCCTATAGAATTTTTTATAAGCTAGTTGTCTTAAAGCTTCATCTCTATATTTCCCACTGTCCATCACTACCACCGCCCCACCCTTGTCAGCTGACTTTACTACCAACTCGGCGTTGATGTTGTATGTTATCTTTATCAGCCTGTACCAGCTTAGAAAAAGTAAATATCACCGGATCCACATTACCTGGCGGATACCAGGAGGACTTAGGATGGACCACTGACTCTTCCAACCTGTCTTCTCCTGGTTGCTCATGAAAAAATAATTTTAATCGCAGGCTTCTCAGGAATTTTTGAAACGCCTTACATACCTCAAAATAGTCGAACTGGACTGTTTTGAGGTATGTAAGGCGTTTCAAAAATTTCAAAAATCCGGTGATATTTACTTTTTCTAAGCTGGTACAGGCTGATATAGATAACATACAACATCAACGCCCCTCTGTTACTGCCGAATTCAATATGCCTTACGGCATTATTGAAGCCAGCCCTTATTTTGTTTAAATCACTACCAGACAGAGAGCCTAACTTTCAAGCCTGCCTACTGTACAGCATTTATGTGCATTAGTGGATGCAAGGAGATTTATGCTAGTATTTTATAAGCTATGCAGCAAGAGCTGCACAGTTTATAAAATACCATGCATTTCTTCTCCAAAAGTAAAGCAGCCAGTGAAGATAACCATATGTTACAAGAACTAAGAGACCTCCTCCAAGAGCTGGAAGTACGCAAAGCTGAACAGAGTTTTCCAGGTCTCCTACTTTTGGACATACCACGAGGCACAAGGTCCATTATAGGAAAACTCCATATTACATAAGGGAGAATTGGTCATTATATGGAATGAAATATAAAGAAGACAATCAAGGAAAATATCTGCCTCTTGAAGTCTTCACCAAGTTCATTCAAGACCTGGCAAAATGAAGGATTGATCCTATCTTCTGTTTCAATATTCCTGAAGCAAACAAGACAAACTATTTCTTGAATGAGAAGCCAACCAGGAAGTATGGCAATACCAGGAAACCTATATCTGTGCATAAGAAAGAGGTGTTGCTCACAGCATTCCTGCTACAGTTAAAACAAAGAATCCAATCGACAATGCTCAATGCACAAGAAACCTCATCCTCTCCAAAAATGTCTCTTTTCACTATCTAATTGAGTTAGCAAGGGGATTGCTTTGGCTACGCACCCAAGCTACTCTGCCTCCTCGGACTTACCAGGGGTACCCGCTCCTCGGGGGCCTCGCTCTTTTCTTTATTTCAGATTACTATAGGAACCAGTACTTGCTCCTCGAGGGCCCATGTTCCTGGACACTCTGAAGATTCTCTACTGCCTGGAAGCTATCGCTGCTACAATCAATTGTGAGTTACCATCACTCTCTCAGAACTTTCTCTGGAACCAGGTACTCGCTCCTTGAGGGCCTAAACCTTTCCAGCACCTGAGCTTCCTTGAGACCTTACGTGAGTTTTGTCATCTAGTTCTGTTCATGAACTCTGCCTACTCACTTTTCTACAGTTTCTCAACAGCTCAGCCATCCTAGGATCGCTGTTCCAGTACCTGAGGGACTACAGCCCTGCTGGGCATATCAGCTCACTACTGCCACCTCTGGTGGTTTCAAAAACCTGTTTAATAAAAGAACTAATGTGTGTCTGTCTCCATACTCAAGCCTAGCCGGTGATCCCTCTCGGGGTATCCTCCCGGTGGCGTGGTCATCTGCCACCGGCCCAGGGATCCACCCACAACTATATCAGAGCTTTCCTAACAGATTGCTAACTCTGTACAGAGATCCTATCAGATTGCTGACACCTTCTTCCTTAGGAGCCAATAATAACAGATTGCTACTCCGCAGTCTAACTAACAGCAGATATTTAACAGATTGCTAACTCTGCACGGAGATCCTATCAGATTGCTGACTCCTCCTTCCTTAGGAGCCAATAATAACAGATTGCTACTCCGCAGTCTAACTAACAGCAGATTTAACAGAAGGGCAGACGGTTTTGTTCAAAGATGCACTTTTCCAGTTTTGTGTAGAGATGATTCTCTCTGAAGCATTTAAGAACTGTCCTGATGAGAGTGCGATGGGACTTCAGATCCTTTGAGAAGATCAAGATGATCTAAATATACAACAACAAATGAATAAAGTAGGTCTCGGAGGATCTTATTCCTCAGGTGTTGAAAGACCGCAGGGGCATTACATAGACCAAAAGACATCACTATGTACTCATAGTGGTCATCCCTGGTGTTGAAAGCGGTCTTCCAAATATCCTCAGGCTGGATGCGTACGAGGTTGTACACCCCTTGAAGATCCAGCTTCGTGAAGATTTGGGCCCCTTGCAGGGATAGCGATCCTTGTGGGTGATGGCATTAAGCCCACGATAGTTGATACATGGGTGTAATCCTCCATCCGTCTTTTTGACGAAGAAGAAGCCCGCTCCTGCTGGAGAGTCAGAAGGTCTGATGAACCCTTTCTCTAGATTCTCTTTGATATACTCGGTCATTGCTTGAGTCTCGGGAAGAGAGAGTGGATATGTCCTGCATTTGAGAGGCATAGTGCCCGGCAGAAGTTCAATAGGGCAATTCAATTTGCGGAGCGGAGGCAGCTTATCAGCTTTTTGCTTCGAGAAGATGTCTTTGTAGTAAAAGTACTGGGCAGGTAGACCAGTGAGAGTTGTAGTCTTCAGCACAGTAACTGCTGGAGATACTTGCTTTAGGCAGTGTTTCTAGCATTGAGGACCCCACTGAACCAGCTGGAGGGACTGCCAATCAAATTGGGGTCCATGTACCTGGAGTCAGGGAAGCCCTAAGATGACTGGATGTGTGGAATGTTTCAAGAAGTACAAGTATATTTCCTCCTCATAGAGGGTTCCCACGGTGAGGCGGAAAGCCACCGTGTGATGAGTGATTCGTCCAGGGAGATGTTCCCCTTGGATTGATGCAATGTGGAGAGGCACCTCTAGGGGATCCAGAGGAATCTTCAGGAGGTTGACGATGTCATCCATGATGAAGCTGCCACTTGCTCCCATGTCAATAAGAGCAGTGGTGGCAAAAGAACGGGTTTCTAAGGAGAGGGAGATTGGAAGTAAAAGCTGGGGTCCGGAGACTGTAGCGCCCAAGCTTAGGACCCCCGCCAGGCTTAGGCTTTGAAGTTTTCCAGGCGAGCCGGACAAGACTGTCGCAGGTATCCGGAGGCACCGCAATATAAGCAGAGACCTTGCTTCTTGCGCCGAAGACGCTCTTCAGGAGCGTCTTCGGCGCTCCTGAAGAGCAAACGCCCATGGTTAACTTGCATAGGTTCTTCTGTGGATGGAGGTGGTGCCGGTAAAGCCTTGAACTGAGGGCTTGGGGCACGTGCTGGGTGTTGAGCAGGAGGCCGGGGTGCTTTCACCTCTTGGTGCCATTGCCGGAGGTGATAGTCGAATCTCCCAACTAGGGAAATCAGGTCCTCTAGAGATATGGGAATCTCACGGACAGCGAGCTCATCTTTGAGAATGGGAGACAGGCCTTCTAGATAAAGTGCCCGTAGACAGTCTTCTTGCCATCCCAGTTCTGTGGCCAACGTGCGGAATTCCACCATAAACTGACAGAGGGATCTTGAGCCTTGACGGAGGTGGAGAAGATGATGGCCAGCAACTGCCTGACAACCAGGGTTTTTGAATGTTCGTTTAAAGGTGGCGATGAACTGGGACAGTTGGGTGAGAATAGGATCAGAACGTTCCCACAGTGGAGAAGTCCATGCCAGGGCCTTCCCCTCAAGGCATGAGAGAATGAAGGTGATCTTGGTGGATTCCTTCAGGAACAGTGAAGGCTGAAGGGAGAACTGCATGAAGCACTGGTTGAGGAATCCTCAGCAGAGGCATGGATCCCCATTGAAGCGAGGAGGAGCTGGCAGAGCCAGTGTTGCCCTCGGTAGCAGAGTGGAAGTTAGGCCCACGGGATTGTCCATTACTGCATCCTGCAATTTAGAGCGGAGCTCTTCTACTGAAGAGGCTAGAGTCTCTAGGGCTCGTCGTTGCTCTTGGACAGTTGCGGCCAGACCTGGGATGGTCCATATGGCGGGAGACTCAGCCGAATCCATGGCCTTGGCAACCTGTTGGGTCAGGAGGTGGACCCTTGGCCTGATGCAGGATTGGTAGGCTCCCTGGTCAGACCCAGAGAGCGCCTGCCACCAGGAGGCGGAGCACAAGAGGAGAAAGAGGCTAGCTGGAGCTTCACCAATAGCAACCCGGGGTTACCTCAGGTTGAGCCCTTGGTTACCCGGGCCACCTGGTCTTAGGTGGGCCTCGCAGGATCTCCAAGAGATAAAGTTCAGGGGTGTGCCCACCAGAACAAGGGTGCGCGGTCGATGTTCAGGCTAGGGAGTCCAGGAGCCAGAGAATGCTAGAACAGAGTCTCTGAATGAAGAGCGAGGATCAAGGCCAGAATCAAGGATAGCTTGGTCAGCCAAAGCAGGGGTGAATACAAGTGGTCAGTCCGTGGATGGTCAGTCAGGCAAAGGTCAGGTTCCAGGAGGCGATCAGATGTGGAAAGTGATTAGGCAGAGGTCAGTTCCAGGCAGCGTGCAAACGTGGTCAGTGGACAGGCAGAGGTCAGTACCGGGCAGCGTTCAGATGTGGTCGAGGAAACAGGCAGAGGTCAAATCCAGGTGGCCGTCAACGTAGTCGAAGTAACAGGAAAAGGTCAGTACCGAGAAGACAGTCCGAATGGTACTACCTGGGGAGACGAAGGAACAGGAGGACGCTGGAACAGTAGACTGGAACAGGAAGGCAAACTTGCTATCACAACGTGATCGACATGATTGCCAAAGCAAGGAAGTAGGGTCAGACCACTTCCTTTTAAGCAGCGATCAATCAGGGCGTGCCGCGGAGCTGGGTCCCGCCTCTGACCCTTTAAGAGGCTGGGTGGTCTGTGCGCGTGTGCCTAGGGGCGGGGCTGACGCCACGGAAGACTCCGAGCCCCGCCTTGAGGCCTGATCCGGAGCGGGAGTGCAGGGGGACTGGAGTCACCGCGAGCTGGAAGCAGCCGTGGAGGGGATGTGCCCGGAGCTGGTAGAAGGTGTAGCAAGGTGAGCAGGCCCGGCCACGGAGCATACACGGCCTGGAAGCACAACAGAAACATCTGGCCACAAATTATTGTAATTGTTACCTTACTTGTTACATTTTTTTCTGAAGCTGACATATTGATTGCATATTTAGGAATGTAAATGTAGATTTCCTAGGTCAAAATTTGAGGATTTTTACTGATTTATCACATACCTCATAAGGAAGAAGGAAGGCTTTTTTGGCTATTAGATAGGACTCTTTGTCATTAGGTATTTCTTTTGTTTTGCATCTTCCTTGTAAATGTTTTGTTAAATATCATTCAGAAAGGTTTCTCTTCTCTCCTGATCAACTTTAGAGGCCAGAAGGATGTTAACATCTCCTGCTCTCATAGAGATCTAGTAAAATCTTCTGTTTTGTTTAAACTCAGGAATCATAGTAACTCGCTAGTGTCTTTCCACTATGGATTAAATTTTCCTCATTTCTTCCATATTTTCTCTCTTTCCCTCACTTGTTTCTTTTATGCAGGAGGCTATATTTGAATAGGTTTGAATATATTATTGCCTTGTAATATAATTTTGTTAATCTCTTCGTTTCTGTACAAAGTTATTTTGTGCTTTATTAAATTGAAATTGCATTAAAAATATAAAAGTAATATAAAAATAAAACTCTTTTAGAAAATATCTTTATTATGTTCAACAATTATAAAAGGACAAAGAACTATAAATGTACATTCAAAGACCCAAAATGGCAGTGTTTTGGTGTGATGTCTACTTCAGGGGTACAGATATACAGTATAATGAAGAGAAACAGTAAGTCCTTTCAATAATACCTACAACAAAACATAATAATGAATCTAAACATCAATGTCTACTACTAAACCATAAAATTGATTGACTGCCATTTAATTTTACTGGTAAAGCATCATATACGCTGTAAATAAAATGAGAAAAAGAAGAAATACAACTTAAAATACTGTTAAAATAAGAAATGAAAGGCTAATAAAAAAAAGTTATTAAAAATGTACCTGCTGTAAAGAGGTATCTGCGTAAAGAGGGGTAAAAAAGCCCCCTACTGATAATACGTAAGAAAAATTTATACTTCAACCCAACAGCGAAAAGAGAACATAATCAATAAAAAGCTCATTCAACAGCTAAAGTAACCTCAAGACCAACATAACACAAGCCTTAAAAAAGAAAGAATATTTATGTATTTATTTATTTATTTGAAATGATTTATATACCGTCTTTACAATAAAATTGGTCAAAACAGATTACAATGAAAGCATACACAGAAAATAATAAAACATTAAAAACAGTAACTAAAAAAACAAAACTAGTGACTGACTGTGACCACAGATGATTAGGTAAGTTGTGAGATATATGAATTGAAGTCTTTGGAGAATAGATAAGTTTTTTATATTTTTCTTGAAATCTTTAGAGTTAGTAATTTGACATAAGGAGTCAGGTATGGAGTTCCAGCGTGAGGGACCAGCAACGGAAAAGGCTTGTTTTCTGGTGTTGTCAAGTCTAGTAAGTCGAATGGATGGAATGTCGAGAAGACATTTATTTAGGGATCGGAGATGTCTATTGGGTTTATACATATGGAGAATGGAGCATAGCCAGATAGAGGATGGATTGTGTATAAGTGAGTGAATAATGGATAGGATTTTATATTGAATTCTGAAGCTGATTGGGAGCCAGCATAAGGAATATAATACAGGAGTTATGTGATTTTTCAAGGAAGAAACAGTTAGGACTTGGGCAGCTGTGTTTTCAATCATTTGTAAAGGCCAGAGAGAGAAGTCAGAAAGACCAAGGTAAAGAGCATTGCAATATTTGAGTCCAGAGAAAATTAATGATTGAAGAACTGTATGGAAGTCATGGGGAAAAAGAAGGGGATGGAGGCATTTAAGCATGTGTAGTTCAAAAAAGGAATTCTTTACCACAGAGGATATATGGGAGGATGTGGACAGATCAGGGTCAAGAAATACTCCGAGGCTTCTGGCTTTAGATAGAATAGGAATAGAAAGACTGTTAAAAGACAGGTGAGAAGGAGGACTGCATAAAGAATGAGGTATTGAGGATAAGTATAAAACTTCAGTTCTATAAGTGTTGAGTTTAAGACAGTTATGGGATAACCATGTATTATGTAAAGACTTACTGTAGAAAGCATATTGGACAAAGAGGAATTGTAAGGGATAAGAAACTGGATATCATCTGCATAAATTTTAAATTGAATACCAATTGAATATCAGAAAGCTGGTGACCGAGAGGTAATAAGTAGACATTAAATAGAGTAGCTGAAAGAGAGGAACCTTGTGATACACCGGAAGAAAGATAATACCTGTCAGAAGAATGTGGACCAATATTAATTTGTTGAGGACGATTGGTGAGATAGGATTCGAACCATTTGAGGACAGTGGCTGAGAGTCCAATAGATTGTAACCCGGAAAGAAGGATTTGGTGATCAAGGGTATCAAAAGCAGCAGAGATATCAAGAAATCAAGAATGTAATTGGTATTCATGTCAAAGCCGTGGAGAAGGGTGTCAAAAGAAGACAGAAGACATGTTTCTGTGGCGTTTTTGAAACCTGTGTTGATTCGGGTGAAAAATGTCATTATTGGTTAGGAAATCAGTGAATTGGTGTGAAACAACAGATTTGATTAGTTTTGTACATGAGGTAAGCAAGGCAATGGGCCTTAAATTGTTGAGAACCAATGGATCAAGAGTTTTATTCTTTTGAATTGGGAGAATTGAGGTGTGTTTGAGAATGTCAGGAAAAATGCCTGAGTTCAGAGATTGGTTCACTAATTGACAGAGAAAAGGATTGGCTACCTCACTCATAGCTTTTAAGAGGTCACCTGAACAAGGGTTGAATGGGGAAAAAGATTTTAAGTTTCTGAAGAGTGGTTGTTAAAGTGGTGGAGCAATGGGACTGAAGGAAAACCAGTTGCAATCTGTCGGGCTGATACAGTAAACCGGCTCTCCCGATGTGCGCCCAGGCCACTTTCCTGGGCGCGCGATTCACTAAGCCAAGGCTTGCAAATTAGGGCCTGCGGTAAAAAGGAGGAGCTAGGGACACTAGCACGTCCCTAGCGCCTC
Organism: Rhinatrema bivittatum; assembly: GCF_901001135.1. Lineage (NCBI taxonomy): Eukaryota > Metazoa > Chordata > Amphibia > Gymnophiona > Rhinatrematidae > Rhinatrema > Rhinatrema bivittatum. Next base: position 270,223,387 of record NC_042615.1, on the reverse strand, counting down.
CTTATTGACAGAAGCAGCAGCTGTCAGTGGGTTTGACAGCCGACGCTCAATTTTACCGGCGTCGGTTGTCAAACCCACTGACAGCCACGGGTTTGGAAAACGGACGCTGGCAATATTGAGCATCCGTTTTCCAACCCATGGGCCATGGGCAGATTTTTTTTAAAGATTTTTTTATTTTTTTTATCTTTGGGGCCTCTGACTTAATATCGCTCTGATATTAAGTCGGAGGGTGTACAGAAAAGCAGTTTTTTCTGCTTTTCTGTACACTTTCCCGGTGCCGGACGTACAGGCGTACAGGAGTGCGTTCATGCACCTTCGCCGGCGGGGGCTGCTGGAAGCTGCCTCGCATGGGGAGCGCCCGATCTGCCCCAGGCTGCTGAAGCCACTCTCGCCGCCGGCTGCCCCCGGGAGGCAGGGGAGCCACGGTGCGTGCCTCGGGAGGAGGGGAGAGAGGACTGGGGCTGCTCCGGAGCTGTCAGCACGCCCGCACAGGAGACCGGCACCCATGGACACCCTTCTGCTGCTGCTGCTGGGGGCCTGCATGGCCACGGCCAGGGCAGGTGAACGGGGGCTGGGGGAAAGTTTGCCTGTGAAATTTTGTCTCTCTCTTGCCCGTCCGAAGGAGGTGGAAAATCGGAGTTGTGCGCACAGGTGCTTTGTTGCGCTCCCTGCCGCCAATCGCCGGCTGCTGGGGCTTGCTGGCGCCGGGCGCTCAAGGCAGCGGGGTCTGTAGGAGAATCATCCACTTTCCTGGTGGAATGACATTTCAAATGACATTTGAAATGACAGGTACCAGCGCACCCAGGATACTGTATAGGCGCTGTATATCGCTCTATAGAGTAAAATGGATTGCACACGCCTACTGCTTCATGGACGCGCTTTGGACGCGGCTTGCATTTGCGTCTCATTTGAATACCGTATCGAGCGGTATGTGATCCAAACTGTGCGCGCGGCAAACGAGGGTGCGCCCAGCACTGCCGCAATCTTTCTTACGCGTCCTTACTGTATCGGCCTGCAAGAGAGGGTTGCAGAAAGCAAGGTCAAGGGAGCGGCCCAGTTTGTGGGTTGGAACATTAATTAATTGTTCCCAATCTAAACTTGACATGGTGTCTAGAAACGAGGTAACAACAGGGGTTTGAGGCGAAAAATTAATGTGAAGATTAAAGTCACCTGTGAGAATATTTTGAGGGAGATCTACTGGTAGGGTTGATAAGGTTTCAAGTAAAGGAGACAGGTTGGACTGTAAAAGGCCAGGGAGGCAGTAGATTACTCTGATGTTGATGACAGAGGTAGAGACCAGGAGAATCTTGTAAGGATAGATAGGAGATAAAGATTTTTTTTAGGGAGAAAGAGATGATTTAACTAAAACAAGCAAACTGCCGCCTCTATGGTTGGATTTGGGTTCAGAGAAAGCCACATAATCATTAGGACAGAGGTTGTTAATAGTAACAGCATCAGTGTTGGTGAGCCAAGGTTCATAATTAAGAAAAAATATATTATTCAAATAGTCAAAAAACAGGAAACAAAATAATGAAAATAATATACTGTATATGCAAAATAGGATAAAAAAGGAGGAAGGAGAGAAAAAAGAGGAAGAATGGAGAAACAAGGGGGAAGGGAAAAGAGAAAAGGAAAGAAGGAAAAGAGCAGAAGGGAAAGAGCAGGAAGAAGAAAAAAGGAAAAAAGAAGGGAAAAAGCAGGGAAGCGGAAGAATAGAGGGAAAGAAAAACAGAGGGAGGAGGGCAGAAAGGGGGTGGGAAAAGAAGGAAGGAAAAAAGGGAAAAGGAAGAAGGGAAAAAGGAGGGGAAGGAGAAGGGAAAGGAGGGGGGTGGGGTGGGGAAAGAGAGCAAGGAAAAACATCTAAACTTTGCCAAAAGTAAAATCAAGACATGAAATGGAAATATACATTCAATAATTTCCTTACTTCTGTATGTACCTTTTCTATAAAAGTGCTTTTTTATGAAATGTATATGTGTCTTTAAAAACTTTGCCTCAATCTGCCACATATATCCAGGGCCATAGCAACCTCCATAGCAGTGCCCTTGATCTGTTGATAAAATATATGTTGAAATCTAAAATAATTCTTAGTAAGTGCTAATTCTGCCAGTTCACAAAGATATTCCATATAAACTTTCAAATTATTTCGCCTTTTATTCAGCATATTCCTGATAATCTGTATTGCTTATGTCCAATGTAATCAAAATAAAACCTGAAACATCCCATTTGGTAGAGTTCAGAACTGCAATTATATAATGGGACTCTTATATGTTTTGTATATCAGATGGTTTTTCAGGAACAAACATCCTAAAAAAATCTACAAAAATGGAAAGGGGCTCTGTATTAGTTAGAGATGCATAAATAGTTAATTTAGGCCCACATGAGAAAGAAAATGCAATTATGCAGTTTTGTGCTTTGTGCCTAAATTCTCAGTGAAACTTCTCTCTCAGCCCCCTTTCCCCCTTTTTCCTAGTTTGATCAAAAGTAAGTATTGACAAGATGACAAGATGAAGCTGGGACTTAAGGACGCTGGAAGAGTGGTCGAAGATATGGCACCTGAGATTCAATGCCAAGAAGTGCAGAGTCATGCATATGGGGAGTGGAAATCCGAATGAACTGTATTTGATGGGGGAGGGGGGGGGGGGAAAAGGTTGATGTGCACGGAACAGGAGAGAGACCTTGGGGTGATAGTGTCTAATGATCTGAAGTCGGCGAAACAATGTGACAAGGCGATAGCTAAAGCCTGAAGAATGCTGGTCTGCATAGAGAGAGGAATATTGAGTAGGAAAAAGGAAGTGATTATCCCCTTGTACAGGTCCTTGGTGAGGCCTCACCTGGAGTACTGTGTTCAGTTCTGGAGACCGTATCTCCAAAGAAACAGAGACAAGATGGAGGCGGTCCAGAGAAGGGCGACCAGAAAGGTGGAGGGTCTTCATCAAATTTCTTATGAGGAGAGATTGAAGAATCTAAATATGTATACCCTGGAGGAAAGGAGAAGCAGAGGTGATATGATACAGACTTTCAGACACTTGAAAGGTTTTAATGATCCAAAGACAACGACAAACCTTTTCCGTTCGAAAAAAATCAGCAGAACCAGGGGTCACGATTTGAAACTCCATGGAGGAAGACTCAGAACCAATGTCAGGAAGTATTTCTTCACGGAGAGGGTGGTGGATGCCTGGAATGCCCTTCTGGAGGAAGTGGTGAAGACCAGAACTGTGAAGGACTTCAAAGAGGCATGGGATAAACACTGTGGATCCATAAAGTCTAGAGGACGTGAATGAAGAGTGGGTGGCTCGCGGGAATGACGGCTACTGCCTGGAGATAATATCCTTATTCAATAAACAGACACACGGTTAATGTGACTCCAACGATGCTCTAAGCTTCAACGGCAAGAGGAAATGTGGAAAAAGATTTGCATTCACAAAAAGCAGGGAGTAGCTTGCTTGTTATGGCGGTTACTACCCCAAATCAAATAAGCCTGATACTTAATTTTCAATACACACCCAAAATAGCTCTCTGCTTCAACGGCAGGGGAGAAAGACCAATACTTCACGCATACCCAGCAGAGCTCTCTGCTTCAGCGGCAGGGGAGAAAGACCGTTAATTCACGCATATCCAGCATAGCTCTCTGCTTCAACGGCAGGGGAGAAAGACCGTTAATTCACGCATATCCAGCATAGCTCTCTGCTTCAACGACAGGGGAGAAAGACCGATAATTCACGCATATCCAGCATAGCTCTCTGCTTCGATGGCAGGGGGAATGAAGAAAAGTGGATCTATATACAAACAACAACAAACAAGGACTGAATTACATAGTCTGGGTAAACAAATAAGTATGGGTGTAGCTTGCTTATTGCGGCGGATACTACCCCTAACTAATTAAGCTAGATATTCACTTAGATGCAGTTCCAACACTGCTCTCTACATTAATGGTGGGGGTGGAAGGGAAATAGAACCAAAAGGTTACTAAGAGCCAAGACTAACAGAAGTATGAGAAAAAAAAAAAGTGCAAAGCTTACTGGGCAGACTGGATGGGCCGTTTGGTCTTCTTCTGCCGTCATTTCTATGTTTCTATATGTTTCTATGATAACAAGTATGTTTTTATGGTGTAAGAACGAGAGAGAATAAGACATTATGTACAAGGTCAGCATGTAGCTTGCTTTGAAAGTAAGATAATGGACATAGTACTGCTTAAGAAATTACAGGATCTGAGCTGTTAGCCTATGGTCCCCCTTCACAGCTTAAAGGTCACAAGCAGAGAGTTACTGAGTACAAAACAGAGACATGACAATTAAAAGTGTAAGATGCCACTTACTTAAAGCCAGTTAGCAAATAAGGAGTTAAATCTTGACCTTGATTTGCAGTTCTATTAGTGCTGAAAACTGAAACATCTGGCAACTGCCTAGAACTTTTATACACAGACCAATACACTTTAGCTTTTTTATTTATATTCTGCTTTTCAGACACTTTCAAAGTGTACTTTAGGAAATTCACTGTCCCCGAGGGCTCACAATCTAAGGCCTAGATTCATCAAATTGCTATAAATATAGCAGAAATAGACCCTGTGATAAAAAAATGGGCATGGTTAACATAATTTCCTGTGTGTCGCATCGCATAGGCAATTATCGTGTCGCGTCGCATGTTGAGTCTGTGCATTACGCATCATTTTACACAGCATGTGTTGATTTGTGCTTGGTGCATTATTTTTTTGGTTTATATATACTGGCTTCCTGCAGCTGCCTCTCTGAGGGCGTGTCAGGAATGGGGGAGAGAGGAGAGGAGGTGAGTTTTTGGTTGGAGTTTAGTGGATTTAGTGGATAGTGATTTCTGAATGAGTTGTCCTATCTTCTTTTCTCATCTGTTTACTTTAACTTTTTTCTTTTGTCTTTATCTGTGTGTGGAAGTTTTTGATTGTGAAGTTTGTCAGTTTGTCTTTGTGTTTGGGTGAGATGTGGCGGTGAGGTAGAGGAGGAATGGAGAGGGGGGGTGTTAAGGTGTGGTGGTGAAGCAGAGGAGAAATGTGAGGTGGGATGTTGTTGAGTAATGCAGAGGATAGTGCATAAGAGGCAAGGGGGAGAGGAGAGGCGTGAGAAGAGGAAGGAGGAGAGGAGGAGGGAGGATGAGGGCAGGCATGCTAGGGGAAGGAGGAGGAGTAGGAGTAGGGACAAGGACAGGAGTAGAGATAGGGAGGGGGAAGGGATAGGAGGCAGCAGGAGAGGGAAGGGGATAGGCAGGTGAGTCCGGTGGGAGGAAGACGACAGGCTAGGGATAGACAGAGAGGGCTATAGAGGAGGGCAGTTGGTAGGGCAGGTGTGGGAGGAGGAAAGGAGGTGAGAGGGGAGTGGGAGCAAGAGTCAGGAAAGAGAGGACACCTCTCTGGAAGCAGAAGGGGCACCACCTTCAGGCAGCCAGGTAGCAGGGCTTATTCATTTGAGGGCACTGAAGTTCAGCCCGGAGGATAATGAGATGATCATTGCTGGGGTACTGGAACATTAAGCCTTGCTTTTCGGCAAACGTGCGGCCAAGACCTTGAGGGCATCCAAGGGCCAGATCTGGCACACCATCGCCCAGGCTATCTCAAGGCGCAGCAGCGTGAAATGCAGTGGGCAGCAGGTAGCCCATAGGAACCGAGACATAAAGGCCCAGTTGAAGACAAAGGTGGATAACCATAATAAGTACATATGGAAGACTGGTGGAGGAGCCCCTTGTCCTATTATGCTCATGCACATGGAAGAGCACTTCTTCCAATAGCTGAGACTGGATATGTCAAGGGCATGGCTGAGTGGCTGGACACTATGCAAGCTGGAGCTGGTAAGTTCACCTCACCTGTAAATGGCAAGGCTGCTATAGTTGTATACATCATTTGGCATAAGATGCTCACATTGATTGACATGCAAAGTGCGTATCTCTTCACTTTGGTATTTATGTCTTCTTCTTTGTTTCCACAGCTCTCGCCCAGGTCTCTGCCAGTCCCAACTGACAAGCACTAGGGACCAGCAGTGAAGACCCAGGGACCAGGCGTGCAGCAGCACTTTTCTGTGCCCCCTTGCTTATGGACATACAGACACAGTTCAGTGAGGAGGAGGAGGAGCAGCAGCAGCAACAGCAGCCTCCTCAACACAGCCAGATTCTGGAAACCCTTGTCTCAGCAAGCCCACTGAATGTGAGCTTAAACATTTCAGCATTCATGGGGGAACCCAGCCTGCAGTGATACACAGTTGAGCCAGAGAAACCTCACTCCAGTACACCATATGGCCAGCATGAGGCAGCAGGCACTGATCTGGAGCAGCCTACTAGTCCCCTCATGCCCCTTATGGAGATCCAAACCTCCATTCCAGCCATGATGAGAGCACCAGCTCTGGCACCAGCCATGATGAGAGCATCAGCTCTGGCACCAGCACCGTCACCAAGAGAGGTCTCGATGCACGAGAAGCTGGACCGGCTGGAAAGGAGCCATGTTGTCCTTCGCGGGGTTCATCCGAGTGATGGCTGAAGCCATTGCTTTTCAACTTATGATGAAGGAAGATGCCGGCCATAAGATGCCAGAGATCCTCCAGTTCGTGGACGCCCCAAAGGAAGTTGTAGTGGTGCCTGTTGACGAGATCTTCAGGGAGTTGCTTCTTCGGCTCTGGGAGCACATCCTCTCTGCAACCCCGGTGAACCGGAAGGCTGATGGGGTGTACCTTGTACAGCAGACTGTGGGGTTTGAGAAGCGTCAACTCCACCAGTGCTAAAGAAGCAAAGAGGTCAAAAACCCATGCCTCAGCTCCTCCTGGCAAGGACAATAGAGCATGGGATGCTGTGGGTAGAAGAGTGTTTCAGGGCTCTATGTTGGTGGCTCGTACCGCCTCCTACCTTTTGTATATGACCCAATATACCCATAATTTCTGGAAACAAGTCCAGGAAGTTGTGGATGGACTGGCGTAGCAGCCTCAGGAGGCCTATGCAGTGCTTGTCCAGCAGGGCCTGGAGTGTGGGAAGCATGAGGTACGTGCTACCTACAAAGTATTTGAGACGGTGGGTGGAGTTGCAGTGGCTGGTATTTTGGCGCAGCATCTCGCCTGGCTTTGTACCTCAGACCTTCGTCCAGAAGTGCAGGACTGGCTAGATGACTTGCCTTGCACCGGCAATAACCTGTTTGGTGACAAGTTCAAGCAGAGGTCGCACAGTTGAAGGATCACCATGAGACCCTCCAGCATTTATCAGCCGGTGCTTCAGCTTCATCTTCTAAGAGGTCCTCCAGGCCAGGATCACGGAGACCCTTCTATAGACCAAAGAATTACTTTCCTCCTTCCCCCTTGCTCTTGGCCACAGCAGACCAGTGCCAGGGGCAGATCATCTCGGCAATAGAGGGGCCCTAGGCCTCAGCCAGAGCCCCAGGCTAGCCTCGCTACTGGGGTTTGACTTAATGCGAGAGAGCATAAGCCAGTTGCCTCTTCCGGTACCAGAGGACCCACCAGTTGGGGGCAGGCTTTTAAACATGCAGGAGCTCCTTCCTAAGAAAATATGCAACCAAGTATGCCGCTTCTTGCTAGTTAGTACACGAACTCTGGAATGTGGTAATTAATAGGAGGCATGCAGGGCACACATAGCCATGTGCTTTGTGCAGCACACAGCACCAGCTGACCTTCTCTATCCTAAGCCACCTCCGAGTTCGTCCAGCCTCTGTCTTATCCCCAGGCTGAGTGAGATGGGGAGAATGTGCATTGGGAACTGGCTGTGACTGAATGTTGGGAACAGGAGCAATGGAGGAGGTTTGGCAGCTACATGTGTTAACCAATCCAGCTTCTCTCTTCGCTTGCACTACAGTATAGGGAGACCTGGTCCATTCTGATAGGTTCATGTGTATCTCTGCCCCTTGGTTCAAATTTTGGGAGAAAGACTAGTGGGGTTTTCAGGGCTTCCCTAGCTCTGCTTCTGGCCATGTGAATCTTCTCCCTGTATTCACCTCTTGCTTGGTGGAGACTAGAGTGCCCTACATTTTCGTTAACGGTGTGCTTATGCTCAAGAAGATTGGGATGCATTGGTGTAGGAGACAGTCAGAAATTTAACTTACTGTTCCTTTTCTCCTCTTCCTGTTTTTTCCCTCTCTTCTCTTGCCCCTTCTCTCTTCCTATATGCTCCCCCTTCCCCCCACCCTGGTTTTTTGTAATTTCCTCCTTCAGTTATATTGTAAACCGGCATGATGTACCCACGAATGTCGATATATAAAAGCTAATACATAAATAAATAAATAAATACACAAACAAACTTAGTCCCAACTTTTGAGAGCTACTCTCCCTTTATCAGGTCAATGCCAGCCACGGATGCATTTGCCCTTCATTGGGGGGGCGGGCCTCCTGTATGATTACCCTCCACTTCCATTGGTGATGAAGACTCTCTTAAAGTTTCACCATGACCAAGGGACCATGATCTTCGCTGCCACCATTGGCTGAGAGAAGTCTGGGTACCGCTATTGCGGGATCTATCCCAGCGGGACCCAATCCATCTGGGGACTGCCCCAGACCTCCTTACACAGGATCAGGGCAGATTATGCCACCGCAACCTCCAGGTCCTGTCCCTGATAGCCTGGATGTTGAAAGGTTGATCCTGCAGCCTCTGAATCTCTCAGAGGACATGTCTCAGGTCCTGGTAGTCTCAAGAAAGCCATCCACCAGGGAAGCCTTAAGTTTTGAAGTGGAGGAAGTTTACAATCTGGTGTGAGCAGAAGGACCTCGATCCCTTCTCCTGTCTGATCCAGGAACTCCTGGATTATCTGCTGCACCTTTCAGAGGCCGGGCTTAAAACCAACTCCATTCGGATGCACCTGAGTGCCATAGGTGCGTGCCACCAAGTGGTGGATGGCTCGCCCATCTCGGTGCAGCCCCTTGTAGGGTCTTTCATGAGTGGATTGCTTCAACTGTGGCCTCCCCTATGGGCCCCCGCAGTGTCCTGGAACCTAAATGTGGTGCTGGCTTGGTTGATGAAACCGCCATTTGAGCTGCTGTGCTCCTCTGCTCTTAAGTATTTGACCTGGAAGGTCATATTCCTGATAATGATCACATTGGCATGCAGGGTCAGCGAGCTGCATGCATTGGTGACTTATCCGCCCTAAACAAGGTTTTTCCATAACCTGCCGAAGGTGGTTACAGAGTTCTACCTTAACCAGTCCATTGTCCTGCCCACTTTTTCCCCTAGGCCTCATTCCAACCCAGGGGAAAGGGTACTGCACACACTAGATTATAAAAGGGCCATGGCCATCTACCTGGACTGGACAGCAGGCCATAGACAATCCGCCCAACTGTTTGTCTCTTATGACTCCAACAGGCTGGGTATGGCTGTTACCAAGCAGATTCTTTCCACCTGGTTGGCTGAATGCATCACCTTCTGCTTTCACCAGGCAGGGCTGCAGCTAGTGGGCCATGTCACAGCTCATTCTGATAGGGCATGGCCACTACTGTGGCTCACCTGCATACAGTTCTCATGGGGGAGATCTGCAAGGCTGCGAAGTGGAGTTTTCTCCACATCTTCGCGGCTCATTATTGTCTGGACAGGGATGGCCGTTGTGATAGCAGATTCAGCCAGTCTGTCCTAAGAAATATTTTTCAGCTGTGAATCCAACTCTTCCTACCTATGGCCCTATTTTGGGTTCAGGCTGTTCCCGATGTTACCAACTGCACCTCTGTTGTTGTGTCTGTTGGCACCTAGTTTGGTGTCTCTTGGTCCCTTTGGTCTCAGGTCCAGCCTGTAGCTAGAGATTCACCCACATGTGAGGACTACCATCCTGCTTGTCCTAGGAGAAAGCAAAGTTGCTCACCTGTAACAGATGTTCTCCTAGGACAGCAGGATTTTAGTCCTCCGGAAACTCGCCTGCCACCCTGCAGAGTTGGAATCTCATGGTTTGTTGTCTTATTTTTTCATGATTTACTTAAGAGACTGAAGAGATACCACGCATGGATAGTGGCATGCTAGGCATGCTCAGTGTGCCAGTCTTACGTTTTTTTGCCAGACTCCATTGGATAATGTCATCCACTAACATCCTGCTGTCCTAGGAGAACACCTGTTACAGGTAAGCAACTTCGCTATATAAATCTGTTTTCATTATTTTGTTTCCTGTTTTTTAAAACTTGAATAATATATTTTTTATTCTTTATTCTTTATCTTTTGTAAGCTTGCGCATGCGGGTCTTGTAGTTACCATTCCTGTTGGATGAGTTTTTTATTGATTATTTTCACTTTTCGCTGTGGGAACAGCTGGTATATTTTTGTTAGCTTTTTTTTAAATTAGCTTTTGATTTCTTGTTTTTATCACTATTTTCATTTTTGCTTCTTCTTTTTCTTATATTATTTGCAGAGGGGCGGAGTTTAAGAGCCCTGCTCGCGTAAATCCGCCTGGATTTACGCGAGCAGGGCCTTGCGTGCCGGCGCGCCTATTTTCCATAGGCCTGCCGGCACGCGTAAGTCCCGGGGATTTTCGAGGGGGGCGTGTTGGGGGCGGGGCCGATCAGCGCGGCGTTTTGGGGGCGGGCCTGGGGGCGTGGTTTTGGCCTGGGGCGGTCCGGGGGTGTGGCCGCGCCGGAACCGCCCCCAGGTCGCGTCTCGGCGCGCTAGCGGCCCGCTGGCGCGCGGGGATTTACTTCTCCCTCCGGGAGGCGTAAATTCCCCGACAAAGGTAGGGGGGGGTTTAGATAGGGCCGGGGGGGTGGGTTTAGATAGAGGAAGGGAGGGGAAGGTGAGGGGAGGGCGAAAGCGAGTTCCCTCCGAGGCCGCTCCGATTTCGGAGCGGCCTTGGAGGGAACGGAGGCAGGCTGCGCGGCTCGGCGCACGCCGGCTGCACAAAATCGGCAGCCTTGCGCGCGCCGATCCTGGATTTTAGTAGATACGCGCGGCTACGCGCGTATCTACTAAAATCCAGCGTACTTTTGTTGGCGCCTGGTGCGCCAACAAAAGTACGCGAAGGCGCACTTTTTTAAAATCTACCCCTCAGTATATGATGCTTTACCAGTAAAATTAAATGGTTTTACATGCTTCTCCCTTTCTGTACCTCTAAAGTTATATGTTTTCCTGCACATATAGTAATCAATCAGTTTTATGGTTTAGTAGTAGATATTAGAGAAGTGTTTCGTTTTTTTATCCTGGGTCAGGCTATGGGTCGGCCAACCCATGGAAAACTTCGTTTTTTTTTCCTTAGCAATTTTCGTCGAAAAAACAAACAAACACCCAACCCTTAAAATTTAGTTATTTACAACCCCCCACCCTCCGGACCCCCCCCAAAAACTTGCCTAAAATCCGTGGTGGTCCAGTGGGGGTCCCGGGAGCGATCTCCCGCTCTTGGGCCATTGGCAGCCAGTAAATAAAATGGCGCCGGTAGCCCTTTGCCCATACCATGTGACAGGGGCTACCATGCCATTGGTTGGCCCCTGTCACATGGTAGGAGCAATGGATAGTCGGCACCATCTTAGAAAATGGCGCGGGCCATCCATTGCTCCTTCCATGTGACAGGGGCTGACCAATGGCACCGATAACCCCTGTCACATGGTAAGGGCAAAGGACCACCGGCGCCATTTTGTTTACTGGCTGCCGACGGCCTGAGAGCGGGAAATCGCTCCCGGGACACCCACTGGACCATGGATTTTAGGCAAGTTTTGGGGGAGTCTGGAGGGTGGGGGGGGGGGGGTTGTAAATAACTAAATTTTAAATGTTGGATGTTTGTTTTTTTTAAAATAAAGGTGCCCCTCCCCCCCACGCTAACCCAAACAATGAATTTTCCCCGAAGTTCGGGGAAAATCCGTCTCGGAATTCGGGTCCTCCGACCAATGCCAAATTGGACTATTTCTTTGAAATAGTCCAATTCGGCAAAAACGATTGCATATCACTAGTAGATATTGATATTGATATTTGTTATTGTGTTTTATTGTAGGTATTACTGAAAAGACTTACTGTTTCTCTTCATTATACTGTATACCCGTTCTCCTGAAGCAGACATGGCCGTGTTGGGTATTTGAATGTTTATTTATATGTCTTTGTTTGTCCTTTTATAATTGTTGAATATAAAAAAAGATATTTTGTAAAACAGTTTTATTTTTATATTATTGTATTTTTTCATCCTGTTTTTCACCTTATTGGCATCGTATGCTTTTTATCTCCTTTCCTCATTCTAGATTTTTATTTAAGAGTTATTTTATTTTTTATATATAGTATGTATTATATTTATTATATCCTTGTTTTAAGAGTGCTGCACCTGGTCTGGCCTCCTTTGTCCACACTGCTCCTTGTTTTCCTTGACATTTTATTATGACAAATGGCTGTCATTATATTTGGAAAATACCCAAATCTCTTTGGGCGCTTTATTGTGGCAGAGTTCAGGGATCTCAAAGTCATTTTATCTTAGAGGCCAGTCAGATTTTGTTTTCTCAGTATTAAATACAGAAATAATTATAGTATGTTTTATTATGAACTGATGAAATTTCTCTTGCTCTGTTTTCTATGACCTAATTGTATGTTACCCCCATTGCTACACTGTTTGCATCTGCTTTTCATCATCTTCACCTTTTTAACCATCAAAGCTATAAACATCTCTTCATTGTTCTCTTAAAAGTATCAACATTTTAAAATGGGCTTTCAAATTGCAAACAGCTCATTTCATGGGTAGGTTTCAACCCAACAAACTGGAAAATCAAAAGACATGCATAAATATAAATGAAACAACTAAAATGAATGCAGGAGTAGCTGTACTGTACATTGGTTTCCTGCTTCATTTACATGAAGAATCCTTTGATATCCAAAACTATTTTATGCAGTCCTGCTTTTCTTAGAAATCGAAATGTTCTTGTAAGTCCCTGGTGTGAAACATTCCATTGGAGTTCCATAATGACTGAGGCATGTATATGAATGATGAGAGCTGAAAGTTGAGAAATTGTTTCCTTTTAAAGGTGGAGTCCACTTCAGGCAGTTGATGGGTGTTATGAAGTCATGATTTTTTTTTTTGGTCATTCCTTCTGATCAGTGAAACACTCCATAACCAAGACATTGAGAACTGCTCAGGAAACTTACTTTCTGCCTGCTGCTTGAACGGTTTTAGGTGGCATACTTTTTACTTTGAAAAAAAGTGCATATTCATTGAAATTGGTCACTGTTTGATGACATGTAAGGTAACAATCCAGTTGAAATACCATTTTTTTTCTTTATGAGCAAGATAGCATTGTGTGAAGCTCTTCCTAAATGATAATATTAGTGACAACAGCCTGCTTCAGTAATGAAAATAAGGAGGAGATTCATCACATACTCTACTTATGAGGTTAAAATGCTTTGAATTCAGTGTTGGACTGGATAATTCATAGCTTTTGCTTTATTAAACCTTTTTTTTTTTTGCAACTTTTAAAGTGAGAAATAACTGGTGCTTCCTGTCTGGGTGTAAGCACCAGGAGGCTGCAATCTTGTTAATGTTGAAGTTTTAAGGGAAAATAGGGTTCTTCTCTCCACAGTGTGAAAAACCCTCCCTAACAGCGTGAAAGGAGAGCAGGGGTCTTCTAATTGGAACTATTTCTGTCTCCAAAGAGACTACTTTTTCTAAAGATAAGACCAGTAAATACCATGAAGGAAAACATATTTCTGGCTATAAACTCTAGAACAGCAGGAATGTCAACAAGGTGAACTACTGGTACTACCACTTCTAATAACTGCTATTTACTCAGGTTGAAGTAGCTTGTATTACAATAGCTGCATACAATAATTATATAATAATTTGTCATTTGATTATTCCATGGTCTATATCTCAATTTTATTGAAAGAAGGCATGGCCTTGAAATAAAATACATGCACATTTTACAGCCTCATTTGACCTTGTTGCTACTAAATGAATTGTCTTGATTCAGACTGGACGTAATTAACTTAGGCTTATCTTTCGAACTCAGAATGGATTTCTTACTTTTTCTTGTACACAATGCTGTCTTTCCCAGCCTTTTGTTAAAACTTTGCTTCAGCAATTTTGAGCCCATCTTTTGGGGTTCAGTTCAAACCCATCTTGTCCCTTGTGCTGACATACCTTTCTTGGTAGAATCCATGTATTTCGTTGTGTTCAGGCAGTTAAGATCTTGTCTGATACTTGGTCCTAGACTGTTGTGTGCCTGATGTAAGTAAGTGGTGTGCTATACTGCAAAATGTGCTAAGATACAAACATTGCAGGGATGTATTACCTTGTTTGCCAAATGTATTGCAAAAGCTGCAGCATGTTTTAGTTTAATGTATATGTTTCCTTTGCTGGATGGGTGACTGATTCTAGGGTATGGTTCAGGCAGCGACAAAGAGCTCATTGACTATTACCATTCAGATATTATAATTAGGATAATCAGCTTTGTTAAGTTATATCTCCACTTATCATTCTGATAGGAATTTATTGAGACTCTGCAAGATACAACTCAGGAAAAGGACTATTTCCCCAACCAGAGAGCCCAAGAATTAAAGTCTCAGCAGTGGAGATAATTTAATTATTAGATATCAACATGGTCAACATTGAACATATAAATGCTTATGGTAGAAACAGTACAAGTTTCTTGCAAATCACATTTTCAAATCAGACAAGCCCAGTGGCTGCTGAGGTTTCAAAGATCTCAAGCTATCGAGATACTGGGTCAATTTTCAAAATGTTTACCCAGCTAACTTCAAATGTTAGTTGGATAAACTTCTCAGTTTGAAAATTCTTCTCTGCTGACTACCTAAATTTCAGGCCGATACAGTACAGTGCGCTTCGACGGAGCACACTGTTAGCCTGCTATTGGACGTGTGTTTTCCCTTACCCCTTATTCAGTAAGGGGAGGAAAACCCGCGGCACCTAATAGCACCCTCAACATGCAAATGCATGTTGATGGCCCTATTAGGTATGCGCGCGGGATACAGAAAGTAAAATGTGCAGCCAGCCTCACATTTTACTTTCAGAAATTAGCGCCGACCCAAAGATTGGCGCTTATTTCTTCCGGCACCGGGAAAGTGCACAGAAAAGCAGTAAAAACTGCTTTTCTGTGCACCCTCTGACTTAATATCATAGCGATATTAAGTTGGAGGTCCCGAAGAGTAAAAAAAAGTAAAAAAAAAAAATAAATAAAAATTTGAATTCGGCCTGCAGCTGTCGGGCCGAAAACCGGACGCTCAATTTTGCCGGCGTCTGGTTTCTGAGCCCATAGCTGTCAGCGGGCTCGAGAACCGACGCCGGCAAAATTGAGCGTCGGCTGTCAAACCCGCTGACAGCTCCCGCTTCTTTTCCCCGTTTCTACCGCGCCACCTAATTTGAATACTGCATCGCGCGCACCGGAGAGGGGCTGGTGCGCGCGCCTGGAGAGCGGGTGTTCGTCCTCTCTCCCGTGGACTTTACTGAATCGGCCTGTTTGTCTTCCCAGATTCACAGGGTGTACAAATTTAGTTGGTCAGGTAAAAGGTATCTTTAGAAGCATTCCTATGGTGGATTTTAGAGTTAGTCAGTATGTATTTTCAGTGCTAACAAGTTAAATTTAGCCAGACAAGTTCAAATGTACAAATAGCTGTCCTAAATCTAGGTCAAATATTTAGCTGCAAACCTAGCTAGTTAAGTGCAGCTGAAAATTCGGCTAAAGATATCAAGGTAAAATTTCCAGTTATCCTTGCTGCTTATTGAAATTTCCAGTTACCCTTGCTGCTTACTGAAAATTGACTTCCGAAAGACAAGATCCATGTTATGGAAAACCTATGGGTATCTATAAAAGGTATGCTTCACTGGATTAAAGTCTTTTCCTGTAATCCAGACCAGGTTTTTATGTATATAAAAATACTGTTATACCAGTTAACTAATCATAAATCATTCAAAGCAGTGTACAATCAATAATACATACAAAATTACAATAACATCTTTGATAAATTAATTGTCCAATGCACAGCAAACAAAGGCAACTCTTCCTACTGACAGAATATCAGATCTGATATCATCAGTGAAAAACGGTATTCAACAACTAAATAACCATAGGTCATAATGTTCTCTAAATGCTGGGTTATATAGCTTTGATGGTACATATTGTCCCCATGGCCATAAGACAGTCTCAATGCACCTTATAATCCTGATAGAATCTATCTTTCCAAAACTACAGCACTTTCAGGGTCTTACTTTAAATTGCGATGGGCCGTTGTCGCATGCATTAGGGTGTTATCGCACACGATAACACCCAAACCACTCCATAACTACTGCATCACGACTTTAAAATTTAAATGAGGGAAAGGGGTGGGGTTTGGGTGGGGTTTAAAAAAATTAGGCCCTAGTAGAGCTGTGGACGATAATTTTTTACACATTATCACTGGCAGTACTGCCGGAAATAATTACATCTTTTCCATTGGCAGTATGGGGCAAAAGTGTGCAGCAAACCCGCAACCCTAGTGGGCAAAAACACACCGCCGCGATGTGACCGCCTGCCCAATATCATCCCACGTCCCTTTTTTTCTTGCAACTCCAGGGGTAATTTAGGGAGTTTTAAAATTCTTGTTACTTCTATTTTGGTGACTCTTAAGGGAGAATCTGACAGTCAGTTTGCCTTTGCATCAAGTTATCTTAAATACAGATGCATCACTCCTAGGCTGGGAAGCACCCAGTCAAGGCATCTGAACTCAAGGCCAGTGATCTTGCTAGGAGATAAACTACCATATCAGTCTCTTTGAATTACAAGCCCTACCTGTGACATCAAGGATGTGCAGTCAAGCATCACAGACCACTTGCACATGGACAGAGTGGAAGAGCTTTCTGTTGCGGTAGATCTCTTCCCTTCCACAGGGTGGGATAGTAGTAGTAGTAACTTTGTAGCTTTGTAACATTGTACAGTAAACAGCAGTGACATGGAAGGCTGTCAAGGATATGACTGTATCAGTTACATGACAAGTGGCTTGCACAGTTAGGTCAACAAGCCATCATGGGTCCAGGTTTCTCTCTCCATACTGTAGAGACCTGCTGATGTTATGTAGCCATGTAAAGGACTTTCCACTAAGGTCAGTGTGTGACCAAGCACTACAGACTTTCAGTTGGTCAGCTTAAAACAAATGGCAGTTCAAATCCTGTCTCTTGGAGCTGTTGAAATGTTACTTACATACTCAAACCTTTTTAGGTGCACAGTGCAGGGACTCTGTTAGTGCTCTGTCGGCCCTCAGCTAATGGTGCCCATATTGGTATCCTTTCTGGAGAACTTCTGCTCTGAAATGTAAGATGTCAGCCACAGTATGTCTTCACTATCACAGGGCACATGGGTTCAATGGAAGTTGTGGAATGTGCCATTTGGCTCAATCCTATTCAATGTATCATGTCTGACAAACATGTATCTCTGGAGAACATATTGCAGAACAGCCAGGGACATGAACAATCATACCACAAGTTTAATGTCGTTCTGCAATGACATGTGGGAGTTGAGATGTACAGCTTCAGTTATAGGAGTGCTAGAACCAGGTAGAGATTACCGTACTTGCTTGTGAGTGACGTGTCCATATTTTGTACACAGCCCAGATGCATTTTTCCATTCATGAAGATCTGACGCACCATAGAAAGTGCATGAACTTAAGGTTTGGAAATTGCTTTTTATGGCTCACATCATGCTATAGCTTAGCTTCTAGTGTTTTATAGCATGCTGTGAGTTGGCAGCGAGATAACAAAGTCATGGGGTTGTGACTAATGAAGCCATTCTCTCTTTGCCGCAGGAGATTCAGGATATGGGTGCAAGACCTGTCTTTTCACATCCATCTCTAATCTAAGCATGCCAGCAGAGACAAGGTACAACGAGGCCTTATGTTGTACCCACTGTGTCATTGAATGCAGCTTCGGAGTTCTCAAAAATAGATTTCGCTATTTGGACAAAATGGTGGGAGATTTACTGTATGCTCCACCCAGAGTTTCTGTCCTATAGGACCTTATAGGATGGGTCTCCTGGGGTGGTTGTTCATTTTACACTTTGTGGATACAGAGACCATGGCAGATGTGCTGATAGACTCTCAATCATCAGCTCTGTGTATAGCATTAAGGCATGAGAAGATGTTGTCAGCTGATGAACTCATAAGCTAACTAGCCTCTTTCTGAAGCTTCCACTGTGCAAATTGTATAGCCAAACTGCTCCCAGAGATATCATGTGGTAGGCTTGATGTCTTCTTCACTTTTGGTGTTGTTTTATAGAAAAACATGCCTTTTGTGCACCTGAGGCCTGGAGGTGCTCATATCAATAACAAAGGATAATTCGTGAGCATATATGCTTCCAACAGATGTCTATCAGGCTGCCTGGTATAGACAATATTGCGTGAGTAGTAATGACTGTGACGACTTCATTATCAGGTAGGGACAAGCTTGGCACAGACATTATTGATGGTTGATGAAACAGGGCAAAAACAGAAATGTGGGCTTTGGCATACAGAGACAGGATGGAGGCGATCCAGAGAAGGGCGACCAAAAGATGGATGGTCTTCATCGAATGACTTACGAGGGAGAGACTGAAGAATCTAAATATGTATACCCTGGAGGAAAGGAGGAGTAGGGGTGATATGATACAGACTTTCAGATACTTGAAAGGTTTTAATGATCCAAAGTCAACGACACACCTTTTCCGATGGAAAAAATCAGCAGAACCAGGGGTCACAATTTAAAACTCCAGGGAGGAAGACTCAGAACCAATGTCAGGAAGTATTTCTTCATGGAGAGTGTTGTGGATGCCTGGAACGCCCTTCCGGAGGAAGTGGTGAAGACCAAAACTGTGAAGGATTTCAAAGGGGCGTGGGATAAATACTGTGGATCCATAAAGTCTAGAGGATGTAAATGAAGAGAAGAGGCATAGGGGTGGCTTGCGGGAATGACAGCTTCTACCTGGTGATTAATACCCTTATTCAATAAACATGCACACGGATAATGAACTCCAACATTGCTCTATGCTTCAACGGCAAGAGGAAATGTGGAAAAAAGGATTTGCATTCACAAAAAAGTGGGGGAGTACTTGCTTGTTGCGACGGTTAGTACCCCAAACCAAATAAGCCTGATACTTCACTTTCAATGCGTATCCAGCGTTGATCTCTGCTTCAATGGCAGGGGTGAATGAAGATAAAAGGATTTACATTCAGACAACAACCAACAAGGACAGCATTGCATAGTCTGGGTAATCAAATAAGCGTAGGTGTAGCTTGCTTGTTACGGCAGTTACTACCCCGAATCAATTAAGCCGGATCCTTCACTTGGAATACATATGCAGCGCAGCCCACTGCTTCAACAGTAGGGGGGGAAGAAGAAAAGAGGATTTATATTCAGACAACAACCAACAAGGACTGAATTGCACAGGCTGGGTAAACAAATAAGCATGGGAGTAGCTTGCTTATTGCGGCGGTTACTACCCCTAACCAATTAAGCTTGATACTTCACTTTGATGCAGTTCTAGCACTGCTCTCTACATCAATGGCAGGGGTGGAAGGTAACTAGAACCAAAAGGTTACCAATAAGGGCCAAGAGTAACAGATAAGTATGAGAAAAAAATAAGTGTGAAAGCTTGCTGGGCAGACTGGATGAGCCGTTTGGTCTTCTTCTGCCGTCATTTCTATGTTTCTATGTAAACACTTGCTTCCATGACCTTGTAAATAATGTATGCCAATAAGGGACATAAACAACACAGAGATCAGACCTAGCTCATAGCTATCTACTGATCAACAACCCAAGGCAGTGCTGAGGTTGAAGGGAGTGTGTGGAAATCTGCCTGAACCCAAGCCTCAGCAGGCCTCATCACTTTGTGCTCTTGGGCAGTGGAGAATCTCTATCCTCAACACCTCCATGACTCCTCAGTTGTCACATAGCAGGCTCTATGAACTTTACATTGAGGCTACTTTCTGTGATGACACAGTGTTCTAGCAGGCTGCAAGTTGATTATATATATTTTAAACAGTCATACCTCAAAAAGCAAATGTAATTCCTGTCTTTTGGGTGGAGTGAGGACCAATGTAATGGCCCCAGTGTTATATCTTGTGGGCTCGTTTGTGTTACTCCACCTAAGACCAGATAAGAGTTACATGTACAATATTACTCTCTGGGCCTGGCACATGCAGCTGCAAATTACTGCTCATTAGAGATGAAAAAGTCCAAGAGCTTTATGAACTTTTCAAGCAGACTTCTGATTAAAGAGTTATGTGATGACAGTATTAGGTGCTAATCCCAGAGATAAGGCCCATTGTTTGGCCAGAGGTGATATATCTTCACAATGGAAGAGGCCAATGGTTTGTTATAGTTAAACTATGGCAATAGCATAGCTATACAACCTATTGGTCACCAACACCTTACTACATCACTCTAGCCAAGCTTTTTCTATATCTGTTCCACTGGACAGGATATGGAGGTGAACACTAGCTAGATAGTGCTCATCTCACATACATGCCCATGTACTCCATAGTTAGCTAAGAGTATGCTCTCTGGAAAAGGCAACACAAGCTATTTGTGAAGCTCTACAGTAAGGAGTTTTATGTTTTGCTCTTGCTCTCCTCCTTGGGAGCATATAATGAGCTTTCCTTTCTAAGGCCTAGGGCATTTGGTCTTGCATGTGAGAAATGTGCCTAGTTGGAATGGCCAATGGTACTCTGGTATAATAGGTCATGTGGGTCCCAAATCTCTAACCTAGTCAAACCTTAAGATAGAAAGCACACAATAAAAAGACACAACCAGTTAAGTTTCAAAATATGTGACCAGTTTATTAAATAACATTTGTAGTCATAACATTCAAAGCAATTCAACATCTATGGTAATCACATTCTGCTAGGACAAGATATCACATAGAACATGACATTGAAACTGATATTACCAGCAGATTTTGTAAAGAGATGTACATACATTGTTACAAATGGCAATATAACATATACAGTATTATTATCTAATCCTTTAGCGAAATGATTATAGCAAAGTACCTAGAAAGTGGAAGTGGCAAACCAATAGCTACAGTTCAGCTCTAATGTTAGAGCTGATACCAGTACAACAATGTGATGGCAAGCGAAGGCCCGGACAGTCCATGTTGAAAGAGTGAACTGAAAAGGGACTGCAAAAGGGCCATGGCAGCAAAGTTTTAAGTAGCAGCCAGCAGGGCCCAGGCCTGAAGAGCGCAGCATGGAGGCAGCAGGTCCTGGACCGGAGAACACAGCAGGGAGGCAGCAGCAGAATGAGATGAGATGATTTAGCAGCAGCGCCCCGGAGATGAGACAGCAGCATGAGGCAGTAGCAGGATGAGGTGAAAAGGGACACCAGCATGGAGGCAACAGCAGGATAAGATGAGAAGAGACACCAGTATGGAGGCAGCAGCAGGATGATATGAGAAGAGACACCAAAAGCAGGACCAGGGGATGAGACATGATGAGAAGAGACACCGACAGGACTACGGGCAGAGGACATAATAAGTAAGCAGCAGGCCAACACAGTCAGGCAGTAGACCATCCACATCAGCAAGCTAACACAGGAACTCTGAAGTCAGGACGAGCCCAGCAGGCTTCTTCCATCTAGTCGACATAGAAACTCGTACAGAGGACTGGCCTGGCTTGTTTGGACAAGTCATCTTTGCGTGAATTTTTGAAGCTTTTATAACTGTGTGCTTCATGGGCCTTTTCCTCCCTGGAGATTTTTGGTGGTTCAAGGTGACCTACCCCTGGGCCATCCTAACAGCTGGGGACTGCTGAGCAGAGTGGACTCCTGGGAGGATGGAAATGGCACGGGTGCAGTTTTTTGCAAATGTTGAATGAGATGGATGACTGCTGTGGTCAAATTATTTATTGAAATAGATATGGTGGTTAAGTCCTGTGTAAGAGCTGTTGTTTGCTGCTGCATGGTGTTGGTGTGGCTGATTTGAGCCCTCCTCAACTGCATCATATCTGCCCCTATATGGTGAAGATGGAGCCATGCCTCCTTTAAGTGCAGTCTAGTGTGGCCTGCACTGAAGTATCAACTGCTGTTGCTGCAGTAGTGGGTTGGTGGTTACTGACATGTAGTCCAATACTGGCATCACTGGGCTCAGTTGATGAGCTGGTTGGCTGTCTTGGACATCCCACTGGTCTCGAGGCATGCTGGAAGCAGGTGGTGATTGGGCTTATTGCTCCCATGGCAAAACAGTTTCTTCCATAAAGCCAGAGAGGTTTAGGCTGATGTCAAGGTGTAAGGGTGACCTATGGGGTTGAAATAACAGCTGCTGCTCCTCCTCCTCCTCACTCCACTGTGACTAAGTATCTAGTTGAAAGGTGCCGCTGTGATCTGGGGCTGTGCTGCTGGTCCTTGGGGCTTCATGGCTGGGACCAGGGATTTCCTGGGAGAGAGCTGTGGAAACAAACAAGAAGACATAAGTATGAATGCTAAGAAGAGCACATATATTGTTTTGCATAAGATGTATGCTTTGCATCATTCAGTGTGAGCATCCTATGCAAAAAAAGTGTGGGCATCTGTTGCAGATTTCACATAGACGGCCTTGGCTTGCATGGTGTCCAGGGCCTCATCCATCCTCTCAAACATGTCTGGTCCCAGCTGTTGAATCAAGCGCTCCTCCATCAGTATGAGGACAATCGGGCAAGGGGCTCCTTCTCCTGTCTGCCGCATATATTTATTCTGGCTTGCCACCTTGTTGTTTAAATGGATCTTTATGTCCTTATAGTGGTGGGCTATCTGCTCTCTGTCCCTCTTTATTTCACTATGCTGTGATATGGCCTGTGCGATAATACACCATATTGGGCCTTGGAAGCTCTGGAGGTGCTCCCAGCCCAGTTGCCGAAAAGCAGGTGGTAATTTTCAAGGATGTCAGCAATGAGCTGTTTGTTGTCCTCTTCGCTAAACCTGTAGGTGTGTAGACATGGCCGAGCTACTGCCTGGCTGCCGGAGGATCGGGCTGCCACTTCCACTATCCTCACTCTTGCTCCTACTCCCTGCTCCCCTCCCTTCCTCTCCCCCTTCTCCACCTGCTGTGACAACTCCCCACCCCTCTTTCCGCTCTTTCTTGCCCTACCCTGCCATCCTCCTCCCTCCACACTCACCTGTCTATACCCTTCCCTTCCCACCTCCTCTTATCCCTTCCCTCCTTCTTATCTCTACTCCTCCTCCTCTTCCTACCACTCCTTCCTCTCCTCCTCCTTCCTCCTCCCCCTCTTTGATCCTCCTCTCTTCTACATGCCTACCATGATCCATCTTCTCCTTACACTACTCACCACAGTATTCCTACTCCTCCACCACTCTTCCACCCCTTAACTACTCCACCACTCCTCCACACAAAGAGACAGACAGACAAACTAGATAAATGCACAAAAACTTACACACACACTTAAACATGATACAAAGGTAAAGGAAAAAAGATGAAACACCGCAACACCACAACTGAATCAGGTCATCAATAGAAAAAGCTCTTAAACTCTCACTGACCAACTCACCTTCTCTCCTCTCTCTCTAACACCTGACACTCTGTTAAAGAGGCAGCTGCAGGAAGCCAGTATATATATAATCAAGAAAAATAACACGTGATGCATAAAATGACGTGCAGCATAAAAATGTCACATGACGTGATAGAATATCGTGCAACGCAATATTTACATACACAGTGCGGTATATCCTTAATTTGCCTAATCACGCCCATCATTTTATTGCTGCCCGTGAATGCGCTATATTTCAGCTTTATTTACCGCAATTTGATGAATCTAGGCCTAAGTCAGTTTTCTAAGTAGATAACTGGATAGTCAATGGGCAGGGAATGGGCAGCGCTTCTTATCCAGTTATCTTGATGGGATAAGTGCCTATTTTCAGCCTTAGCTGGTTAAATTAACCAAATAAGTTGACCTGCTCAATAGCAGGTCTAGAGTTATCTGGATGCTATAGCTTATACAGTTATATTCCTTATAAGTTAGATAATTGGATATCTTAGAATATTGGGCCTGGTATGTCCATTGGATTCCAGAAACTGCATTATCCTTTTCTTGAGCAATGATTCCATTAATTTACTCACTACTAAGGTCAGAATAATAGGACTGTAGTTTCATTCCTTTTTTGGCAGTTATCTGTGGTCCTATTCCTAATCCTTATCAGTGAACACTGAACAGAAATATTTGTTAAGCATAAGAACATAAAAAATTGCCATACTGGGTCAGATCAAGGGTCCATCAAGCCCAACATCCTGTTTCCAATAGTGGCCAATCCAGGCTATAAGTACCTGGCAAGTATCCAAAAACTAAGAAGATCCCATGCTACTAATGCCAGTAATAGCAGTGGCTATTCCCGAAGTCAACTTGATTAATAGCAATTAATGGATTTCTCCTCCAAGAACTTATCTAAACCTTTTTTAAACCCATCTACAATAACTGCACTAACCACATCCTCTGGAAACATATTTCAGAGCTTAATTGTGCATTGTGTGAAACAGAGTTTTCTCTGGTTAGTTTTAAATTTGCTACTTCCTAACTTCATGGAGTGCCCTCCAAGTCTTCTATTATCCGAAAGAGTAAATTACCGATTCACTTTTATCCGTTCTAGACCTCTCATGATTTTAAAGACCTCTGTCATATGCCTTCTCAGCCATCTCTTCTCCAGCTGAACAGCCCTAACCTCTTTAGCCTTTGCTCATAGGGGAGCTGTTCCATCCCCTTTCTCAATTTGGTCGCCCTTCTCTATACCTTCTCCAGTGCAAGTATATCTTTTTTGAGATGTGGTGACCAGATTTGTGCACAGTACTCAAGGTGTGGTCTCACAATGGAGCAATACAGAGGCATTATGACCTTATGGCATTTTCCGTTTTATTCACCATTCCCTTCCAAATAATTCCTAACATTCTGTTTTCTTTTTTGACTAGTGCAGCACACTGAGCTGATGATTTCAATGTATTATTATCCACTTTGATGCCTAGATCTTTTTCCTGGATGGTAGCTTCTAATATGGAACCTAACATTGTGTGACTATAGCTTAGGTTATTTTTCCCTATATGCATCACCTTGCTCTTGTCCACATTAAATTTCATCTGCCATTTGGATGCCCAATCTTCCAGTCTCTCAAGGTCCTTCTGCAATTTATCACAATCTGCTTGTGATTTAACTACTCTGAATAATTTTGTATCATCTGCAAATTTGATTACCTCATTCGTTGTATTCCTTTCCAGATCATTTATAAATATATTGAAAAGCACCGGTCCAAGTACAGATCCCTGAGGCAGTCCACTGTTTACCCTTTTCCATTTAATACTACTCTCTGTTTCCTGTCTTTTAACCCATTTGTAATCCATGAAAGGACATTGCCTCATATCCCATGACTTTTAGTTTTCTTAGAAGCCTTTCATGAGGGACTTTGTCAAAAGCTTCTGAAAATCCAAATACACTACATCTACTGGTTCATCTTTAACTACATGTTTATCAACCCCTTCAAAAAAATGAAGCAGATTTGTGAGGCAAGACTTCCCTTGGATAAATCCATGCTGACTGTATTCCATTAAACCATGTCTTTCTATATGCTCTGTGATTTTGACCTTTAGAATAGTTTCCTCTATTTTTCCCAGCACTGAAGTCAGGCTCACTGGTCTATAGCAATTCCACTTTATCCATATCAGCCGCCACATATTCCTCCCTTCGACTTTAAGTCTTGCAATCCAATTTTTGCACTTCCTCCAGTCTCTAATATATTTTAAAAAATGTCTTGTTGCCCTCTTTTACCTTATTAACTATTTTTTTCTTCCATTTGCATCTTTGTTCTCCTAACTACTTTCACAACTTCTCTTAGCTTTTCCAGATATTTTTGCCTATTTTTGTCCTTGTGCAATCTCTTATAATTTATGAATACTAAACTTTTTTCCCTTACCTTTTCAGCCACTTTTTTTTAAAACCACAGTGCCTCTTTTCCTTTTACCTTTTTTAATTTCCCTAACAAATAGATTTTTTGCCCTTACTATATTTCCTTTCAGTTTGTCCACTGCTCTCTAGCTTAACCCATCCTGTCAATGACTCCTTGAGTTACTTTCCATTTTAACAAAATTACCCCTAGATTTATCAAAATGCTATAAATATAATGGAAATAGCACCCGCAATAAAAAAAAATGGGGAATGGTTAGGCTAAATTCCCTGCTTCTGTATCGCATACATAATTTCTGCAAGGTGTGATACATTTATTGCACCTGCACGATTTTTCGCTTCATGCGCTGATTAATACACTGCGGGCGCATCACCGGGAAAAGGTTTTTAGCGCATATGCCATTTGGGCAGGAGAGAGAGAGATAGAGAGAGAAAGAACTAGGTAGAGAGTGCAACAAGCTAGGTAGAGAGTGCATTGTACAAATCAACTCCTCTTGTACCTTTCATCAACTGAAATGACAGAAAATCTTGGGTGATGCGTACTTTCCTGTTCATATCTCTTACTATGTATGTAACCCCTCCCAAAACTATCCTCCCCAAACCCCACTCTGAGTTAAAAGTGCCCCCTCTGACAATGGTATATATAGAGAGTGACATATTGATGCCTATATAAAGGTTCTCTTTCTCTCTCTCGCTCTCCTATCCGAATTGCATTTGCAATAACACACAGCTATTACGGGCACAATGCACAGAAAAAAGGAGTAGTTATTTCTGTCATTAAAACCTATGTTACTCTATCACATTTGATGTTAGGAGCTGCTCATTTCTATTAACTTTGCCCAAACTCCTCCCACTTGCATATCAAATGTTGCATTTGCATACAAACACACGTTGCACTATTGACCCTATTAGTTTTTGTGATGGTATGAATTCTTTGCTTTGAATGAACCAGCACTGCCTGTTTTCTAATATTGTCCCACACCATCAAGTGATTTCCAACTATGACATCAGAAACAATCTTCCTATTTGTAGTTATATTATCGCTCCTTCACATGTTGGTTCTATTACCATTTGCTGGAGCAATTCTTCCCACATATAGTCCAGGATCTTCCTGCTTCTAGATGACACTGCAGCAGATGACCCAGTCAACATCAATGAAATTGAATTGACCTAGCAATAGCACTTCCCATTTCACTGCAATTTTGTAAATGTCTTCAATTAAAATTCTATCTATATCATACCAGTAAATAGATATTTCTTTCCCTCTTTCCAGATTAACCCCCATAGTACCTCTTGCTTACATCTTAAGCTCTGCAGTTCTGTTGGTTCAATGTTATATTTTTATAAAGTGCCATTCCTCCACCCTTTCTTCCTACCCTGTCCTTCCTGAATAGGTTATAGCCTGTATAACAATATCCCAGTCATGGTTCTCCATATACCATGTTTCTGTGATTGCCACTATATCCAAGTCAGCCTCTTCCACAACTGCCACTAGATATGGGACTTTATTTCCCATACTATGAGCAATGGTGTATAGGTTTCCAGAAACTGCCCTTGATTACTATTTCTCTATCAGTGTTTAAATATGGGCTTACCTTAGGGCTTTGTCCACCCATTCCTGATGACCTTAGTTTAAAGACCTCCTCATTAGATTTGCTAGTCTGTTCTGGAAGATTCTGTGTCTTGCTACTTATCCAGTTCCTCACCTGATTTACAACTTTCTGGCCTAGTTTTATACGGTCCATCTTGTTTACCAGTCTTCAGAATCCTTACTGATGTCATGATAGACAACATCTACCTTATCTCCCTGATCCTTCAGTATTGTCACCTTATTAAAGAACTCAATCAAGTTTGTCTGACAGGATCTTTTGTGCAACTGTTGTCTATTGACCTGTTATGTACTTGTTCCAAGGTGCTGTACTATCCTTTTCTTTAGGGTAGTTTCAATAATTTTACTACTGTCATCAGTGATTAACAATTACAAAGTGGTAACTACCTTTTCTTTCATAACATAATTTCTCCTCCCTAATGAAATGTTGGTTGTACTCACTATGCTTAAATACTGATCTGTTGGGTGATGTTTGCAGATGATCCAACTGCGATCGAGATTCATTGATTTGCTCTTGAGACAACAACTTAAGGGGTTGATTTTAAAAGAAACACACATGCGTCCATGTGTATGTGGTTCCCGGCATGCGCATGTTATAAAATCTGATGGCCGCGTGCATATGCATGCTAGATTTTAAAATCCATGTGTGTATGTGCAGGCGGCCTGCGATTCGTGCACGCGCAGGTGGGGGAATTTTCCAAAGCAGCACATGGCGACGCAATCAGGCCTCTCCCAGGTCCCTCCCATTCCGCTCCAATTAAGGAACGGACTGGGAGGGAACTTTCCTACACCTAACTCTATCCTTCCTCCCTCTTCCCCTCTCCTCCCCGCCCCTAAACCTACCCTAACTATCCCTAATTTTTTTATTTTAATGCTTACTGCTCCTCTGAAGCAGAAGTAATCTGCACGCGCCGGCCGGCTGCCGGCGCGTGCTTGCTTGAAACAGCGGCTAATGGCCCTGTCCCAGCCCACCCCACTCCTCGCCCAGACCTCACCCCCTGGGCCACCCCTTTTCCCTTGGCCAGCACTTCTGCACGTACTGGGGTTTATGTGTGTGGCCGGGCCTGTTGTAAAATGCGCGCTGCTTGTGCAAGGCCCGGCGACATGCGTAAACATCGAAATTTATGTGTGTAGCCCTTTTAAAATCCGGGCTTAATTATTTAAAACTCTGACTTTGGTGGATTCTATTATTTTATTTAAAAAATGGTTATAAATATATAATGTTATTTGACGGTGTTTTTGTTGTGACTATAATTTTTATATGTAAGGCCATCATTTCGATCAGTACTTCAGGTTTTTCACTGTTTCATATTAGGTTTTCTTTTGTTTTTTCATGGATTTTGTGTATTTTTATATTGTAAAATTTCTTGCAGCATCGTAAAGTGCATCTCATTCCAAGGGACTTTGTTTTTGTTATTATAATTCACTTACATACTTGTAATCCAACTGCTATCCATTTTATTTTTAGGCCTCTCAGTTTCCTCAGACTTTCAGATCTTTTGTAACCAGAAACTTACTGGGACTGTAGCTATATGAGCCTTCCTGCATATCTCCCCAGAATCCCCCCTCTCTTCTTTTATAATCTTTCATTTCTAAGCCAGCATGTAGTGACAGTCCTTTGAGTGTGGTTCTTCCAAAGCCTGGTTACAGGTATGCTTACCTCAAACCAGTAGGTATCATTGTTGCACAATTGTTGGAGATCTCTTTGCTCTAGGGGTTGCACAGCTGCCTATACAAACTTTCCAACATTAGTTTGCCACTGAAGCAGAAGCTGTGTCTCCTTTTCAACATTCTCCTGCAGTACCACTAAATCATTGTGGCGGTTCTGTCATGTATTTTGCAGTGAAGAATACAAAGTGCTTTATCATATAAAAGCAATTATTTCATTGTCTATTTTATTTTTATTTTCTAGCTTTGGCAAGCTCAGAAGATAAAGCAGGTAGGATATTTTGTTTATGTTTTAATTGTAAATGGAACAGGTCTTTATTGAAGGAAAATTTAACAGCTCTCAACACATATTCTTTTTTCTTTGATCTCACTCTGTCTATCTTTCCTTTTCTCTCTTTTTATTCATATCCACGTCTCTCTTCCCTGTTTCAACATTTGTGCATCTCTGTCCTCTTCCTTTCCTACAAATATATTTTTCTTGCTTCTGACACTTCACTCTTTTCTACAACATTTCTTCCCCTTCCTCTCTGCAATTATCCAGCGTTCTGCTCACTTCTTCCAATAGTTAAATATTCTTGTTCATGAACAATATGTGGTCTGTGACTGTAACATTCATAGCTCTGTGCTCAAAACCCCCTATTTGATTCTTTTCTCCAGTACTCTGTGTTTCTTGTAACAAATCACTTAGGTTAATTGTTTAACTTGGACTGTGTAATCCTTTTGTAACTGATCATGTTAATTACACTGTGTACTCTGAGTACCTATAATGCCCCTTACTTCCCAGCAACACCTTCTAGCCAGAGGCTCCTTTGATATAGCTTCCAGCACTGTGCTGCATCCAATGGCACTGACTAGGAGGTAGACTTTAATCTCTGAGCCTTTATAGACCCTACATCTGGGAATTCCTGCGGCTCTGACTGATGACATTATCATTGGCTTGAGATATAAGAAGGCTCAGTGCACCTAGCCAGCGCCTCAGCAACAGGTTCTCTTGTGGATTCCTTGCCTAGGTGGTGTTGTCGCACCTAATCCTGACTGTTGTTCCTGCTTGCCTGCCTGCCTGTTTACCATGTTCTTATCTCTGATTCTAGACCTTGTGTACTTCCAATCTTGCTCTGCCTCTGTCTCTCTGCCTGCCCTGGTTCCTGCCTGCCCTGCTTTTCCTCCGCCTTGGACTGACTTCTTGTTGTTGACCTGGCCTGACCTTTGATGTTGCTTCATTTGCAGCCTGCCCTGACTTTATTTATTTATTTATTTATTTATTTATTTAAATAACTCTTTTCTATACCGACCTTCATGGTTAAAAACCATATCAAATCGGTTTACACAGAACAGGGGTAAACTGTTACAAAGAGGAATCATTTAACAGAAGAATCAAAGTTGCATTCAACAAGGAGGGTCAAACTTGGAGGCTTAAGCAGCCGGAAAGATAGGGCCGGAGAGGGCAGTTAACTAAGAACATAATACAATTGAGAATTAAGGGATTGTGCTTATTAGGTACTTAGAAGAGGTACCAAGATCCATAGCTCAAGAAGAGTGCTAAGGCCAATTAGTATGTATCAGGGGAATCAGCGAAGCCTTGGCGGAAAAGCCAGGTTTTGAGTTTTTTTCTAAATGTTAGATGGCAGGGTTCCAGTCTGAGGGCTGTGGGGATGTTGTTCCAGATGGCTGGGCCTGCTGTCGAGAAAGCTCGGTCTTTGGTCGTGGTAAGATTTATTTATTTATTTATTTAGAACTTTTCTATACCGACTTTCCAATAACAGAATTACTGATCAATTCGGTTTACATTTTGAACAATAACAGATGTGTGGCTTTGGTTGGAGGGGCTTGCAGAGTTCCTTTGTAGACTTCTCTAATCCGTCTGGTGGAGGTGTGGAGTCTGAAGGGGATTTCGAGGTCAAGCTGCAGATGATTGTGGATGGATTTGTGTATTATGGTGAGAGATTTGTGTAAGATTCTGTAGTTAACTGGCCAGCAGTGTAAGTTATGGAGAATAGGTGAAATGTGTTCTCCACGGTTGGTATTGGTCAAAATTCTAGCCGCGGCACTCTGTATCTGTAGCGGTTTGGTGGTAGAGCTGGGGAGTCCTAGAAGGAGAGCGTTGCAGTAGTCAATTTTGGCAAATAGTAAGGTATGTAGATCTGTCCTGAAATCATGGAAATACAGGAGAGGTTTGAGTCTTTTTAACACCTGAAGTTTATAGAAACAATCTTTGGTCGTGATGTTGATCATTTTCTTTAGGTTTAGGCGGTTGTCGAGGATGACCCCGAGATCTCTTACATGTGTGTGTGTGACCTGGGTGTTAGGGCTGGGTCTGTGGGGGGGAGTTATCTAGGTTGGAAGAGATAAGGAGGAGTTCGGTCTTGGTGGCATTAAGGACCAGGTTTAGACTGTTGAGAAGGCTGGTGATAGACTGAAGGCAGTTGTTCCAGAAAGTGAGCAATTTTGAGATAGACTCTGTTATAGGAATCAGAATCTGCACATCGTCTGCGTAAAGGTAGTGTATTAGTTTAAGATCTGTTAACAGCTGGCAAAGGGGGAGGAGGTAGATGTTGAAAAGGGTAGATGATAAGGATGATCCTTGAGGTATACCGAGTGAAGAATTTGTAGTAGGTGATTCTTTATTGTTAATTTTGACTTTAAAGCTTCTGTTGCTGAGGAAAGAGTTGAACCATCTGTGAACTGTTACGGATAGATCTATGTCTGAGAGGCGATTCAGGAGGATGGAGTGGTTGATGGTGTCGAATGCCGCTGAGATGTCTAGAAGGACTAGAAGAAAAGACAAGCTTGCCTCCTTGTCTTTGATTGAACTCTGCCAGTCCTGACTTCAGTTTGTCTCCTCATTTCTGTTTGACATCTGTTAGCACTGACTTTAGCTTGCCTTCCAACTCTGCCAGGATTCTGGTTGTCCTGAACATAGCCAATAACATGTCAACTGCCGCCTTCCAGCGCCTAGTCCGTGCTCACATGAACTAGGCTGCACCAATCTGAAAGCAGTCCAAGGTGTTACAGTTTTGGCTGCAGTGCAACCGCCTCACCACCAGGGGTCCCTCTAGTGCTGGCTTTCCGGACAGGCCCAGTCCATCTTATCTGTCCACTCTGTGCTCTGGGTGTGTCCTTATAACCCTGCCTGCCAGTTGCCTCGGTGCTTCGGCATCGAGCTCACCTGGGCTCCCTGCTCTAGCCTTGCGCGGCCTTCGGGCCTTTCCTTGCCTTGCCCTGCGCGGCCTTCGGGCCTTTCCTTGCCTTGCCTTGCGCGGCCTTCGGGCCTTTCCTTGCCTTGCCCTGTGCGGCCTTCGGGCCTTTCCTTGCCTTGCCTTGCCTTGCCTTGCGCGGCCTTCGGGCCTCCTTCCTCGTTGTTCTCACCTGGCCTACGGGCCTTCTGACCTGCTTGCTCTGCTTACGGTGTGTGGCCTACGGGCCTTCTGTGTGTGTGTGGCCTACGGGCCTTCTGACCTGCCCTGCTCTGCTTATGGTGTGTGGCCTACGGGCCTTCTGTGTGTGTGTGGCCTACGGGCCTTCTGACCTGCCCTGCTCTGCTTATGGTGTGTGGCCTACGGGCCTTCTGTCTGTGTGTGTGGAGCCTATGGGCCTTCTGACCTGCCTTGCCCCGCTTATGGTGTGTGGCCTACGGGACTTCTGTGTG
Source organism: Rhinatrema bivittatum (assembly GCF_901001135.1). Lineage (NCBI taxonomy): Eukaryota > Metazoa > Chordata > Amphibia > Gymnophiona > Rhinatrematidae > Rhinatrema > Rhinatrema bivittatum. The sequence continues at coordinate 270,190,689 of NC_042615.1, read as the reverse complement.
TGTGTGGCCTACGGGCCTTCTGACCTGCCTTGCCCCGCTTATGGTGTGTGGCCTACGGGCCTTCTGTGTGTGTGTGGCCTACGGGCCTTCTGACCTGCCTTGCCCTGCTTACTGTGCCCTGACCCAGCCTGAACTTAGACTCTGCTCATTGCCGCCTGCCCTGACCCAGCCTGAACTTAGACTCTGCTCATTGCCGCCTGCCCTGACCCAGCCTGAACTTAGACTCTGCTCATTGCCGTCTGCCCTGACCCAGCCTGAACTTAGACTCTGCTCCTTGCCGCCTGCTCTGACCCAGCCTGAACTAGACACTGCTTATTGCTGCCTGCCTCGACCCAGCCTGGAACCAGACACTGTTTCTAGCTTCCTGTCTCTCTTCACCTGGAGCCACCCTGCTGGGTGGTGTTCACGCCTCCTGACCGGAGCCCAAGCGTAACAGTATGCCGAAGCCATCAAATTTCCAGGGGAAGAGATGGTCTGTGTCCTGCCGGTGAGTCAACTTTTTCACTAATTCAAGATGCCTCCTTCTTTAAAGTTTTATACCTGCAATTCCTGTCAGACTTTGAATTATCCAAGCTATCAGAACTGTCTAGCCTGTGAACTTGTTGGTCAGGAACACTGGTCATGCAATAATTGCAACAAGAAAAATGTCTCTGTCTATCAGGAATGTTTGAACTGTCTGGCTCCTAAACCAGGGTGGTGGAAATGCTCCTGTCTTCCGTGTTTGTTACCACCAAGCAAACCCTGCCCCCGGTGTTCTGCTCTAGGACCAGCTGTGCCATTAAAAAAAGCTATCAGCTCTCCTAACCAGTATTCTGTTTCTGGCTCAACTAAAACAGACATTTTTGCTGGCAGTTTGTGGATAGAAAAACCCAGGACTTACCTGGCCAAGAAGGCTTCTGTGACACCAGTGCTAGAGCCTCAGGAACCGGTTTCTCTCAAACGGAGAGAGTTGATTAACTCTAGCAGGGCTCTGCTGCCCACAGCTGCTGTTGAGACACTAACGAGCACATTCCCTAGACGTCCTAGAACTGCCTGTGCCTTCTCTAAACTGCTCCTCCAGAAACAAAATAAGGAGCCTCTGAGTGTGGCTCGAGGAATCAAGCCCACAGCAGTGCTACTTGAGTCTTCTATGTGCACTGCTTCAAACCTTGCTGCTCTGCCATCTGAGCCTGTTTCATCACCCCAGGGGGGGGCCAAGCCTGCTGCATCGCCCCAAGAGGGGGCCAAGCCTGCTGCATCACCCCAAGAGGGGGCCAAGCCTGCTGCATCGCCCCAAGAGGGGGCCAAGCCTGCTGCATCGCCCCTAGAGGGGGCCAAGCCTGCTGCATCGCCCCTAGAGGGGGCCAAGCCTGCTGCATCGCCCCAAGAGGGGGCCAAGCCTGCTGCATCGCCCCAAGAGGGGGCCAAGCCTGCTACATCGCCCCAAGAGGGGGCCAAGCCTGCTGCATCGCCCCAGGAGGGGGCCAAGCCTGCTGCATCGCCCCAGGAGGGGGCCAAGCCTGCTGCATCACCCCAGGAGGGGGCCAAGCCTGCTACATCGCCCCAAGAGGGGACCAAGCCTGCTGCATCGCCCCAAGAGGGGGCCAAGCCTGCTACATCGCCCCAAGAGGGGGCCAAGCCTGCTGCATCGCCCCAAGAGGGGGCCAAGCCTGCTACATCGCCCCAGGAGGGGGCCAAGCCTGCTACATCGCCCCAAGAGGGGACCAAGCCTGCTGCATCGCCCCAAGAGGGGGCCAAGCCTGCTGCCTCGCCCCAAGAGGGGGCCAAGCCTGCTGCATCACCCCAGGAGGGGGCCAAGCCTGCTGCATCGCCCCAGGAGGGGGCCAAGCCTGCTGCATCGCCCCAAGAGGGGGCCAAGCCTGCTGCATCGCCCCAGGAGGGGGCCAAGCCTGCTGCATCGCCCCAAGAAGGGGCCAAGCCTGCTGCATCGCCCCAGGAGGGGGCCAAGCCTGCTACATCGCCCCAGGAGGGGGCCAAGCCTGCTACATCGCCCCAAGAGGGGGCCAAGCCTGCTGCATCGCCCCAAGAGGGGGCCAAGCCTGCTGCATCACCCCAAGAGGGGGCCAAGCCTGCTGCATCGCCCCAAGAGGGGGCCAAGCCTGCTACATCGCCCCAAGAGGGGGCCAAGCCTGCTGCATCGCCCCTAGAGGGGGCCAAGCCTGCTGCATCGCCCCTAGAGGGGGCCAAGCCTGCTGCATCGCCCCAAGAGGGGGCCAAGCCTGCTGCATCGCCCCAGGAGGGGGCCAAGCCTGCTGCATCACCCCAGGAGGGGGCCAAGCCTGCTGCATCGCCCCAAGAGGGGACCAAGCCTGCTGCATCGCCCCAAGAGGGGGCCAAGCCTGCTACATCGCCCCAAGAGGGGGCCAAGCCTGCTACATCGCCCCAGGAGGGGGCCAAGCCTGCTACATCACCCCAAGAGGGGGCCAAGCCTGCTGCCTCGCCCCAAGAGGGGGCCAAGCCTGCTGCATCACCCCAGGAGGGGGCCAAGCCTGCTGCATCGCCCCAGGAGGGGGCCAAGCCTGCTGCATCGCCCCAAGAGGGGGCCAAGCCTGCTGCATCGCCCCAGGAGGGGGCCAAGCCTGCTGCATCGCCCCAGGAGGGGGCCAAGCCTGCTGCATCGCCCCAGGAGGGGGCCAAGCCTGCTACATCGCCCCAGGAGGGGGCCAAGCCTGCTACATCGCCCCAAGAGGGGGCCAAGCCTGCTACATCGCCCCAAGAGGGGGCCAAGCCTGCTGCATCGCCCCAAGAGGGGGCCAAGCCTGCTGCATCGCCCCAGGAGGGGGCCAAGCCTGCTACATCGCCCCAGGAGGGGTCCAAGCCTGCTACATCGCCCCAAGAGGGGGCCAAGCCTGCTTCATCGCCCCGAGAGGGGTCCGATCCTGCTACAACGCCCGGAGAGGTGTTCCAGCCTGCTGTTTCATCCCGAGAGGGGCCCGAACCTGCTGCACTACCCCGAGAAGAGCCTGCTAAACCGGTCCTGCTGCCACCCCCGGAGGGGCTCAAACCGGTACCACTAACAGACTTTCTAACTCAGCCATCTGAGCCTGTTGAATGGCTCCAGCTGTTGTTGCCCTCGGAGGGGCTAGATCTCATCTTTGAGTACCCCCTGCTAAGATGGGACCCAGGAGGAGGGGGAGGCCTTGAGGAGGGGGTACTGTTACAGTTTTGGCTGCAGTGCAACCGCCTCACCACCAGGGGTCCCTCTAGTGCTGGCTTTCCGGACAGGCCCAGTCCATCTTATCTGTCCACTCTGTGCTCTGGGTGTGTCCTTATAACCCTGCCTGCCAGTTGCCTCGGTGCTTCGGCATCGAGCTCACCTGGGCTCCCTGCTCTAGCCTTGCGCGGCCTTCGGGCCTTTCCTTGCCTTACCCTGCGCGGCCTTCGGGCCTTTCCTTGCCTTGCCTTGCGCGGCCTTCGGGCCTTTCCTTGCCTTGCCTTGCGCGGCCTTCGGGCCTTTCCTTGCCTTGCCCTGCGCGGCCTTCGGGCCTTTCCTTGCCTTGCCTTGCCTTGCCTTGCGCGGCCTTCGGGCCTCCTTCCTCGTTGTTCTCACCTGGCCTACGGGCCTTCTGACCTGCTTGCTCTGCTTACGGTGTGTGGCCTACGGGCCTTCTGTGTGTGTGTGGCCTACAGGCCTTCTGACCTGCCCTGCTCTGCTTATGGTGTGTGGCCTACGGGCCTTCTGTGTGTGTGTGGCCTACGGGCCTTCTGACCTGCCCTGCTCTGCTTATGGTGTGTGGCCTACGGGCCTTCTGTCTATGTGTGTGGAGCCTATGGGCCTTCTGACCTGCCTTGCCCCGCTTATGGTGTGTGGCCTACGGGACTTCTGTGTGTGTGTGGCCTACGGGCCTTCTGACCTGCCTTGCCCCGCTTATGGTGTGTGGCCTACGGGCCTTCTGTGTGTGTGTGGCCTACGGGCCTTCTGACCTGCCTTGCCCTGCTTACTGTGCCCTGACCCAGCCTGAACTTAGACTCTGCTCATTGCCGCCTGCCCTGACCCAGCCTGAACTTAGACTCTGCTCATTGCCGCCTGCCCTGACCCAGCCTGAACTTAGACTCTGCTCATTGCCGTCTGCCCTGACCCAGCCTGAACTTAGACTCTGCTCCTTGCCGCCTGCTCTGACCCAGCCTGAACTAGACACTGCTTATTGCTGCCTGCCTCGACCCAGCCTGGAACCAGACACTGTTTCTAGCTTCCTGTCTCTCTCCACCTGGAGCCACCCTGCTGGGTGGTGTTCACGCCTCCTGACCGGAGCCCAAGCGTAACACAAGGGCTCACCATACTAAAACATGACAGTTTGCTGAGACCATGAGCTCTACTGATGTGCTCCTGCTTGAGTTCTTGCAGGGCCTGTTGTGTACTTTCCAACAGCAGCAGCGTCACCTGGAACACATTACTGGACTTCTGCAAGACTTTACCCTCCACATGAATGATTTTCAATCTGTCAGGCTCACAGCCTCTCCTGCCCCTGCTTTAACAACAACCCCTGTACCAGCTGTTACTTCACCGGTAGCTAGACAACACTTATCACCGCCACCTCATTTCTACAGAGAGCCCAAGGCTAGTTGAGCTTTTATTAGTCAATGCTTTATCCAGTTTGAACTACAGGCAGCCAGTTTTGCTTCTGACTGGGCCAAAGTGACATTTATTATTTCACTACTTTCTTGCCAGGCCCTGGCTTGGGCTTGTTCTTTATGGGAGAGGAATGATTCTGTCTTCGCTGACCTCCAGGCATTTTTAACTTAGTTTAGGAAGTTGTTCAATGAACCTGCCACAGCTTCTTTGGCAGTTGATGTGTTGCTCCACTTATGTCAAGACCTCCAGATTGTGGGGCAGTATACCATCCAATTTTACACCCATGCTTCTGAGGTCCATTGGAATGAAGAGGCACAGACAGCTGTTTTCAGAAAAGATAAAAGATGAGCTGGCCAGCTGTGAGACTCTTGCAACCCTAAATGACTTTTTCTCATTGTGCCTGAAGGTGGATATTCACTTCCAAGAATTAGCCCTGTAGCGTGACACTCAACGACTTAATGTGCACCTGGCACCCAAGTTCCAGAAGCCCATGATGGCTCCGGCCTCGCCCTTGCCACAGCTCTCTACTGGGGAAGAATCTATACAACTGGGACAGTCTAAACTACCAGATGAGGAAAAGTGCTGGTGGAGGTCACCGAATCTTTGTCTCTACTGTGGATATCCTGACCATTATGTCTCCTCCTGCCACAAGAAATTGGGAAACTTCAGAGCCTAGGATTAATGGGGGAGAGACTGTTCTATGTACCATTCACCCCTCTCCAATGCAGAAAATTATGCTACCTGTATCCGTGGATTCTGGCACCTTGAGCTTCTGTACCGAAGCACTCTTGGACTCCAGGCCTGCTGGTAATTTCATAGAGGAGGATCTGTTATAGTAATTCCCCATACCACTGATTTCTCTGAAGAAACATATTTGTATCTCCTCAGTAAACGGGGAACGTTTGCTAGGGGTCATTTGTTACATCATTGAGCGCATGACTTTAAAAGTGGGACTGTTACACAAAGAATGCTTCTCTTTCTTTGTACTTCAGAAGTCAGTGAACCCTTTGATTACTTTGGCTGCAAGAACATTGTTCAGTGATTGGAGTATGGATATATTCGCTCTTGGAGTTTCCAGAACTGTTGGCAATGAGAATATCCTTCGGTACATCTTGCTTCTTCTGACTTTCCTGTGTTGCTTGGGTTGCCCAGGGCTTATACCTCATTCATTGATGTTTTTAGTATGAAACTGGCCAAAATCTTAAGAACATAAGAACATGCCATACTAGGTCAGACCAAGGGTCCATCAAGCCAGCATCCTGTTTCCAACAGTGGCCAATCCAGGCCATAAGAACCTGGCAAGTACCCAAAAACTAAGTCTATTCCATGTTACTGTTGCTAGTAATAGCAGTGGCTATTTTCTAAGTCAACTTAATTAATAGCAGGTAATGGACTTCTCCTCCAAGAACTTATCCAATCCTTTTTTAAACACAGTTATACTAACTGCACTAACCAAATCCTCTGGCAACAAATTCCAGAGTTTAATTGTGCGCTGAGTAAAAAAGAACTTTCTCCGATTAGTTTTAAATGTGCCACTTGCTAACTTCATGGAGTGCCCCCTAGTCTTTCTATTATCCGAAAGAGTAAATAACCGATTCACATCTACCCGTTCTAGACAGCTCATGATTTTTTTTTTTAATTCTTTATTTATGTTATTTTCATTTCACATATACAGGAAAACATAAACAGTTCAGATGATAACAAATACATCGATAATTCTCGAAAGTAATTTCAATTAAGAAATCCATCTTAAATTGTACATCTGAACTCCTAAAACAAAACATCAACTTTCATTAGGACAAAAAAGAGGCTGATTAAGGAACTAAAGTAACATATGGAGATATTATCTGGAAATATAATAATAAGTAAACCATAACCTAGTCAATTGGACTACTTACATACATATGCCCTGTTAGTTACTACTATTTGGTATTACATTTGAAGGAGATGACTCTGCTATAGGTACTACTGCTGAAACCATAGATTGTTGGGCCTCTATAAATTGTTGAATCTGATCAATCTGAAAAAATACGTATGCATGTTCTCCCTTCTTTACTTCACACCTACAAGGATACCGTAAAAAGAAAGTAAATCCCAGTGAAATAATCTGTTGCCGTAAGGCTAGAAATTCTCTTCGCCTGGTTCTAGTGATTGGTGCTAGATCCGGATACTATTTTACTACTTGACCATGAAATCTTGTAGGAAATTTCTTAAAATATGTTTTCATTATACTGTTTATATCTTTAGTTGTTATGAATGATACAATCAGTGTATTCCTATGCAGGACATCTAAATTTGAATCTTCTTAGAAATTAGTAAGATCTACAGGTACTGGGGGTCTCTGTGTTAGGAAATAACATTTATTAATAGGAGGAATTTCTTCCTCAGGAATTAATAATATTTCTCTAAAATACTTTTTTAGAGAAATAAATGGAATTTCCCCTAGGACCTGAGGAAAATTAGTTATCCTTACATTTAGTTGTCGTGCACGGTTCTCTAACATCTCCAAGCGCCTTGCACTAGCCATCTGATCTTTAATTAGACAAACATTAACTTTCTGCAAAGATTGTATATCTTTTACATTCTCATTTACTCTATGTAATAATTCATTACTTTGATTTTGGACAGTAACTAATTTTCCTTGAAAATCTGAGGACACACAATCAATCTTTCCTTCCAATCTAGCCACAGCTGTACTTAAGTTGTTAACTGCTTGCCATATCGCTTCAAGCGTTACCTTTCCAGACAAGGGTGGAATTTGCAGGAGTTCATTTTCTTTACGGACAGATGTTCCCTCCTGTCCTGCTGCAGACTCCCCTTCTTGGGGTAGCGGCAGGATTGTTTCATCGTCCGTACTGCGTTGTGCTGGAGGTGGGCGACTATCTGGGCTGAGGGACGCTTCTTCTTGGGAACCACACAAGTCTCCATTCTGTGTGGCTCCAACAGATTCCTCAGCTCCCTTATTTTCCAATTGTGTCAAGAATTTATTAATTTCAAGTTGAGTTAGGTTAGAAGAAATAGGTGCCGAGGGAAACACCCTAATGTTCCCCTTTCTCTTTGCAGGCATATTCCAGGGATTCCAATATCTTGACTACTAGGTAGGCTATTCCTATAACCCGGGAGACTGTGCAAGAAATTATTTAAGCAGCATAACCAGCAAATTCAGCAAATTCAGACTAAGTCAGACAAGGGGTGTGTGCGGCTTGGCGGCAGTGCCGCGCGCCGCAGGGAGAGTGATTTTTATGGTGATCTTCCGGCGCCTCCCTCTGATGTCAGGAACCAGCATTTCCCCCGGCACAAATTCAAAGAAGGTAAAAGCTTCGTTTTTCCTCTGCACTAGGAAAAAATGTGAAATGTCTCTCACCGGCAGCCTCCAGAGAAACGCTGGAGGAGTGCAGCTTTATGCTGATCTTCCGGCGCCTCCCTCTGACGTCAGGAACCAGCGTTTCCCCCGGCACAAATTCAAAGAAGGTAAAAGCTTCGTTTTTCCTCTGCAATAGGAAAAAATGTGAAATGTCTCTCACCGACAGCCTCCAGAGAAACGCTGGAGGAGTGCAGCTTTATGCTGATCTTCCGGCGCCTCCCTCTGATGTCAGGACCCAGCGTTTCCCCCGGCACAAATTCAAAGAAGGTAAAAGCTTTCTTTTTCCTCTGCACTAGGAAAAAATGTGAAATGTCTCTCACCAGCAGCCTCCAGAGAAACGCTAGAGGAGTGCAGCTTTATACTGATCTTCCGGTGCCTCCCTCTGACGTCAGGAACCAGCGTTTCCCCCGGCACAAATTCAAAGAAGGTAAAAGCTTCGTTTTTCCTCTGCACTAGGAAAAATGTGAAATGTCTCTCACCGACAGCCTCCCCAGCTCATGATTTTAAACACCTCTATCATATCCCCCCTCAGCCGTCTCTTCTCCAGGCTGAAAAGTCCTAACCTCTTTAGTCTTTCCTCATAGGGGAGCTGTTCCATTCCCCTTATCATTTTGGTAGCCCTTCTCTGTACCTTCTTCATCGCAATTATATCTTTTTTGAGATGCGGCGACCAGAATTGTACACAGTATTCAAGGTGAGGTCTGACCATGGAGCGATACAGAGGCATTATGACATTTTCCGTTTTTCACCATTCCCTTTCTAATAATTCCCAACATTCTGTTTGCTTTTTTGACTGCCGCAGCACACTGAACCGACGATTTCAATGTGTTATCAACTATGACGCCTAGATCTCTTTCTTGGGTTGTAGCACCTAATATGGAACCTAACATTGTGTAACTATAGCATGGGTTATTTTTCCCTATATGCATCACCTTGCACTTATCCACATTAAATTTCATCTGCCATTTTGATGCCCAATTTTCCAGTCTTACAAGGTCTTCCTGCAATTTATCACAATCTGCTTGTGATTCAACTACTCTGAACTAGAGATGTGAATCGTGTCCTCGATCGTCTTAACGATCGATTTCGGCTGGGAGGGGGAGGGAATCGTATTGTTGCCGTTTGGGTGTGTAAAGTATCGTGAAAATCGTTAAAATCGTGAGCCGGCACACTAAAACCCCCTAAAACACACCCCCGACCCTTTAAATTAAATCCCCCACCCTCCCGAACCCCCCCAAATGCCTTAAATTACCTGGGGGTCCAGCGGCACACTAAAACACGGCACACTAAAACACTGCACACTAAAACCCCCTAAAACCCACCCCGACCCTTTAAATTAAATCCCCCACCCTCCCGAACCCCCCCCAAATGCCTTAAATTACCTGGGGGTCCGTAGCCTTAAATTACCTCCGTAGCGGCGGTCCGTAGCTAAATCGGGGGAAGGGGGAGAGCAGGAAAAGCGGCACACTAAATCGTGTAGTCTTCAGCCGGCGCAATTTTGCAAAATGGCCGCCGCAAAATGGCGGCGGCCATAGACCAAAACGATTCGACGCAGGAGGTCGTTCCGGACCCCCGCTGGACTTTTGGCAAGTCTTGTGGGGGTCAGAAGGCCCCCCCAAGCTGGCCAAAAGTTCCTGGGGGTCCAGCGGGGGTCCGGGAGTGATTTCCTGCCGCGAATCGTTTTCCGTACGGAAAATGGCGCCGGCAGGAGATCGACTGCAGGAGGTCGTTCAGCGAGGGTTCCGGACCCCCGCTGAACGACCTCCTGCAGTCGATCTCCTGCCGGCGCCATTTTCCATACGGAAAACGATTCGCGGCAGGAAATCGCTCCCGGACCCCCGCTGGACCCCCAGGAACTTTTGGCCAGCTTGGGGGGGCCTCCTGACCCTCACAAGACTTGCCAAAAGTCCAGCGGGGGTCCGGAACGACCTCCTGCGTCGAATCGTTTTGGTCTATGGCCGCCGCCATTTTGCGGCGGCCATTTTGCAAAATTGCGCCGGCTGAAGACTACACGATTTAGTGTGCCGCTTTTCCTGCTCTCCCCCTTCCCCCGATTTAGCTACGGACCGCCGCTACGGAGGTAATTTAAGGCTACGGACCCCCAGGTAATTTAAGGCATTTGGGGGGGGGTTGGGGAGGGTGGGGGATTTAATTTAAAGGGTCGGGGTGGGTTTTAGGGGGTTTTAGTGTGCAGTGTTTTAGTGTGCCGTGTTTTAGTGTGCCGCTGGACCCCCAGGTAATTTAAGGCATTTGGGGGGGGGGGTTCGGGAGGGTGGGGGATTTAATTTAAAGGGTTGGGGGTGGGTTTTAGGGTGTTTTAGTGTGCCGGTTTTCCTGCCCTCCCCCTTCCCCCGATTTACGATTTTTGACGATTTAAAATATATCGGACGATATTTTAAATCGTCAAAAAACGATTCACATCCCTACTCTGAACAATTTTGTCTGATCTGCAAATTTGATTATCTCACTCGTCGTATTTCTTTCCAGATCATTTATAAATATATTGAACAGTAAGGGTCCCAATACAGATCCCTGAGGCACTCCACTGCCACTCCCTTCCACTGAGAAAATTGCCCATTTAATCCTACTCTCTGTTTCCTGTCTTTTAGCCAGTTTGCAATCCACAAAAGGACATCACCATCTATCTCATGAATTTTTACTTTTCCTAGAAGCCTCTCATGAGGAACTTTGTCAAACGCCTTCTGAAAATCCAAGTATACTACATCTACCGGTTCACCTTTGTCCACATGTTTATTAACTGCTTCAAAAAAGTGAAGCAGATTTGTGAGGCAAGACTTGCCTTGGGTAAATCCATGCTGACTTTGTTCCATTAAACCATGTCTTTCTAAATGTTCTGGGATTTTGATGTTTAGAACACTTTCCACTATTTTTCCTGGCACTGAAGTCAGGCTAACCGGTCTGTAGTTTCCCGGATCGTCCCTGGAGCCCTTTTTAAATATTGGGGTTAAATTAGCTATCCTCCAGTCTTCAGGTACAATGGATGATTTTAATGATAGGTTACAAATTTTTACTAATAGGTCTGAAATTTCATTTTTTAGTTCCTTCAGAACTCTGGGGTGTATACCATCCGGTCCAGGTGATTTACTACGCTTCAGTTTGTCAATCAGGTCTACCACATCTTCTAGGTTCACCGTGATTTGATTCAGTCCATCTGAATCATTACCCATGAAAACCTTCTCCAGTATGGGTACCTCCCCAACATCCTCTTCAGTAAACACTGAAGCAAAGAAATCATTTAATCTTTCCGTGATGGCCTTATCTTCTCTAAGTGCCCCTTTAACCCCTCGATCATCTAACGGTCCAACTGACTCCCTCACAGGCTTTCTGCTTCGGATATATTTTAAAAAGTTTTTACTGTGAGTTTTTGCCTATACGGCCAACTTCTTTTCAAATTCTCTCTTAGCCTGTCTTATCAATGTCTTGCATTTAACTTGCCAACGTTTATGCATTATCCTATTATCTTCTGTTGGATCCTTCTTCCAATTTTTGAATGAAGATCTTTTGGCTAAAATAGCTTCTTTCACCTCCCCTTTTAACCATGCCGGTAATCGTTTTGCCTTCTTTCCACCTTTCTTAATGTATGGAATACATCTGGACTGTGCTTCTAGAATGGTATTTTTTAACAATAACCAAGCCTCTTGCATATTTTTTACTTTTGTAGCTGCTCCTTTCATTTTTTTTCTAACAATTTTTTTCATTTTATCAAAGTTTCCCTTTTGAAAGTGTAGCACTAGAGCCATGGATTTGCATACTGTTCCTCTTCCAGTCATTAATTCAAATTTGATCATATTATGATCACTATTGCCAAGCCATTACCTCTCTCACCAAGTCCTGTGCTCCACTGAGAATTAGATCTAAAATTGCTCCCTCTCTCTTCGGTTCCTGAACCAATTGTTCCATAAAGCTATCATTTATTCCATCCAGGAACGTTATCTCTCTAGCTTGTCCCGATGATACATTTACCCAGTCAATATTGGGGTAATTGATGTCTCCCATTATTACCGCACTACCAATTTGATTAGCATCCCTAATTTCTCTTAGCGTTTCACTGTCCGTCTCACCATCTTGACCACGTGGACGGTAGTATACTCCTATCACTATAGTCTTCCCCTTCACATAAGAGATTTCTACCCATAAAGATTCAATTTTGCATTTAGTCTCATGCAGGATGTTTATCCTGTTGGACTCTATGCCATCCCGGACATAAAGTGCCACACCGCCTCCCGGGTGCTCCTCTCTGTCATTGCGATATAATTTGTACCCCAGTATAGCACTGTCCCTTTGGTTATCCTCCTTTCACCATGTCTCTGAGATGCCAATTAAGTCTATGTCATCATTCACTGCTATACATTCTAATTCTCCCATCTTACTTCTTAGACTTATGGCATTAGCATACAAACATTTCAAAGTTTGTTTTTTGTTTGTATTTTCATAAGTTAGAATTTTTTAGCTCAGGTGAGTTTTTAGTTATAGGCACTTGGACTACGTTTCTTATTATTGGAACCTCACTGTTGGGATGTCCTAATTCTAATGCATCATTAGTATCTTTTGAAGATACCTCTCTCTGAAACATGCGCTGCTGAGCGACTGTCTACGTTCCTCTTTGTTCTAGTTTAAAAGCTGTTCTATCTCCTTTTTAAAGGTTAGTGCCAGCAGTCTGGTTCCACCCTGGTTAAGGTGGAGCCCATCCCTTCAGAAGAGACTTCCCCTTCCCCAAAAGGTTCCCCAGTTCTTAACAAAACTGAGGGGGGATATGATAGAGGTGTTTAAAATCATGAGAGGTCTAGAACGGGTAGATGTGAATCGGTTATTTACTCTTTCGGATAGTAGAAAGACTAGGGGGCACTCCATGAAGTTAGCATAGGGCACATTTAAAACTAATCGGAGAAAGTTGTTTTTAACTCAATGCACAATTAAACTCTGGAATTTGTTGCCAGAGGATGTGGTTAGTGCAGTTGGTATAGCTGTGTTTAAAAAAGGATTGGATAAGTTCTTGGAGGAGAAGTCCATTACCTGCTATTAAGGTCACTTAAAGAATAGCCACTGTCATTAGCAATGGTAACATGGAATAGACTTGGGTTTTGGGTACTTGCCAGGTTCTTGTGGCCTGGATTGGCCACTGTTGGAGACAGGACGCTGGGCTTGATGGACCCTTGGTCTCACCCAGTATGGCATTTTCTTATGTTCTTATGTTCTTGCACCATCGTCTCATCCACGCATTGAGACTCCAGAGCTCTGCCTACCTCTGGTGACCTGCGCATGGAACAGGGAGCATTTCAGAGAATGCTACCCTGGAGGTTCTGGATTTAAGCTTTCTACCTAAGAGCGTAAATTTGGCTTCCAGAACCTCCCTCCCACATTTTCCTATGTCGTTGATGCCCACATGTACCACGACAGCCGGCTCCTCCCCGGCACTGTCTAAAATCCTATCTAGGTGATGCGTGAGGTCCGCCACCTTCGCACCAGGTAGGCATGTTACCAGGCGATCCTCACGCCCACCAGCCACCCAGCTATCTACATTCCTAATAATCGAATCACCAACTATGACGGCCGACCTAACCCTTCCCTCCTGGGCAGTAGGCCTTGGGGAGATATCCTCAGTGCGAAAGGACAATGCATCACCTGGAGAGCAGGTCGTTGCTACAGGATCCTTTCCTGCTGCACCTGGTTGATGCTCTCCAATCATGAAACCTTCTTCCTCCAAGGCAGCACCAGGGCTGCCAGTCTGAAGTTGGGACTTGGCTACTATGTCCCTGAAGGTCTCATCTATATACCTCTCTGTCTGCCTCAGCTCCTCCAGGTCTGCCACTCTATCCTCCAGAGATCAGATTCGTTCTCTGAGAGCCAGGAGCTCTTTGCATCGCATGCACATGTACAACTTCTCACCAGCGGGTAAAAAATCATACATGTGACACTCGATGCAAAAGACTGGGAAGCCACCCTCTTGCTGCTGGACTGCTGCCTTCATCTCAATTTTGATCAGGTCCTAGTTAAGTTTTAGGTTGCTATGGGAGTTGGAATGTGTCTAATGTCCTTTAAATGTATATGTCTGGTAGTGGCCTACCAGGGTCTGATGAAACTTTCAATAAAGTTTTTGTTGTTGGTTTTTTTTTTTGTTTTTTTTTTAGTGAAAGTGGCACCTGCCTATAAATTAAAGGATGAGCTAGGGGTGGGTGGGTTGGGAAATACATACAGTCTAACTTCAGTTAGTCAGCCAGAGTGACTCACTGCTCTCTTGATTAACAAATGTTGGTACCTATTCAAACCAAATCACACTACCTCAACATCTTTCCAAGGTGAGTAACTGAGCTGAAATTTTCAACCTTTTTACTTAGGTATACACTGCTCCTAGCTTATTTCTAGCTTCTGGCTACTTTTGGGGGTTTGTTTTTTTTTAAATACAAACACTCAGTTCTGCTTACTAGCTGCCTTACAGCCTTTTAAAAATAAACACACTACCTACTGCTTACTAGCTGCCTTATTGACTGACTATTTAAAAATACAAACAGTCTAACTTGTTTATTCACTGCCTTACTAACTATTAAAAGCACAAACACACTAAATAATATTCCCAAATAGTTAAGTTTGCCCCATTACTTTTAAAAAAGACAATGTCCCAAGCAAAATACTTACTGATTCCTTTCAGCCACCAGCAAGGTGATCCTCTCCTCTCAGTGCTCTCCTCTCAGTGCTCACACTGGAATGTGGGTTACTGAGCTCTTCCCTTCTAATATATAATGTGCTTCTAAGGTAAATTAGTGCAAAACAATCCCTTTGGAGATTTACACTTCAGTTAGTTGTCCTGAGTGACTCACTGCTGTTCTGATTAAGAAAGAATTGTACTGATTCCTTTCAGCCACCAGCAAGGCGATCCTCTCCTCTCAGTGCTCTCCTCTCAGTGCTCACACTGGAATGTGTGAGCTCTTACTTCCTTAATGTCCCTATGACTGCGCGATTGACCTGCTGCACGGTGAAATGCCACCTCAAGGAAGGATTTACCCACTGTCTGTCCTAGAGATGGAAGCTTTGTCTGAATATATTCAAGAAAACCTGAAATGAGGATGTATTAGGCCTTTTACTTCCTCAGCCAGAGCTGGTTTCTTTTTTGTGGGCAAAAAGGATGGCTCTCTACGACTATGCATCGACTAGGAGAGGGTTAAATGCCATCACGATTAAGAACAAGAATCCACTGCCCCTGATATCCAAACTCTTCAACCGACTCCAAGGTGACTCTATATTCATGAAACTAGATCTCAGAGAAGCATATAATCTTGTTAAAATTTGAGAGGGCGACAAGTGAAAAACTGCATTCAACATGAGGGATGGCCATTATTAATATTTGGTGATGCTGTTCAGTTTGTGCAATGCCCCAGCAGTTTTCCAAAACTTCATTAATTATATATTCCAGGATCTATAGTACACGTGTTTTATTGTCTACGTAGATTATATCTTTAATCTACTCACCTTCTCTTCAAACACACTGCAGCAATGTGAAGAGCGTACTCCAGAGGTTATGACTATGGTCTTTACACTAAACTAGAGAAGTGTTCCTTGGAGCAGTCTAAATTACCCTTCATGGGATACATTATCTTGGCACAAAGTCTCCAGATGGACCACTCCAAACTTTTAGCGATTCTGGACTGGTCTCAGCCTGTCAGTCTTAAAATGATACAGTAATTCTTAGGCTTTGCCAATTACTACATGCAGTTTATTCATTGGTATTCCACCATCACCAGTCCTTTTACCACTCTTACCAAGAAAGAGCCAATACCAGAACTGGCCACCTGAGGTGATCCGCGCTTTTAATCATCTGAAGTCCGCCTTCTCATCTGCTCCAGTCTTACATTGATCTGATATCTGCGGGCCCTTCTATTTAGAGGTAGACGCTTCCTCAGTCAGTATGGGAGCTGTACTCACCCAGGCTGCTCCTAATGTCTTACCCTGTGCATTTTTTTCCAAGAAGTTCTTGCCTGCTGAAAGGAATTATGGTATAGGTGATATGGTAGTATTCACCATAAAGCTGGCTGTAGAGGAGGATCACCGCCTTCTGGAGGGTGCTACCCATCCATTTATCATTTTTTAATGATCATAAGACCCTTTTGTACCCGCAGACCGCTTGAAAACTCAACTCTTACCAGGCCAGATGGTCTCTATTCTTCACACTTTTCGATTTTTGGCTCACCTACCAATTGGCAGAGAAAAATACAAGGACCGATGTCCTCACCAGGTATTTGAACCAATTGAAACTGCTCCTGACCCACAGCATACCACCCCATTAGTAGTCATTTCCTTTCCTCTAGGGAAGACAATGGTACCCAAACACCTCCGAAGCAGAGTTCTCAAATGGGCCCATGATTCTAAGATAGCCAGCCATCAAGGTACACAAAACTATGGAGTTCATCTCATGCCACAGTTGATGGCACAACTTGACTAGATACATCCAATTATACATAGCTTCCTGTGAGAACTGTGCCTGAATAAAACTACCCGGGACCTTGGGATCTCCTCTAACCATTGCCAGTTCCCAAAAAACCCTGGACTCATAGCTCAATGGACTTTATTACCGATGTACTCCTCTCTGCAGGATGTACGGTCTTCTGGGTGGTCGTCGACCAGTTTTCTTTCTTTTTTTTTTTCTTTTCTCTTTATTAAATTTTTCAAAAACTTACACAGTATCCACTTTGAAACAGAAATATGGTATTATTTTAGATGGATGAACATATTTTTATAAATGAGAGAAAAAAAATAATAAACCAAGAAAAATAATCTTTTTCCAAATATATAATACCGATTAGACCCCTATGCTTGGGGGGACAGAGTAACTGCACATTTAGGAGATTTCAGAGGAAACAACATTAAACTAATTTAATCATATGGATCTCACAAACCATTACTTTTAATCAGAATTACTATTGCTCAGTTGTAACAAAGCTTTTTTCCCTTCTACAAAGCTCATCAGGTGCTCTGGCTGGTAAAATATATGTGTCCTCTTTATATTTTACGGTACACTTACATGGGAAGCGTAGATAAAAGGATGCTCCCAATGCTAGTGCCTCTTGTTTTACATCAAGAAATACCTTTCTCCTCTGTTGTGTACTCTTTGTAACATCAGGATAGATTCTGACTACTGCACCCATGAAATTTGCTTTGGGCTTTTTAAAATAAGCCCGCATAATGTCCCCTAAGTCTTTTTCATTAAAGAAAGAGATAAGGAGTGTTGTTCTCTCCGCTATTTCATATGCTGATGATTCGAGGAATTCAGTCAGATTTTCAAGAACATTAGGAGTTATTTGTTTTTTCTGATCTTTACGTATCGGGAGAAAGTATACTTTATCCAGAGGCGGAGTTTTTTCAGAGAAATTTTCAAGTACTTCCATGAAGTATCTCTTTATGGTTATACACGGTAATTCTCCTATTACTCTGGGAAAGTTTAAAATCCTAAGATTTAGATGTCTCATCACATTCTCCATATATTCAATTTTTCTATTTAAAGCTCCATAGTTCTGCATCATAGTTGACTGCACCGATTTAACTTGCTTAATTTCTTCTTCAATTTGTTGGAATTTCCACACTGTTTCCTGTTTTGATTTTTGAAAGTTGTCATTCAGCTGGCACATCTGAGAGGAAAGTACACTTATATTTACAGAGCACTCCGATAAAGACTTAGCCAAGGTAGATGTTAAACACAAGAGGGATTCTAAAGTCACTATCTCCGGTCTCTTCAGGCTTATTACTTTGCCAGGTTTAATAGGGTTAATGGAATCTAGGTTCTCACCACATCCACTGGCTTGATCTCCTTCCAACCCCAGCATGAAGTCTCTGGCGGTATTCTCTCCGGACTCTCTGGGCATCTGAACAGCGTTACCCTCCGATTCAGCCCCCTCTACCAAGACACCATGAAGATCCACTTTGGGACTTCCTGTCAGGCACGAAGCCGAAGTTCCCTGTTCAGCTGGAGGTAGCCTCTGATCCAAGGGGTTGAGGGAAACTTCTGAAGTCGAGTTGTGGTCTCCTTCCACCGGCCCGACAGCCAGACCACTCAAGCCCTCCTCCATAGGTTTGACGGAGCATTGAGGAATGGTTTTCTGCCTGGGGGGTAGCGAGGACATCGAGGGGTAAGTCCTCTGCTTCCCTTTTTGTTTTGGGGCATTATTTCTTAGGAAATCTTGAAAAACAACAAGAAAACGCCAGAACAGTCACAGCGTGCAGCTGATCGAGACACCATCTTCACTCCGCCCCCCTTTTCTACTGTCCTGTCAACCAGTTTTCTAAAATAGCCCACTTTGTTCCCTTCTACCTACAGCAGTATCTCTTGTCCATCACTTCCTAAAACATATTTTCTGGGGATGTGCATTCGTTTGCAACGCATTGGCAATCCGCAACGTATATGTCCCTATTCGTTGTTTTCATAGGTTCGTGAAATGCATCGCGATCCCCCACGAATACAAAATATCATATTAGTTTCATTCTTTTGGCTCTCAGTGATTTCTTAGCGGCCGTTTGAAATAGGAGATAGCAAAAACCAGCCCTTTCCTGTGAATCATAAGTGACCTCACAGCCCTGTCACAGAGTGGGTCAGACAGATTGCAAGGAGACCAGAATGCAACCTATCAGAGCTAAGCAATTTTTGTAATGCAGCCAATCTCCGCTCTCACTCAGTGCTCTGTGACGCTATTCCTGATGATGCAGCACTATTTATATGTTAAGCACGCGGCGAGCCACGCACTTTCTTGGCGGGGATGGTCTGGGGAGGTGGTCCGGGGAGGTGGCTGCACTCAGAGCTAGTCTGAGTGTCTCAAATCTGTATTCAATTGCTAGCTTCTTTGATAGAATTTTCCATTGAAAAAGATATTTGTTCAATTTGGCTGCAGTGCTGCCGCCAGCTAGCCATGCTTTTTTTGACTGCACTTTTTTTATTGATCTGAGATGGTCTCTCTGTCTGTGCCACTGAGAGAAGCTGCTAGCAGTGGCAGTTTTCTGCTTATTTTACCCCTTGGGGTAGGTTGCAAGCAGGATTTGGGTGTTGTGGGTGGGAGATATATTAAATTGCTAGCTACTTTGATAGAATTTTCCATTGAAAAATATATTTCTTCGTTTTTGCTGCTGTGCCAAGCAAGCCATCCTTTTTATTTAAATGCAGTTTTTTTTTTATTGAACTCAGGCTGTTTCTTTGTGCTCTTTTAAGCCAAGAAGACACGCAGTGCACTCACTGGGCAGTTTTGCAGAGTCACATATATATTATTGGGACAGCAGTGCTCTCTGAAGCCAAATCCCCAGTGGGTCTCTTTTTTAGTTAAAAGCTTGGTGTGTGCATTCAGTGGTCTCAGTTTTAGTGTACATCCAGGCACAGCCTTGTGGACTAGTGGGCACTATTGGGACAGGGGTGCTCTCTGAAACTAAATCCCCAGTGGGCCTCTTTTGTAGTTACAAGCTTGGTGTGTGCACACATACAGCGGTCCCAGTTTTAGTGTACATCCAGGCACAGCCTTGTGGGCCTGGGGGCACTTTTGCAGACTCACGTATATTGGGACAGCGGTGCGCTCTGAAGCCAAATCCCCAGTGGGCCTCTTTTGTAGTTACAAGCTTGGGGGTAGATTTTTAAAAAGTACGCCCGCGCGTACTTTTGTTCGCGCGACCGGCACAAACAAGAGTACGCCGGATTTTAATAGATATGCACGTAGCCGCGCGTATCTTTTAAAATATGGGGTTGGCGCGTGCAAGGCCACGCAAAATCGGTAGCCTGCATGCACCGAGCCGCGCAGCCTGCCTCCATTCCTTCCGAGGCCGCTCCGAAATCAGAGCGGCCTCGGAGGGAACTTTTTTTCCACCCCCCCGCAACTTCCCCTCCCTTCCCCTACCTAACCCACCCCCCCCAGCCCTATCTAAACCCCCCCACCTTTGTTTGAAAAGTTACGCCTGCCCAAGGGAGGCGCAACTCACGCGTGCTGGCCGGCTGCCGGCGCACGATTCCCTGGCCTGGGAGCAGTTTCGGAGGCCTCGGCCATGCCCACAAAACACCCCAGGCCGCAACCACGCCCGTGGCCCTGCCCCAGGATGACGCCCCACCGCCGCAACACGCCCCTGACACGCCCCCAGGAGAGCCCCGGGACTTACGTGCATCCCGGGGCTTGCGCGTGCCGCTGAGCCTATTCAACTTAGGCTCGGTGCGCGCAAGGGGAGCTTGGGGCAGGTTTTCGGGGGGTACATGCATATCTTACGCGCGTACCCCTTTGAAAATCTGCCCCTTGGTGTGTGCATAGAGCGGTCCCAGTTTTAGTGTACATCCAGGCACAGCCTCTTAGGCCAGTGGGCACTTTTGCATATCACGTATATTGGGACAGGGGGGCTCTCTGAAGCCAAATCCCCAGTGGGCCTCTTTTGTAGTAAAAAGCTTGGTGTGTGCACATATACAGTGGTCCCAGTTTTAGTGTACATCCAGGCATAGCCTCGTGGACCTGGGGGCACTTTTGCAGGCTCACGTATATTGGGATAGCGATACTCTCGAAGCCAAATCCCCAGTGGGCCTCTTTTGGAAATAATTCTTTTAATTGAAATCCCTAGTAGGCAGTAACATTAAATCCATAATTTCAGGGAAAGCTAGATGTGGTCGAGTGATTGGGACTGGCATAGGAGGCACTTCAAAATGCAGTGCCAGTCCCCCATTAAAGTTAAAAAGGGAACTGTTCCAATCTAAAATCTCTGAAGGGGCAGGCAGTTCCATCTGGAAAAAAATTAAATTTAAAGATGAATCATCACCACCAGCTGTTTCTGATCCTGTAGTTTTGGAGGTGAGGGAAGGGGAGGCTGAGTCATGCCAGACAAAATGGCGACACCCAAAAGCAGCAGTGCAACAGCAGACTCGACTTAGCGTTTACAATGTAGCGCAGGCACTTTTTGCTTCTGATTCCGATGAAGAACCATCTTGTGTGGGATTCTCATCATCAGAAATGGAAGACGTAATAGCTGAAGAAGATTTAGGAGGATTAGTTAGTCCTGTCTTAGCCTCCACTTCAGTGCAGCAGGGGACAGATGAAACTGATGATGATGAGGAGGAAGAGCAGTCAGCGCAGGCACAGAGTGTGACCGATGCCCCTGGCATTGCTTCTCAGGGTGCACCCACTACTTCAGCTCCAGTGCCAGCAACCACCCCGAAGGCTATAGAGAAGGGATCACGAAAGACATCTGTGATCTGGAGACACTTTAAAGTGACAGAGGACCCACGTTTTGCTCAGTGTAATTACCGTGGCAGGGCTATTAGCAAAGGCAAGCAAATGGGACATCTATCTAATTTTGGCATGACGCATCATATGAAGAGGCAACACCCAACAACAGTACTGCCATCTGGGGATGGTGGCAGTACAAGTCAGGGGACCCCTTTTCCCAGGCAGCATAAAGTGGTTGAAAAGGAGCAGTCACCCCATGCCCTCAGCCCCTTCTAGCAGTCAGGTGGCAGGCCAGCAGCCCCCTGCCATGTGGCAGAAACGACAATCCAGCCTCAAAAGTTGTAACCAGGAGCATTGGGGAAAATATTGCCCTTGATGACCAGCCCTTGCAGATAGTGGAGAATGTGGGTTTCAAGCATTTGCTGAAGGTCATAGTTCCAAATTACAATGTCCCCTCCAGAACCACATTTAGCAGAAAGGTCATCTCCAGCCTGTACAACCAGTGTCACAGTTGCATCCAAGCACTGCTAGCTAAGGCACAGGGGAGTGTGCATTTCACCTGCGATATCTGGACCGCCATGAATGCTGCACACTCTTACCTCTCCCTGACAGCACACTGGTGGGACCTGGCTGAGGCAGGGGCAGGCAGCAGCTCTATTAGTGAACAAGTATCAGGGTGGAGGTGGGCTTTACTGCACACCCACCTGACGGACGAGGCCCATACCTCAGCCAATATTCTAGCATGCATCAAACAGATGCTGGCAGGCTGGCAACTACACCAGCGAGACAGGAATCCTCAGGCTGGGTTCTTTGTCACAGACAAAGGTGCAAACATGGTAAAGGCAATAACCAAGGGGCACTTTCAGAACATCTGATTTTTTGCACACCCTCTGCACCTGGTAGTGAAGTCAGTTCTGGGGTTGGAGTCCAATCAACAAGAGAATGAATACCTGTATACGTTAATACACAGGTGCAGGAACAAAGCAGCACACTTCCACAGAAGTGTGAAGGCGAGGCAGGTTCTCCAACAAAAGCAGACTGATTTGGAGATGTCGCACAAGTGTCTCATTCAAGACATTGCCACCCGGTGAAATTCCACCTTTATGATGCTGCAGAGGTTAGCGGAGCTGCAGACACCCCTTCATGAACTTTCTGGTTCAATGGACATAGGTGTGCAGAATCCCCTAGGGCATCATGATTGGTTAGTCATGAATCAGCTGGTAAAAATCCTGCAGCCTTTCAAGGATGTCATGGAGGAGCTGAGTTTCAGAAGTGCCACCTTGGCTCACATCATCCCTATAGTTAATTTTCTGGAGGAAAATTTGGAGGGCTTTAAACAGGAAGAGGGAATGACAGCTGAGGTGCTGCATTGTGTGGACATTTTGCAGGAGCAGGTGCAAGAGAGATTAAGGCCTTTAACAGAAGACCAGACATACATGCTCGCCTCAGTCTGTGATTCCCGTGTCAAAGGGAAACTCGCCCTACAGTCCAGTTGTCTCTCATTTGTGAAGGACCTGCTGTTAGCAAAAGTCCATGATCAGGAGCACCATAGGCAGAGACAGATTAGGCATGAAGCAGAGGAGGAAACAGCTGTGGGCACTTCAGAGAGTTGTGCTAGCTCAAGCATGAGCAGCACTCTGTCAACAACAGCTAGTACCTCCTCCTTCTCCACTTCAGTACACCAAAGGCATGTTGCCCATAAAGAATCATCTGTTCTGCTATGGGCTAGAGAGAAAGCAGCTGGCATGAGTGACTCTCAGCCCACCCAAGCAAAGGAGACACCAGCACAACTGTCAGTGACACGGTATATTTCAGAGCCCACAGAGGATAGGCAGACAGATCCGCTAGCATATTGGGCACACAAGTCCACTGTCTGGCCACACCTAGCCAAAGTGGCTCAGCGATATCTGTCATGTCCACCAACCAGTGTGCCCAGTGAACGTGTATTTTCAATGACAGGGGATATCATGAGCCCTCACAGCTCAGGGCTGGCACCAGAGTTGATGGAAATGCTAGTGTTTTTGAAAATAAACCTGCCTTTGCTTGGGTTTCCAAATTTTCCCTGTGAATGGCAAGATGAATAAAAGCAATTGAAAGCCTTGCAGCAGCTCCAACTGCCTCCTATGCTCCAGATAA
Organism: Rhinatrema bivittatum; assembly: GCF_901001135.1. Lineage (NCBI taxonomy): Eukaryota > Metazoa > Chordata > Amphibia > Gymnophiona > Rhinatrematidae > Rhinatrema > Rhinatrema bivittatum. Next base: position 270,167,432 of record NC_042615.1, on the reverse strand, counting down.
TATCAGCACATATACCTAACCTGAAATGCTGTGCTTGTCCATCCACTGTCCAGGCCGTATGTCCCTACAAGGGCCTGACCTCAAACTCTGTGCCTGTCTGAGTTTAGTTCTACTATTTCTAATTTCAGTTTCATGTATTTGTGCATCACTTCTTTCCAGAATATTCTTTTCCTGTTTTGCAACATTTGGAATGTAAGAACATAAAAAGCTGACTTAAGATGTTTGGAGCTTGCATATTTCATATGCTCAATAGTTTTCATGACTTCTTAATATGGGACATGTTCCCGAAATCTTTCTTAGGTGCCAACAGTAATGTTTCTAGTACTATAGAAAACTGGTGTCCCTACGAAGGCTTGACCTCTATCCTCGAATACTGTGTCTGTCTGTCCAGGCCTTATGTCCCTAAAAGGGCTTGACCTCTAATGCTGTGCCTGTCTGTCCAGGTCTTACATCCCTACAAGGGCTTGACCTCTAACGCTGTGCCTGTCCCTCCAGGCCTTATGTCCTTAAAAGGGCTTGACCTCTAATGCTGTGCCTGTCCGTCCAGGATTTATGTCCCTACATGGGCTTGACCTCTATCCTCGATTGCTGTGCCTGTCCATCCAGGCCTTATGTCCCTAAAAGGGCTTGACCTCTAATACTGTGCCTGTCCATCCAGGCTTTATGTCCCTACAAGGGCTTGACCTCTATCCTCGATTGCTGTGCCTGTCCATCCAGGCCTTATGTCCCTAAAAGGGCTTGACCTCTAATGCTGTGCCTGTCCATCCAGGCTTTATGTCCCTACAAGGGCTTGACCTCTATCCTCGATTGCTGTGCCTGTCCATCCAGGCCTTATGTCCCTAAAAGGGCTTGACCTCTAATGCTGTGCTTGTCTGTCCAGGCCGTATGTCCCTACAAGGGCTTGACCTCGAATGGTGTGCCTGTCCATCCACATTTGGAATGTGAGAACATAAAAAGCTGACTTAAGATGTTTGGAGCTTGCATAGTTCATGTGCTCAATAGTTTTCCTGACCTTCATAATATGGGCCATGTTCCCGAAATCTTTCTTAGGTGCCAACAGTAATGTTTCTAGTACTATAGAAAACTGGTAGTAGTTGCACTCTAGTTCAGCCTCTGTCTTCCCATAGTTTACAGAGGCACTGTGTAAACTACAAAGTCAACATAGGTTGATATTGTAGATTTGGGCGTGAGATGATGACAGCGCTTCTTTTGGTCCTAACGGCTGAACCCTTGTTGCAAAGGGAGCCCTCAGTCTCTCCAATTCAAAATACTAATCCTTCACAGCATGGATCCTTAATTAAAACAAACACGCTTTGAAGGCTCGTGCTCCACTCTAGGGGCCAACCCATTCCGGGGAGTCCTTTCCTGCTCAAAGGAAAGGGAACTCTCCCCGGGGTAGCTGGCCAGCCTATCTCTTAGTACCTGTTGACACATGTTGATCCGCTGTTCACATGGCACCCTGCTTCACATCGCCACGCTTTGAAGGCTCGTGCTCCACTCTAGGGGCCAACCCATTCCGGGGAGCCCTTTCCTGCGCAAAGGAAAGGGAACTCTCCCTGGGGCCAGCCTGTTTTGCCCCTATCAAAACCACAGGGACCTGACTACCTCAGCTCTGCCAGCCTGTCTTGCCCCTATCAAAACCATATGGACCAGACTACCTCCGCTCTGCCAGCCTATCTTGCCCCTATCAGCTTTTTGCCACTGTGCCTTGCTGCCATACACCAGATGACTCACTCAACTCCTTGTGGTGTTCTTGCCACTATCATGGTTCCTCAGTGTGTTGGTGCTAGTCTTTCTGCTTGCTATGTTCCCCCTTCATTGTGCCTTAGGATGTTGATGCCACTTGTCTTGCCACTTTGCCTGTCGTGCTGCCTTCGAGGGTTCATGCATCTGTTATCGGTGCTCTCTTTTGAAGTTGTGGTGTGTTTTTGACACTCTCGCTGCTGCTTTGCACCTCTGTTAAAGCACTCTTGCCACTCCTGGTACCCGTTTGCCCCTTTAAAGTGCCTTAGGCTATTCATGCCACTTTGGTGCCACGTTGCCACAGTCTAAGTATCTTGGAGCTCTTTTCTCATTCTGATGATTGCTCCCCAGAAGTTTCATCAGAATTGATAAGAAAACTCCAATTCTGCAGCCAAAAATAGGCTGCAAATACTTCCCCCATTGACTTTAATGGGAAATTGGAAAACGAAAAAACTAATCAACGATTTGGTTTTCCCCCTATGAAATGAATGCAATGGATTTGGGTTCCAGCGAAACGAATCCCGAATCGAAACAAATTTTTTCCTTCTGCACATCCCTAATATTTTCAGACTGCATGGACCCCCAGAATATGTTGTAAGTGATTGAGGGACGTGGTATCTGCAGAAACTTGAATATAGCTTTGGATTTCTCCTCAGCCTACTATCTCGTCAAATAGCCAAATGGAAAGAGTAAACCAAATTCTCCAGAGTTTTTTCATCGTTTATATCTCAGCCCAACAAAATGATTGGACTCAATTACATCCTGGGGACCATTGTGCTATAACCACGGCAGGATTTAAGATGATGTGCCCAGAGGCACAAAGGTTAGGGTATGGGGTTCACTCCTTCCCTTCTTCCTGGGAAGCAGAGAGCAGCAGGGGGAGTCCCAGTTTTTGGACATCTTAAGAATTTGGCACCCAAGGAATGTGCCTATGTTACCTATGTCTAAATCCGGCCCTGGCTATAATAATCATGTTGGTGAGTCACCTGGGTCCTACCTGCTTCATAGAGTTTTGGCAGGCACCCTAGTTACCTCTGCCTCTCCAACTATCCTCACAGTCTCCAGCAGCAGAACAATTCTCATGCAATCTGCAGGAAATCTGGAAGAAGACCCAAACCCTTTTTGCAAGAGCTACCAAGTGTTATAAATACCATGTTGACAAGAAGTGCAGGCCGGCTCCCCAATTCCTTCGAGGAGATAAAGTGTGGCTTAGTATGAGATGCAGTCATCTCAAAGTATCCTCCATTTAATTCACACCCTCATTTATTGAACCTTACCAAGTACTGAGGCAAATCAATCCAGTAACCTGTCAACTCAAGTTGCCTCCATCTCTCTGCATCCATAGCACCTTTCATGTTTCACTACATAAACCCTTGATTCTTAGCAGTATTACTAAGAAGACTCCCAAGTCTAACACCATTACAATCAATTCTGATATCTTGATTCCAAATTTATCAGGGGCAACCTCCATTACTTAATTTATTTAATTGACTGGAAAGGTTATGATCCAGAACAAAGGACATGGGAACCAGCATCCAACCTTCATGCTCTGAGAGTGGTCAAGAAATTCCATCAACTCTTCCTCCGCAAGTCCAGGTTAGGTAGCCCTGGGGAGGGGCTTAAGGCGGAGTTCTATAATGGCACTTACCTCCTCAGTGGCACCTTCTGGCTGCAGGCTCCTCCAACATAGTTCTGGCACCGTGCTGCATCCAGTGGCTCTGACTAGGAGGTAGACTGCAATCTCTTAGCCTTACTGTGGCGCTGGCCGGTGATATAATCTCTGCCTTGAGCTATAAGGAAAGTTCAGTGCACCTAGCCAGTGCTTCGGCAACAGGCCCTCTTGTGAATTCCTTGCCTAGGTGTTGTCATTGTTCTCTATCCTGATTCTTGTTCCTGCTTCTCTGCCTGCCTGTTTGTTGTGTTTCTGCCTCTGTTCCATACCTTGCCTGCTTCCCACCTTGCTCTGCTCCTGTTTCCTTGCCTGCCCTGGTTTCTGCCTGTCCTGCTTTTCCTCCACTTTGGACTGACTTCTCGTTGTTGACCGGACCTGACATTTGACACTGCTTTGCTTTCTGCCTGCCCTGACCTCACCTGGTCTCCTCATCTCTAGTTGAACTCTGCCAGCCCTGACCATAGCCTGCTGTCCATCTTTGCCTAGTTGCTTGCTGTCCTTACCATAGCCAATAACTCGTCAGCTGCCACCTACCAGAGCTTAGTCCGTACTTGCACGAACTAAGCTGCGTCAATAAACAGCGATCCAAGGGCTCACCATATTGAAATGTGACCCTACCCTGTGTAGATGGTGATGATAATATTTTTTATATGTAATCAATACATATAACCAAGGGTGAAATAGAAGTCACCCTTTGAAGTTAATATTGAAAAGTCCACTGAGTGGGTAAGATAACCATGTAAATTTACCCTGGTTATCTTTGGCTAGATATTCCACAGCACTTACCTTTCTAAAATTACAGATGAGCGTCCAACTAACCCTATCTGCCCAAATTCTATGCAGATAGATTCAAATGGCTATTTGTTTACCCATGCAAATTAGCTGGGTAAAGCTAGTTATAATTTAAAAGCCTGTCCCATGAATGCCCCGATCTGATCCCTTTCTTATTTGGCTAAATTTGTGCAGGTAGTGACTATACATACACACACAGATTTAACCAGGTAAAAGGAGTAAATTTTACACAATCTCTTTTCCCAGGGAAAAAATAGCCTATATATATATATATATATATATATATATACGGTATATATTTATTTATTTTGGATCATTGAGTGCTCAAAGGAAATCCAGTGGTTTTTTTTGTTATCATTGTGAGTGAGAGTATTCATGTTCTTAATATTAGCAAATCTTTACAAATTTATGATAATTGTTTCTGTTGATTAATCATATTTAAGCCCAGCTGTTCACTATTAACCTTTGAATTAGGTTTTTTATGTTCGTTATGGATTGTCTGAATCATGTTTTTACTGTATGAGAATCTGAAATAGTTTTTTTCATGTTCTTTTTGTATCACAAGGTTTGAAATCATCAAACTCTTTTTCTTCTCTGCATATAAGCATTCATTATGTTTACATTTTGCTGAGGTGTGTAATGTGAACACATAAGTGTGTTAATATATAATAATAAAGCAAAGTCAACTTACAGGTAAAATATGCATGTTCATTTATGAACATCTTTAAATTCTGAATAGCATGGGTAAGTGAATAATGCCCTAGGACACCAGAAGCATACGTGCTGACAATTTATGTGCATTTAGTAGGCCTGCTTATTCTGCTATCAACGTTAACTTGACATCTGCCATGTTACATATTACTAAGGTTACCTTGGAGATGAAGAGCACCTTCTTAAAAAAATACATACATTTGTTGATGGTTACAATACATCTTCTTTTGTTTGTCAGTTCAAAATGTCAAGACTGACAAGATGATTTAAGAAAACTTGAATACCTCTTCCAACTCTCAATCTGATATTCTGCTGTTTGCTAACTTACTTAATGAAGATGATTAATCTTTTATTTTGGTAATTATATTATTGTGAATAAATGTTTAGTTATTTTATGATATTATTACATTTGTCCTAGTAAGTAAAAAGAGCACAGTCTTCCAAGAGACAAAGAGGCAGTAATATACAGAAAATGAAACAATAGAAATATATACTGCACCGCTACATATACACAAAACAGCTAGCCTGCCATATAAGACCCCACAATTAAATTGAGATCCAAAAGTGCTAAATAAGAAAAAATAGAAAGTGTAACAATAATAATGCACTGAGATGATAAACATTAAGGGGTGCATTTTCAGTGAATATAACTAACTCTGGATTTTGGTTGCTAGATCCCATGGGGGAAAATCTTTCTCTCTACCTTGTGAAACTAGGCAACTAATTTTAGCTGCTGAAAAAGTAGATGGCTCAGACACTATGCACAAAAGGCAGACTTAAATCTAGGCAGCCAGATTTAGATGAATTTTCAGCTGTGACTTTGTTCATCTGAAAAATAACCTAAAATTACCAGTTTTAATCTGTGATCTTCGGTGCTCGAAGGGCAGCTGAAAATTGCCTCCTAAACAAATAATAACACCATAGGAAAAATCTGTACAGAAAATTACAAAGGCACCTCTATTCTAACAATTTAGTGGAGGTGTTTGATTGGGTTGGACACTCCTGGGAGGCCATTACAGTGTGAGTTTACAAATCCTTTAAGCTGGTCAGAATCATAAAAAATATACTTTGGTATTTTAAATAGCACTCTGTACTTGGCAGAAAACCATAAGAAAAAAATAGCTCTCAGTTTCAACACCTCAGCCCTTGTACTTGACAATTTATTTCTTTATGCTTGATTAGGTCTAGAAACAACTGAAAACATACCAATTTTTAAAGACAAAAATTATCTAGATTTTTGTTGAAAAAAGCCTTTGAGGGTAAGATCCCTCTTCGTTGAGAACATAAATTCAAAGGACAGCTAAGCTTTAGCAGGGGATATAGACAGAAAACACTGATAAATTAAAGACTGCATGAGCCATAATAATTTTTTTAAATGTTCTTTTTATCTGATATACAAAATTAAATCAATAATTTCTTGACAGAGTAAATTACTGAGAAGTATGCTTACACAGTTGCAAAAAATTAAAGAAGGAAAAACAGCAGCAGCATAATTCTCAAAATTCCTGTCCACAGTAAGAGGGGAGGAAATCAAGTAGCAACAGAGTAAAAGGAAATATTAAACTGTAAGAATATAACATGACTTAATAGGGATGGCATTATTATCTTATCATAAGTCCTAGGCTATGTTCTTGCCAATCGATCAGATGTTACTATAACAGAACTTGCCTCCCTGTGTTTTGAGAAATTATTTGTAATTATAATGCGTCAAAGTAGGTAAAATGGATGCCATGAAATTTTACAAAGCATTCCCCACTGCCCCCCAGGAGACTGCCTCTGCATCACCAAAACCCCCTTGCACTTCTTCAAATCAGGAAATATGCGGAGGTCTCTTGGCCATAACAAAGAAAGTTATTTACAATGAAAGAAACTCCTCAATTGCTGAGTAATTTCTCCTCTTTTGTTTCCTCGGGCAGTGCAGATACATCCACACTATCTGAGAAAATTAAAGTATTCTGATTGCTCCTAGCAACTTCTTCTGACCATTTAAAGGAAGGCAGATTATACCCCATAGCTCTAGGAGACATCACAGGAAATTTTAATATTTTTTATATAATTTTTTTTAAACATATCCGATGGGGAGCACTCAGAGCCTTAGGAAAATTAAGAGTAAGCAAGATTTTCCATCTAACAGCATTCTCTGAGCTTTCTATCTTTTATTTTATTTTTATTAAGATATTTATTACCTACCTATCATCCATTCAGATCAAAGGTCTGTCAAGTCCAGTATCTTGTTTCCAACAGTGGCCAATCCAGGTGACAAGTACCTGGCAGGATCCCAGATGATAGATAGATTCCATTCTGCTTATCCCAGGGATAAGCAATGGATTCCTGCAATTAATAATGGTTTATGGACTTTTCCTCCAGGAACTTGTCCAAACCTTTTTTAAATACAGTTTCACTAAAGTTTTTAACCACATCATAGGAGAATCGTTCTATCCCCTTTATCATTTTGGTTGCCCTTCTCTGAACCTTTTCTAATTCTGCTATATCTTTTTTGAAATAATAAAAAAATGTAATATAAATGTATAGATCACGATCATAAATAAACAATAATGAGAACAATAATCAAATTTCCATAACCTGAAGTAGTATTTATGACACTTAAAGCTTCCCAAGTCAGATATGATTCAGCCTTAAGATAAGCCAGCAAACCATTCCATAATGCTAAGCCTGCCACCATAAAGGTTCATTTCTGTATATTATAGAAACAGCCTAGGAATTATGTTAAGATAATAATGCCATCCTATTAAGTCATGTGATATACCTGCAACTTAATACTTCCTTTTATTCTGGTGCTACTTGATTTCCTCCCCTCTTACTGTGGACAGGAATTTTGAGAATTATGCTGCTGCTGTTTTTTTCTTCTTTTATTTTTTGCAACTGTGTAAGCATGCTTTTCAGTAATTGATTCTGTCAAGAAATTCTTGATTTAATTTGTAAACCAGATAAAAAGAACATTTAAAAAATTATTATGGCTCATGCAGTGTTTAATTTATTAAAGTGTTTTCTGTTTATATCCCTTGCTAAAGCTTAGCTGTTTGTTGAATTTATGTTCTTAATGAAGAGGGATCTTACCCTCAAAGGCTTTTTTCAACAAAAATCTAAATCATTTTTGTCTTTAAAAATTGATATGTTTTCAGATGTTTCTAGGCCTCCTCAAGCATGAAGAAATACATTGTCAAGTACAAGGGCTGAGGTGTTGGAACTGAGAGATAAAGTTCCTAGATGGAGTAAATGACAATTTTATAGAGCAATTGGTTCAGGAACCAGCGAGAGAGGGAACAATTTTAGATCTATTTCTCAGTGGAATGCAGGATTTGGTGAAAGAGTTAACGGTGGTGGGGCCGCTTGGCAATAGTGATCAATGTAAATAGTTTAAATGTAAACCGATGTGATATGTAAAATTGAACACCGCTATATAAAAGTAAGTAAATAAATAAATAAAATAAATAATATGATGAAATTTGAATTAATGACTGGAAGGGGGACAGTAAGTAAATACATGGCTCTAGCACTAAACTTTCAAAAGGGAAAGTTTGATAAAATGAGAAAAATAGTTTAAAAAAACCCTGAAAGGTGGAACTACAAAGGTAAAGAGTGTGCAACAGGCATGGACATTATTAAAAAATATCATAGAAGCATAGTCCAGATGTATTCCATGCATTTAGAAAGGTGGAAGGAATGTCAAATGATTACAGGCATGACAAAAAAATGAGGTGAAAGAGGCTATTTTAGCCAAAAGATCTTCATTCAAAAATTGGAAGAAGGATCCATCAGCAGAAAATAGGATAAAGCATAAGCATTGACAAGTTAAATGTAAGACATTGATAAGACAGGCTAAGAGAGAATTTGAAAAGAAGTTGGCCTTAGAGGCAAAAACTAATAACAAAAACTTTAAAAAAATATATATCCAAAGCAGAAAGCCTGCGAGGGAGTTGGTTGGACCATTAGATGATTAGGGAGTTAAAGGGGCACTTAGGGAAGATAAGGCCATTGCAGAAAGACAAAACAAATTCTTTGCTTCGGTGTTTACTGAAGAGGATGTTGAGGAAATACCCATTCCAGAGATGTATTTCAAGTGTGACGATTCATATGAAATGAACCAAATCATGGTGAACCTGGAAGATGTGGTAGGCCAGATTGACAAACTGAAGAGTAGTAATTCATCTGGACCAGATGGTATACACCCCAGGGTTCTGAAAGAACTAAAAAATGAAATTTCAGACCTATAACCTATCTTTAAAATCTTTCATTGTCCCTGAAGACTGGAAGTTGGCCAATATAACCCTGATATTTTAAAAGGGCTCCAGTGGTGATTAGGGAAACTATGAACTAGTAAGCCTGACTTCACTGCTGGAAAAAATCATGGAAACTGTTATAAAGAATAAAATCACAAAACATTTAGATAGACATTGTTTAACGGAACACAGCTAGCATGTATTTACTCAAGTCTTGTCTCACAAATCTCCTACATTTTTTTGAAAGGGTGAATAAACATGTGGAGAGAGTTGAACCGATAGGTGTGATGTATTTGGATTTTCAGAAGGCGTTCAATGGGGGACAAGGTGGCCGCCTCCTGAGAAGCATGCTGAAAGAGCTATCTCCGATCTCTTTCTTTTCTATTCCCCTTGAAATGCCTCATACTAAAAGAAAGGCAAAATTAAGGGACAATATTTCTTCTTCTCCCTTACTGGAGTGTCATCAGCCTCGGACAGAGAGCTTTTTCACGGCTCCACCAACAATGCTGCTTGAAGTGGGGGCTGCTGCAAATGCTGACGCGGAGCAGGTATCAGCGCTGCTGGCTAAAGGAGTGTCGTTGAGCCCCGGCATACCTATAACTCCTTCCCCAACGTATTCTGCCTCACCGTTTGGAGAGGCAGTTCAGCATTGGCATCTGGATGAGGGTTCCAGGACACTGCAGATGGGAGATCCCGAGCTGGAGGGCCCTGGAGGAGATGGTGTGGCACCTTCAATGTTGGAGCCTGTGGGTCCTATCCAGGCCATGGGCCTTGTTGCTGCAGTGGGCCCCTCTGTATCTCGGAAGGACTCTATCATCCCTTTGGGAGCAGGTGATATGGATTTCAAGGTATGTTCACTTTCTAAAACACCATTAATAAAACCTCCCGTGATTACTTTGGACTCATTATGGAGTGTCTTGGTTTCTTTGGAATCTACGATGTCTACTTTAACTAACATTGCTCTTGACACTAACCATCGGATTTGGCTATAGAGAATACTGTTTTTACTCTTGGAGCAAAATTGGAACAGTTGGAATTTTGTATAACAACTATGGAGAGTTTGCAACATAGTTTAGTTCAAGCTGAACTGGTACATTTAAAAAAATTGGAGAATGTGGAAAATGCTCTCAGAACTTTGAACTTACAAATCCTTAATTTTCCATATATCAAACTGATTCCACCACAAGAGTTATTTAAGTCCTACGTTACTCAAGTCTTGAAAATACCATCAGATGCTAAGCCAGTTATATAAAAAATGGGGGTTTTTTTGCCTTTAAATGAGGATGGTGTATCAGATAATCACCTGATTTATCTCTAAATTTGGCAAATATTTAGGAATTGTCCCAAGAAACTTGTATCTAAGAGAGAAACTTTGTTGGTTTCATTTACCTTTATTTCAGAAAAAAATGCTGTTGTTCCACTGTCAAAAAAATGTGGATGTACCTCAATATTGCAAGAATTACTTAAGATTATAGAAGAAATTTTCTTAATATGAGATCTGAGGTGTTGTTATGGGGCAGTTAAGTTCATGCTGAAATATCCCTGTAAACCTTTGCTGAAATATTTGAATTCAAACTATATGTGTACAATTCTGGTTGCCACATCTCAAAAAAGATATAGTTGCGATGGAGAAGGTACAGAGAAGGGCAACCAAAATGATAAAGGTGATGGAACAGCTCCCCTATGAGGAAAGGTTGAAGAGGTTAGGGCTGTTCAGCTTGGAGAAGAGATGGCTGAGGGGGGATATGATAGAGGTCTTTAAGATCATCATAGGTCTTGAACGAATAGATGTGAATCAGTTATTTACATTTTCGGATAATAGAAGGACTAGGGGGCATTCCATGAAGTTAGCAGTAGCACATTTAAGACTAACTGGAGAAAGTTGTTTTTTTACTCAATGCACAATTAAGCTCTGGAATTTGTTGCCAGAAGATGTGGTTAGTGCAGTTAGTGTAGCTGGGTTCAAAAAAGGTTTGGATAAGTTATTGGAGGAGAAGTCCATTAACTGCTATTAATAAAGTTGACTTAGGGAATAGCCACTGCTATTAATTGCATCAGTAGCATGGGATCTTCTTTGTGTTTGAGTACTTGCCAGGTTCTTGTGGCCTGGTTTGGCCTCTTTTGGAAACAGGATGCTGGGCTTGATGGACCATTGGTCTGACCCAGAATGGCAATTTCTTATGTTCTTATGTGTTTTTTGAGCCTTTACAATTGCGAGCGTTCCTTGATTCCCATGCCTGAGGAACTCCCTTTTTAGGTTTAAGTGCTTAATATAATTTGGTGGAATATTGCTTGTGATTTGTTTTTTTCTTTTCCTTTTCTTGGTAACAATCGCTCTTCTTACACTTGTTCCCCACCTTTTCCTTTATGTGGAGAATACAACATGTAAAAGTGGCTATATATCACCTGAATTGTATCTTTGTCTATGTCTGTTTTATCTCCTTGTTTCTGTACAAGAGGATTCTTGTGTTTATGAGTACAATTTAATTAAAAAAAAAGGCATTTGACAAAGTCCCTCATGAGAGGCTTCTAAGAAAACTAAAAAGTTATGAGTTAGTGTTATGGTTTTGACTGTAGTTGTGAACCCCGGGCCGAGGTGAGGGATGTCACCGCCCACAGGAAAGAGCCCCGTGCGCCTCAGCATCGGTGGGCGTGGTCTCAGCGAGATAGAACACAGCTGTGAGAGAGACTTTATTAAGGGAAAAAGAATATGTATAATCCGAGGAGTGGGAAATGCAACAAACACAGGCTTGGATTTATCAAAATGCACTAAATATCGCATGTGATAGGAAAAGGGGTGTGTTTTATGGTAATAGGCAGTTTATCGCAATTTGCACTAATACCTATGTGAAGCACTATCTTAGCGCAAATTGTGATACATTTTTCACACTTTACAATACGTGCCAGAATTGTATTTCCTACAGGGCCCTCCTGAGAGAGAGAGAGAGAGAGAGACTGAGAGAGAGAGAGAGAGAGAGAGACTGGCCATAAAGCCCTCACATTAGTTAGGTATTTATATCTCTATGGGAGGCTCATCTAGTAACTTGAGGTGAGGTTTAGGTATTAGTGTAGGGGTTAGGGGCCACTTTGACATTCAAAGTGAGACGTACGAACAGAACGGTGCTCTGTTGTGAAGATTTGATGACCTTCGGAGTGAGGAAACTCACCCAAAGATGAGATTTGTGCAATGTTCTCTCAACCTAGCTCTCTCTTTCTCTCTCTCTCTCTTTCTCTCCCCCCCCCCCCCCCGCCCTGGAGGTCCCTTATAGCTAGGCTGGCTCTCCAGTCCTGCCCCAATATCCTCCCCTTTCTCTCATTTGCATCGCACCAAATGTTACGCGTTATGTTTTTTTCGCATGCGTTAAAGGCTTTTTTTGCATGCAAAAATGCCTTAATGCATGCGAAAACGTCATATAGCACTTTGATAAATGGCTCCTACAGTTCTTGACTATTGAGAAGATCTGGTTAGTGGCCCGCAGTGCGGTGTACACCAGGAGATTCCTGCAAGCTGTTGAAGATACTTCTAAGTGCAGATCTGGTAGTGGCCTGTAGCGCGGGGTACACCGAGGAAGCTGTAAGGTAGGTGTGACGGAGGCAGAGGTCTGTGATACAGGAACCAAGCCATAGATCTTGTGTCGGTGAAGCAATACCCTGAGGAACAGGGTGAGTAGAGTAGAGATACTGAAGAGTGGTAGTGTTCCGAGGAACGGGATACACCGTGGAGACTTCAGCAATGTTGAAGAAGATGAGGAAGGTACTCACACAAGGAAGTTCCAGCAGAGATTCCCAAGAATTGGGTCAGCATAAGTTCAAGGCAGAAAGGCCCTCCGAGGAGCGGATAGCCAGGATGCAGAAGAGCCCCACGTGGAGCGGGTACTCAGAGTGTCCGAATGCCACGAGGAGAATCTGGAACAGAAGATCCGAGTTAGAGCAGATTTAACAACGAACGGATTCCTTGCTAACTCGTCTTAACAATGGGCCAGTCAGTTTAAGTACACTTAGCGGGCTGACATCATCGGGAGGGGACTCCCCCGAGGTTCCCACCATGACGTATACATAAGGAGGCCCTGCGCGTGCATGCACGCTTATGTGATGCTGGAAGTAAGATGGCAGTTGGCATCTTCTGTAAATGATACTTGCTTAAACTCACTCCAGCATCCAAAGATTATATTATCTGACATAACATCAAGATTTACAGACAGGGGAAATGAGAACTAATATTAGTGATTTTGTCTTTAAAAAAGATAGCCAATTGATTACAGCTAAGCATACAAGGAGGATAAATTTAAAAAGTGGGTGCATGCCCATATACGCATATGCAAAAATGTTCCGCTATTTTATAACTTGTGCATATATGATGTACATAGGTATGTACATACATACCTGTATGCCAGAACATGTGCTTGCTTGTAAAAACCACACAAATACATTTTTGCAGTTATCTGGATAAGTTCCAAATTATCCGGCTAAGTAGTGGCACTTATCTGGATAAGTTCCAATTTATCTGGCTAAGTGGCGGCAAAACCACCATTTAGCTGAATAAATCTTAAAACACTACGTATCTGGCTAAGTCAGATAGCCGGATAAGTCTAAAAAGTGCTTTTTATCCAGCTAAATCAGATAGTCGGATAAGTATCACTTTTTAGACTTATCCGGCTATCTGACTTAGCTGATTTAGTGGTGTTTTAAGATTTGTCCAGCTAAGTGGAGGGTTTGCCACCATTTAGCTGGATAAATCGAAACAAATCTGGATAAGTACAGCAAAGCCACTATATATCCAGATGTGTGGAGAGAACTTTTACACATGTAAATCGGGTTTTACCCATGTGAATTGAGAGATTTTCTAACTTGCGGTGGCAATGAAATTACCAGTTTTACCAATTAGTATAGGAGTTCGCCTATTCCATCTGCAGGTCATTGTGACCCTCCTGACTCTTCAAGCTTTGGGTGAAATTGTATCCCCCATTTCACCCATACCCCCACCCAATATTTCACTTAGAAGACATTTATGATCACTTACTCCAGATACTGTATTAAGCAGAAGTAAATAATTACAAGTAAGATGCCAAATATACATGCATAAATTGCTTATAAAATAGCAACTTACACATGTAAATGTTGGCCTCACCTTAGAATGCCCCTGATCTTCCCCTTTTCTACATGTACAAATATACTCTTGGACCCTGCTTTATGCATCTATGTTAAAGCTTCTAAAATAGCATATACTCACATACTTGCTATTTTACACACATAACTGCTAATTTATACGGAAAAAACGTTTGAAAAATCACCTTTTAGAGCAGTGGACCCACAAGCCGTATTATTGTACAGTTGCACAAGTCATTTAATTCTATTAAATAGCATATAGTCATAGGATATATTACTTGCCATTAAAGGTTTTGCATGTAATATTAAATTATCTTTAATGAGGGCAGAGTCTGTTGCCTGAAGATAAATTTTCCTGAGTTCTACAGCCACACCTTAAATTCCAGTGGCATACCGAGAGGGAGGAGGGAAAAGCCTCTGATGCCAGGCTGGCGGGAGGGGGGGAGGGGAGCTCCAAACAAACAATCCAGAAGAAAGCTGGAGGAGCAGCGGTTGAGTGGTGCCTAACCCTTTGCTCCCCACTGCTGTGGCTTCTCTATAACAGTGCTTGCATGAAGAGAACATTTAAAATCACAGGCAGCATTTCCTCTTGCTAGTCTCATGTGATCAGCAAAAGAAAGTTCTGCCATAATTATAGAAAGTGCTTGCAGTGCAAGCATTATAAACAGAGAAGCCTCACAGCAGTGGGGAGAAGAGGGGTAGGCTCCTATTGCCTTTTTAAACTAAGTGAGATTGGAGTTGAGTCCGAGGCGGAAAATTGAGGGAAGTTGCTGGGGGAGAACAGGGGAAACAGATGCTACTAGATGGGTAGGAGAGGCAGGGGATAGCTCTGGGAGAGGTGCCAGATGATGAGGAAGGAAGGAAGAGATAGATTCTGTGGAAGGATGGGGAGAGGAAGAGACAGATTCTGTGAGAGGGAAGTTAGAGGACAGATTCTGTGGAGGTGGAAATTGGGGATAGATGCTGGTAAAGAAGGAGAGGAAGGGGGAATGGATGCTTGGGAAGGGGAGAAGGAGGCAGAAGGTTGGATACTGGAGACATGGGGTGGAGGAGAACAGGGATTCTGATATTGTTGATAGGGATTGGCTGGGAGAGTAGAAGAACACAGAGAGACTCAGAGATTGGTTGGTGATTGGGGACTCACATCTTGGGTGGAGATTGAGAAGGGTGGGAGAGTATTGACTAGGGGATTAGGTAGCAAGACACTGGAGACTGAATTTGAGAGGGAACTCAGAAGTTAGAATGACTATGGGGATTAAGTGATTGGGTAAAGGAATGAGTAGAGTTATGAGACAGAGTGAAGAAAGATGGGGAGATGTTGTGAAGGATCTGGATGGGCTAGAAGGCAATAGAAAAAGACAGGGACCTCTGGAGTAGGTGAGAAACAAAGGTATGTCAACAAGCAGGGAGGCACAGGATTGTACCTCTTGAGTCAGGATGCAGTCCAGATGTGGTCGTGGGCCCTGTCCCACAGGATGGTACTCAGGGGCATGTATCTGGCCAGGACAGAGAATGTGGTAGTGGACAGGCTGAGTCAAGCCTTCAGACCACACGAGTGGTCTCTGGACCAGGAGGTAGGGAATCGGATATTCCACCTCTGGGGGAGCCTGGAACAGGAAAGTGCCTCAGATCTGTTCCTTGCACAGGACAGACGGCAAATGAGCTTCAAATGCCCGCCTTGGGGCACAGGTCTTCTTTATGCGTATCCTCCGATTCCCTTAGTGGCAAAGACTCTTGAAGCTTCGTGAGGACAGAGTAACTATGATTCTCATAGCTCCTCATTGGCTGAGACAGGTCTGGTTTCCACTCCTTTGGGAGTTGTCCATCCAGAGACCAATCAGTCTGGGGACTTCCCCAGATATCTGTTGTGAACGTGGACCCTTGGGCTGGCTAGAGTGTATGGTGGACCCACTGAAGGAATGCCTGCAGCAGTACTCGTAGCTGGGAGGTGGATCAGGACCAGGAGACCAGACAGAATCTTCACCTATACAAGCCCTCATTCCCCGCAGGTTGAGCCCTGCCTGCGCATAACAAAAGGAGATGCAATCTGCTATCTAACTGGACAGTGTCTGTTTGGCAATGGCAACACTGAACCTATTAAGAACATAAGAACATAAGAAAATGCCATACTGGGTCAGACCAAGGGTCCATCAAGCCCAGCATCCTGTTTCCAACAGTGGCCAATCCAGGCCATAAGAACCTGGCAAGTACCCAAAAACTAAGTCTATTCCATGTTACCATTGCTAATGGCAGTGGCTATTCTCTAAGTGAAATTAATAGCAGGTAATGGACTTCTCCTCCAAGAACTTATCCAATCCTTTTTTAAACACAGCTATACTAACTGCACTAACTACATCATGGCATCATCTATTGCTCCAGGAAATGTCTTGGTCTACCCACTAAATATACAGAAAACATGCAGAATAATTCCATTTCATTACTTGTGGCATAACAATAAAATCCATTTGTAATCTAACAAAAGGTCTCCAGGAGGCATTTAAGTGCAGTAACCTAAAGACCTTTTCCTATATTATGGACTGTGCATGTACTACACTGTTTTTTTTTTTAGAAAACTCAAAAACAATATCACTTCCCCCCTCCCTCTTGTGTGCATGGAAAATTGAAGGAGTTAGGCAATCAAGGGAAGGAATATAGAAACATGGAACATATAGAAACATAGAAATGATGGCAGAAGAAGACCAAACAGCCCATCCAGTCTGCCCAGCAAGCTTTCACACTTTTTTTTTCCTCATACTTATCTGTTACTCTTGGCCCTTAGTAACCTTTTGGTTCTATTTCCCTTCCACCCCCGCCATTAATGTAGAGAGCAGTGCTGGAACTGCATCTAAGTGAAGTATCAGGCTTAATTGATTCGGGGTAGTAACCGCCGTAACAAGCAAGCTACTCCCATGCTTATTTGTTTACCCAAACTATGTAATTCAGTCCTTGTTGTTGTTGTCTGAATATAAACCATCTTTTCTTCATTACCCCCTGCCATTGAAGCAGAGAGTTACGCTGGATATGCATAAATGTTTGGTAAAAGGGGCCACTGGACATTCTTTGGGACCCCATACAAGGGACTGCACACAATGTTAATGCTTTTATCTGCAGAAATGTTTGGAGAATATCTCAGCACAGCAATCTCTGAAATAAAATCATACATTATAATAATGGTTCCAAAGTGATATAGTGTTCTTAAAAGAATCTAAGGCCCCATTGAAGCAGCAAAAACTCACATAAGATGCATTGACATCACTCCCTTTCTCTTATAAGAAAAAGAAAACTAAAATTGAGCATGCTCAGAAAGTCTGTTAATAATAACAAGGGATGTTTCTTTAAAAAATTATTCTAGCCAATTTGGCTTATGTTGTCTCATCTTAAGGAAAAGAAGTGATAATAAATTTGGGTTGGCCAAAGGGAGTGTCTCTGCAAAAAGCAGAAGTTAAAACTGATACATTAAAAAATGCAGAATAAGACACTTTGGATCTTTTCAAAAAGACTACAAAATGAGAGATAAAATCTTGATTGTTTTTGTAAATACTTAGTACACTTAATTATGTGGTTTTTGCTAACAGCTTCTAAAAAAATGTGGTTATCCTGATTAATTTGCTAGATGAGGAATGTATATATCTGTTTTCTGGCTGTTGAAAAATCCATTCTCTTTTCCTTTTTCTGACATTTATAGTGTTTTTTTTAAATTTAGAAAGCTTGTAAAGTTTTTCTTATAAAAGAGGATGCTGTTAGTCAATTGCTTAAATTATAAAGAAAATAAAATAGTCAGTGCTTCATTATGCAGTTTGTCCAGAACAGGAATCTATTTCCTGAATGTCTTTTCCGATTAACCAATATTTAAATGTATCACAGAAGCATTAGAAACTGAAATTATTTTGCAACCGCACTGGGCTTTCTTTCTGAACAGTACAGGTGTAATATGTGGCTTTCACAGAGGTTAACTGTTATCTATTGAAAACAGAGCTTTGCACGCTGGCAAACAGAACCCCCCTTTTTCACTTCCAGCACCAAACTGACAGTTGCTACTCTTTTTATCTCTGAGCTTTTTTTGTTGCGGAAGTGGACCCCTTGGATCAAGGTGAGGTTGCCACAATCCACAGGGAGGAGCCTAATAGGAACTTCACCAATACCAGCTCTCATTCCACTTAGGTTGAGCCCTTGGGTGCTTTGGCTGGCTGGGCTTAGGCGTGGGCCTCTGGGGAGAGGTGGATCCATCATGAGTGAAGGGGAGAAGTACAGGCAGTGGTCAGGGTAGGCGGCAGACAGCAGAGAATGGTACAGGCTGAGGTCAAGAGTAGGCGGAGTTCATGCAGTTTCGAGGTCCGAGCAGAGGTCTGGGCAGGCAGAGTTCTAGGAAGATGATTAGCAGGCAGTGAGTGGTTGAAGGGCAGGCAGAGGGCAAGCAGCATCAAAGAACAAATTGAAGTCAAGCTAGGAATCCAACCAAAGAACAGTCAAGAGTCCAAACAGAAGTTAAAGCCAGGAGTTCAATCCGAGGTGCAAGGCAAAGTGGAACAACAGGACAGGCTGGATGCAGAAGACAGATGAGGGACCATGAAGACAAAACCCAGGAAAAGACCAGATTTGCAGAAACAGACACAGGATCTCAGACGACACACGGCGGAACTAGGAACACGTAGACATCCAGGACTGCAGAGGCAAACCGCTACTCCAAGGAGTCACCCTATT
Organism: Rhinatrema bivittatum; assembly: GCF_901001135.1. NCBI lineage: Eukaryota > Metazoa > Chordata > Amphibia > Gymnophiona > Rhinatrematidae > Rhinatrema > Rhinatrema bivittatum. The sequence goes on along the minus strand of NC_042615.1, from coordinate 270,148,466 downwards.
GGTGAGGCATCTGAAGGAAGTCCGGTCAGGCCTTATATACTGGAGGCCCCATGAATTCATCAGAGGGTGCCACGGTGGACTTTCCCCGTGGGCCCGTTAAATGCTGGAGAGCTGGGCGCGTGTGCCTAGGGATGGCCCAATCAGCTGTCATTGATGTCCCCAGCTTGGCCTGTTGGACCCGCTTAGGCATGACGGCCTGCCACGTCCTTGTTCATGGGCCTTCCCTGGTGTTGGTGGGTCTCCACCATGGTTCGGAGCTGAAAGTAAGAGCAGCTGGTTGCAGTTCCATCTCACGACCAGCCAAAAGCAACATTTTTCTGATTGACTCAGGAAAAATGTCTAAAGTTGTTTTAAACAAACATATTTTCTTATGGTTTGTAAGGAAATCTGATGAATATGTATATCCTGAGGTCAATACAAGCTTCAACATTTAGCAAGGAGCACATTGCTGATACACATTTTCTATCAGAGTTACTAAGTGCACTAGGAAAGCCTAGGCATTTCAAATAAAGCTCCAAATCGGGGAGTAGTGCTTCACATCTAAAGCAATCTCTGTTTGACCTTCACAGAGGGTAGTCCACTCAGATTTGCCCCAGATCTTAAATATCAGCTTGCGCAGTTCATTCATTTCTGGTTTTAGCCTTGTTTATAGTCTTCTAATTTTTCGAATATAGAACATTATTTTCTTAAGGTGTTTGATATTTGGGTGGCTATATTGCTACCATAAAAATGTATTAGTGTTTGGCAGGAGTTCTAGAATCAAAATATCCAGCATCTCCTGTATTGAAAACCTACTGCAACATTCACTCCCTAACGTATACTGAGCCTGATATGGAGGGTCTGGTAATGCGAGGGAAGAGGTCCTTGGCAAGCTGAGAGAAAACTTTCCCTATGAAAACATATCCCATGTAGTGGATCTTTGCATCCCAGCCTCATAAGCTAGATCATAGAAACATAGAAACATAGAAATGACGGCAGAAGAAGACCGAATGGCCCATCCAGTCTGCCCAGCAAGCCTCACACATTTTTTCTCTCATTCTTATCTGTTACTCTTAGCTCCTTGTTCTATTCCCCTTCCAGTGATGGAGCTGCATGCAAGTGAAATATCTAGCTTGATTAGTTAGGGGTAGGAGGGGCAGTAACCGCCGCGATAAGCAAGCTACACCCATGCTTATTTGTTTTACCTAGACTATGTTGTACAGCTCTTGTTGGTTTTTTTTTTCTTCTCCCCTGCTGTAGAAGCAGAGAGCCATGCTGGATATGCATTGAAAGTGAAGTATTATCATCTTGAATATTTTCCGATTGGGGATTAGGACAAGAGGAAACAATGACTGGATATAAAGGTATATCGGGGATGGTTGTGCTATGGATACCAGAGACACCTCTGATGATACTGGAGTCAAATGCAAGCCCTTTTTCCCCTCTCATCTCTTTTGAGTTGCAGATACCAGAAACAGGGACATACCCATTCTCACTGTCTATAACTGAAAATCCAGGCTGACAATTTTTAAGACTTCACTGCACTTCCTCTTTTGATTCAAGCAATGCTTTTTGAGATTTCCCCAAAGAATCTTTTAGACTGGATTTGACAGATTTATCCTTCCTAAATGAAACTTCATGCTACCTGTGCTGATAGGCTAAGCATTCTCCTGCACTAAATTTTTCTCTCTCTTTCAAAACCTTCTCCAGATATACAATTTTATCCCAATCAAAGGTTCCCTCAAGGGGAAACTGCATTTGCCCATCATCTTTAGTACAAGAATGCCATTTCTTCAAATAAGTAACATTAGTGGTTTTCCATTGCTAAGCAGGCTGAATTTGCCATGCTGTCTGGGGACGTCATCCGACGGTGCACCATGTGGAGCTCTCTCTCCAAGAATTCAGAGCTTTGCTGTGTTGCATCTGTGCAGCAGTTCCCATGTGAAAAGTGCGGTCAGTCGTTCCTCAGTTCTGTTTTTTACGGGCTTCACACGGACATGTTGAAGCCCCTCTCTACTATTTATTCTCCTTAGTAGGCACTTTTTTTCACACAAGCAATCCCCCCAAAAAACACTTTTCAATGCTACAAGATGTCCAAAATGCCGGGCTTTAAGTACTGTCAGTCTGGACATATTATGTCTGTCACTGACAGCCATTTTATTGTTATCTTTGCTTGGGCCTGGATCATGACCTGGCCTCATGCCGCAACTGCAGTCACATGTTGCCCAGAGCATAGCGCCAAAGGGCCTGAAAAATCGTGGCATTGAGAGAGAGGGACAGAGGATTCCCAGTGTCTGACAGTTATGCTCTGTCTCCAAAATACTCCTCTCATTGTTCTGATGCTGTGAAGTCAATTAGTGCGTCGAAGCAGAAGCACGCAACGCAGAAGGCTTCTACAATGCAAACCACATCGTCATATAGGAAACATTCCTAGCCAACTTCTTTGAAGTGTCCCCAAGAGCCAAATTTACAGGTTAGTGACCAGACTCCAGCACCAAAAAGGAGGAGGGAGGATCCTTCGACCCCTCCTCAACAATTCAGGCATTTGGATCTGATCCTGGATACCTTGTCTGCCCAACTGTGGTCATTTCCTTCCAGGCCTTACTCTCTAAACTCGGCTTCCTCATCCCTGCAGGCTGTCCAGCAGGTTTACTCTGATCTCCTTGTTCCATCTGGACACAAACAGTCCACTTTTCAGGAAGAGTTGTCTCTGACAGGCAAATGAACAATCCTGGAGCCATTGCCTAGGGCCCTATTACCAACTGGTTTCAGACATTTTGTTGGCAGCTATTCACCCACACAGCACACAACCAATCTCACCAGTTACAGTCATCCCATAAGAGGTCTCCTCCAGCGTCTCCAACAAGCCAATCTAATCAGGCTATGCAACAGATTTTGATGATTATCAGAAATCTATTTCATCCTTGAATCCTCACATACCACCACCTAGCTTCCACAACACAATACTATAGTTGATTGCCAAGAAAATCAGAGGAATCTCCATTGACTGAGTTCTGTTCCACATCCCTCGGAAGATCTGCCTGCTCCGTGGCAGGACCCATCAGATGAACCTGTGCTTCTCGACTTTCCATCTTTGGACCACCAAGGGGATTATTCCCCAGTTCATTCTCCCTCCAGTTCTATGGGCATCCCATCGGACCCTCCAGAGGCACTGCCTCCAGCGGATCTCTCATATTCTTGCTTCTTGGAGAAGTTGGGTGAAACACTGAAAGTGGAAGTCTGAAAGATTTCTGATTCTTGGTCAGAGGTATTCAGGATCCTGAAAATTATGGATGTACCATCTGAACCCTTGGCATTACCTTCCCATGCTATTCTGGACTCTGTTCTGTCTAAATCATGGGGATCTCCATTCTCCAACCTCCTGGTGGCAAGGGAGTTGGACTTGAAGTTCCAGCTTCAAAGATCTCCAACCTATGGGGTAGTACATTTGCCCCATGGGTCTGTGGTCATGGAATCCACTCTAAAGAAGGCAAAGCTGCACTCTAATGCTCCTCCGTGTAAAGATCACAAGATCCTGGATTACTTTAGGAAGAAAGTCTTCCAGAGTGCCATATTAACTTCCAGGATCCAGCAACATCAATTCTACATGGGGCAATACCTGAGTCAATGTTTGCAGCAGCTGAAGCCCTTCATCTCCTTGAAGACAGGTGAGCAAATATCTCCGCAACCTTTCTATGATCTTGAGGAAGGTATACATCACTTACTCAGAGCTGTCTATGAATCATTCGAGATGTCTTCCTAAACATCAGCAATATCTGTTGCAGCAAGCTGCATAGCCTGGTTGTGTGCCAGTAGCATACGTAAGAATGTTCCTTTAAAGCTGGCAGACTTGTCATGTTTAGGAGATAACGTCTTCGGGGATAAGCTGAGAGAGAAGGTCTCCCAAATTAAGGAGCAGAATGTGGCAGTGCAGTCTCTGTCAACATTGCTGGAGACTCAAGGAACTTCGAAGTGTTTCTATCCCCAATACCAGAAGTACTATCAACATAAGCCATATAAGCAGTTTCCTTATCCTATGCAAACATACCAGCAGCAGCGGGTCCAATTGCAACTGGCGCAGTCTAGGAGTTGTCAATGGGAACATACACAGAAGAAACAAGTGGAACCATCTATGTACAAACCTCCACAGGTTTTTGAGCAAGGAACAGCCATAGCCCGTCCCTCTAGTTGGGGGAAGAATGTTCCACTATTACTCAGAATGGGAGCGAATAATATCCAACCAGTGGGTACTCAGTATTATTCATCAGGGATATTGTTTGGATTTCAAGAACTATCCCAAAGTCTTTCATCTTACCGCTATCCCACGAGATCAATCAAAGACCCTACAGTTGGGACAAGAAGTTCAGAGATTACTACAACAGAACACCATCAGCATGGTACCTTTTATGGTTAAGCAATGTTTGGGTGGATTCTTGGGTACTGTGGCAGATGACTGCACCCATGGGAAGGAGCCCCATGAGGCGCCACAGTACTGGGCTAAACGCAGACACACAAACACAGAGTTTAGTTCTTTTATTAAACAGCTTGTAGTGTACCACCAGAGGTGGCAGTAGTGAGATAGTCTGGAAGTAGCAGTCTCAGGACCCTCAGCAGAGGGGACCCTTCTCACCCCGTTGATATAGGGGAATTCCAGTGCAGGTTTCCCAGCAAGGTAGTACTGTGGATGAGATAGACTGAGAGATTACTCACTAGGTGGTTGCTGTTGGTATGCGATTCCACCAGGTTGAAGAAGTTTGGTAGCGGCACCGAGGCAAGGAGAGCAGGCCCTCGAGGAGCGAGTACCTGATCCCTGTAAGGCACCTGAAATAAAGCAGAGGGCCCCCGAGGAGCGGGTACCCAGGTTAGCAATACCCCGAAGGGCAGAGAGAGAGCTTCCAGCAGCAGCACGGAAGCGGCAGAGTAGCTTAGAACCGGCCGAAACCAATCCTTTGCTAACTCAATGAGCTAGCAACAAAGTACAGGCTAAATACCCGGATGGCGTGATGTCAGTAGAGGGGAACACCCCCGAGGTTAGCGCCATAGCTGGAATAAAGACGAGGGTGGCACGTGCACGCGCACCCTAGTAGGACCTTAGGAGGAACATGGCGGGAGGCAGCACCATAGCCGTTCTGTGGATGCTGGAGAGGGCGACTAGCAGACGCGACAGTAGCCATTTTCCCAAGGTAAGCGGGAGGAGCCGTGAACAAGGTGAGGCAAACGTGGCAAAGCCGTCTAGGACCGACGGACGCAACACTTAGTATGGCTAAAACATTTTTCATTTCAGCCAAACTCCAAGATTCATTGAACCATCCAAGGGATTTTTCCAAATTGCTAAGCAGTTCTTGAAAAACTGTAATATGGAGGTCTACCTGATTTATTCTGAAATCTTAGCCGATTATTTTTCCATTAAAATAGACCTGTGAAAACTATTCTAATTCTCACTGATGCACTTTTCATAGGGTAACCAGTTCTGATATGGTAGCAATGTTGTCATTAAAATCTTTAACCTCTCCATTGAACCTTTATCTATTTTGGATCATTTCTAGCTTGAAGCAAATCTTTGTTGAACCTATAGTTAATGCCTCCCTATCAGAGGGTTTGTTTACAGCAACACTAAAGCAGCCCCTCATTGGATGTTCCTGATTCAGCTAACTATTGGCTGAATCAGGAACATGATTAGCAAAAATCATGGGAAAAAAATGTGTTTTACATCATTTACAATAGTTTTTAGACAAATATACCAATATGATTTCAGGGTGGGACATAGCACTGAAGCCTTATTGGTCTCTGTGACTAATTTTCTTCTTTACAAACTAGATAATGATGGATTAGTAGTTCTTATTCTGCTTGATGTGTCGGCAGCATTTGACACTTTATTATAGGCTATTGCTGAGCCAACTTGAGTCATTTAGAGTGGGGGTGGGGTTGTTTTGCAATGGTTTGGATCCTTTCTATTTGGTCGATCACAAATGAGATCAGGTGATAATCTTTCCTATTTGAAAGAAATAACCTCAGGCATTTCCCAGGGTTCATTGTTGTCAATTGTCCTTTTTAATATCTGTCTGCACCATAGTATCATTTGGTATTTAATAGAAAATCTACACAGTTCGTATCCAGCCTTATTCACCATTTCCCCAAGCCACCTCAACATCTGCCAACAGAATGAATCCCAGAGATTGAGAGATGGATGTATGACAAGCCACCTCTTAATAAAAAAAAAATTGAAGTTCTTTATGTGAGCTGCAGCACTGTTCCCAATGAATTGTTTTGTCTCCAGCTGAATAACTATGTTTATCCATTTTTATCTGAGATTTAGGGTTTGTTATCCACTCTCTTTTAGGCCTCAAATTAATGCCGCGCTGAAGTCTGCATTTTACAATTTATAATTACTCCTTATTTGAAAAAACTTCCTTGGCTCCCAGTTGATTTTGGGGTACAGTTTAAATTGCTGGCACTGATTTATAAAAAAAAATTAATTACAGAGTAATATGCAAAGTTTTTTTTGTTTTTATGATTTGTTTGTTGTAACATTTTGTTATTTAAATGTTCATTTGTACTTTTTTTTCAATTTAATCTTTATTGAATTTTCATTTAAAATTATTTAAACAAAAAATATCAGGATGTAATACCGATGTTATTACATTTCAAATAAATCACCATACTATTTAACATCTTCATTACATAACCCATAATTGGGGGAGCTTTACTATAATCAAGTTAAATAAAAGAAACAATAGAGATTGAGAGAGAGAGAAAATACTTTTTCTATTGGTCATCATTACTACTTCCTACTACATTCTTATCCACCAAAAAAATCTCCAACTGTAAGGGGTCAGAGAAACTGTATTTATTACCTTGATAGTTCACTAAACATAAACAGGGATACTTTAAAAAGAAACTTGCTCCTATAGCAAGTAACTTGACTTTCAAGGAAAGGAAATGTCTCCTCTTTGCCTGAGTGGCACTGGAGACATCAGGAAAAATTAAGATTCTCTGACCACAGAAGTTCAAATCTTTATGTTTTAGGAAAACCCTAAACAATTTCTCTTTGTCAGCTTCCATTAAAAAAGACACAAAGTTGCCCTCACATGAATAATATCAATTGACTCCTCGAGGAAGGTCGAGACCCCTATAGTGGGGGACTCAGTACTTTCCTCTTCATCAATTTTATTAGGGAAATAAAAAAAATTTGAAATTGCTGGAATCTCACTCTCTTCATATTGCATTACTTCCTTTAAGTATTTTTTAAACATTTCAAATGGCGACTACAACCTGGTCTTAGGGAAGTTAATTAAATGCAAATTCTTGTATCTCATTATATTTTCCAAATTTTCTAACTCTCTATGGATAGAAATACTACCTCTAATATGAGCAGATTCAGTATTTTCTAACAATTTAATCTTAGATGTAATTTTTCCCATATCTTCTTTTAAAGCATTTACTTCCTTTATTTGTTGCTCTATCTGTGTTTTATTTGAATTTACAACTGCTGACAAAGACTCTTTCAATTGTAAGACATTATTATTAACACTTGACATCAATTTCCATAAATCTTGCATGGTTATGGCCGGTGGTAGGTGTCCACCTTCACAGAGTAGAAGGATGAAGGGCATCCATCTCCCAATTAAAAAAAGAAAAGAAAAAAAGAAAAAAAAACAGGGATGGGTTCATGGGCTTATAGGTATTACCAATTATTAGGCTTTTCAATATTTGATGATAGTTAATGTGACTTTCAAGGCATTCTTCACTTTCGGTGCATGTCCGGCATGACTCCTTGCTTCAATGACAGGGGAAAAGAAAAACTGATACTTCACACATTTCCAGCATTGCCCTCTGCTTCATGGCAGAGAGCTATGCTGCCGCTTACCCAACTAATCAAACTTAATATTTCACTTGGAAGCAGCTCCAGCACTGCTCTCTACATTAATGGTGGGGGTGAAAAGGGAATTAGAACATAAGGTTACTAAGAGCCAAGAGAAACAGTTAAGTATGAGAACAAATGTGTGAAGCTTGCTGGGCAGACTGGATGGACCGGTTGGTCTTCTTCTGCCGTCATTTCTATGTTATATTGTCAGGGGGGTTAATTGGCCATTGCTCAGGCCTCTTCAACCCCCCAGCAACATGACCTTTAATAGATAGTTGTTCACTTATCTTTATTCCTCCTGAAGCTGTAAAGCCACTTCCTACGGACTGACTATCAGCTTCTAGTTGTAAAAAGTCTTCCGGTATCGATGCCTTAGGTTGTGGAGGAGATGATGGTCCGTCACCAGGACTCAGGGAAGCTGAAAATTGCTCTTCTTTATTGTCCTCAGCTGGTGAATCGATCTGTTTAACCACGTGATCGTCCATAGGGCCCCTCGTTGTTATCGATGATATTGTAAAACTTTTAATTTTTCGTTTCTCCCCATAGAAATTTGGGGATGAATAGACAAGAAAGTTCACCAAATATTCACTCAGAAGCACCTGTTCCTCCAAGTGCCAAACTGTCCGGACTGCTCCGGACCAAGCCGCGCGCCCCTTTGGAGCGCGCGGCTTAGGTGTGCCGTCGGTGACGGCGCGCCGTCTGCTGCTTGGTTTTTAAAGGCAGGCACTGTTGGATGATGTCACTTTACCCCGCCTCCTCTCGGGTTCTCAGCTGTTCCTCCGGTGCGATTTTACAAGGGGCAGTCCCCTCACAGTTCTCGGTTCATTTGGGTGCGTCTCTCTCTCCTTCTCACACCGCTCCCCCTCATTTGTATTTTTTATGTTATGTTTTAATTATTTTGTTTTATGTTATATGTTTTATTATTGATTTTATGGATGTAATCTTGGAAACCACTGAGAAATTCTGATTGGTGGTATATAAATATTCAATACATAAATAAATAAATGAATGTAGCACTGCAAGATGATGGAGCCACATACCTGAAGGAGGTCCTACATATATATCTTCCTCCTTGATCGTTACACTCAACAAAGAAATACCTACTTATGGTCCCCTCCTTTAAAAACTGCTGATTTCAAATTACTCATAAGCAACCTTTTCAGTAGCTGTAGTGATCAGCAGACCATGGACCTATCCTGTGGCCTGTTGCTCTTATCTCCAGCCCAGACCCAATCAAGTGTGCTCCCGGACTTCCTGTGCGGGCACAGTCGGTTGTGGCATCTGTCTCCAGGCCCCCGCTGCATGTCGCCGGCACTGGGTTGTCCTTCCTGCATATGGCAGGAGTTCACGCTGTGCGACTCTTGCAGGCTACCCTCTTCCTATGTGGCGGGATGCTGCTGAAGCTGTGGAGCCCAGCCCCTCTTAGAACGTGCACGCGCTGACAGCACTGCCTTTATTGGGCCAGGGGGTGGTGCTTCCCGATGATGTCATCAGCTGTGCCCTATAAAGGACTGAGGCCTTCACTCCTCTAGTACTTCGGCAATAGGTCATCTTGTCTGAGAAGTGCTTTGCTACGTCCTGCTTCCTGTCTTTTGTTCCTGTCTTCCATTCCTGTTGTGTGTTGCTCTTGTGTCTCCATGTCATGCTCCTGGATTCCTGGCAGTCTGGTTGTTCTGCATCTTCATTTTCATGGTCAGTTCTCCCTTGTCTGTCTTCAGCATCTCGGCTTGCCTCCGTGCTCCTCTACCCACTCTCCTCCCTGTATTGGACTTGTGGCTTGACCTCGGACTGGACCTTGACGCTGCTTAACTTCTGCCTGCCCTGACCACCTGCCTGTACTCTAACTCTGACTAAACACTACCTGCCCTGACCTTCTGCCTGAATCTCATTACTGACTGGATTCAGCCTGCCTTTAACCTATGCCTGTTCCTGACTCTGTTGCCTGCTGCCTGCCCAACCTGACTCCCTCTTCATCACTGGCCTGTAACGTTCACTATTCTTTAGATCTTCATCTCCACAAGGGCCTGTGCTTAAGTCCAGCCGGCCCCGGCACACAAGGGCTCAATCTAAGGGGAATGAGGGCTGGTATTGGTGAAGCTCCAGTTGGCCCCTACTCCAGCCAACTCCGCAGGGCTCCTTCTTGCAGGCAGCGACAACTCCATCTCGGCTCAAGGTCCAATTCCACTACAGATTGCCAAGACCATGGACCCGGTGGAGAGAGCTGCCCTTCAGGCCATTTCGGGTTTGGCCCACAAGATCCAGAAACAACAGCACTTCCTGGAGGTCTTGGCAGCCTCCATTGAATGTCTCAACTCTTGCCTTGACTCCCCAGCAACCTCAGCGATTCCATCACCACTGGTGACTGTTCCCGTTCCAGTGGCAATGAGTCATTCTATTATTCCCTTTCCTGCTTCTCCTTGATATGCCGGGGATCAAAATAAATATCGGGCCTTCATCAGTCAGTACTTTATGCACTTTACCATCCATTCAGCACAGTTATCTGAGGATTCAATCAAGACAATATTCGTCCTCTCTCTTGAAGGCAAGGCCCTAGCATGGGCTTCCCCCTGTGGGAATAGGCCGACCCGATCCTCCGTGACCTCCAGTGATTCATCTTAGCATTCAAGGCCATCTTCGATGAACCTGGCCGCCTGGTGACATCCAGCACCGATCTCCATCTATTCCAAGGGTCTCAACTCCTTTTGGATTATGCAATAGAGTTCAAAAATCTGGTTACCGAACTCAAATGGTGAGAAGACTGCTTTTGCACCATCTTCCTAGAAGAATTGTCTTCCCGAATAAAAGATGAGCTGATGACTTGTGAACTCCTGGAATCCTTAGAGAATCTCATTGACCTGGCAGGCAGAATCGACCACCATCTTCAGGATGAGCCAGAGAGTTCCAGCCACCACAAAGGGCTCCTACAGATGTCCTCGCTCTGTACACCCTCCATCTTCGTCTTCTGTGCACCTTTATGCAGGAGCTCGCCCAGAAGAGCCAGTGCAGCTCAGGCAGGGTGGTTGTACCCCAGAGGAACACTCCTGGCATCATCATTCTGGCTTGTGCCTCAATTGTTACAGATTGGGGCATCTTATAGCCCAATGCCTGATCAGGCCGGGAAACTCCCAAGCCTAGGGTCCATCAGGGAGCTGACCCTAGACTTCACAACTCTGTCTCCCCACCTGACCCTCTGTATTACCTTCTCCCTTAGTGATTGGAACTTTTCCGTCTTGGACTGGTGGATTCCAGAGCCAGAGGCAACTTCATAATGAAACCCTTGGTGGACCATCTACACATTCTGACCACTCCCTTAGAGGTTCCATTAAATATTTCCTCCATCCATGGAGATCCATTACTGGTTAGGATCATACTCACCACAGCACCGGTGACAATATGAATGGGTGCTCTTCATGTCGGGCACCTCGCATTCCATGTTATCAACAAGGCCATCCACCCTGTGGTACTGGGCCTACACTGGCTGCAGCTCCATTTTCCCCATTTTGATTGAACCTCCTTGCAGCTGAACAGCTGGAGTCCCCACTGTCACTAGTTCTGCCTTCAACAGCGGAACCTCCTAGCCTTCCCATGGTGACAGTCCTGGTTAGGCTGCCGCCCCAGTACACGGATTTTGCTGATGTGTTCTCCAAGAAAAAAGTTGAGACATTGCCTTCATATAGGGTTTATGACTGCGCCATCAACCTGTTACCCAACACTAAACTGCCCCGTGGGAGAGTTTTTCCTCTATCCACCTCAGAGACTAAGACCATGTCTGAATATATAAAAGAAAATCTTGCCTGCGGTTTCATCAGGCCTTCTACTACTTCTGCCAGGGCAGGATTCTTCTTTGTCACCTAAAAGGATGTCTCACTGCGGTCCTGCATTGACTTTAGATGATTAAATGCGATAACAAAAAAGGATTGATACCCATTGCCACTCATTTCCGAGTTATTTGACCGACTCCAAGGATGAAGAGTAGTCACAAAACTGGACCTTTGTGGGTCCTATAACTTAATCCGGATCAAGCAAGGACATGAAGGGAAAATGGCATTCAATATTTGGGATGGGCACTACGAGTACCTTGTGATGCTGTTTAGATTATGTAACACCCCCGCTGTGTTCCAGAAAATGATGAACGAAATCTTCAAAGACATCCTCTATGACTATGTAGTTGTGTATCTCAATGAAATGCTTATCTTCTGTAAGGATCTCAACTCTCACTACCAGGATGTTCGCCTTGTCTTCCAGAGACTGCGAGAAAATAAACTGTATGCAAAGTTGGAGAAGTTTCTCTTTGAAAGACAAAGCCTTCCTTTCCTCGGATACATCGTGTCCAATTAGGGCTTCCACATGGATCCAGACAAGGTCAAGTGCATCTAAGATTGGCCACACCCAATGCAAAGGTTTCTAGTCTTCTCCAACTATTACTGGCATTTCATCCCTAACTGTTCCACAATTGCGGCTCCTCTCAGAGCATTCACCCTAAAAGATGTCTTCTTTCGGAAACCCTGTCCTCACCACCCAGATCCCACTCACCCCTTTATATTTGAAATGGATGCATCTCCCTGGCAGTAGGGGCAGTCTTGAGTCAACATTTGAATAAGGGTGTCCTCCATCCATGCTCCTCTTTCATGAAAATTTTCTCTGGTGTGTTATGTTTTTGTATGGATGTAAACCCTGGGCCGAGGTGAGAGGTGTCTCCGCCCACAGGGAGGAGTCCTGTGAGCCTCACCGTTGGCATGGTCTTAGCAGCGCAGGACACAGCTTTTAGGTAGAAACTTTATTATGCAGGAAGGAAGGCAGAGCCCGCAGAGCGGGAAATGCAAATAAATAGTTCTGAGCAATGGGGTATACCCAGAGAGATGCCACTGATGAGAAGGTCCAGTAGTGGCCCGCAGAGCGGGGTATGCCAGGAAGTCCTTGCAGACGAGTAGAGGTTATCTCAGAGGTGCAGATCCGGTAGTGGCCCGCAGAGCGGGGTATGCCAGGAAGTCTCTGTAGATGAATAGAGATTACCTCAGAAGTGCAAATCTAGTAGTGGCCCGCCGAGGATGTCTATCGTGAAGATGGTGATAGTGAGATAGTCAGAGATGCAAATCCTGGAAGTGGACCTCGTAGCTGGAATGGCACTTCCCTGCAGCTCAGGATATACTGGAACAAGTAGAACTGAAGAGAGAATGGTAGTGGCCCGAGGCACAGGGTACATCGTAGGAAGGTTTCAGTGAGGCTGGAATCGTAGAAATCTGTAATAGGTACTCACAAGTGAAAGTCCCAGGAGAATGTCCTGAGCAGCGGGACAAGAAGAAGTCCAAAGCAGAAAGGCCCTCCGAGGAGCGGATAGCCAGGACACAGAAGAGCCCCTGAGGAGCGGGTACCCAGAGCGTCCACATGCCGAGAAGGAATCTGGAACAGAAGTTCAAGGATGGAGCGGATTCAGCAACGAGGGAACTCCTTGCTAACTCAACTTAGCAATGGGCCGGTCAGCTTAAGTACTGCAGCGAGTTGACATCATCAGGAGGGGATGCCCCCGAGGTTCCTGCCATGACGTGTACAAAGGATGCCCTTGCGCGTGCGCGCGCCTAGATGATTCTGGAAGTAAGATGGTGGTCGGCAGTGCCCACGCCATCCCGGGGATGCAGGGGAGATTGGCGTTTGCTGGCGGAGGCTGCCATTCTTCCCAGAATAGACAGAGCAGGGAAAAAAGAGATGAGCATGAGAGGTCGCAGTCATCTGCGACCAACGGGTGCAACACGGTGGAGCGTAACTCCTTTGAAAATTGACTGCATTTAAACACATATATTTGAACAATGCTGGATACTGAGCTAGGAGGAGATAAGTTGGTGTCTGGTTCAGCTGGGGAAGGTTTTAGGGCGCTTCTGGTGCTAAGAGGAGGGTGTTAGGAGGGAGGATCATGTAGGAGGAGAGTAGTTGACCTTTCCTATTTGTAAATTCCTCTGGGAGGGAGGGGGGTTCTGGTGTGAAGGAGGGGCTGTTGCCCACATGGTTCAAATTTTAAATGCTGTTGGCTTTCCAGTTGAAATGTTTAATATTCTGGTAGGGAAGTGGGGATGCTAGAAGTGCTTTTGGTCCTCAGCTTCACTTTTTCAATTGAGCTGGAGGGAGGGCATTGTGGCTGGGGTGGAGGAAAAGGTTATATTAAGTGTTCATTTTTAGCCAAGGCCGAGCTTACTGAAACCTGACTGCCTAGTAGATTTAGGGGAATTTACAGCTGCAAATTTGAGATAAATTCGCGCTAACAGCCATTAACGCGTTATTCCGAACGGCTTATTTCAGAGAGAGAGAGAGAGAGAGAGAGAGAGAGAGAGAGAGAACCATGCTATAGTGCCTATGCCCTAGACAAGTATTTGTATCCCTATGGGAGGGCCACCTAGTAACTCGAGGTGGGGATTAGGTATGAGCGTAGGGGGTTGGGGGCCACTTTCACATTCAACATGAGACGTATGGAAAGAACAGTGGTCTCTAGTGAAGATTTGCTGGCCGTCGGAGTGAGGAAACTCACTCCAAGAAGAGATTTGGGCAACATTCTCTCAACCTAGCTTGATGGACACTCTACCTGGGCAACAACAAGCTAGGTTGAGAGAATGTTGCCCAAATCTCTTCTTGGAGTGAGTTTTCTCACTCCGGCCAGCAAATCTTCACTAGAGACCACTGTTCTTTCCGTACATCTCATGTTGAATGTGAAAGTGGCCCCCAACCCCCTACGCTCATACCTAATCCCCACCTCGAGTTACTAGGTGGCCCTCCCATAGGGATACAAATACTTGTCTAGGGCATAGGCACTATAGCAAGGCTTGCTTGCTTGCTTGCTTTTTCTCTCTCTCTCTCTGAGACAATTGCTCAGTTTCATATACCATGTTGCTTGCAGCGCCTAAGAGTGGAAATAGGCTGTTTGGACACTTTCGTGTACTGCGAAGATTCATTGATTGTTTTATCGCGGTGCACGATGTTTTCGCGATTTGCGAATCCATTTCCGCAAATGGCGAGAACATCGCGTGACGCGATGTTTCCCCGCTGCACGAAAAATGCCTTATTTGCATGGGACACGCCCCCTCATGCGTTACCACTGCGATATTGGAAAATGAGGCCCTAAGTCTTGAAAATCGAACAATTTATTTAAAATATAATAGTAACATTTATATAACATATTTTTTAATAAAATCTTAGTACACTTCAGAATTATACAGTGTTAGAAACATATGTGCAGTTACCATTGTGATGTTGACTGATAACGCATTTTTTGGTACCTTGGCTACATACTAACTTAAATAATGAAAGCAAAAGAGACAACATTTCAGAGTGCATAATTGTATCCTGCATATTTGCACTGATGGACAAACTGTGCCAACAGTCCTATGGTATAAGTAGGAGATACTATTTTTGGGGTAGAAACCTCTTTGAGTGATACAAAAAGGTTGGGATGTTAGCTACTTAATTTGGGTTTATAGGAGCATACAAAAAGTTGCCCTGTATTACTTCTAACCCATTGTTAAATTACAGAAGAAGGAATTGACACACAGGGAGATAAACTGACTTGACCAAGGATGCTATCAAAAACCATATAAGATTATATATTTGAACTTATCTAGAGTGTTTCTGACTTTTAGTTCAGTGCTTTAATATGACACATCCTCTCTATTCACCATAGAAACATCTGTGTTTTTTTCTGGCAGTGTGCCATCTTTCAAGTCTCATGGCTTCTTTTTAGGTGCCATATTAAGACTGGCATGCAGCCAAAACATCTGTGCTGTCTCAGTGGTAATGAGAATCTTATGAAATGAAATATATTAAATAAAATATGGGGATAAAATGTTGTAAAATCATTTTCTAATAGAACATTTTTGAGGTAAGTGCAAATTTTAACACTGCATGAACTGAAATTAATAGTGTAACGTATTATGTAATAATTATTTACAAAGCATTTAGTCCAAGTTACATACTGATTACATAAATAACATATCTTTTTTTTGGATGTTTTACAGGGATGTCATCTGTACCTTGCAATATATTTTTAATTTAAAAAATTGTCTACATGGGTTTATGTTGTAAAATAAGCTTATTAATTATTCAGTTTGTAATTTCGGTAAAGTTTGCTAAAGATGGGGCATGTATATGGTTAGTAAAATCAATTAGGCATCATCTATATAGAAACAGTCTTCTACCCTTTAGATAAATAATAGCGTGGCAGTTCATGATATGTCCCTGTGTAGACTTATCTGAACATAAACACAAATAGGCAGTGTGAAGCCAATTGGGGATACAAATAGGGAACTCGGCATCCCTACATATGCCGTAGAGCTACATTAAATTAGGAAGAACAATACGCTTTTATTAAATTCTCCAGTAGTTGTGACCTATGGATTACTATGGCATGGGGAGGTTAATAGATCAGAAAGTTGTCAGGAGTCAATTGCCCTTATTCCTGCTTCCTCCTTACAAACTGGAAGGATAACTAAAACAAAGACACACAGTAGCATATATGTGCATATATGATCGTGAGCAGATCTACACTAGTATTTTATAACCCACGCATAAGATCTATGCGTGTTTTATAAAATAAGTTTATCTCTGCCTCACAATATATGCACATGTATAGGCTTATGCGCAAGTATATGCAATGCAAAAAAACTTCCAAGGTGAGCTTCAAAGGGACAGCTCTACCTTTCAGATCTGCAGCTTGGGATGTGTATTGGACTCTAATACCTGGATGCATTAAACCGTGATGTTTTTTCACTGGAGAGGTCCCACTATTGTGGAGGGGTGTCGCTGCTTTAGTGAAGCCCCTCCCCACAAAAACATCCCTCTATGGCATGTTCTTTTGTCTCGTGGCCAAACACCGCAAGAAAAAAGAATACGACTAGCAGCCCCTTAGGTGCTATGGCAGCCCCAACTTCAAGGCCATCGCCTTAAAGGACCAACCACTTAATAAGTTGCTGACAAAAAGAAAAGATAAGTGGGGATCAGGGCTGACCCCCAATTCAACCTGAGGCTAACACTCGAAGCAGCCCCAACTCCTCAAAGTAAAAAAAAATAGTGTGCCATTCAGGTGCAGCAATAGCCCCCGCACCCTCCTAA
This sequence comes from Rhinatrema bivittatum, assembly GCF_901001135.1. Classification (NCBI taxonomy): domain Eukaryota; kingdom Metazoa; phylum Chordata; class Amphibia; order Gymnophiona; family Rhinatrematidae; genus Rhinatrema; species Rhinatrema bivittatum. The sequence goes on along the minus strand of NC_042615.1, from coordinate 270,131,533 downwards.
AAGGTTACAATAAAATGCATAGTAGTTCAGGGGGCCCTCCACACCAATATCAATTTAAAGTTGTTGGGGTATAGTGCCCTCCCGGGCACCCCCTCCCCCCAAAGATATAAAAATAATGGGGTTCAGAAGGGGGTACCCCCTTCTCCCCTAATGTACCAAAAAAGGTCATTGGTTCAGGAAGCCCCCAACATCCCCACTCCCTGCATCCCCAGGCACCTTCTCTTGCACCCCCCAAACTGAACCCCAATGATTATTTTTATACACAAAAGAGACATGAGCCACCATCTTAAGGTGACTGCAAGCTAGATTTGTACCAAACAGAACTCAGCATATAACAGGAAAACGTCTGGACAGCTAACCGCAAGTTTTTGACTTGGTATGATACCAGACTGTCTACAGTATTTCTGTCTTTTGCCACAGTATCTCTGTCTTTTGTGGATTTAGTTTAAGTTTATTGTGATGTAGCCAGCCAGAGATCTTCCCCAGACATTTATTCAGGTTGGCAATCGATTTATCTGGGTATGAGGGAGCCAAGGGGTTAACATTCTCAAGAGGACAGAGACATGGATGTTGAATTCCAGGCAGCATTGCAGAACAAAACTCAAAACACAGTTTGGGATCCTAGCTTCAGCATAAACAAAATGCTTTCTGGCTTCTAGCCACAAAAAGAGGTTCAATATAGTAGAATTTCCAATTCTCAGTTCAGCAACTGGTGAAAACAGCTTTTATCCAGAAATCCCAGGAGTTTAAATCTGTTATTGCTAGAGATAGAGAAATGCTGGCAAGGAGGCTGGAACGGCTAGAAAATGCCAAAAATCTCAATCTTCGTTTCCTTAATTTCCCAAGAATTTTGGGTGAAATTCCTTTTACTATCTTGAAAAGGTTTCTTCAAGAAGGATTGGGGTTTTCAACTGAAGATATGCCAGCAATTAACGCTTGTTATTTTTTGCCAAAGTCTAGAATATCAAATAGACAAACCAACAAGCAATTCCAAGGAAATTTGACAAATTTTCTGGAAATTCTGAGCTGGAAATCCTCGATAGAGGAACATTATTGGTTTCATTAATTTCAACACATGATATAAGCAAAATTATGAAAGTGTATTTCAGAAAATTTCCAATCAATTTCCTAGAAAATAATATAAAGATATTTCCAGATTTGGCATTAGTAACACAAGTCAGACGTAAAAGTTTCCTTGAATTTCGTCAAGAAGTGATTAGTCCGGTTTACTCCTACCAACTCAGGTTTCCATGTAAGTGTTTTCTAAAAAAGGGAGAAGAATGTTATATATTCCTTATGTCGGATGATTTAAAAAGCTTTATTGATTCAAAGAAACCCAATACTTCAACCCCCGTACAGTTTATTTAGAGAGATAACAGGAAAGTTATGTACTGACCATCTGTATTTACTATTAGTATGTGCTTATGGAACACAAATATACTCCTAATTTCTAGCCCCTTACTATTAGAATCATTGTCAGTTAAATTAATAGTTAAAAATTACCATGTTTTGTGATTTAATTTAGAAATCTTTGTATATTACCTCAGTATGGATTTCATTTTGATTTCTTGAGTGGTATGATTTGTTTAAGGTACCAGTGTTAGTCTATTACAAATATTGTTTTGATTTGTAAAGTGAAAATTAATTAAATAAAGAATAAAAAACCCCCAGCTTTTATCCTAATCAGAGATTTCGCAACATGGGCCTGAGACTGCTAACCTGGGCATTCTCAAAGCTTAAACACACTAAGGATTTTGACTTTCTGTTATAGTCAGGGTATTATATCTACCCACCAGATTTCCAGAACTTAGAGTTATATAATTCCAGCACAGTCCTCTAGATAAGATGGCAGAACCTGGCTTTTTTCAGGGAAGACTCAGAAAAGGCATCCATTTTAAACATATCCACTTAGACAATGGGCATTATAGAACTTTTTAAAATCAGCACCACTCTTTCATTAGACTAGAGCTGCCTATTTTTACTAAAGCACACTTCAGGAATCCAGGAAAACTTGTGCTGCCTCAGAGTGAGACTAAGACACCGACAATGAAATGGTATTTTAAACCAAGGAATAATCCCTTCCTTTTGTAATGCAAACTTTGTCTTTATCTAGCCCTCTCTGAACTTGTTGCAGAAGCTTTGCAGGAGTCCTTCCAGGCTCAGATGTTCCTCCTTGGCTCTGCTATTACTTTGTGAATAGAGGTGGCTTTATCAGGGAGCAGGGTGTGGCTGCCTAGTTTGGCACAATTTACCTGCTCCTTTCCTCCATGCTTTTTGGGCTTCCCTAAAAGAACCTTGATTATGTAGTTCAAGGAAGCCACTCCTAGCTTACTAAGTACTGTTCTATCTCACTGGGTCTGAGCTGAGGGAAGCTAATAGCTATATATATATATATATATATATATATATATATATATATATATATTTAATTTATATTTATTTATTTATTTTTAACTTTTATATACCGACATTCCTGTATAAAATACAAATCACAGCGGTTTACAATAAAACATAACTTCGCCTGTGAGCGTTACATAGAACAATTAACAAATTATACTAAAAAGCATACATTACCTTTGTCAGAAATGTAAAACAATTATAAAGAAGAAATTGTTAACAAGGGATAAAAGATAACAAGGGGAATATTTAAAACTAGGGGATGCACGAAGGGGTGCATAAAGGGGAATGCCCCTTTGTCGCGCCCCTTCGACGCACGGCGCGGCGCCTGCTGGCTTGGTGCTTTTAACGGATCAGTTCTGTGAGCGATGACGTCGGGGGAGGGGCGGGTCCCTCAGACCTTTTATTCTTACATATCGGCATCATATGAGTAGTACATGATCTGATGGTCTCTGAATTTCCCTAAAGGGATAATGTAGATGTTGAATAGTGTTAGCAATAAGATAGATTCCTCTGCAGATGAGAGGATAGGGGAATGATGATGTTGATCCCATAGGTATTGATTTTGGAGTTAAAATTTGAACCAGGCTAGTACTAAGCCTATGAACCTAGATGAATGATTAGGACTTCAAAGTTCATGGTATCAGCGCAGCAGAGAAGTCAAGAGTGTTAGCAGAGTTACTTGCTCACAGTTCATGCATAATCTGAGTTTATGAACAAGGCTTACAGTTATCATCTCTACACTGAAATGAGGCATGAATCCTTACTGGATAAGGGCCCCTGGCATTTCTGCTCTTCAGAAAGCTGGATAGCTGAATTTATATTGCTTTTTTGGTAATCTTGCCTTGAAGTGGTAGCTCTGAAACTGATTGATAGTTAATCAGCTCTTTTAGGTCTAGGTTGGGTTTTGTAAAGGTTGACTTGATTATTATTTGTTTTAAACAGACTTGACTCTCTGCTAGTAATGCATTCACAATGGGCTGGAAATGGTCAAGTAGTCTAGATTTGGCCCGTTTTGACTGTTCAGGAGGGGCAAAGGTCCTAAGATTGTGTTGTAGCTCTAAAGTTAGATTTGAGGGTGTAAACTTCTTTGTCTTGCATTGGGTGGAATGTAGTAAAGTTGTAGGAAAGGGTGACTTGATGAGCTAGTGGTAGATTCTCCAGCTCTGTCCCAATGTGTGTGATGTCTGAGAAAAATGTTGCTAATTTGTTGTAGTGTGCTTCTGATGCCATGGTAGGGGATTGTGAGAGCATAGCTCCTAGTAACTTATTTACTGTCTGAAATTGTTCTCTGGATAAGCTTTCTGCTTGGTCAATTGCATTTGAGAAATAGATTATTTGATTCAGTAATGGCTCTGATATACGATGCCTAATTTTGGTTGCAGTTATTTTGATTAGATTGTAATGGTGATCTTCACCATTATAGGCTTCTTCCTATTTGTTTTAGTTCCTCTAGTTCTTGTGTGAACCAAGGCATAGGCTTAGGGTGTCTGATTTGGCAGACTTTCACAATATTCAGACATAAAGCATATTGATTATTGGCTAGATTTGTTTTAGATTAAAAGTAGATTCATCGAGGAGAAAGTGACGTCACCCGGTGAAATGGCAGCTTAGGCTCAAAGCTCCTACCCCATATCCGCAATCTTTTGCAATCGGAGTATTTTGGCCCAGCAGGAAAAGAAAATCTTACTCAAGATTGGGGAACATCTTTGCGATGTCACAAAAGAAAAAACAATCAGATTTGAAGCATTTTTCCTTCACTAGTTTTGAGGTAATGAGAGTGGCAGAGTAAGGGTATATGCGTGAAAGAGAAAGGGAGTCTGCATGAGTATGTGTGAAAGAGAGAGAGCATGTATGAGAGTGTATGTGAGAGAGAGGGGCGGGGGTTCTGTATGAGGGGATGTGTGTGTGCGAGAGAGAGAGAGCCTGTATGAGGAGGTGTATACGTGCACTAGAGAGAGGGAACCTCTGTGTGTGTGAGGCAAAGACGGACAGAGGTAGCTTGTGTGAGGGAAATACTAAGAGAGGGGTCAAACTCTTGGAGTGGAGATAGAATGGAAAGGATTGAGCCTAGAGGGGGAGGGGAGAGATAGTGGCAGGTAGAGAAGTAGGGGCCTGAGAGGGCAAAGTGAAAGGAGACTGGCCAGGGGAGTAGGGAGAGAGAGTGGAAGAGACATTCTTGTAGTGAACTTCTAGGGAAATTCTACTCAAAATATTTAAATCTCTTCATCTTTAATTAATAACTTTTTTTCTGTATTACATTTTAAATGAATTACTTAAAGACAATCATTTATACGGTTTATTTATTTATTTTTATATACCAATATTCGTGGTAGCTTCATACCAGTTTACACCATGTGTACAAATAATAACAGAATAAATATACATAAAATGAAGGTGATAAAATTAAATAAACAAAGATTGTAAATTAAATATTTAATCTATTCTAAAAGAAAACAGATAATCATAAGATAATAAAAACATTTTTAAAACAAATAAAACTAAACTAAAATACTTTCATCATAAGAACAAAATATATATTGTCATCACGTAAATGTTTGCTGGAATAGCCATGTTTTCAATTTTTTTTTAAATGTCTGCGAGCTTGCTTCTAGCCTCAATTCGGGTGATAGTGCATTCCATAACCCTGGTCCTGTGTTATTTTGATCAATATAAAGTATGCAGTATTTTGAAGAATTTTAAGTTTTGTGCACAGAATTTAAAATTTTTTTGAGCAGAATTCCCTCAGGAGTAATCCATTTAAGACTTGCAAGAGATGGAACTTCAGCCATGTCCCATTCCAGAGCTATCCCGAGCTTTTGTTTATTTATATAATGCCACTCCAGCACTACTCGCAATTGGGCTGCGACATAGTAGCTCAATCTATGTACTCCCAACCCCTCCTGATATTTTAGCTGGTATAGAACCCATCTAGCCACGCTAGGTGGGCTTTTCCTCCAAATGAAACCAAAGATTTTCCTCTCCCACCCTCTAAGGATCTTATCAGGGAGCTGTACGAGCAGGGTTTGAAACAAAATCTAGGCAATACATTCATTTTGATAGTATCTATTCTTCCCAACCAGGATAGTTGTAATCTCTCCCACCTCGCTAGGTCTCTAAATATTTCTGCCACTAAAGGTCTGTAATTCATCTCAAATAAGTTGTCCAGATTCAAGAAAATGCTTACTCCAAGGTACTTCACACTCTCCTTGGCCCACCTAAAAGGCAGTTGATTTTGCAATCTTCGCACTTATTTCTTGGGTAGATTAATATTCAAAACTTCTGATTTATCTTCATTGAACATGAATCCTGAAATAGCCCCTTAGACCCTTAGCTCTTTTAATAAAGGTTGCAAAGAAGACTCAGGCTCCATCACTGTAAACAGCAAATCATCAGCAAACATAGTCATTTTATAGCATTTCTTCCCTAATGAAACTCCTTTTATAAATGGATATGACCTTATTTTTGCTGCCAACAGTTCCAAGGAGAGTGCAAATAGCAGAGGAAAGCGCGGACACCCTGTTTGGTACTCCACCCCACTGAAAAGAGTTCTGTGTACCCCCCATTAACCCTAATACGTGCTTTCGGCTTATGGTGTAATGCCTGCATCCACCTTATAAATAATCACCCAATTTCATTTTCTTCGAAACCTGGAACAAGAAGAGCCAATGCACCCTATCAAAGGCCTTTGCCTTGTCTATGGCCAATAAAACAACTAGGACCTCTTGCTGTTTCACCCACCACATCAAATTTACCACCCTCCTCACATTATTGCCAGCCAAGAGGCCCAGAATAAAAATCGATTAATCCCCATGCTCAAGAAATGGGGCAATTTTACCCAACCGCAGTGCCAGCATCTTTGCCAAAATTTTTAGATCAAAATTTATAAAGGAAATAGGATGGTATGAGCTGCATAAGGTAGGGTCTCATCCTCCTTTCGCCAAAACCGTTTTTCCAGCTATATTAGCTCCTGTAGCCATTTCCCCATTTTCCCTTAGTAATTAAACATCTCTACCAACAGTCTAGTAATAACTGACTTGAAAGTTTTATAAAATTTGGAGGTAAATCCATCTAAACCCGGTGCTTTCCCTGCTTTCAAGTCCGATATTAACATAGAAACCTTTTCTGTTCTAATTTTTGCATTTAGTAATTCACCAGCTTCCTCTGGAATATAAGGGAGCTGTATATCCCTAAGAAAATATTCAGTATTGATCCCATCAATATTGGCATCCTCAGAATATAGCTCTTCATAAAATTGAGCAAAACGGTTCAAAATAAGTTTACTATCATAATATAAATATAATCACCATCTCTGTTTTTAATCTTCAGAATCTGATTTTGCATGATCTTCCCTTAAGAACATAAGAAATTGCCATGCTGGGTCAGACCAAGGGTCCATCAAGACCAGCATCCTGTTTCCAACAGAGGCCAAACCAGGCCACAAGAACCTGGCAATTATCCAAACACCAAGATGATCCCATGCTACTGATGCAATTAATAGCAGTGGCTATTAGCTAAGTAAACTTGATTAATAGCAGTTAATGGACTTCTCCTCCAAGAACTTATCCAAACCTTTTTTGAACCCAACTACACTAACTGCACTAATCACATCCTCTTGCAACAAATTCCAGAGCTTAATTGTGTGTTGAGTGAAAAAGAACTATCTCCAATTAGTCTTAATTGTGCTACTTGCTAACTTCTTCACTTTTGTGAAGGAGTTAATAAACATGTAGATAAAGGTGAACCGGTAGATGTAGTATATTTGGATTTTCAGAAGGCGTTTGACAAAGTCCCTCATGAGAGGTTTCTAGGAAAAGTAAAAAGCCATGGGATAGATGTCAATGTCCTTTCATGGATTACAAACTGGCTAAAAGACAGGAAACAGAGAGTAGGATTAAATGAACAATTTTCTCAGTGGAAGGGAGTGGGCAGTGGAGTGCCTCAGGAATCTGCATTGGGACCTGTACTTTTCAATATATTTATAAATGATCTGGAAAGAAATACGACAAGTGAGGTAATCAAATTTGCAGATGATACAAAATTGTTCAGAGTAGTTAAATCACAAGCAGATTGTGATAAATTGCAGGAAGACCTTCTGAGACTGGAAAATTGGGCATCGAAATGGCAGATGAAATTTAATGTGGATAAGTGCAAGGTGATGCATATAGGGAAAAATAGCCCATGCTATAATTACACAATGTTAGGTTCCATATTAGGTGCTACAACCCAAGAAAGAGATCTAGGTGTCATAGTGGATAACACATTGAAATCGTCGGTTCAGTGTGCTGCGGCAGTCAAAAAAGCAAACAGAATGTTGGGAATTATTAGAAAGGGAATGGTGAATAAAACGGAAAATGTCATAATGCCTCTGTATCACTCCATGGTGAGACCGCACCTTGAATACTGTGTACATTTCTGGTCACCGCATCTCAAACAAGATATAATTGCAATGGAGAAGGTACAGAGAAGGGCAACAAAAATGATAAAGGGGATGGAATAGCTCCCCTATGAGGAAAGACTAAAGAGGTTAGAACCTTTCAGCTTGGAGAAGAGACGACTGAGGGGGGATATGTCCCAGAGAAGTGTGCGCCGGCAGCTGGCCGGTACACATAACTTACTTCTTCTTATCAGCGCAGGTAAGTTACAAAATGAAAAAAAAAAAGGGTTATTTAGGCTAGATTTAGGGTCAGGGTGGAGAGGGGAAAGGGAAGGAAGGTTAGGCAGGGGGTAGGGAAGTTCCCTTCCAGTCCGTTCCTTAATTGGAGCAGACTGGGAGGGAACGGGGCAAGGCCCGATTGTGTCGCTGCGTATAATTTGCAAAAATTCAGCCCCTCCTCGTGCGCTGCCCACACATGTGCGCATGGATTTTAAATTCCGGTGCGCATGTGTGTGCGGCCCACTGATTTTATAACATGCCCGTGCCAGCGTGTGTATGTTGTAAAATCGGCTCATCCATGTGCGCACGCTTGGAATCGCACGCACATGGACGTGCGCGCATGTTTTAAAATCTACTCCTATATGTATAAGTTGCTATTCTAAAAGACACGGGCATACATTTGGTAACTTAAATAATTTTACAAATGCTAATTATTCTGTATAATAGATATCAGATTTGTTTATTGTGTATTATTTGCTGTCTGTGATATCTGAGTGAATTAGGGAGAGTTCAGGCTGAAAAAGCAGTCCTGAACTCCCCCCAGATCAAGGACCTGTAGAAGGACTGGGAGAACTGGTGGAGTAATGTGCATGTAAATCAAGTTTTACACAAGTAGGGCCTACTTTATTTCTGCATGTGAAATATACATGCCTCTATTTTTAAAAGGTAGGAAAATATGTGTACGCATTGAATTACTTTTAATGCTTTGATCGTATTTGTGCGAAAGAATACATACGCACAGTGATGGTAACTTTTAAACAGACGTGTGGATAGACATGTGCACGTGTTCGTCAGCCCTCTCCCAAGGATGCGGCCATTTTATTTCATATGCATGTATATGCGCGCATGTTATAAAATAGCCTGACATCACGCACCGTGCAATTTTAAGTGCACATGCCTATGAAAGCAAATGCCGCTTCTACCGCATAAGTGACGGGATTTTAAAACACTCGCACACCGACGCCATTACCAGTTTTCCCAGTTCGTTCCCAGTTCACCCAGGTAAGGAATAGGACTTCTAAACCCCTCTTGCTTAATTGCCTCACTTCTCCCCGGTTAACCCCGACCCTTAAACTCCACATATTTGTCTCTTTATTTTATAACTTGCACATCATCCATAGCAGAAGTAATGTTTTGTGGCAGAGGAGCCCGGCGTGTGCCTGTGCGTGCAAAATATTTACATGCTAATTTCAAGTTAAAATCCAAGAACGTCCATGCCCTGCCCAGACCATGCCCTCACTGGTGGCTTTTAAAATCTGATCGGTGCACGCCGTTCCGACTTGTGCATCCATCTCCCGATTTTGGCATGCACTGGGCTTTTAAAATTCACCATATATATTGTGGAGTAGAAATGAGCCTATTTTATAATATAGGCATATATAGTATGCACTAGTTATAAAATACTATCGTAGATCTCTGCACGGCCATATATGTATGCACTTGCCACTGCACGGAGTTGGAAACTTGTGCTCTAAGAGGTGAATTTTGAAAGCTCGAAGTAAACATTAATTAGGGGATGTATGAAGAAGTCGGGCTTGTGCCAAACAGATTTTTTTTTTTTTTCAGAATAGTATTTTTATTGGTCTGAACAAGCAGCTTGTCACCAAGCCATCACTTAACATCTCGAACAGTAACTACAACAAACTGTATACATGATAAACTTAACTCTCCTCAGGTTTGTCAAGGTGACCTCAACTCGTCACACCATTTTATCCCACAGCCATGTGTATCCCCCTAACATGTGCCCCCCTCCCCTTCCCACTCCATACTGACAACATCCATACCACAGCCATTCCACACACACCTTAACCCTTAAGTACCCCCCTCCCCCCCTAAGAGACCCAATCAGATTTTAAAAGCCACCAAGATATGCGCGTATCTCCCACAGGGCGCACATCTTGAAATTTTTCAAAAAGAGCGAGGCGTGGTCTGGCTGGGGCATGGGTGTTTTGGGCGTGAACCTAAGATGTGCGCATAGATACGGAGGCCCCCTGCTGTGTAACTTTACTTCTGCTCTGGATGCCGTGTAAGTTAATATTTAATGAAAACTAGGCAAATCTGTGTGGTTTTAAGGGTCAGGGCTAACTGGGGGGAGTGAAGGGCATCAAACCACGGGGAGTTGGAGGACCTATCTCTTAACTGGGAGAACTGGGGATGAACTGGTAAAACTGGGAATGGCATTGGCATGTGCCCCTTTTAAAACTGTCTGATTTATGCGCTAGAAGTGGGATTTATGCGCATGTGTGCACAGACTATTTTATAACGTATGTATATACACATGTATGTTATAAAATGGCCTCGTATCTGGACGTGGGCCGACATATGCGTACACATGTGCGCACATGGCTGGTTTGAAAGTTACCCTTTAAGTACCTGATTCACATGGACGGTAACTTTTAAACAGGTATGTGGGGGCATCTGTACGCGCATTGCTGGTCTGCACGCATGCTATAAAATAGCCTAACTACATGCACAATTTTAAGGAGATGCGTGCCTATACGCGCAAATGCTGCTTCTACCACATAAATGGATTTTAAAAGACATGCGTGCCGACGCCATTACCGGTTTTCCCAATTCGTTTCCAGTTCATCCCGTTAAGAAATAGGGCTTCTGAACCCTCCCTAGTTTAATTGCCTCTCTTTCCCCCTGTTAGCCCTGACCCTTAAAACTTTGTTGATCTGCCTATTTATCTATATTCTCTTACTTACACATCATCCATAGCAGAAGTAAAGTTATGTGGCAGAGGAGCCCGGCGCTCGCCTGTGTACATAAGTATTTATGCACACATTTCTATGTGAAATCCAGGAATGCCCATGTCCCGCCCTGCCCCTACCATGCCCACGCCATGCCCCTTTATTTAGAGCTTTGCTTTTGTGTGTGCCGGTTTTTTCCCATAGACACAAAATAGGAGAAGTCCATTAACGGCTATTAATCAAGTTTACTTAGGGAATAGCCACTGCTATTAATTGCATCAGTAGCATGGGATCATCTTAGTGTTGGGTAATTGCCAGGTTCTTGTTGCCTGGTTTTGGCCTCTGTTGGAAACAGGATGCTGGGCTTGATGGACCCTTAGTCTGACTCAGCATGGCAATTTCTTATGTTCTTAATGAATCTGGCCCTAAGTTTGTACATGCCGGGAGAGGAAAAATGGGTTTTAGAAGAGAGGAATAAGGAGAATATTGACTTGAAATAATGTCAGCAATATAGGCCAGGGACAAACCTAGGGAGGATGTTATAATATAGTACAGTTTGTAATGTTAACAGAGGCAGTGATTACGGCAGGGACACATTGCTTAAATTATGGCAGTGACATTTTTCTTGTCCTCTCATACAAACTTGTAAATTCTTACTTTTTATTACTTAAGAATGTTTTTCTATGAAGATAAGTTATGATACTCTAGAGTTCTGCATATATGCTACGATATAATTAATAATTATATAAGTAGTTTGTCATAATGCAATTCCTGTCTAGTTGTTTTGGTTATTATTCTTTGCAACCAACCTACCAAATGAATTTTTTTCAAGATATTTTATCTCTATTTTATAGGCCATCATTCATCCAGATACTAATGAGAAGATATTCATGCCCTTCAGAATGTCAGGTACAGTACTCACTACAGTTTAATATTACTTTTTAGTGTGTTTCATACTGATGTATATTACAGTGTTATATCATCACAGACAATATAAAAGCAAGTGGAACAAAAAATATTTAATGGTTGCTTAAGTGCACGCAATCATCGGCCCGTGCCCAGGGACGCGACCATTTTATAACAGACACACGTATATGCGCCCATGTTATAAAATAGCCTGACCGTGGGCACATGTGCATTCAGTTTTAAGTGAGTGCGTGCCTATGCATGCAAATGCTGCTTCTACCGTGTAAGTGGGGGTATTTTAAAAGATACGCATGCCAACTCCATTGCAAGTTTTCTCAGTTCTTTCAAGTTCGCCCAGTTAGGGATAGGACGTCTAAAACCCCCTAATACCCTTCCTACCCTCCTGTTAGACCTGAACCTTAAAACCCCGCTGATCTGTCTAGATTTTTTTGTTTTATAAGTTACATCATCCATTGCAGAAGTAAAGTTGCGTGGCAGAGGACTCATACTTACGCATCAGTACACATTAGTATTTACATGCTAATTTCAAGTTTAAATCATGGAATGCCTATGCCCTGCCCAGACTATACCCACACCTCGCCTCTTTTTTGAACTTTTCATTTATGCCCACAGCAGCAAATACGCACATATTCAGGCGGCTTTTAAAATCTGTTTACTGCACACTTGACATATTCACGCATCACCTAATTTCAGCGTGCGTCAGACTTTTAAAATTCTTATTAATGAGTTTAAAACTTGTATTTAATGGATAATATTGTATTTTACTTACTTCTTACATATTGGTTTTTTAGCTTAAACAAAAAATGATTAAACTTATGCCTAACTGTTCTGCATCTTTACATCCCAATTCCATAGTTATCATTAAAGTTCTGAAAACAAAAATATATTTTATGATGATTTCTGGAAGTTTATTTAATGATTACTGGAATAAAGGTTTTCAGCAAGGGTTATTGAGACCACTCTATATCAATACATTGGAACAGAGCAGGCGAACAATAGTGTTTATAGGCAAGAAGAGGATTTGAAAAGAAGTTTGCCATAAAGGCAAAAACGCCTAATAAAAACTTTTTCAAATAGCTAAAGTAGGAAGCTTGTAAAGGAGTCAGATGGACCTTTAGATGATTGAGAAGCAAAATGAGTGTTTAGGAATGTTAAGGCCATAGTTGAAAGATTAAATGAATTCTTTGCTTTGGTGTTTACTGAGAAATATGTTGAGTAGATACCCATATCTGAAACTACATTTAGTGGTGATGATTTGGAGGAACTGAAACAAATCACTGTGAACTTGGAAGATGTAACAGGAAAAATTGACTTGTTAGAATAGCAAATCACCTGGACCAGATGGCTTATACCCCCGAGTTCTGAAAGAATTAAAAAATGAAATTGCAGACCTATTACTAGTAATTTGTAACTCATCATTAAAATTATCTATTGTACCTGAAGATTGGAGTCTGATCAATATAACACCAATCTTTTAAAAGGGCTCCAGGGCTAATCTGGGAAACTAAAGAATAAAATTATAGAACGTGTAGGTGGACATGGTTTTGATAGGACACAGCCAACATGGATTTACTCAAGGAAATTCTTGTCTCCCCAATCTGCAAAATATTTGAAGGGTTTAATAAACATGTGAATAATGGTGAGCCGGTGAATATCATATATCTGGATTTTCAGAAGGCAGTTGACAAAGTCACTCAGGAAATAAAAAAGTCATGGGATAGATGTGGATTGCAAACTGATTCAAAGAGAGTAAACAGAGAGTATGACTAAATGGTCAGTTTTCTCAATGGAGAAATGTAAACAGTGGAGTGCCTCAGGGATCTGTACTGGGACTGGTGCTTTTTAACATATTTTTAAATGATTTGCAAAAGGAAACAATGACTGAGGTGATCACATTTGTAGATGACACAAAATTATTCCATTTAAGTTCCATATTAAGAGTCATTCGCAGATTTCTTCACATCCATGTTTATTTTATTGGCTATGTTGTTTTTAGTTTGTTATTCATATTCTATATATTTTTAAATATGTAAACCGCTCTGATTGAATTTAGAAAGGTGATATATAAAATCTTTTAAATAAATAAGTAAATAGATCACCCAGGAAAGGGATCTAGGCATTATCTTGGATAATACATTGAAATCCTATGCTCAGTGTGTGGTGTGGTCAAAAAAAGAAATATAATGTTAGAAATGATTAGGAAAGTAATGGAGATTAAAATTGAAAATATCATTATTTCTCTGTATGGCTCCATGGTATGACCACATTTTAATTGCTGCATCTCAAAAAAGATATAATATAATTATATAAGAGAAGAGAAGGGCAACCACAGTGATGAAGGGGATGAAACAGCTTATCCATAAGGAATAGCTGAATAGCTAAAGAGGTTAGGTCTCTTTAGCTTGGAGAAGATATGGCTGAAGGAGATATGATAGAAGTCTATCAAATCTTGAACGGAGTGGAACTGGTAAATGTAAATAGATTGTTTATTCTTTCAAAAAAATAAAAAGACTAGGATAGAATCCATGAAGTTTCTAAATAGTACATTTGGAACAAATCAGAGACATTTTTTCACTCTTCACATAATTAAACTTTGGAGTTCATTTCCGAAGGATGTAGCAAAGGTAGTTAACATAGCTGGGTTCTAAAAAGGTTTGGACAAGATCCTGGAGGAAAAGTCCATAAACTGTTATTAAGCAGGTAGACTTGGGGAAAGCTACTGCTGATCCCAGATGTAAGCAGCATGAAATCTATCTACTATTTGAGATCCTGCCAGATACTTGTGGTCTAAATTGACCATTATTAGAATCAGTCTTGGTGGACTTCTGGTCTGACTCATTATAGTGGTTCTTATGTTTTTATATTTTTAAGAGAGAAGTGATGATCTTGGAGACAGGATTTAGAGAAAAAGAGAGTTAGCAAAGAGTCACCGGTAGGGCATGACAAACATAGTTCAGCAGTAGAGAATAATCTGCTATCACCTTTGTGTTTATTGAGATAACTCATTTGAAAAGAGAAGGAAAATGATTAACAATAATAAGGTCAGAAAGATAAGCAAACAAGAAAAGATTAGGTGTATGGCTCTGCTTTTTTGGAATGGATAAGGAAGTGAGCGGCAATATTTTGGGCAAACTGAGAACAAGAGATTTGGGGAGGCCATTGAAAAGAGAATTACAGCAATGAAGCATATAAACAGCAAAGCCAAGTAAGTGGCACATGTGGGCAATATTGCCTACAGAATGAAAGCTATGTTGCAAATATTAGAATAATCAAACATGATATCTGAATTAAGGCTGAAACCAAGGTTACAGACAAATGAGGCAAGTGTGAAGATGAATCAAGATGTGAGACAAAAACATTCAGAATTGTGGCTAATGAAGCAATTCTTTTGCAGAAAATGTACTCTAGTTTTAGACTTTCAGATGCAAAAAGGTGAGACAAAACCTGATTTGAGTTAATCAGATTAAGTAGATAAGCTATAAAGTGGTGAAGCAAATAAACCAAGAGTGTTTCTCTAACTGTGTCATCTGCATAAAGATAGTAACTGGAAATGAATGAAGAAATACGTTGTCTAGAGTTGGTAGATAAAAAAAAATAGTATTGGACCTCAGCATACATGATAAAGGGAGTACCTTAGGGATCGGCCTTATTGTCTGTTTTATTAAATATTTATTTGTACCCATTGGGGGAAGATTTAAAGTCTTTGGGTTTGACTTATCTCTGCTCTGCAGATGATACTCAGATTTTTATCCCCTTTGAGGAGCGTGGTTGTTTTCCCAGAATTGGCTTTCCAGAAATGTATGTCCACAGTGAGTCACTGGTTACTAAGAACTCTTTAGTCTTAAATGTTTCAAAGACTACCCTCCTATGGGCATGTACAGTAAAAAGTCACTTTTGAATTGCTGTGGTTCTTCCAATAGGATTTGAGGCCAGAAATCTTGGGATAATATGAGATTCTCAACTTAGTATGAAAGCTCAATTTGAAAGATTGTTAGAGTGAGATTCTATAAGCTCAAGCTATTAAGAGCATTAAAGAAATTTCTGCCTTTTAATTATTTTCGAACAGTGTTGCAGACTTTACTTAATGGGCAATTAGATTTCTGTAATAGCTTGGATGTTGGCTTGCCTAAGACCCAAATTTGTGTGTTGCAAATGGTACAAAATGCAGCTGCTAGGCTTTTAATGAATGCTAGACTGTCTGATCGTATTACCCCAGTTTTAATTGGCCTTCATTGGCTGCCAATGTATTGGCGTTCCCAATTCAAACTGCTAATGATTGTTCACAAATTATTATTTTCAGATAATTCCTGTATCTTAGGTCAGAAATTACAGTGTTATGTTCCAGTTCACCCTTTATGATCAGCAGGGGAACATTTGTTAGCAAGCCCTGCAACACGTGATTACAGATTGCAAATAGCACACAGGCATACTCTCTCTTAGCCAGACTGTCTCTCTGGAATGCCGTCTCTGTAGAACTGTGGTATGAAAGAGTTTTAAAAATATTTAAGAAGAAACTGAAGGAACTATATTTTTGTGAGACTTCTAAATAATGTGCTGTTTGACACCTTTTAAATGTTTTTTACATGATTTTTAAGCTGTCTTATGTATTCATTATAATTTTACAATTGTATTCCTGCAGAACTATTCTTTGAAAGTTGTGGGATGTAAAAGCGATCACATAAATAAATAAAGGTGAGCTCTATGAGTGAATAAAGATTTGCCATAGGAAACAAGAAAAACAGTTTAATAACTAAGAGGACAATCTAGAAAGGAAAAAACTAAACCTTAGCATATAATGCTAAAGGCAGAGCAACAAAGTTAGATGTCAAAGTTAGTGTGGAGGTTGAAGAGGAATAAAGACCCAAAATCAGTATCACAGTGCTTATGCACTGTATCTTTTATTTTTTATTTATATTCCGCTTTTCGCACTTTTTCAGTGCTTCAAAGTGGATTACATTCAGGTACTGGAGGTATTTTCCTATCCCCACAGGGCTTACAATCTAAGGGGGTTATTTACTAAAGCTAGCGCAAGCGAAAAGGGACGTTTCGCGTGCATAGCAAAAAAAAGGGTGGTGTCGGGGCAGCATCTGCCTCATAAGAGGAGGGGTCAGGGCGGACGCCGCGAGGACATTGCGGACAGCGAAAAGGTAAGAACCCTTTTCGCTGCCCATTTCCGCAGAGGTGAGATTGCTGCTGGCTTTGCACCCCCTGTCCCCTGTTAGCATGCGATTCAGGGAGCCCTGCAACATTGGTAAATCTAGTCCTAAGTTTGCACCTGAGACGAAGGAGGGTAAAGTGACTTGCCCAAGGTCACAAGGAGCGAACCCTGGTCTCCTGGTTCTTAGCCCACTGCTCTAACCACTAGGCTACTCCTCCTCCTCTTGTGCATATGCCAGAATTAAAAACAATTTATTAATGAAGACGTAACGAGATGGGAAAAAATTTCTAAAATATTTTACGGAGAAAGGGATTGGAGATGTTGGCATTTAGAGAGTTGAGAAGACTTTTTGAGGAGAAAAGTAAAGAATTTTGTTTTCAGTGTTAGACCACTTGGATATGTAGAATTAATTGTCAACACATAAATTGTAGTTGATAACTTTTTATTGGACTATTTAACAGTGACAAGCTTTCAAGAGTTTATGTAAAAGGTCTTATAACTGCAGCCTCCGATGTAGTAGTTTGGTACAGATAACAAAATCTACATCAATAATTCATTAAACTTTTACATACTGAACTAATATGTTTCGTTAAGACACAGCTATAAACAATCTTAAAATCCAAAACATATTTCTTCATACAGTATAATAGCAAAATAATTAAATCATATAAAAATAATAAAAAACCTCTGCTCCTTAGGCAGGAAATTCCACATAAGCACTGTTGTAATATATATTATTACTATTTTTAAAGAAAATTACCTGTGACAGAGAAATCACGGCTAGAAGAAATAGGCATTAGCAGAGTTTATCCTGGTTCTAATTCTGGCTAAAAGACTGACAATAATCTATTCAGTTCGCTTGATCCTCCTCCCAACTTTCAACCCCAACTTGTCTTGTACCATAAAGATCTATTCTGTGACCCATTCTTTTCAATATTTTTTTGGATATAATTGGACATGGCTATAGTATCGGGGAGTGACAAGGGGTAATCCCACCCATGTGGGGGCTTGGTTTATGTGAGGAGCTTAATTCCGCAATCATATATGTAGTGAGGCGGCAAGATCTCAGCCTTTGTCTTTTCAAAGAAATCTTCAAATTCCGTGTACTGTGGGAGTATTCTCAGCAGTGTTGTAGCCACGGTCATAGGGTGAGGAGTTCCACATGGTCCAGGCAGGAATCCATACAGTCTCGACTCCATTGGGTGAGTTGTAGGGTAGCCCAATCAAAGTGTGGATGATGCTGCTGGAGCCAAAGCAGCCTCAAGATAATGGGGTGAATGGCCCTTGATATCACATGCAGGCTGAGGTTTTTCAGATGCAAGATGCTGGTATGTAGGGTTATAGGTGTGGTGGTTAGAGTAACCTGCCCAGGAAGAGGGTCTCCATAAAATGGAAGAGATTATCAAGGGAGAGGCCCTCTGGACTGTGGGAATGAGGAATTGGTCGAGAAGTTCCTTCAGGATGAAGTTCCTTCCTGAACCTGAATCCACAATTGCCTATGTGGTGAAGAAAGATGGCTCCCTCAGGCCATGCATTGAAAACTATGGCCTGAATGCCATCACAAAGAAAGACCGCTATCCATTACCACTAATAACATAACTCTTCAACTGCCTAAAGGTGAGAAGATTTTCACAAAGCTGGACCTCAGAAGTGCATAGAACCTTATTCGCATCAAGGCTGGTGATGAGTGGAAAACTGCATTTAACACTTGCGATGGAAGCTACGAATATCTAATCATGGCCTTTAGGCTTTGCAATGCCCCAGCAGACTTCCAAAAAATGTTCAACAAGATCTTTCATAAACTACTCTATATCTGTGTGCTCATGTACTTAGATGACATACTGATCTTTTCCCAAATGCTAAGTGCCGACCGCTGAGATGTTCACACCATTCTGTAACATCTGCAAGAGAGCAACCTACATGCCAAATTGGAAAAATGCTTCTTTGAACAAGAGTAACTCCCCTTCCTGGGGAACATTCTCTCTCATGATGGAATTTGCATGGACTCTGCCAAAGTAAAAGCCATCAGAGACCGGGCCCATCTGGTGGGGCTTTGGGCTCTGCAAAGATTCTTGGGTTTTGCTAATTATTATCATCAGTTTATCCCAAGCTACTCCTCCATGGCAACTCCCTTTACTGCTTTACTGCTCTTACCCACAAGGTGCCAACATCAAGGACTGCCCCTCTGAAACCTTAGAGGCATTCCAAAAGTTTTAGAATGCATTTGTGGACGTACCCTGTTGTGTCATTCAGATCCCATGTGGTCCTTTGTTTTAGAAGTTGATGCCTCTACTCTGTGCGTAGGAGCGGTTTTGAGCCAACACACTCTAGAAGGGGTACTTTGTCCATGTTCCTTCTTCTCAATAAATTCTTGCCCATGGAATGTAATTATAGCATCAGAGATTGAGAACTCTTGGCTGTTAAATTAACTCTCAAGGAATGGCGCCATCTACTCAAAGGAGCCCAACACCGTATCACAATTTATACAGATCACAAAAACCTCATACATGTACATCAAGTTTAGTTGCAAAACGCGAGGCAGGCTTGCAGGTCTTTGTTCTTCACTTGCTTCGACTTTGAGCTCCGGTATTGTCCTGCACTCAAGAATCAATGGGGCCAACACCCTCTCTCTCTCCTTTCACACAAAGGATGTCCCAGAACCTCCCAGACACATCATCAATCCCACCAAGATACTTCTGGCTACCATGGTAACCGTCCCTCCAGGGAATATGGTTGTACTTTCCAGACTACATGAGAAAGTATTGAAATAAAACCATGACTCCCATGTTGCAGGTCACCTTGGATGGGCATGAACCCTTGAATTGCTTGAACGACACTACTGGTGGCCCCAAATGAAGCAACATATCAAGGCCTACATTGACTTGTGCTCTATCTCGCACAGCAAAAAATGCTGCATTGCTGACCCTGTGCCCTGTTTCAGTTGTTGCCAGTTGCCAGGGGACCCTGGACCCATTTGTCCATGAACCTGTTTGAACCTCCTACCTTTAAATCACCCATCATAGTTAGCCTTACAGAGATATTGAGATGTCTGGGTACTGTAAGGCTGTAGACTGTTATAGCTCACTGATAGTCATGTGATGCAGCTGTATGTTCGTATGTATGTATTAAGTTTTGTAAGGTTTGGGTGGACCCTTGGACACTGTGGCAGCTGACCACGCCCACGGGGGAATTCCCATGAGGGGCCACAGGTCAGGCTAGCTCTGGAAAACACAAACACAGATTTTATCTTTATTTAGACAATTTGTGAAGCCACCAGAGGTTGCGGTAGTGAGTAGAAGATGGAGCCCGGCTGGACTAGTATTCCTCAGGACGCTGGAACAGCGCCTCCTCCGATATCAGTGCTGTAGTGAAAAGAACTGAGAGAATGAGTACAATAAGACATTCACAGAGTCCCCAGTTTGGAGAAGCCCCGAGATAGGGAGAGCTGGGCTTCGAGGAGCGAGTACCAGATCCCTGGGAGCAGAGACTCGTTGGCAAGTACTCACACAGCAGTTCCAAGTAGGAGATGGCACTGGCGCTGGAACGGAGGCAGGCCCTCGAGGATCGAGTGCCTGGTTCCAGGGAAACAGCTGTGAGGAGTAGATGGTAGTAGTATTCACAGATGGTGTCTGTAGCGAATTCTTCCAAGAAGAAGAGGAGATGGACACAGGCAGAGAGTCAGGGAACATGGACCCTCGAGCAGCGAGTACCGGTTCCTGATAGTGACCTGAAAGAAGCAGAGAGGCCCCCGAGGAGCGGGTACCCCGATAGCAGACAGGAGTCCAATAGCAGTTGGAGGCAGAGTAGCTGGGTACGGAGAGCGAATCCCATCCATAGGAACCCCTTGCTAACTCAACGGCTAGCAAACAAACCTAGGCTTAAATATCCGGGCAGCGTGATGCCATCACAGGGGAACGCCCCTGAGGTTCGCGCCATAGAGGAAATAAGAATGAGGGCCGTGCGGCGTGCACGCCTTAAGGTACCTGAAGAGCATGGCGGGAGGCAGCGCCCAAGCCGGTCCGGGGACGCTGGAGAGGACGGCAGGCAGACGCCATGGCAGCCAGACGTCCACAGGGAGCAGGAGGAGTCACAGAAAAAGAAAGGTAGGCGGAGTGAAGCCATAGGGCAGCGACGATCGCAACATGAATGTACCCAGAAAATATGCAGAGTATTTTGCTTTGAGCAATAGATAGTATTTATTTATTTTTATTTATTTATTGTGTTTATATACTGCTGTTCTGTAGTGAAACACAATGGTTTACAAAGTAAAATAAATAGAAAAACAGTGGTAGGTACATAAAATCAGGCAAAAACAAATAAATGACATCAATAATAAAACAAGCAGATAAACGTAAAACATGAGAAGGTCAAAACATAAAAAGGATTAAAATAAAAAACAGATTAAAATAAATTAAAATCACACAATTAAAATAGGATAAAAGAAAATAATTTAAACTAAAAGAAAAAAGGCCTCAGTTAATAAAAGTCAAATAAAAGAAAGAAGGCCTCAATTAAGATTCCAGTTTCCAACGCATCATGCCAGCCAATATAGAAAGCCATATTTTTAACCATCAGTCTTGTAAGCTAACTTAAAAAACCATGTCTTCAATCCTTTCTTAAAAACAGAAAAGTCTTTTTGCAATCTTAATTCCTCAGGCAGTGAGATCCACAGTTTAGGACCAGCGATTGAAATGGCTCTCACTCTAACTTTGCTCAAGTGAGCAGTTCGAACTGAGGGAACTGTCAAAAAGCCTTTGTTTGCAGATTGTAAATTCCATTGTGGAGTATGTAGATGAATGGCAGTCTGTGCTAGTTTGATCTGTAACCACCCTTAAAGCACATAGGCTGAGCAGTCCTGCGCCAAATAGCTTTACAACGTCACTCCATACGTTTCCGTGGTTTAAAGGTTGCATCCATATGCCTGTCACAACTTGTGGGGAATCAGGAAGAGCTGCTGACCTCTATGCTCTGCCTCATGTGGTGTAAGTCACTTTTACAGTTAGTGGTGTACAGGGCAGGTGTGCTCCTACACTCTCAATGATCTGCTCTGTGTAAATCATTAAGGCTAGAGAAACTGTTGTCAGCTGATGACCTCATGAATCTACAAGCTGCCTCCATAGTACACGGCACACAGTATAGGCCTACTGCTCCAAGAGTTCTCATGTAGTTGCCATGATGGCTGATGGCCATTCTGTGATGTTGTCTTGTCAGTCACACATTTAGTGCCACCTAAGGCCTTGAGGGGCCCATGTCAGTACCTCTGACAAAATAGGTGTCATGTCTGCCTCTAAAAGATGTGTTTTATGAGGCTAGGTACACATAATTATTGCCGAAGAAGGACTGGCAATTCCTTATTGGCAGTTATGGACAAGCTGCCACACTCATCAGTGTTATTTGATGAGAAATATTCCAGGAACATACGCATTGCCTATGTGTAGGTGTACAAAGTGCTGCAAGTAGTCCGTACTCAAAAGATGTGTGTCAGTGTGAGACTCGGTGAATGACGTGCTGTGTTACCCTCTGTCAATCTCTGTCTCTTGGGGTGCTGTTGCACTAGAATGTCCCTCCTTTATCACAGCAATCCATACCCCAGAGCAGGCAGTGTGTGTGTGCATTTATTTTGCACACACTGTTTTTGAGCAGCAGGGATCGAGTATTCCACTCTTGAGAAGGGGCGCCTCTGAAAGTTGACCCTGTGGGCTCCAGTATGCATGGCCTAAGGCCTTGTACGCTAAAATTTCCCCTAGTCTGCTCACTGTTTATACCTAGCGTTGAGAGAGGAGCAGAGGTGTGAAACTTGACAGCATCACACATCAAATATGCAGTCTTTCAAGTGTGCGTATTAGTTGACATTTGCCTTTAATGCACACCGTGCAACCGCTGCCAAGGAAGCTTTTCCTCCTAGTACTTGGAGTTGGCCTAATAGTCCAGTTATTTGGGGATGTGCAGGCTACTCAAAGCTTAAGCTGTCACTGAGGCTTGCCACTTTAGGGAGGGAGGAAGTGGGTGTTAAGAAGCTCTCCACTGAATGTGGGTATGCTGGGATGGCAGGAACATGGAGTGGCAAGGACCACCTAATGGCATCAACGTTGGCTTGATTCAGATGAATAGATTGGATGAGGGTTTATTTACAGCATGTAGTGAGATACCCGGTGCAGGGGATTGTGTGTGTGTATGGGGTTGTTTTGCCTGGCGTCAGTCCTGTTTGAAGGTCTCTTTTTCCAGTCATTGGTCTCCTTAGCCTTTTCTCTGTTGATCATATCATGCACAGTAGACAAAGACGCTGCTACCCCAGGCCGCATCATTGAACACTTACTCTATCCTCTGTATACATTGGCAGGGTAGGGCTACCTTCTTTCTGCCATATGTAGGTCTATAGCTTTCCTGTGCATACATAGCGGTAGTGCGATCATATCTACTGTAGAATCTAGGGGACAGGTTTTGCTTAGCACTTTCAGCTCTTCACTTGTATAGTAACTAACCTTTCCCTTCGACACCGCTGTCTTGTTGAGCCTGTCCACAGGTGAAGAGCCTAGAGGGTTGCTGCTGCTGTTTGGGCCAGGCAGACTTCCGCAGACTGACTGCCATCACTGTAGAGGGCTGCCTTCGGAATCTGGATACTACCTGTAAGGTCATCCTTACCTTACACATATTATACAGATCCCAAGCCATGCCAGTACAGAAGTGCTAGCCAGTCTGTGGAAGGTTGTTTGGTCCAAAGCAGTAGCAGCCCTCTAGGCCTCTGCTATTGGTCTGTAGGCATTCTCGACATGACAATACTCCCTCACTCTTCTTCTCTAGTTGTCATACAGCAGCTGACACACTGTTCCAACTATCAGCAGGTAGACGTCATATTTGGTTTTTTGGGAAATGTACAAATGATTGGATACAGATAGCCTTTGAGTCATGACACAAGTGAGGGGGCCGAAGATCAAGGCTTGTGTGATGACGACTCTAACTTCTCCTTAACACCACATAAGCTCTAGGGGTGTGCATTCGTTTGCAACATATTGGTAATCCGCAACGTATAGGGCCATATTCGTTGTATTCGTGGGGGTCAGGAGGGTCCCCCAAGACTTGCCAAAAGTCCCTGGTGGTCCAGCGGGGGTCCGGGAGCGACCTCCTGCACTCGGGCCATCGGCTGCCAGTAATCAAAATGATGCCAATAGCCTTTGCCCTCATGACGGCGTGAGTGCAGGAGATGGCTCCCGGACCCCCCGCTGGATCACCAGGGAGTTTTGGTAAGTCTTGGGGGGGTCAGGAGGGTGGGGGGTTGTAGTTAATTCAGTTTTAGCCAGGAAACAAATAAGAATGAATGCATGAACGTATTGGGGGCTCCCCTTGCCGAATGCAACGTATCTGCCCCCTGACAAATACGAATACCGAATGCAATGTATGCCGTCCCTCTGCACATCCCTAATAAGCTCTACACATATAAATATACTGTATTGGGCAGTTGGCTACTGTCCATCTTACATATAGGCCCATGTAAGCAGGAATTAGCTAAGAGTATGCAGTGTGAAGAAGGCAACAAGAGGAAATACTGAAGGTCCCCAGTAATAAACTTCTTCTTTATTTCTTGCTGTCTTCCTTAGGAGCATACACTGAGCATTCAGTTGTATGGCCTAGCCTATATGGTCTTGCCTGCTAGATAAGTGGCTACTTGGAATGTGCAAGGGCATTCTAGCATGCAAGGTCATGTGGAGGGTAAACCTTGTACCTAGTGAACCCTTTACACAAAAACCACACAGTGAAAGGAGCCAACCAGGAAGTGTTTTTTTCAAACCTGTGACCACTTTATTGGGGAAGACACGTAGGCCACTGTTTGAAATCAAGTCAAAGTCATAGGTAAACACAATCTGCAAGGCAAGATAGCAAATAGCACAAAACATTGTAATTTATATGCACTACACATTCTGTGTAGATCTGTACATACATTGTTTGAAATGGCATCATTACATATACAGGCTTAGCACCTTATCCTTTTGGCACAATGATGATTACATCAAAGACCATAGAAAGCGGAAGTGGCACCCCCAATAGCTACTGTACAGCTCTAGTGTTGGAGCTGATAGCAGCCTTACTATATGATGGCCAGGAAAAGGCCCCGGACAGTATGTGTTGAAAGAGTGCACTCAAGGGAACAGCCTAAGGGCCAAGGCAGCAGAGTTCAAGTGAAGGCCTCAGACAGTCCATATTGAAAGAGTGCACTCAAGGGAACAGCCTAAGGGCCAAGGCAGCAGAGTTCAAGTGAAGGCAGCACGATCAGGATCAAAGAGCGCAGCATGGAGGCAGGAGGCCCAGGAGAAGACACAGCAGCACAGCAGCATAGAGGCAGCAGTAGAATGAGCCGAGATGAGACATCAGCATCCGGAGCAGGAGATGAGACATGATGAGAAGTGGCAGCAGCTGGACCATGACTGGAGGCCTCATCAAGGAGGATGGAATACGGGCAGAGCATCGAGGAGGGCTTTAGAGTGAGGCTGCTAGACAACAATGACTGACAATAGACTATCACTTCTGCATGCTGGCACAGGAACTCTGTAGTGAGGATGGGCCCAGCAGGATTCTTCCATCTAGCTGGCACAGGAACTCTATAGAGGGGACCACCCAGGAATGTTGGTACAACTCTTCGTATTTGGCATTCAGTGCCACAACCTTTGGTCCTTTATGGCTCCTTGCCACGTCATGGTTTGCCAGTGGGAGGGGGGGGGGCACCTCTTTTGGGGGCCTGCCCCTCAGGCATCTGTCAGCCTGGGGACTGCTGCAGGTTGTAGATTCCAGTGATGCTAGGGAAAACTCAGATGGCTGCTTGGGCATCCTTTGCAGGATCTGCACATCTTAATGCAGTTAGAGAGAGAGCCCTTTCTATAGCTGGCCCAAAATTGTGGAATTCTCTCCCATTTGAGCTACGTTTAGAGGAGAGTATTCAGCCTTTTAAGAAGCAACTAAAAACATGGTTGTGCACACAAGCTTTCAACAATACAGTATGATTCCAAATGACTCCCCCTGTGAACTTGAACATATTTAGTAGATTTTTATTTTTATTAACCCTATTTTGTTAGTTTGATATTGAAAGAATTGTATGTATTTTATTATTTTTAACTGATTATTGTTTAATTATGTTACATTATGTTACATTATTCATAGGGTTCTATTTTATTTTAGTTTATTTTATGATATTTTATTCAATTTTAGGACATGTCATTAAAGAGAGTCCATTGTTTTATTGTAAACCGACTTGAAGTGTACACAATATGTTCGGTATATAAAAATGCTTAAATAAAATAAATAAGGATCTGTGTCAGCACGTTCGTTATGCTATTGACTGCTGCAGCCAGCATCATAATATTCTGCGTGTGTGCGGAAGTCTGATCTCGCAAGATCTGGTTCTGCCTGTTGACAGCCCTCCTGAGGCACACTAGCTCTGCCCATATGTGTTGGAGGTGTACCCTATGCCTCCTTTCCAGCTGCTCGTGCATAGACTCCTCTGTTGGTGGCAGGGATGTTGTTGATGCTGGTGACGGTACTGGTGCTGGTAGTGATGCTGTGATGCTAGTATGGAGTGCAGGAATTTGGGCCTCCAAATGTGGCACAATGGGGCTTCTAGGCTGCTCCTGCCGAGGGTGTGGTGCTTCAGGCTGGCGCTGTGGTGTGCTGGCTTGAGGTTGTGACGATTCTATAGGCTCCCACTCAAGGCTCTGTTCCTTCATGAAGCCAGAGAGGTTGAGGGACACATTGAGTGGGCTGGGTGAACCCAGGGGTTGCAACATCTGCAATGGCTCCTGATCCTGTGGCTGCTGCTGCTGCTCCTCCTCCTCGATCACCTGGGTCTCGGAATCCATCAGGAAGGGCCTGTACAAAAGAGCTGCTGCACTTCTGGTCCCTGGGGCTTCCTGGCTGTGACTGGCAGCTTCGTGGGTGAGAGCTGTGGAAACAAAACATAAGACATAAGTATCAATGGCAGCAAGTATCCTTTCCTCATTTGGCATCAGAGGTGCATTTTGCTTCTTAGGATTTTGAGCATCTTATGCCAAATGATTTGTACATCCGTTGCTGCATGACCATTTACAGGTGAGATGAACTTACTGGCCGCACTTGCGTGGTGTCCAGCCTCTCAGCCATACCCTCAAAGACATCCTCTCCCAGCCTTTGCATGAGGCGCTCCTCCATGGGGTTGAGGACAATGGGACAAGGGGCTCCTCCTCCGGTCCACCGTATATATTTATTTCTGGCCACCACTTTGGCTTTCTACTGCACCTTGATGTCCCGGTACCTGTGGGCCACCTGCTCCCCGCTTTGCTGGACTCCGCTGTGCCTAGACATGCCCTGAGCTATGTTGCATTAGATCTGACCTTTGGATGCCTTTGAGGCATTGGCCGCCTGGTTGCCAAACAGCATGGCATAATGTTCCAGGACCCCTGCAATGACCATCTCATTATCCTGGATGCTGAACTTGGTAGCCCTGAGTTGAGGGCGTCCTGCTGCTTGGCTGCCAGAAGGGGGCATCACTTCTGTTTCCGGAGAGGTGTCCTCCCTTTCCTCACTCTCACGCTCACTCTCCCTCCCACTCCCCTCTCCCTTCCCTTCCTCCGTCCTCCTGCCCCTGCCCTGCCAACTTCCTTCCCCTCTGTCCTCTCTGTCTATCCCTTGCTTGACGTCCTGCACCCTCCATCCTCATATGCCTTCCCCCTTCCCCCTCCCACCTCCTATCTCTTCCCTCCTGCCTATCTCTACTCCTGTCTCTGTCCCTTCTCCTACTCTTCCTTCATATACCACTCTTGCCCTCGTCCTCCCATATTCTCTCCTCCCTCTTCCCCCTCCTCTCCTCTCCCCATGCCTTTCATGCTCAATCCTCCTCACCATAAACACTAGTCCACCCACACTCCTCCACTCCTCCTCACTCCTCCACCACTACTCATCCATTCCTCCTCACTCCTCTATACTCCTCCACCACCACTCCTCCACTCCTCCTCACTCTTCCACACTAAAAGATGGACAGTCTGAACTAACAAACAAAATCATTCACTCCAAGAAAGACAAAAGACCAAGGTAAAGGGAAACAGATGGCAAGAAAAAACAAGACAACTCACTCAGTAATCACTATAAAAACCTCCAACTAGCCACCACCAATACCTACCTACCTTTTCTCTCCAAACTCCTGACAGAACCCTTAAAGAGGCAGCTGCAGGAAGCCGGGATATAAAAACTGAAAAATTAACGCACCAGGCACTAGTTTATGCTAGCCGCGTAAAATGATGTGCCACAAAGTGATTAAATGCGTGACGCACTGACGCAACACACCATGCATTGACACAACACTGCACGCGTTATTTACCTATGTGATGTGGCAGGCTGCAAATTAGCCTAACCCCATCCTTTTTTTATCACGGGTACTATTTTCACTGTATTTAAGGTGATTTGATGAATCTAGGTCTTAGTTCTGGGCCCAATTCCTTGCAACAGTTTGGGGAAATATGTGCAGTTATGTGTTCTTGCATACTTAAACAAGCTTAAAAGTCAAGTTTTTAAATTTTATCAGTGTTTATGCATCATTTGCTTTTATTATTAAACCATAAACTAATATATTCCCATGTCATGTACATTCATTTAAATAATGCAGAAACTGTATTGGGTTACATAGCGTTGAATATTTGTGAGCTGCTGAGTACAGCACCCATTTCTGTTATACAAAACGAGCAGGTCTGAAATTTCTGCTACAAATGTAAACACTCTGCTGGCTGTTTGAAAACTGACTTGCTGGCAAGTGATCAGAACATTTTTATTTTGAAACAAAAAAATCTAGGTTTGTGCTTGGATTCAAGTTAGTTTGGAATTTAAGGCTTTAATCCAGCCAGAAATCAATTTACTTCAGTACAAACTGGCAAAACCAAGAAAACAGCGGTGTAGAGAGTTTGCTAGAGATACTCCTTTTACAAATTAACAAAGGTTTAAAGAGACACATTTTTGGGACTATTTTCTCCTCCTCGACAGGGTGAGAAGAAAAGCAGTTTTTTGTTTTACCAACCTTCCAACAGCCCTATGTGTACAAAATGCCTTGCAGTTACAAGAAAAATGCAGTAATTTATAATGTGATATGATTATTTCTATATACAGTTGCTTGGATTCATTAACATTTGGGGCATAGAGAAATTTCCAACAAAGAGAAGCAAATAAAATATCAGGTATTGTGTTACGAAACAGATCCAGAGGGGGTGCATATCTCTGAGGTTTTGCATAAACCCCTGTTTCTTGAGATTAGAATTATTTCTGCTCAGAGTTGTCCAGTACATTATCCTCATTTCAATATATATGAACCTCATTATTCCTTTTTTGATATTTCTATGCCTCTCATGTGCATTTCTGGAATAGAAACAGAAAGATCACAGTTAGTATGCTTAGATTCTGATGTTAGTGTAGAGGAAAGGCATAAAACCAAGAGTATTGTCCACATTTCAAACTGCAATATTTCTTTTAAATATTTTAAATACTGTTTTTTCTGCACATAATTCCATAGAATAATTAGGAAACAGAAGTTGTTTGTGTCTTTATCATTGAGTGTCTGTGTATATGTGTTTGTGTATGTCAGGAATTGGAAGATGGAAATCAAGGGTCCACATAGAATGTGCATTGAACCTGTCTTGTGTTTTTAAAAATAAGTAAATAAATACATTTGCAACCTTGACTGCCCTGCTGGTGTCTCATTGACCAATGGTGTGAGAGCCGTCCAGTGCTCTCTCTGACTGGTCAGCTAGACTTTATGCTATCACAAACCCTCCAGCAAGGACCCCAACCAGCTAGCCAAGCAGTACCCGCTACCATTTTGGGAGCAATGTTTCAAATTGCCTGTATAATTGCAAAGTACATGTATACTTTTTCCTTGTTCCTTTGCGGCAGATTTTCAAAATGAAACTACCCGTTTAGCTTTTTCTTGAAAAATAGCCAGCATAAAGTATGCATGCTAACAGTGCTTACGCATGTCACACCTGCTATTTGTGTGAGCGGCTTAGAGGGGGCAGGGAGGGAGGAAGGTAAAATAGCATGCTTTGGAAAATGCCAAGTACGCATGCCATTTTTCTTCCCTGACCTAGACACGTTCCTGGCCATGCCTCGTTTTAACCTGGCTAAAAGCACGCATACTGTGGAATTCTGTGCACACTTGTCCACTGGCAGAGGAGAACAGGACAACTCACATAGGTTAAGCTCTATTTTCTTGGTAAATACCTTTGAAAATTATTCGGTTGTTGCTGTAACCCTTTGCTAAGCCATATGGATGAATCTTCATCCCTAGAAACTGCACCTTGATAGCATATAGCAGGGGTTAGCGATTCACTGTGGGGCTCAGAAGAATTCTTAGCAGTATCCACGGACTCACCGCTAACAGCTTGTTCTATTCCTCCGGTCGCATTATCGCTCAGAGCCAGAACTCTCTCCTCCTCCTCTGTGCTCTGGTCTGTTGTTTCCTCAATCGGATCTCATACTCCAACTCCCTTTGCTCGGGTTGGCGTCCCTGACCCGGAAGGGATAACCCCTTCAGCGGTGTTTCCAGGGCACTCCTCTCCCGTCCTTTGCGCCGGCGGTGGTCTAAGATTAGGACTCAGGGAAGCCTCCTCAGTGGATTCGGGCAGTCCTCCCACACGACCCGGTTCGTCTGGCTCCTTGGCTCCTGGAGTTAGTGCAGGTGAGGACAAGTATCGGATGATTTCCTGCTGAATTGGTGAATGTAAGGGTAGAGAGGGGTATACTCTCACCTTACCCTTACATTTAGACGGCATTGTTAGAGGAAAGAAAACAATTTCCAAGACCTGCAGGAGAGCAGCCGTCCACCGCCTCGTCTATGCCGCCATCTTGCCCCTGCAACCTAAACTCTTCGACATTATGGTATTTTCTGATGACAGATATCAACATTGTGACCCATCTTTTGAAATCTTTAACCACAAGAAAGAACCATCTTGATCCATGTAAACTGCACAACACCCAGCCATGACAGCAAAAGTGAATGTATGCCCTGAAAATAGAATCCATATTTCCCAACCAGTGTGCCATCAGACCTGATGAGGTGTGCCATGGAAAAGTCATTTCTGACTGAAAGTCCAGCTGTCAGCACCTTGGAACAACAAGACAAACCTGCAGTGGCTCCTATACGTACAAAAATGCCTTTCAGCCATGTCGAGTTACTAGGTGGGCCTCCTATAGTAGGATAAATAGCTGCTTACTATGATGCCAATCCCAGAGGTTCTCTCTCTCTCTCTGCCTCTCCCTCTCTCCCCCCCCCCTCCTCCTATCCCCAGCCTAAAAATGCCCAAAACATAATTTGTTAAAAAATTGCAGTTTGTGTTATGGGCATATTGCACAGCTTAATGCCAATGATAAAGGTGTAGTTATTTTTGGCCTTAAAACTGCTTCGGATATATTTTAAAAAGATTTTATTGTGAGTTTTTGCCTCTATGGCCAACTTCTTCTCAAATTTTCTCTTAGCCTGTCTTATCAATGTCTTACATTTAACTTGCCAATGCTTATGCTTTATTCTATTTTCTTCTGAAGGATCCTTCTTCCAATTTTTGAATGAAGATCTTTTGGCTAAAATAGCCTCTTTCACTTCACACGTTTTCCCTTCCTTCCACTTTTCTTAATGCATGGAATACATGTGATCTGTGCTTCTAGGATGGTATTTTTTAACAATGTCTATGCCTATTGCACACTTTTTACCTTTATAGCTGCACCTTTCAGTATTTTTCTAACTATTTTTCTTATTTTATCAAAGTTTCCCTTTTGAAAGTTTAACACTACAGTCATGGATTTACATACTCTCCCCCTTCTAGTCATTAATTCAAATTTGATCGTATTATGATCATTATTGCCAAGCGGCCCCACCAACGTTACCTCTCTCACCAAATCCTGTGCTGCACTGAGAATTAGATCTAAAATTGCTCCCTCTCTAGTCGGTTCCTGAACCAATTGCTCCATAAAACTGTCTTTTATTCCATCCAGGAACTTTATCTCTCTAGCATGCCCTCATGTTTCACTTACCCAGTCAATATTGGGGTAATTGAAATCTCCCATTATTATTGCACTACCAGTTTGGTTAGCTTCCCTTAATTTCTCTTAGCATTTCATTGTTTGTCTCACCATTTTCTCCGCTCTGGCATGCACAAGGCACAGCAGCCTCCATTTTCAGCCCACGAAGCCAACAGGACTCCTCCACAGGCTGCAGCTTCTGTTCTTTTCTTCTAGCCTTGCATGCTGGTGCTGCTCCTGCTCCTGCTCCTGGCTGTAGCAATTGAACCTTCTTCTTCCCACTCCCAAAGGCCCATGTGACTCAACTTCCTCTTCTGGGTCCTCACTGGAGGGAAGACCAAGTAGACACAATCATTGCAGGCCTTCCACTGCTGTGACATCCCCAAAACTGTGGCACTCTATGCAGCCACCTATTCCTTTTATTGGCCCTTCACTCTCTCACTCACAAACCCTCCATACAGTTTTGCTTCCTCTCTACTTCCCACCTCTCTAATACCATTTTCCCTTTCCTTCCCTTGCATTCACAACCCCTTCACTTCCCTCCCTTCTCATTCACCCCCTTTCTTTCCATATTCTCACTCACCTGCCTTCACTTCACTCTCCACTTACACTACTTCTTTTCCCATTTACCCCAGTCCCTTTTGTTTTCTCCCTCCTATCTCTTCTCTCTAACCCCCTTCCATCCCATCCATTCTAACTTACTCTCTTCTTTTCCCTTCCCCTCCATTCT
Source organism: Rhinatrema bivittatum (assembly GCF_901001135.1). Taxonomy (NCBI): domain Eukaryota; kingdom Metazoa; phylum Chordata; class Amphibia; order Gymnophiona; family Rhinatrematidae; genus Rhinatrema; species Rhinatrema bivittatum. The sequence goes on along the minus strand of NC_042615.1, from coordinate 270,098,954 downwards.
CTTCCCTCTCATTCACTCACCCACCCCTCCCTCCTATCCATTGTTATTCACCCCTTCCAAATCCCCCTCTTCCATCCCCTCTCACTCACTTTCCCATTCTCTTCCTCTCCCCTTTTCTTCTCTTCTCTTGGTTCCTATTCACTGCCCCTCCCTTCCTCACAGATTTCATCAACCCTCTCCATGGGTCATCTTCTTCTGGCCCGCAGGGCCTGGGATGGCTGTGGGATCATCTTCCTGTCTGTGGGGCATGGGATTCTCTGCGGGCAGTTCATCATGCTGTGTTGGCCATGGGATCCTCTTCCTGCCTATGGACGTTACATCTTTCTGCACGAATCATGATGTCATCAGTTGGCGGTTCCACTACCTCTGAGGTCCTGTTTCTGCCTGCGGGGCCTGGAATCCCTGCTGGCATGATGTCTTCCTATGCCACCACCTCTGAGGTCATCTTCCTACCCATGGGGCCTGGGAATCCCTGCGGATAAGACATCTTCCTACGCCATTGCTGCCACTGACACTGAGATCCTGTTCCTGTCCTTGGGGCCTAGGAATCCCCGTGGACATGACATCTATATGCACTAACATGTGATGTCATCATTTACAGTGGCAACATTTAAGTCTTCTTTCTGCCCGTGGGGTGTGGAAACCCCACAGGTATGTTGTCATTCCATGCCACTGTCATAGATTTGAATGCAAGATGAGGCAACCACTGCAGGGGTGTTTTGGGGGGAATTTGCTGCCTAATGATAGAGACACCTCTCTCTTTTTATGTGTGTAAATATATATATATATATAGATAGATTAGATAGATATAGATATTTATTTAAGAAAGCCTTCCTAGACCCCAACTGAACCTTTAACTCACCATTAACCAACTTTCTGACCTTACCTTAACATGATAAACATCATCATGGTTATATTCAATTACTTAGTAAATACCACAAATTTGTAAATTAGTTCCTTCTGTTAATTTCCTATCGACTTTTCACTGCTCCCAGTTGTGTATTTCCCTGTTTTATTGTAACTGCAATATTTATTGAAACTGAAATGTTCTTCGTTACGCACCTGTTTTGTTATTGTTTATTCTTCGTACACCCCCTTTGTTAACTGTAAACCGGCATGATGTGAAACCTTTCGCGAATGCCGGTATAGAAAAACACAAAATAAATAAATAAATATTATATATATATATATTTTTTTTTTATCTTTTATTGCTTTACCTGTAGAATTTCTGTCATGGGTCATTGTTGACAGAAGATGATTCTTATCTAATGATGACTTAGGTTTTTCTCCAGTACTACTCAGCTTGTCTCATTAATCTCTTCAACTGACTTATCTCTGATATATAGCAAAGAATTAATCTTTTGTTACTGGCAATTCTGTTTATCAGAGGGGAGAGTGAGTTTAGGATATCAGAAAGTGCTTGATTCCAAGAATGAACCATATTTCTACAGTTATTTTCAAATAATGAATCAGCTTGTTTATGCCAGAGAACTTCACATTTTGAAGAACCTTGCTTCTCAGCTAATTTTAATTTTGATTATAGTAGAAAGCTGATAGCTGCTTAGGAGAGCATGGTTTGGAATGAGGGCTTCTAACTTTGTGGGGAGACTCATTAGAGATTGTGCATTGTGCCGGCGATCGTTTCTGCTTTCGTTTTCGTGTAGCCGCGGGAAAAGTTCGTATTCTCGCAGTTCGGTATTTTTTTTTTTATGGCGAATCGTTTCCGGGTTAGTGCGCACAAACGGGAGTTAGTGCGTGCTAGCTCCCATTAGTGCGCGCTAACATAAAACCTTTAGTGCGCGCTAACTCCCGTTAGTGCACACTAAACCGAAAAATTGATTTTTCCTGAAAATTCATGGAAAATGTGATTGTTTATTAGTTTTACTGATACATGACGAATTAGGAAATATTGTACGATATTTTAATTCATCAAAAAAACCAATGCACATCCCTACTCATTATTGCCCTCATTAGCTAATACTTTTCAAACTATTTCTTTGAGGGCAAAAAGCACTGCCTGTGCAGTCACCACAATCCCACCAGTCTAAGGTGCAGGAACATGGGAAGTCTTGCCTAACAAATCTGCTTCATTTTTTTGAAGGGGTTAATAAACATGTGGATAAAGGTGAACCGGTAGATGTAGTGTACTTGGATTTTCAGAAAGCATTTGACAAAGTCCCTCATGAGAGGCTTCTACGAAAACTAAAAAGTCATGGGATAGGAGTTGATGTCCTTTCGTGGATTACAAACTGGTTAAAAGACAGGAAACAGAGAGTAGGATTAAATGGTCAATTTTCTCAGTGGAAAAGGGTAAACAGTGGAGTGCCTCAGGGATCTGTACTTGGACCGGTGCTTTTCAATATATATATAAATGATCTGGAAAGGAATACGACAAGTGAGGTTATCAAATTTGTGGATGATACAAAATTATTCAGAGTAGTTAAATCACAAGCATACTGTGATACATTACAGGAGGACCTTGCAAGACTAGAAGATTGGGCATCCAAATGGCAGATGAAATTTAATGTGGACAAGTGCAAGGTGTTGCATATAGGGAAAAATAACCCTTGCTGTAGTTACACAATGTTAGATTCCATATTAGGAGCTACCACCCAGGAAAAAGATCTAGGCATCAGAGTGGATAATACTTTAAAATTGTCGGCTCAGTGTGCTACAGCAGTCAGAAAAGCAAATAGAATGTTAAGAATTATTAGAAAGGGAATGGTTAATAGAACGGAAAATGTCATAATGCCTCTGTATCGCTCCATGGTGAGACCGCACCTTGAATACTGTGTACAATTCTGGTTGCCACATTTCAAAAAAGATATAGTTGCGATGGAGAAGGTACAGAGAAGGGCAACCAAAATGATAAAGGGATGGAACAGCTCCCCTATGAGGAAAGGCTGAAGAGGTTAGGGCTGTTCAGCTTGGAGAAGAGACGGCTGAGGGGGGATATGATAGAGGTCTTTAAGATCATGAGAGGTCTTGAACGAGTAGATGTGACTCGGTTATTTACACTTTCGAATAATAGAAGGACTAGGGGGCATTCCATGAAGTTAGCAAGTAACACATTTAAGACTAATCATAGAAAATTATTTTTCACTCAACACACAATAAAGCTCTGGAATTTGTTGCCAGAGGATGTGGTTAGTGCAGTTAGTGTAGCTGGGTTCAAAAAAGTTTGGATAAGTTCTTGGAGGAGAAGTCCATTAATGGCTATTAATCAATTTTACTTAGGGAATAGCCACTACTATTAATTGCATCAGTAGCATGGGATCTTCTTAGTGTTTGGGTAATTACTAGGTTCTTGTGGCCTGGTTTTGGCCTCTGTTGGAAACAGGATGCTGGGCTTGATGGACCCTTGATCTGACCCAGCATGGCAATTTCTTAAGTTCTTATGTTCTTATGGGATAAACGCACCATTCAGCTGTTAACCTTAAAAAATAAATTGCAAAGATAAAACATAAATCATTAGTGTAGAATTTTTCTTTAAATGACTTAATGAGATGTTTCCTCTGCTGGGGACAGAAAATAACATATAATATAAAGATGCAAGAAGTTGTATGATTAGTTTATTTACATAGAAAATTCTAGGGCCTTTCTGACTCCACCTAGCTGATGGAAAAATTCTAGGATGTGAAATATTATAAGATAAATGTCCATAAAGAACTAGTAGTTCTGCAAATTAACAATATTATTTATGTATCACTTTCTGCTTCTACCCTTATCTATTGTGACAGATAATCTCTAATCAAGACTTTGTGAGAGAATAGTCATAGCTTCTACTGTTCTCTGACTGGACATCTCTGCTTTGCAACCAAAAATAATTGTAGCAAGTTATTACTTTACATACAGTAAGAAGCAGCTTATGCAAGGCACCACAAGATTTTAAAAGTATCAGCAGTGATTAAGATATGCTGTTTAGTTTCAGTGATAAAAATGTTAATAGTCTTCTTGACTTAGTAATCAACACATGCTATTAGCAGTTAAAAACAGCAGAAATGTTTAGGGTAAGATTTTCATTAATTAAGTCTTTCTCTTTCTTAATTTAGGTTATGTTCCCTTTGGGACACCAATAGTAAGTATCTTAATGACTTCACTACATGTATATTAGCATTGCATTATGAAAAGTGGAACTGTGTACTACATTCCAGTGTGTTTTTAATGTGAAGTCTGGTCTTGTAGTTAGAGAGGGTGATAGGACTTGGGTTTTAGCTGTGACACAACTACTGAGTCTGTGTAAATTGTTCATATCTAATTCCTCAGTTTACCCAGTTAGAATTGTGCAATAACATTGTTCACTTATTTAGACACTGTTGTACAGTTTCCATAATGAAATCAGTTGCTCTGGCATACACATTTTTGAGGTCTTATGGCTTCTAAGAAAGGTGTGAGTCCACGATCCAAAAAATAGAGCACCCCAGTTACTCCAGTTATTAAACATCCATATCAATAAGAAGGAGTACCAAACTTCAAAGAATACATTTCCAAAAACATTTTTCAAAAATAATTAAAAACCACTGAATGTGGGATCAGAGTTATCTCAGTGCCTAATCTCAATCTAAGAACCTTTTGCCATGCAATGGGCTTTAGATTGAATCTTGCATGGCACTACTACAATTATTTACCACCAAAAGGAATTTTTTTAATCTTTTGAAAAAACTTTATTATAAGAATAATTTTTAAAAATCAAAAACTTATCTGAAGAGCTTCTTTCAAATGTTAGGAAAATGGCCACCGTCAGCAATATTTAGATAACAAAACAATGTCTGCATCAGGAGGAATCTTATAAATATACTTTCTTTTTTCAGCAATAGTGTTTTAATTATTTTTTTAAAAGTGTTTTTGAAAAAGCTTGCTTTGATTTTGGTGCTTATTATGGTTTGTAAGAAAACTGCATATCTCACACATTCAAATTGATTTATGCAATATGCAGTGTCATTAACGATAACATGGACTAATCAAATTCATTTTGCTGATCAGTGCCTTGTTGCATTCTTTTTCAAAGTATGTTATGTCTTTCATAGGTACAAATGGGAAGTCAGTCTGATTACCTGGTAAAATGTGTCCAAAACATATACTAGCTATGGATATATATCTTTAGGTTTAGGGTTTCTTTTTGCATTTTTTTTTGTTCTTTTCTACTAATATTCTTTGCACTCAGTTATGTCTTTTAGGGAGTCATTTTCTATGCGGATCACACACGATAAGGGACGTTTCGCATGCGAAAAGACCCTTATCACGTGCGATACCAAGTTCGGGGTGGAGTCAGGGCGGCATCAGCCCCGGAAGAGGAGGAGTCAGGGCGGCACCGGGGCCGACGCTGCGAAGACTTCGTCGATAGCAAAAGGTACGCACCTTTATCGCTGCCAGTTTCACGCCGAATAACTATACCTTTTATGGTGTAGTTATTCGGTGCGACCCCGGTAGCGATCGCATCGCGGAGGTGCAATCGCTGCCGGCTGGCGCAGGACCGCCCCCCACTTCGCCCCCCGCTCCCCGTTACCGCGGGATCGGAATTCAAAGAGCCCGGCGGTATTAGTAAATCCAGCTCTTAGTGACATAATTACTAACCTTGCTTATGTGAAAGCAGAGACTATTGTATTCTGAGCAGGACAGCGGCATTGGATCCTTTTGAATGTCTCTGTCCACTAGCTTATTTTCTAGCTTTACTTAATAACTAAACCAGTCAGCCCATGAGACTGCTGCATCATCTGCAGCTCTTGGTGAACATGGCAGCTAGACTCTTAACAGGGTCTGAATTTAGAGATCATATTATACTGGTTCTAAATGAGCATCACCGGTTACCAGATTGTTCAGGATCGAATTCAAGGTCCTTTCCATTGTTTATAAATGCATCTATCCTGGTGCATTATTTACCCCTGCGATCACTATGATCCTCACAACAAAGGCTGTTATGGATCTACTACCATTTGTGATTGAGCATGAATTCGCTCATCACTCTACTTTTGTGTATTCTCCCCCTCGAATGTGGAATGCTCTTCCTCTAGATATTTGCTCATAGCTTCATTTCCTAGCCTTTAGGAAAATGTTAAAGCCCTGAATAATCATTCAGGCCTTTCCTGGCTAAATAATTGGGTTTTTTTTTAGTATACTGGATACAGTTGCTGCTTTAAAATTTTTCATTGCACTGTATTTGTATTATTGCATTATTATTATGTTGGGTTTTTTTTTTTTTGCACTATGAGAGTCATTTTCAAACAGCCCACATAGCGGTAAAGTGTGCTGCGATTCATCTTATTCTTAAAAAAGAAAACCTTGACCCTTTAGTTGTTAACCACTATTGACCTGTTTCTAATCTTCCCTTCATTAGCAAATTGATCAAGAAAATAATGGCTATGCATCTCCAGTTTTCTAGAGAAAACAAATGCTTATCATACTTGGCAGTCTGGCTTTAGATGTAATAATAGCAGTGAAACAGAATTTAATGTCTTAATGAACTGGGTTAGAGCCAAGGCCGAAGGCAGAAAAAAATGCATTAATATTTTTTATCGACATGAGTGTGGCTTCGACACTGTTGCTCATCAGATCTTATTGTTTCATTTGCAAGAACTGGGTGTTGAAGTACAGCATTATCTTGATTCCAGTCTTTCCTTTCAAGTTAAGTGGGGTTCACAGTGGTCTAAACCAGTGATTCCCAACCTTTTTTGTTTCGTGGCACACCTTGAACAGAGATCACTTCATTGTGGCATACCATCCACTTTTCCATCATCACTTTCTCTTCTCTTTTCTCTCTCCCCTTATCCCTTGGCATCATCATCTTCTCCTTCCCTCTTCCCCCAGCATCATAATCATGCCTCTCCCCTGGCATCATCATCTTCTCTTCCCTCTCCCCCACCACCCTGGCATTATCATCATCACCTTCCCTCTCCCGTCATATCTTCTCCCTCTCTCGTATTATCATCACCTTCCCTCTTCCTCACTCCTTGGCATCAACTTCACCTTCTCTTTCTACCTCCTCACCCCTGGCATCATCATCATTACCTTCCCATTCCTTCTATCCCTCTCCCTCACTCCCTGGCATCATCGCCTTCCCTCTCCCTCTCCTTCTCCCACCCCCTATCATCATCACCTTCTCTCTCCTACCACCTCTTCCTCCACTCTTGCATCATCATCACCTTCCCTCTCCTTCCACCATTCTACTACACCCATTGGCATCATCACCTTCTCTCTCCACCTCCTCACCCCTGACATCATCACCACCACTACTTTCCCTTTCCTTCTACCCCTCTCCCCCACCCCCTAGTATCATCATCATCTTCTATCTCCCTCATCCTCACTTCTGGTATCATCATAATCACCTTCCCTCTCCATCCATCCCTCTTCCCCATCCCCTGGCATCATGCTGTCAATGTATAGTTAAACCATCACGTAACCACTATTCTTAATTCACTTTATATGAAAGCTCTTACGTTTTTCTGCAAAAATAAGAATCCCATATCTTATTTATCCTAACAGTTCAATGTAAACCAATGTGATATTTCGATCGCATGTCGGTATATAAAAAAACAAATAAATAAAAAATAAAATCATAATTACCTTCCCTCTCCTCCCAAGCATCATCGCCACCTCTTTTCCACTTACATCATCCCCTTACATCATCATCACCTTCCCTATTCCTCTTCTCCTCACCCCAGTATCATCTCCTTCTCTCTGCCTCTTCCTTCTGCCTCACCCCTTGGCATCATCATCCTCCTTCCCTCTCCCTCTATCCCTCTCCCCCAGCCCCAGGCATCATCATCATCATCATCATCACCTTCCACCACCTCTTCCCCATGCCTTGGCATCCTCATCACCTTCCCTCTGTCTCTTCTCCTCACCCTCGGCATCATCTCCTTCTCTCTGTCTCATTCTTACCCCTCACTCCTTGACATCATCATGACCTTCCCTCTCCCTCTATCCCTCTCCCCCATCCCCAGGTATCATCATCACCTTCCACCACCTTTTCCCCATCCCTTGGCATCATCATCACCTTCCCTCTCCCTCTTCTTCTCCTCACGCCCGGCATCATCTCCTTCCTTCTGCCTCACCCCTTTCCCTCATCCCAGGCATCATAATCACCTTCCACCACATTTTCCCCATCTCTTCACTTCATCATCTTCCCTCTCCCTTCACCCCATTATCATCACCTTCCCTCTGCCCTTGACATCATCTCCTTCCCTCTGCCTTCACCCCTCTCCCTCACCCCTTGGCATTATCATCACCTTCCCTCTGCCCCAACCCTCTCCCTCCATCCCCTTGCATCATCTCCTTCCCTCTTCCTTCACCCCTCTCCCTCATCCCTTGCATAATCAATTTCCCTTTCTCTCTATCCCCTGGCATCATTGCTTTCTCTTTCCTCTCCCTCCACTCCCCATGCCAGTCACCTTCTATTCCCTTTCCCTTCAACCCTGGCATAACTTTCCCTCTCCCTCTCTTTCTGGTATCATTATCATCATCATCTTCCCTCTCCCTCACCCCCTGGCATCATCACCTTCTCTCTCTTTCCACTCCTCACCCCCTGATATCATCATCAATCTTCCATTTCCCCCACCCTGGCATCACCTTCCCTCAACCATCACCTTCCCTTTACTTCCACATTTCCTCCCCACCCCTTGAATCATCATCATCTTTCCTCTCCCTACACTCATCTCCCAACCCCTGGCATCATCAACTTTCTGTGCCCCGTCTCCTGGCATCATCACCTTCCTTCCCTCTCTGCCAACACACTTTGGCACTTTCATCTGTCCCTTTTCCAACTCCACCCGCAATCTGTGAACAGCAAAAGTCTGGGAGCAGGCTTACCAAGTGCTCTTTCCTTTGCCAGCCTCTCTCTGCAATCTGAACTGCATGTGGCTGGCAGGTCTCACAAGCCTACAGAGTCCTGTGAAGTTTCTGTTGCAGAGGAGAACCAGCAGAGGGGAAACAGGAACAGCTGCCAATAAGTGCTGATCTCTAACGACCCTGCTGATAGGAGGACATTCTGCAGGCCAGGAGGGAAACAGGAATGAGACTGCAGCTGTGGCACACCTGCACTCCAGCCATAGAACACTAATGTGCTGTAGCACACCGGTTTGGAATGCTGGTCTAAACCAAGGCCTTTATGATGTGGAGTTCCATAGGGATCCGTACTTGCTATTCAGTCTGTACTCATCAGTGTTATTATCCATCTGGAGACCAATGACCTTGCTAGAAACAATGCCCATAAAGTTCAGAAAGATTTCCAAAACCTAGGGAAAAAGATTAGATACATGGCAAAGACTATTGCCTTTTAAGAAGTATTACCTGTTCATGGAAAGGAAAAGGAAAGTTCATGTCATATAGATAACTTCAATGCCTGGCTCAAAATCTGGTGTAAAGAATGTGGATTTGGAGGCTGGGGCCATATATGGAGCAATAAAAGATTATAAGGTAATGATGGCCTACATTTGTCAATGGACCAACAAAGCAGGAGGGTAGGCTATCTAAGAAAGCCATTGAGGCAAAAATATGGATTAGACGCCGAAAGATAGTCCAAGTATGACCTTTATTTGATTGGAGAGACAAACTTTGTAAATGTGCCCGACTCAGGCCGAGTTTCGCCCCACATGGGGCTGCCTCAGGGGCTAAAAACAACAAATAAACAAAATGAACAGTACAGGACATACGAACGAATATCAAATAAAATAAAAATTTTGTTTCTAAAAAGGTAACACTTAGAAACAGAATGTCATCAATGACACTAATACTAAAATCGAAGCGGTAAAACATAGTGAATTAGGGGACAAAAGATACAGTGACATATCATGACTTTACCTGTGTGTAGATGATATCAATATGTTTGAGTGAGCACTCTTAAAATATGTGCACAAATTTTCAGGTAGTCTGGTGGTCTGCAAATGATGCATAGAATTAGAATAAAAAAAATAAAATTTATTTATTTATTTATTGATTAAAATTTATTTATTGATTAAAGTTTATTGATTAAAATGATTAAACGCAAGCCTATTTAAAATATCATTGACTGATAAAAATAAATAAAAATAATAATGATTAAACGCAAGCCTATTTAAAATATCATTGACTGATAAAAATAAATAAAAATAATAATGAGCATAAAAGTAAAGAATAAAATAAAAACATGGGTTGCTAAAAAAAAAAAAAGGGATACAAACATAGTTAAAAATGTGAACAATAGTACTACAGGGCTCTACAACTGAAATACTAGAACTTATTCAAAATATAAATGTTAAAAACAGGTAAAAAAAATCAACCAAATGTCATATTATAAAAGGCTTTGTAGCCACAAAAAATCTAATTAAAACAGAACTGCACTAAAAGGGATCAAGGTAGTCCCGCTCTCGTTTATGCATGGGTGCTAGTGGCGCCGAAAATTTCTATATTAAGTTAAGCAGACCGCGGGCCACCCACAAAATGACATCAGATGCTGGCAAGTATTTAAAGCCGGCGTCTTCTTCCTCTAATCGCCTTGCAACGAGGTTCCTCTACTTGAGTGGCTAGTTGCGTTCCTGCGGATCCTGTGCTGGTTCCAGTCCTTGCTGAACCTGTTCCTGTTCCTGGTGTTCCTGCTCCTGGTGTTCCTGCTCCAGCTCCTAGTGTTCCTGCTCCTACTCCCGGTATCCTGATCCTGTTCCGGCTTTTCCTGCTTCCAGCTTCCGCTGTTCCTGATGACCCTTGTTTGGTTTCTCTGGCTTGTGACCCCGGCTTGCTTCTGGATTCCGTTCTTGCCACCTGCCTACTTCTTCACCGCAGAGTGCTCTCCTCTTCTACCATCTCACTCCGCTAGGCCGGCCTAAGGGTCCACTGCTACGTCCGCAACAGTTTGCAAGGCCATGGACCCGGCGGACCTGTCAGGCCTCCAGGCCATTCCTGGTATGGCCCAATGTTTACAGCAACAGCAACATTGCCTGGACGTACTTGCGGCTACCATGGAACGATTGGCCAATCGTTTGGACGCAGTGCCCCTGGAAGCTCCTCAGGTTCCGTTACCCATGCCGGTGGTAAGCGTCAATACACCTACTCAGCTGTCTGCACTTTCTCGCTATTCCGGGGAGGCCAAGGCCTGCTGTGGTTTCCTGAACCAATGTTACATCAGGTTCTCGTTATTGCCTAATCAGTTCCCAACCGATTCCGTGAACTTGGCCTACACCCTGTCCTTGCTTGATGGGAAGGCGTTATCTTGGGCCTCTCCCATGTGGGAGCGGAACGATCTTCTGCTAAACAGTTTGCCACAGTTCGTGACCAGCTTTAAGCAGGCCTTTGATGAACCTGCATGACTAGCTACCGCCACTTCAGAGCTGCTACAATTGAGAAAGGGGTCTCGCTCCTTACGGACTATGCTATCAAATTCCGTACACTCGCTCTTGAGGTTAGGTGGCGAGAGGACAGCCTTCGAGGCTTCTTCCTGGAAGGGCTAGCGGCACAAATCAAGGATGAGCTAGCAGCCCGTGATATTCCAGATGACCTCAATGAATTAATTGACTTGGCTGGAAGAATTGATCGTCGCTTGCAACAGCGGGCTAAGGAGAACCACCCATTTCGACACGCTGTGCCTCTTGCACCCGCATTCTCTAGACCCATGACTCCGGCACCCAGTCAAGGACCGGCACATTCAGAAGCGTCCTTTGAAGAGCCCATGCAGTTGGGGCGTACTCCATTGTCGGCAGAGGAGCAACGACGCTGTCGTACTTTGGGTCTCTGTCTCTGCTGCGGGGTGAAGGGTCACTTCCTGGCCCAGTGTAAGGAGCGTCTGGAAAACACCAGAGCCTAGGAGGTTCCGAGGAGCTACTCCTAGGTTGTGTTACTTCTGCTCCTCAATGTACAGTACCTATCACGCTGGAATATCCTGACGGAGCCTTTGAGACCCTCGCCTTCATTGACTCCGGAGCAGGCAGGAATTTTATTTTGAGTGACCTCGTACAACAGTTATGAATCCCCGTTCTTCCACATAAGACTCCACTACGAATTACCTCCATCTGAGGAATACTCCTTCCAGGGAGTATCTCCGCCTCTACTGTGCCTCTCACCCTCCACACCGGGATTCTGCATTCTGAAAGGATTTCCTTCTTGATTCTAGAGAAAGCCGTCCACCCAGTGGTACTTGGACTACCATGGTTACAGCAACATTCTCCAGTTATTCATTGGGACACTCTGCAGATCGCGGAGTGGAGCCCCTTTTGCTTCAGTAACTGCCTCAACATTCCTTGTGCACCCAGCATTCGTCTTCTGCACGCTTTCATTGTGCCCCCGGCGGTCTATGCAGACTTTGCAGACGTCTTTTCTAAAAGGAGGGCGGAGATCCTCCCACAACATCGCCCCTTCGATTGCGCTTTAGAACTGGTACCAGGAGCCACGCCACCTCACGGGAGGGTATATCCTTTATCTCTGCCCGGTCCCGAGCTATGTCAGAGTACATAGCTGAAAACCTTGCTAAAGGATTCATTCGACCCTCGAAGTCACCGGCAGGGGCAGGCTTTTTCTTTGTAGGGAAAAAGGATGGCTCCCTAAGACCCTGCATCGACTATAGAGGCCTTAACACCATTACCAAATGTGATCGCTATCCCTTCCATTGATCCCTGAACTCCTAGACAGGTTACAGGGGGCCAAGATATTCACCAAACTAGATGTGCGGGGTGCCTACAACTTGGTTCGGATTCATCCTGGTGATGAGAGGAAGACTGCCTTTAACACCAGGGACGGGCACTATGAGTACCTCGTTATGCCATTTGGTTTGTGCAATGCCCCAGCAGTCTTCCAACACTTAATGAACGAAGTACTTCGTGATCTCCTTCACTCTTCAGTTATTGTGTACATGGATGATGTGCTAATCTATTCTCGGGACTTGGATTCACATTGACAACACGTAAGGCAAGTTCTTCAGATCCTCAGAGACAATCATTTGTATGCCAAGTTAGAGAAATGTATGTTCGAGGAGGAGTCTCTTCCTTTTCTGGGGTACATAGTTTCTGCAACAAGGTTCCAGATGGATCCCGGGAAAGTAGCAGCTATTAAGGACTGGCCGCGTCCAAGAGGGTTGAAGGCTTTGCAGCGTTTTTTGGGTTTTGCAAACTTCTATAGACACTTCATTCCACACTACTCTTCCAAAGTGGCACCCCTCACCGCTCTTACTAGAAAGGGAGCTGACGCTGTGGAATGGCCGGAGATGGCCTGCCAGGCTTTCGAAAACCTCAAGGAGGACTTTGTGCAAGACATTTGCCTACGTCATCCAGACCCTCTTCACCCGTTCATAGTGGAGGTGGATGCATCCAACATTGCTGTGGGAGCTGTGCTAAGCCAGAGCACTACTTCAGGGAAACTACTACCGTGCTCATACTTCTCTAAAAAGTGCTCTCCATCTGAATGTAATTACAGCATAGGGGATAAAGAACTTTTAGCGATCAAGTTAGCATTTGAAGAGTGGAGACAATGGTTGGAGGGGCTGCACATCCCATTACAGTCTTCACGGACCATAAGAACTTGGAGTTCCTCTGCCAAGCGCAATGCTTAAACCCCAGGCAAGCTCGCTGGTCATTGTTTTTCAACCGGTTCAACTTCGTGCTCAGCTACAAACCTGCATTCAAGAATGTGCGAGCGGATGCTTTATCCCGTACTACAGAGCAGGAGGAGGAGGGGGAGCATCCCCAGTATATCCTAGACCCTGCAAGGGTAATCTTGTCCAGTACTTCGGTAATCCCTATCGGAAGAACAGTGGTGCCACGACATGCACGAAGGAGAGCTCTAGTTTGGGCTCACGAATCCTTTACGGGTGGCCATGCTGGCCGCGAAAGAACACCTGACTTGCTCAACCATTTTTACTGGTGGCCCACTATAAGACAGGACGTCCGCGCCTATGTTAGCTCATGTCCCATATGCACAAGACAAAAACCGCGAGTGGGTAGGCCGTGGGGGTTGCTACAACCATTACCCATACCTACTGAGCCCTGGACACACATCGCCACAGATTTTGTGATGGATCTGCCTGCTTCTGAAGGAAACACTGTCATCTGGGTAACTGTGGATCGCTTCTCCAAGATGGCTCATTTTGTCCCACTTCCCAAGCTGCCATCTGTATCAGAACTCGCTCAGCTCTTTGCACTACATATCTTCCGTATCCATGGTCTCCCACAAGATATAGTGTCTGATCGGGGGCCCCAGTTTATGGCCCACTACTGGAGAGCGTTGTGTAAACAATTTGATGTGCAGCTTAGTTTGTCTTCAGCCTTCCATCCACAAAGTAATGGACAGACAGAGCGCACTAATCGCTCTTTAAAGACTTTTCTCCGAACATTTGCCAATGAAAGGCAGAACAACTGGATGAGTCTACTACCTCTGGCTGAGTTCTCTTACAACAATCACACCCATTCGGTGACGGGTAAATCCTCGTTCCTAACAGTGTTTGGTAAACAACTCAAACCACCACTGCCTCTGCTAATGCCCAGTATCTCGCCAGCGGTTCAACTGTCAACAACTGCACAATCTCTGGCTCTCCATCTAGGACAAGCTCACTAAAGCAGCAAGTACTGCCAAGAAATGGGCGGACCTGCACCGGTCTTCCTCCATGATGACCGGGTTTGGCTCAGCACCAAAAACATACATCTTCGAGTCCCATTCCGAAGATTGGCTCCACGGTTTTGTGGACCATTCCGTGTGGCGGAGAGAGTGGGATTGGTATCCTATTGGTTACGCCTTCCTTCTTCCATGTGCATTCATAATGTGTTCCACATCTCTCTGTTAAAACCTCTCGTTCTCTCAAGATATCACCCTAAGGTTCCAGAGCCTGCGGACATGTCCGTGCACTCCGATCCCATCTATCAAGTTCGTGAAGTTCTCGATGTCCATTTTCACCAGCGACGATGGGAGTACCTGCTGGCCTGGGAGGGCTGTGGTCCTGAGGACAACACCTGGGAACCTGCTCGTCACATCTTGGACAAATCCCTGCTTCATCAATTCCATCTCAGTTATCCCGGTAAACCTGGTCCTTCCAAGAGTGGGCACAAGAGGGGGGGTACTGTTGCGGCCCCGGTCGCAAGGCTTGCGACCGGGTCCTTACCTCCGGCTCCGTGGCGGCAATGTCGGGGCTCTCAAGGGCGTCTATGTCTGCCCTGGCCTCCCGGGCGGTTGGCTGCGGGGCGCACAGCTCGTTGGGCCTGCTCAGGCCTTCTCCACGAGGGAGATGCCACCGAGCCCTGGAACCTGGCTCCTCCCCCTCTGGGCATGCACGCCCGCGAGGAGGCCCGATTTAAAGGGCTTTTCCCGCCAGACCGCGGGCTGCCCACAAAATGACGTCAGATGCCGGCAAGTATTTAAAGCCGGCGTCTACTTCCTCTAATCGCCTTGCAACGAGGTTCCTCTGCTTGAGTGGCTAGTTGCGTTCCTGCGGATCCTGTGCTGGTTCCAGTCCTTGCTGAACCTGTTCCTGTTCCTGGTGTTCCTGCTCCTGGTGTTCCTGCTCCAGCTCCTAGTGTTCCTGCTCCTGCTCCCAGTATCTTGATCCTGTTCCGGCTTTTCCTGCTTCCAGCTTCCGCTGTTCCTGACAACCCTTGTTTGGTTTCTCTGGCTTGTGACCCCGGCTTGCTTCTGGATTCCGTTCTTGCCACCTGCCTCGACCTTGGACAGTTTCATCATCATCATCCGCACCTTCGATCTCCTAAGTCCCAGCAGTCTGGGACCTCATGAGCTCCTTTCGGGGGGTCCTCAGGCTTCCAGGGTGAATCGATTATTTACTCTTTCAAAAAATACAAAGACCAGGGTACATTCCATGAAGTTAGTAAGTAGCACATTCAAAACAAAGCAGAGAAAATTATTTTTCACTCAATGCACAATTAAGTTCTGGAATTCATTGCCAGAGGATGTGATTAAGGCAGTTAGAATACCTGGGTTTAAAAAAGGTTTGGACAACTTTCTGGAGAAGAAATCAATAAACTGTTTTTAGACAAGTAGACTTAAGAAATAGACACTACTTATCGCTGCTCAATAGCAGCATAGGATCTATTTTACTGTTTGAGATCTTGCCAAGTACTTGTGACCTGGATTGGCCAATGTTGGAAACAGAATATTGGGCTTGATGGACCCTCAGTCTGACCTAGTATAACAAATTCTTATGTTCTTAAGGTCTTAACTTGAGCACTAGTTTTTTTAAGAGGTGGGGATAACTCCAACCCCTATCCTCTGACTAGTAACAAAAGAAAGGGGCTTAGCCCAGGGGCAAGTAATTAACCAGTAGGTTCCCCCAGTTCTTCCCTTCTCCCAAGTACAGCA
The DNA here is from genome assembly GCF_901001135.1 of Rhinatrema bivittatum. Lineage (NCBI taxonomy): Eukaryota > Metazoa > Chordata > Amphibia > Gymnophiona > Rhinatrematidae > Rhinatrema > Rhinatrema bivittatum. Next base: position 270,082,697 of record NC_042615.1, on the reverse strand, counting down.
GAATAAGGGAGATACATAGTAGACTAAGAGAGTGACAGAGTATACCCATGAATACACACTTGAGTTCTTCAAAAATAAATAAGCCTTTACTTACACAGGGCAAATATATTTCCAGACTATAGGTTACTAGAAAACAATGGTCTTTGCTTTCTTTGACATTTTTAGTTTGGCCAAAGATCATTATAGACATTCAAAGGCTTGACCATAAACAGCAGTCTGAGCCTTAGAAGCTTTTTTGAGCTAACCAATTGTTTGAGTGCAGTTTAGTACATTTTTGTGAGATTTAAGGCACTATCAGACTATGTGGTGCAGCCATTGTGGTGAATTCACTATAAGGTAGTTGTAGTGGAAGAAGTGGACTGATGACAGTTTCCTTTTTAAGATAGGGCAGGCAGTTTTTTCCCTGGATTGCTTCTTTCTGATCCCCAACTACATTTTCTAACACTCCCCTTTGAAGACTCTTTGTGACACATAAGACAGATGACTCTAAACCAACACTCATGTCTCTATATGCTCTCCTGGAGCTATGCTCTCTCATTATCTACTTTTCTGGAGTGTAGCAGCTCTCCCAGCTCTTTCTTTATCACTAAGAAACAACCCTCATTTGCTAAGCTTACTTATCTACTTTTAGAAGCAATTAGGAAGAGCAAAAAGAAAAGTGAACTAAATATGCTTAGTTTAGTATAATCACACATTTAAGTTCCCCTCAATATGCAACCTGCTCACACTGGGAGTAATTTTCAAAAGGAGTTATGCGTGTAAATGTAACGATGCTCGTAGCAATTTTTAAAAGCCATTTACTCGAGTAAAGTGCACTTACGTGAGTAAATCCTATGGACATTTCAGTGGCATATATCGTAGCAATTTTCAAAAGCCCACTTACTCAAGAAGTGATTTTACTCGAGTAAATGCTTTTGAAAATCAGGCCCACTATGTATTTTCAGGTTTTCATACACGGTATGCTATTGGAGACAATTTTTACCATGTACACTGCAATTCTTAATGCATCACTTGTAAAGTGGCATGTTAATGTGTATGCTAAATTGTTTTGCAAGTGCATTCTAAACATTTTTTAATGTGAACTTTATTACATAAGCCCCATATTATTTAAGTTTAGAAGTCAGCTTGCTATTAAAGGTTGATAAAAAATCCACCATAAAACTATCTAGGCCAGGCAGATTAAAATGAGTTGGAGTAATTTATTATGGGTTTGACAGTTACTTGGTTTTGATTGAAAATATCACTATCCTTATCATAAGGCTTGGGGGTAACTGCATGGAGCGGCAGTTATTATCCTTGAGAGAAACATAGGGATATCTTTCATGGAATGGCAGATACTATCATAAGAAGCTTGCTGGATGGGCCATCTGGTTCTTTTCTGCCTTCTTTACTATGTTATGTTACTATTTTATGTTATTATGAGTTTAAATAGCTTCCTAAATCTTCTCTTTAATTATATAGTCCAATTTACATTTTTCCTCTCAATTTAAGTGGAGTTGATCCAATGTATTAACAAATTGTCTGGAATTTTCACTTTCTAGGCTGACTGAGTAAAAAGGCCGAGACTTCCATTTCAGAATTATAATCTCTATTTATTCAGATGAATCACCTGGCGAAGACTGCCTAGAGATAATTCTCAGCAGTGTTCTGAAAATCATTACTGCTATCAGATCTTAAATACCGTTTTTACGCAAAGAAGACAGTCAGCCAAATTTTGGTTTAGTAAGCTTACAAGGAGAAATAACTATTTCAACACTAACCATTAGCTATTTGTAATTTTGAAAAGCTTGCTGCAGGCAGTTTCTAATAGACATCTAAATGTATTTGTCTTACACCATTTGCCTCTCGAGGCCCAAACTGCTCAGCTGAATCTGGATTGTAATGAATGTATATTTAAAAATAAAACTATGGTTTTAACCCTTTCAAAATTCATTGATTTTTCTCAATATTACATATGAACAGTATGACATATTTTGTTGCATAGTCTCGTTATCTTTATAAATGAACTTAAAATGCAATGATTCTACACTTTGAATTCTCTCCTTACTCCTGTTTGCTTTTAAATATTGTGCTAATAACTGTGCACTTTTATTAATAATCTCTCACCCTTTCTGCTGCAAATCCTGGGCACTCCATTCAGAGTCCTATTCCATCCCCTGCAAAACAATTCAAGAAGTCTCCTCCAGGGAATGTAATAGCTTCTTTTTGTCTACACTTTCCCAATCTTCTTCCCTTCCTACAAGAATTTAAGAGTCTCCTTTGGGCCTTCCACCTCCCAATTTCCTCTCCAAACTGGAGCACTACCCCCCCACACCTAGCCTTCTGGAATATGTACCTTCCATTCTGGAGTCGCCTCTTTTCTTCCCTAGCAGGAAGGTTTTTCTGTAGAGATTTTTTGCTGGCATAGCCACGAAACTCAGAACGATACCATCTTGCACTTCGCTATGTGGTGGTATTTCTGTATTCTTGTGGGAGGGAGCAACCATGTTGAGGTGTTGAATTCTGCTTGGGGTCAGGACTCTGAATAGTGCACTTGGAATCAGTAGTGCAGAGAGGGATGGGTCAGCACGATCTTTAAGAGGAAGTTAAGGTCTTGAACTCCCCCTGCTAATTGAGCTTGCTTACATGTGGGATTTTGCTGTAGCTAGCATGGATGCTCCATTTTTTTGTGTTTTTGACCATGCTAGTACTATGGCTCGGGGTAACATTTATTGCCTAGCATGTTAAGTTCCATTTTAATGTGCATGTAAATGTTTAGAAAATTACATGCTAAAATATTTTTTTTAGAATGGATTTTTATTGTATGTCTGTTAGTGTTATCTGACAAAATGAATTATATTTCCATAGAATTCCATAGGTTAGCAATGGCTGGGTATATAAGCCTACAAGCCAATTCATTTAATATAATAGGGCTACAATTGATTTTCTTCAATGCATATTCAGCGTAGCTCTCTGTTTCAATGGCAGGGGGAATGAAGAAAAGAGGATTTATATTCAGACAATAACCAACAATGACTGAATTGCACAGGCTGGGTAAACAAATAAGCGTGGGAGTAGCATGCTTATTGAGGCAGTTACTACCCCTAACCAATCAAGCTAGATACTTCACTTAGATGCAGCTACAGCACTGCTCTCTACATTAATGGCGGGGGTGGAAGGGAATTGGAACCTAAAGATTACTAAGGGCCAAAGAGTAACAGTTAAGTATGAGAAAAAAACAAGTGTGAAAGCTTGCGGGGCAGACTGGATGGGCCGTTTGGTCTTCTTCTGCCGTCATTTCTATGTTTCTATATGTTTCTATGTTTCTACAGATTTTTATGTATTATTTTAGTGGATTGTTTGGCAAGGAATATTTATGGGTGATCTTTATCTCATGTGATATCTGCCTACAATGGGATTCTAGATTCTATAATTAGCAACGTATATTATGTTACCTATTTCTATTTTCTTGAAATATTTAAGCAGATAAACGAATGTAAAAAGTACTTCCATGGTCAATATTGTATTAGTGAGAAAACTGACAAACTACACTTTCCCTTGTAGGTTGTTGGTCTTCTCCTACCAAACCAGACACTGGCATCAACTGTTTTCTGGCAGGTAAGCATCTTCTAAAATGTTATCTTGGATCATCAGTAGTACTAGTGGTCTAATCTCCATTTTGCTTTTCCTATCTTTATACACGTAATGATTAGGTTTGGATAAATTGACTAGTACTTTGTGCTGTGGCCCTACGTTACTATTGATATTATATTGAGGAACAGTATTATGTTCTGTATTTTATTCTTTTATTGTTGATTTTATTCTTCTTGCAACTATGTTTTTACTGTTTCATTGAAATCCACTTTAAGATTTAAGGGAAAAGCAGGAAATGAAGACTAAATAATAAAGAAATAAAATGTGTTCCTCTAGTATCCACCAACTACATATAATTTAGAAGTACAAGAAATAGAATTATTAAACAAGTAAGAGATATAGGAATAATCATCTCAGATAGCCTGAAGGTAACCAGTCAATGTAGTAAAGTATAGCCATCCCTGTCCTGGTTATTGAGGTGGATGGAGTGTGAGTCCCATTTACGGAGTTTTGTAGCTGTTCAAATAGACTCATAATGACAGGGAGTACAGAATTGCTGTTAAAAGAAATTCCACGCATTGGGCTGGTGTTCCCTATGGTTTGCATTTATTGTCGAAGTATGATAGTTGGTGATATTTTCAGCAGAGAAACATAGAGGTGTTCCAGGACGGAGTTAAGTTAGCCTGATAAGTTATCTGGCTAACTCCAGCATTCAGAGTTACCCAGATAACTCATCCATCTAACTCTGCTCATGCTATAGATCATTATTAATATTAGCTGGATAAAGTTATCCAACTAACTTTAAGATAGTCAGGTATATTCAGTGGTGCAGTTGAGCAGTTGTGCTGCTGAATATCCTGCCACAATTAGACAGATAAGTTTATCCAGCTAACTTTGCAAGCTAGCCAGTGGCTCAGTATTTCCCCTTATACTATATAGCTGTAATTAGGTTTAAACAATGACCTCTTTTATAGTAATTGCTGTTAAAAGAATATTTTATTTACACTATCTCTGTTTATCCTTATTGTTAACACGGCAAATTGGGCTTATCCTGCAAAACACTGGAGCAGTGTTATGGTTATGAGGTTCTGGAGTGGATTCTTGGGTACCGCGGTGATGGCCATTCCCATGGGGAGGAGCCCCGTGAGGAACCGCAGTACTAGGCTAGACTCTATACACGCAGACACAGAGAAGTTGTATTTATTGTACAGCTCGATGGTACTGCCCGGGGAGCGGACAGCAGTGAAGTTAACCCAGTGAAGTAGTCCAGGTGTCCTCAGCAGAGGAGACCCAGTCTCACACTCGAGTAGGTGATAGGCAGCGTGGCATAGCAGGGACAAGTCCCGGATGTAGACACAGAGTGCTGAAGCTGAAGGTGAGACAGACTGAAAGGGTTAGTACTCACTGAAGCAGAAAACTGTATTGTTGAAGACCCCGGCAGGCAGAAGTTGTTCAGTGGCAGGCACCAGATTAGGGAGAGCAGGCCCTCGAGGAGCGAGTACCCAGTATCCCAAGATAGGTACCTGATATAGAGCAGAAGGGCCCCCAAGGCATGGGTACCCAGATTAGTGAAGAAATACCCCAAAGGGCAGAGAGAGCTACCTGCGGCAGCTGGGAAGCGGCAGAGCAGCTTAGACTGGAGGCAATCCAATCCTTGCTAACTCAGTTTGTTAGCAAATGAAGGGCAGGCTAAATACCAGGATGTGATATTGTCACTCGGAGGGGACACCCCCCGAGGTTCCCACCATGACGTGGATAAAGACATGGGTGGTGTGCGCGCACGCACCCTAGAAGGCCCTCAGGAAAATCATGGCGAACACCGTCGCCATTGCTGATCCAGGGACACCGGAGAGAGCGGCATGAAGATGCGGCAGCAGCCATCTTCCCAAGGCTTGAGGAGAGAGAAGGAAGAAAGGTGAGGCACAGAGGTCGAAGCCGTCTGAGACCAACGGACTCAACAGCACCCCCCTTCAAAAGGTCCCCTCCAGACTGCCTACCTGGTCTAGGTTTTTGAGGATGTGATCGATGAAATTGATGAAGCATCTCTTTGTCCATGATATTAGCCAGTGGTTCCCAAGAGTTTTCTTCTAGTCCGTATCTCTTCCATGACAGGAGGTATTCCCAAACTCTGCCTCTCTTTCTTATATCAAGGATTGCATCAACCTTATATTCGATGTCTTCTTCTGCATCAACTGGAGTAGGTTCAGGTGTCTTGGTGGAAAACGCGCTAAGAACAAGTGGTTTCAGCAGCGAAACATGGAATGCATTTGGAATCCTCATAGCTGGAGGGAGTCTCAGACTATAGGTGAGTGAGCCCAACCGTCGGAGAATAGGAAAGGGTCCGACAAAGCGTGGAACAAATCGAGCAGATGGAAGCTTAAGTCTCAGATGTTTAGTAGAAAGCCAAACTTTATCTCCAGACTGGAATTCAGGAGCCTTGCTTCGGTGAGCATCATAGCCTTTCTTTGCTTTTTGTCCTGCTTTTTGGAGCATCTCTTTAGTCATTCTCCAGAGCTGCTGTATATCTTTGGCAGTAGATTGAACTGCCGGGGACGACACAGAAAATGGAAGTGGTAAAGGTTGTCGTCCGTACACCAATTCAAATGGAGTAGATCCAGTAGATGACGCTGGGTGCGAATTAATGGCAAATTCAGCCCAGGGCAACAGTTCAGCCCAGTCATTCTGTCGTGAACCGACATAGGCGCGGAGGAACTGTTTGAGAGTTCTAGTCATTCTCTCAGTTTGGCCATTCGACTGAGGATGATACGCAGAGGTGAAGTCAAGCGTGATGTCGAATTTCTTACACAAGGCTTTCCAGAACTTTGCTGTAAATTGAGCTCCTCCGTCAGAAACAATATGTTTAGGCATGACATGTAGGCGAAAGATGTGACTGATGAATAACTTAGCAAGTTCCATGGCTGATGGCAAGCCAGGGAGAGCCACGAAGTGAGCCATCTTCAAAAATCGGTCCACTGTAACCCAAATGGTATTGTTACCTCCGGAAAGTGGCAGGTCCACCAGAAAATCTGTTGCAATATGGGTCCAGGGCTCATCCAGTGCTGGCAAGGGTTGAAGCAGGCCCCAAGGACGTCCAGGCGGAGGTTTCTGTCTGGCACAATTGGAACAGGAGGCTATGTAAGTTAGAGTGTCTTCTTTCATGGTTGGCCATCAATAGTACTTTTGCAGCTTGGCCAGTGTTCGCCGTTGATCAGGGTGTCCAGCCAGTTATGAATCATGAGCCCATCTTAGCAATTTATTTCTTAGATTGCAGGGTACAATGTTCTTGCCCGGGGGTACCGAATATGTAGCTGTGAGAACCACTCCATGACATTGGTGGCATCTTCCTCGGTGCTGGAGAATGACTGGGCTGAGCACTGAGGGAAACATCATTACTGCCACAGTAACCATCTGTCGCCAACACCATTCTGGACATCGGTGGCAGTTTCCTCGGTGATGGAGAATGACCAGGTCGAGCACCGAGGGAAACATCATCACTGCCACGGTAACTGTCCGTCACTGTCGCCATTCTGGACATCGGTGGCAGTTTCCTCGGTGCTGGAGAATGACCGGGCTGAGCACCGAGGGATACATCGTTGCCAGCACCGACGTGGTTCCACGTTTGGTGCCGGCACTGATACCGCACCGACATCAATGTCCATTGAGCCAGTTGTGAAGCGGGCCCGGGTACAAGAGTCTCCATACTCTTCTGCACCCGTGGCACCAAGGCGTTCCCCACCTACACCAATGCCAGGTACTGAGCCACCACAGATTCATGTGGAAGTGCCAGTAACGCCTAGCCTGTCTCCCCCTGTAGCTGTGCTACCTATACCAGCTTCCAGGGAGGAGCTGGACATCCTCTTCTGTCAGGCTGTCCTCGATGCCTTCCAGAATCTACTAACACCGGAGCCATCGGTATTCTCACTGCTGTGGTACCACCTCGATGTGGCACCTATCAACGACAGCCTAAGCCATCAATGCCGACTCGTCCTTCTGAGCCTCCATGGACCCCTATACCTATCCCAGGATCCTCGAAGGGCGATGGGCATTCTAATCCTGCTTCAGCACCGATCCCATTAAGACCTAAGTAAAGGATGTGTCTGAAACCATCCCTTTCGACCTGGTCACTAAAATGGACCAGAAGTTTTCGGGAGGGTCTAGGTCGTAACATCTTCTAAGACCCATATTGGTATCACCTATTGCTATTTACCAGCTATGTTTGACACAACACCAAGGGAACCTCTCTGCCATCCACATGAAATTCGAGCAGCATGTGATTGCTTCGAAACGTCCTCCCGTTGCCAGCATTAGGACTCCATACTAGATGATAACCTGGCTTATGGCCCCTGATTTACGGCCTGAAGTCCAGGATAAACTAGCTGATCTGCCATGCACCGCAGATAATCTCTTCGTGTGCAAGGTCCAGCAGACAGTGGCTCAATTGCAAGACTACTGTGAAAACCTGCGACAGCTCTCTATGTTTCTTGCACAGCAAAGAGGAACAAAGGGCATAACGCATGGCTCGAAGCTCCAGGAAGTTGATCTGAGACTTTTCATGGAGCGGAGTCAACGCATTTTGGGTTTGGAGGGTGTTGATACGAGCTCTCCAACCCAAATTGGATGTGACCGTGGCCAAGATCATCTGAGGATTTGGTTACTGGATCGGTGATATGGATCAGGGATGAAAGTGGTTGAACAGCTTAGAGCTCTGAAATTTTAAAATCCACTGAGTTTTCCTCATGGCTAGTCTGGCCATAGGAGTGACTTGGATCGTGGAAACCATGTGGCTCAGCAATGGAAGAATTGATGGGCTGAGGCTATGTTGCATGCGCGCAGAGATGTGGATAATTTGATAGGATGTCTACGCAGTTGTTGGGCAGGAAGGCCGTTGCGACTGTAGTGCCCAGATCTGCTCACTATGTGATTTATGGTAGTTGATCAGAAATCCCAGCCAAATTTAGTAGATTTATAGTGAGTCTTAGAGAATTTAGAGCTCCTTGCTTGGATTGACTCCTTATAGGCAGTTGTCCAGGTAAGGAAACGCGTGAATGCTGTTGTTCTTTGTAGATGAGCGGCAGTCACTGCTAGGCATTTGGTGAAATACACAAGTTGTTGAAGCTAGTTTGAATGGCAGAACTTGGTATTGAAAATGTTGTTGACTCACTATGAAGCATATAGAAAGTCCAGAGAATAGAGGCAACCCCCTTGTTGTAGTAAGGGAAGCATGGTGCCGAGAGACACCATTCTGAACTTTTCTTTCTGAAGAAATTTGTTGAGATTTCTGAGGTCCAGGATGGGTGGAGGTTGCCTGTTTTCTTTGAAAGTAGGAAATAGCAGCCCTTTATGCCTTCAAACACTGCCTCTCACACAAAACTTTGTGGATACAGACAGACAAAATAGTGGCAAGGTGGTATTCGAACAAAAGGGATGCACAGGCTCTTAGCTGCTCTGCCAGGAAGCCGCACAGTTCTGGGCCAGGGCCCTTGCACACTCCATGCATCTCTGGGCCACTTATCTAACAGGCATACCGAATGCACTAGCAGACCATCTCAATGTCTCCATCCTCACGAGTGGTCTCTGAATCCATGTGTAGCGAGCAAAATCTTCTAGCGCTGAGGTCAACCAACCATCGACCTCTTTGCATCCAAATTGAACCACAAAGTGGACAGATTCTGCTCCCTACACAGGCATCGAAATGCCCGTGCAACAAAGGCCACCTATATGCATCTCTTCTGAAACTGCTCATAGCCAAAACTCTCGTGAAGCTACAGCAGGACAGGTCTTCAATGATTCTCATAACTCCATACTGGCCTCGACAAGTATGCTTCCCCAAACTTCTCAACCTATCACTCCAGGAACCAATTTGCCTGCCCACAGATCAATCTCATAACACAGACTCACTGATATTCTCAGGTACTTGTAGCTTCACTATAACCTTCCACACATAAATCTTACCATTCAAAATGGGCAAGATTTACCAAATGGCATGCACAAAAAGGTATTGGCCCCTTTTTCCTGCCCCACTCCATCTCTATTAGTCTATCTAGGATACCTTTCAGATTCTGGTCCCAGACATCCTCTGCACGGGTACACCTTAGTTCCATCTCAGTGTACCACCAGGGAGTAGGGGATACACTGTTAATGGCTCAACCCCTTATGAGTTGGATTATCATGGGTTTTCTACAAATTAAGCCTCCTCTATGATCACCGGTTACGGAATGGGGCCTAAATGTAGTGCTTACAAGGCTCATACGTTCCCCGTTCGAGTCTTTGTATTCCTATAACATTGAAATTCTAACATGGAAAATTATTTTCCTCGTAGCCATCACCTCTGCTAAAAGGGTCAGTGAGTTACAAGCCCTTGTTGCATACTCACCAGACACTAGGTTCTTCTGTGACCGACTGGTCCTCCGTACTCACCCTAAATTTCTTCTTCAGGTGGACACAGCCTCTCACCTTACTCAGTCTATAGTCTGCCCACTCTTTCCCAAGGCCTTACTCTCACCAGGGCAAGAGGGTATTGCACACCTTGGACTGTAAGCGTGCACTTGCATTCTATCTAGACCGCACTGCACTCCATAGGAAATCCACCCAACTCTTTGCTTCTTTGACAAAGACAAGCTGTGAGTTCCAGTGGGCAAACAAGCTCTCTCCAACTAGCTAGCAGACTGTATTGAATTCTGCTATGAGAAAGCAGGCCTTCCTCTACAGGGGTGAATGCAGGCACATTTTGTAATGGCCATCGGCAACATTTGTCATGGCATTTGCCATCGGCAAACATTTGCCATGGCAACATCGGTAGCACACTATTGTTCAGTACTAATTGCCGACATCTCCTAGGCTGTGACATGGAGCTCTCTTCACATATTCGCAGCCCTCTACTGCTTAGATAAGGAAGTCCGTCAAGACTCTGCCTTTGGCCAATCTGTCTTGCAAAATTTGTTCCAGTATAATCCCCAACTCCTTCCACAACCACCTGCTGTGATTTCAGGCTGCCTCATCATTGCACTCCAATTATTGTGCCTGCTGCACGAGTTGTCTGCTATTGGCCTGTTGTAATATGAGTCAGCCTGTAGCTTGCTAATCATCCATATGTGAGGACTACCATCTTGCTTGTCCTGGAAGAAAGCAGAGTTGCTTACCTGTAACAGGTGTTCTCCCAGGACAGCAGGATGTAGTCCTCACGAAACCCACCCGCCACCCCACGGAGTTGGGTCTGCTTACGTTTATTATTTTATTTTTTCGCTCGTGCTTTTTGCTACAAACGAGACTGAAGAGAGACCCCTGTGGACAAAGGGATCATGGATTACACCTGTTACAGGTAAGTAATTCTGATGAATTGCTTCCGGGGAAAATTCCCCCTTGGGTCAGAGTATACGCACTGTCGGAACCAGAAACACAGGCTATGAACCAATATTTATTTATTTAGGTTTTTTATATACCGGCATTCATGATAGGATCACATCATGCCGGTTTACATTTGAACAAGGAGTGTAGGGTAACAATAAAACTGAACTAGTGCATAGGAAATGAAGTTACATTGAACAAAGGTAATGGAACTAGGAGAAGAGTGAGAAAGACAAAAGTAAGAATATATTCAAGAAAACCTGGATCGGGGTTTTATCTGGCCCTCTTCTTCTCCAGGAGGGGCCGGGTTCTTTTTTGTCAAAAAAAAAAAATGGCTCTCTACGCCCCTGCATTGATTATCATGGTCTGAATGCCATCACTCGGAAAAATCGTTATCCCATTCCACTCATCACCGAGTTGTTTGACAGACTCAAAGGAACATAGATTTTCACCAAGTTAGACCTGCATGATGCCTATAACCTCGTGCAGATTCGAGAAGGGGATGAGTGGAAAACTGCCTTTAATACTCGTGATGGACATTACGAATATTTAGTATTCCCTTTTGGCTTATGTAATGCATCTGCAATTTTTCAGGCCATGGTTAATGATATTTTTCAGGACCTTCTTTATTCACATGTTATCGTCTGTCTAGATGACATCCTCATCTTTTCTTAATCCATGGACCAACACCTTCTCCATGTACAACAGGTCCTTCAACGACTGTGGGAGAATAAGTTATTCACCAAGTTAGAGAAATATATGTTCCATAAGCAAGAACTTTCCTTTCTGGGCTACATTATTTCTCAGCCTGGATTACAAATGGATCCAGAGAAGATCAAAGCAATCCTGGACTGGCCTCAACCTATAGGTCTCAAGGCCTTACAGCAATTCTTGGGGTTTTCAAATTATTATCGACAATTTATCTCCAGCTACTCAACCTTAATAGCACCTCTCACTGCCATGACCAAAAAAGGAGCCAATGTTCTTAAATGGGGCGCAGAGGCCATCCAAGCCTTTCAAACTTAAAAGAAGAATTTATTAAAGATCCCTGTCTATGATGGCCAGACCCAACAAAACCCTTTATTTTAGAGGTAGCCGCTTCTGCCCTTGGGGTTGGCGCTATCCTCGTACAACATCTGGAGGAGGGGAACCTTGCCACTTGTGCATATTTCTCCAAAAGAATTTCTTCCATAGAGAACAATTATGCCATCGGTGACTGGGAGCTCTCGAGGGCTATTAGGTTAGCCCTCGAGAAGTGGCAACATTTATTAGAGGGGGCAAAATATATGATCACCATTTATACAGATCACAAGAATTTAGCTTATCTCTCGCATGCTCAGCATCTAAATCCTCGGCAAGTTCAATGGGCTTTATTTTTTAGTTGATTTAACTTTAAACTACTCTTTCGACCAGCGGAGAAGACTCAATGAGTGAATTACCTGTCAAGAAGCTTTCTCTCCAATGACACCCCAGAACCACCGCGTCATATTATCAATTCAGCCCGGAGATTATGATTGCTGCCACCTTTACTGTCCCCATTGGCAAGACTGACGTTCCCAAATGCCTAAGGGGAAGAGTTCTATGTTGGGCTCTCGATTCTTATGTGACAGGCCACCCAGGACTTCAGCATACCAGAGAACTCATCAGTCATCACTATTGGTGGCCTCAATGGAAAGAAGACTCAAAAAGATTCATAGAATCCTGTCCTACATACGCCGCACACAAAAGTATCCAAACTCGACCCTGGGGTTTGTTACAACCCTTGCCCGTACCTGACAAGCCATGGACTCACATTGCAACTGATTTTATTACAAACCTACCCCTATCTGATAGAAATAACACCATCTGGGTCGTGGTTGACTGATTTTCTAAAATGGCCCATTTCATTCCGCTGCCTGGATTACCCACAGCACCTGAATTAGCTTGTCTATTTCTCCAACACATTTTTTGGATTCACAGACTCCCCCAGCATATTGAATCCAATAGACGAGCCCAATTCACTGCTCGCTTCTGGAGGAATCTGTGTAGCAAATTCGGAATATAGCTTGACTTTTCTTCCGCTTACCACCCACAGACCAATGGACTAGCGGTACGCACTAACCAGTCACTCAAGACCTTCCTACGCTGTTACATCAATCAACAACAAGATGACTGGTCCTCACTATTTCCTTGGGCAGAAATATCTCACAACAACCACGTCACGCAGACTATGGGCACGTCCCCTTTCTATCTGGTCTTTGGACGGCATCCATGGATACCGTTGCCTCTTGTCTCATCATCATCTTGCCCTGCGGTAGATCTGGCTACTCAAAACTTAAAGATGCTATGGGAGGACATGCAGATTCTACTGAAACAAACAGCAGTCAAAGCCAAAAGGCAAGCTGATAAAAAAACTAAGACCGGCCCCTCAGTTGCACCCAGGAGAACTGGTCTGGCTGAGCACTCACAATCACAGATTACGCTTGCCTTCCCTTAAATTTGCCCCTAATTTTGTGGTACCATTCCCAGTGGACAGACAGATTGGGGAGGTCACCTATAAGTTACAATTACCTCCAACCCTACAAATTCATGATGTGTTCCACATATCTCTTCTCAAACCAGCAGTCTTGTCGTGGCCGTCTAGGAAACCCAAGCAGCTATCATCCATGATAGCGGAAGAGGACACTCAATATGAAGTTCAGGAGATTCTGGAAGCTAGACCCAAGGGACGAATGCTGCAATATTTAATTGCATGGAAAAACTATTGGCCAGAAGAGAACTCCTGGGAATCAGCCAGAAATATTCAAGCCCCCCTGATAATCCGTGACTTTCATTTATGTTTCCCTCTTAAACCCTGTCCAAACAGATAGGGGAGAGGGAGGTGAATCGTGCTTACACTGCAAAACAGTGGAGCTGCATGAAGCATCAGCGATGTCACAGTTGCATGGCGCTGGCCAACCCGTGCGGCACCTTGGCTCGTCCCCCCTTGGCATATCAGCACACCTCAGATGGTCCCCTGCGCTAGCTTGGGAAACAGACTATTTAAACCCGGCTTCCAGACACAAACTTTGCCTCACTAAAGGCTTGCTTGTACTGGTGCTGTCTCAATGCTGGAGTTACCTTTGCCTATGGCCCGGATTGCCCTGGGTTCCTCTTGCCTGCTGCCTGCCTTTGACCCGGACTGGACTTTGGATCTCTCTTTCTTGCTGTCTGCCTACTACCCAGTATAATGCAAATAATATCAGGATTTCTTGAGTGTGCTATATTTTGCTATATGTGCAAGGTTCATGACGTGTGCACACACAGTCTAGAGGGAACAGTGTTCTCGGCTGAATCATGTTGGGTAGAAAGGAGAATGATAGGTTGCTTTTGGCTATAAGATGAGTGGGTTTTAAGGTGTGGACTTTACTGTTGATGATTCTATTCTATTTTATTTTACTTTGTTATTGCATTTATGAAGCCCTTGTAATAAGATGTTTAGTTCATATTTGCATGAATTTTATGTATTGTATGAATTGTAGTTATTGTTATTATGTAATTGTGTAAGCCACCTTAATTAATTACAGAAAGATGGCATATAAATTTTATTCCTAAATAAATGAGGTTACTATGTTACTTGTGCTCTATAGTGCTAGTAGTAAGTGAGCAGTTCATTGTGGTGAGAGTGGGAAGTCCAGTGAACTGTCAGCTTGAAAAATAATCTACTCTAAAAATATATTTAAAAGCACAATGTTTTGTTACTACAAAATACATTTGGGACACATAAAGTAGCCTCAGTACTAGCTATTGTGATTCTCCTGTGAGCGGCTCACTCACCTTCCAGCTTCTCAGACACCACCGACTCCCAATGCTGGTGGGCGCTGTTTCTGTCTTCCTGAGCAGCCTTGAGCTGCTGCTATTGCCGCTTTCATCGCCAGGCCCCTGCAGATGCTTCCACGGCAGAAGAGATACTGCTGGTCCCCATGTGGTAGAGAGACACTGCCGCCGTTGTTTTTTGCGGACTTGGAGCGCCACCGACATCCAATGCCACCTCTGCTTCCTGCATGGCTGGAGCGCCGCTTCACCCAATGTTGCCTCAGCCTTGTCACTGCACTCTGAGGATGGAGAGATGGCACCATCTTCTGATGCCAGCTGGAGACCGCCTCTGCCATCCATGCGATGGAAGAGTGCTGATGATACTGCCATGACCTTCGCAGCCTGAGAACCACCAACTTCCATCTCTGCTCCTGTCGCATTCTCCTAAACGTGCATGCGTCTGTTTAGAATTTAAAGGGACCATAGCGGGAAAAGCCCTGCCGCCCCTCCTGCTGATGTCCTTCTACTAGCCCTATAAAAGGGCTCTTCAGTCTTTGCTCGGGGCCTTCGCAAGGTCTTCAGTCTTCCTGTGATCTTCAAGGTCTTCTGTTTCCTGTATTTCTTGTTGGAGGTCCTCTAGGTCTTCATTTCTCTGATGTTCCTGGTCTCTCAACATTTCCTGGTTCCTGTATCTTCTGAGTCCTGGTCAATTCTTCATCTTGCTCCTCAATCCAAGTCTTCAACTCGTTCCTGAATCCAAGCCTTTGCCTTGTTTCTGTTTCCAGCCTTTGTCCTGTCTAGAGTCTTCAGAGTCTTTGTTGCTGGTTCTAGTCTTCAGGAGTCTTCCAAGCTCCTGAATCCAAGTACCTGAATCCGAGATTCTGAGTCTAAGTCCGAGTTCCTAGTCCAAGTTCCTGAGTCTGAATTCCAAGTCCAAGTTTCTGAGTCTCAATCTGAATATGAGTTCTTGAGTTCTGTCCTTGGTCTTTGGAGTTCTTGTTCCAGCTCCTCTTGTTTCAAGTCTTTGAGTCCAGTGCCTGTGCCACTATTGTGGGGTCCACAGTCATCCAATCAGTTATGTAGAGTGGGCAGCGGTGCCGAACTCTCTCAGAGCTTTCGTCTTGTTCCAGGTCCTCAGCCTTGGTCTGTCCTCATGCACAAATTGTTTTGTAGCGTCAGTCTGAAAGGGCTTTTGAGTGGCTGGAGGGCTACCCCGAAGACCAGCATTGCGATGCTGAGTCTCAGTTCCTGTTGCGTGTTGGATGTCCGAGTGTTCCTGTTCCGAGTCAAGAGTGTTTCTATGCCAAACCAAGAGTTCCTGTTTCCAAGTCGAGTCTTCTTGTTCCAAGCTAAGCATGTTCCTGTTTCCAAGCCAAGAGTATTACAGTTTCAGCCATTCTGTGTTCAGATACATTCACCCACAAGCAGCATCAACCACGGCCAACCCTGGGATTGCACAGGTCACATCATAGCACAGGGGCTCATGCTCTCAAATGCCTGTCCGCGCTCACAACAGATTGTGAAGGCCATGCTCTTGGTGAATGTGTCCCCCAACGGGCAATCCATGCTTGACTCTTGTTCCTTCCTGAGTATTTTTTTTTCTATGACCTGTAGGAAGCGCCTGCATCCAGATTTTTGTTCAAGTTCTTCAGCCTTGGATCTAGCCTTCAGTGTGTCCATGCACTGCAGCCATGTCTTCATCCAAGTATTTATTTTATTTATTTATTTATTTATTTATTTATTTATTTATTTAAGGGTTTTTTTTATACCGAGATATAGCTATCAGCCTTTACCCCGGTTTACAGTTACAACAACATATTACATTTAACAGGGAACTGAAGAAGAAAACAGTGGAGACATGAAAACTAAGAATAAGTATTAAAAATTAAGGAATTGAACAATCTTACAAGTAATATTAAAAAACGTTTAGCACTAGGTATTAACAATCTTACAAGTAATATTAAAATAATATTAAAATATAAAAATATTAAGGAATTAACAATCTTACAAGTAAATTAAAAACATTTAGCACTAGGTATATTTATGATTAGACCATATAATAACTAGCTTAAAGGCGTTCAGTGTCATGTTATAGTCTTTGTCGTTTCTTGTCGGATAACGGCTATGAGTTAGATATGTTGTGTGGTGCTAACCAATACCATCTTTGAATGCTTGACAGAAAAGCCAAGTTTTAAGCTCTTTTTTTGAAAGACTTAATATTGGTTTGGGAGGATAAGTGCTCAGGTAGAGAGTTCCATAATTTCGGACCAGCTATGGATATGGCTCTTTTCCTAGTGTTGGAAAGCTTACCTAAAGGGAGAGATGGTATTTCAAGTTGTAATTTACTTGTTGCTCTAGTTGTACGTTGCGATCTGTGTACATGTATGACATTGTCAAATGCCGTGTTGTCTGTTATGTGAATTGCGTTGTGTAGAATTGTAAGTATTTTGAACTCGATTCTTTTATCGACTGGAAGCCAATGTAAACTGTTGAGGACAGGTGTAATGTGGTTTGATTTCTTTTTGCCAGTTAGGACTCTTGCTGCGGCATTCTGTAATAGTTGAAGTGGTTTTATGGTCCCTTTAGGTAGCCCTATCAAGAGTGAGTTGCAGTAGTCAAGGCTGGTGAAGATGAGAGATTGTAAGATGGTTCGGAAGTCCTGGTGGTGAAGCAATGGCTTTAGGTGTTTGAGTATTTGGAGTTTGTGGAAACCTTCTCTAGTTTTAGTTGTGATGTGTTTTTTGTAGGATAATTCACTGTCGATCCAGATACCAAGGTCTTTTACGTTGTCTTTAAGTTGTATGTGGATGTTGTCTATATGAAAGGATGGGGTGTTATTGGGTCCTGCTTTTTTTCTTTCTATTAGGATGTATTCTGTTTTGCTCATGTTTAGACATAGTTTTAGGTGGTTTAGCATCTTTTTTATGGCATCCAGGTGCGAGGCAGCAAGTATCATTGCATCTTCGATAGTTGATGTAATTGGAAGGAGGAGTTGTATTTCGTCAGCATACATGTAGTAAGATACGCCTAGGCTAGAAAGGAGTTGGCATAAAGGAAGTAGATAAATATTAAAGAGTGTGGCTGAAAGAGCAGATCATTGTGGCACTCCTGTTTCGAGGGGGATGGCTTGAGAAGTTTCGTTGTTTATGGCAACTTTGTAGTATCTATCTTTTAGATAAGAAGTAAACCATTCAAGAGTTTTGCTGGAGAGCCCTATGTTTACTAGACTAGATATTAGCTTTTTGTGGTCGACCGTGTCAAAAGCGGCTGAGAGATCGAGAAGGATTAGTATGTGACCTAAGTTGTTATCAAAGCCTCTTAGTATATTGTTGGATAAGTTGAACAGAAGGGTTTCCGTGCTGAGGTTTTTCCTGAATCCGTGTTGGGTAGGATAAAGTATTTTGTAATTATCGAGGTGTTCATTGAGTTGTTTCAGTACTGCTTTCTCTGTCATTTTTGCAAGTAGGGGTAGATTTGATATTGGGCGGTAGTTGTTCATGTCATTTGGGTTCAGGTTCTTTCTTTTTAGTATTGGTCTGATTGTTGCTGTTTTTAACTTTACTGGAAGCTCCCCTTCTTCAATAGATTTAATGATGATTGCTGCTAATGTTGGGGCTATAGAATGGGCAATTTCCTTTAGATCCCGAGTTGGGATGTACATAAGAACATAAGAAATTCCCATGCTGGGTCAGACGAAGGATCCATCAAGCCCAGCATCCTGTTTCCAGCAGTGGCCAAACCAGGTCACAAGAACCTGGCAAGTATCCAAACACCAAGAAAATCCCATTCTACTGATGCAATTAATAGCAGTGGCTATTAGCTAAGTAAACTTGATTAATAGCAGTTAATGGACTTCTCCTGCAAGAACTTATCCAAACCGTTTTTGAACCCAGCTACACTAACTGCACTAACCATGTCCTCTGGCAACAAATTTCAGAGCTTAATTGTGCGTTGAGTGAAAAAGAATTTTCTCTGATTAGTCTTAAATGTGATACTTGCTAATTTCATGGAATGCCCCCTGGTCCTTCTATTATCTGAAAGTGTAAATAACCGATTCACATCTACTCATTCAAGACCTCTCATGATCTTAAAGACCTCTATCATATCCCCCCTACCCGTCTCTTCTCCAAGCTGAACAGCCCCAACTTCTTCAGCCTTTCCTCATAGGGGAGTTCCATGCCCTTTATTATTTTGGTTGCCCTTCTCTGTACTTTCTCCATCGCAAATATATCTTTTTTTAGATGCAGCGACCAGAATTGTACACAGTATTCAAGGTGCGGTCTCACCATGGAGCGATACAGAGGCATTTTGACATTTTCCATTTTATTAGCCATTCCCTTCCTAATAATTCCTAACATTTTGTTTGCTTTTTTGACTGCTGCAGCACACTGAGCCGACAATTTCAAAGTATTATCCACTATGATGCCTAGATCTTTTTCCTGGCTGGTAGCTCCTAATATGAAACCTAACATCATGTAACTACAGCAAGGGTTATTTTTCCCTATATGCAACACCTTGCACTTGTCCACATTAAATTTCATCTGCCATTTGGATGCGCAATCGTCCAGTCTTGCAAGGTCCTCCTGTAACGTATCACAATCCTCTTGTGATTTAACTATTCTGAATAATTTTGTATCATCCACAAATTTGATAACCTCACTCGTCGTATCTCTTTCCAGATCATTTATAAATATATTGAAAAGCACCGGTCCAAGTACAGATCCCTGAGGCACTCCACTGTTTACCCTTTTCCACTGAGAAAATTGACCATTTAATCCTGCTCTCTGTTTCCTGTCTTTTAACCAGTTTGTAATCCACCAAAAGGACATCGCCTCCTATCCCATGACTTTTTAGTTTTCTTAGAAGCCTCTCATGAGGGACTTTGTCAAACGCCTTCTGAAAATCCAAATACACTACATCTACTGGTTCACCTTTATCCACATGTTTATTAACCCCTTCAA
Organism: Rhinatrema bivittatum; assembly: GCF_901001135.1. NCBI lineage: Eukaryota > Metazoa > Chordata > Amphibia > Gymnophiona > Rhinatrematidae > Rhinatrema > Rhinatrema bivittatum. The sequence goes on along the minus strand of NC_042615.1, from coordinate 270,063,045 downwards.
AAAATGAAGCAGATTTGTTAGGCAAGACTTCCCATGAGTAAATCCATGTTGACTGTATTCCATTAAACCATGTCTTTCTATATGCTCTACGATTTTGATCTTGAGAATAGTTTCCACTATTTTTCCTGTAACTGAAGTCAGGCCCACTGGTCTATAGTTTCCTGGATCACCCCTGGAGCCCTTTTTAAATAATGGGGTTACATTGGCAACTCTCCAGTCTTCAGGTAAAATAGATGATTTTAATGATAGTTACAAATTTTAACTAATAGATTAGAAATTTCATTTTTGAGTTCCTTCAGTACCCTAGGATGCATACCATCTAGTCCAGGTGATTTGCTACTCTTTAGTTTGTCAATCTGGCCTACCACATCTTCCAGGTTCACAGTGATTTGGTTCAGTTCATCTGACTTATCACCCTTGAAAACCATCTCGGGAACTTGTATCTCCCCAACATCCTCATTAGTAAACACAGAAGCAAAGAATTAATTTAGTCTTTCTGCAATGGTCTTAGCTTCCTTAAGAGCTCCTTTAACCCCTCCATCATCTAACGGTCCAACCGACTCCCTCACAGGTTTCTTGCTTCGGATATATTTTTAAAAGTTTTTATTATGAGTTTTTGCCTCTACGGCCAACTTCAGTTCAAATTCTCTCTTCGCCTGCCTTATCAATGTTTTACACTTAACTTGACAATGCTTATCCTTTATCCTATTTTCTTTAGATGGATCCTTTTTCCAATTTTTGAAGGATTTTTTTTTGGCTTAAATAGCCTCTTTCACCTCACCTTTTAACTATGCCAGTAATCGTTTTGCCTTCCTTCCACCTTTCTTAATGCGTGGAATACACCTGGACTGTGCGTCTAGGATTGTATTTTTAAACAATGTTCATGCCTGTTCAGCACTTTTAACCTTTGCAGCTACACCTTTCAGTGTTTTTCTAACTATTTTCCTCATTTTATCAAAGTTTCCCTTTTGAAAATTTAGTGTTAGAGCTGTAGATTTACTTATTGTCCCCTTCCAGTTATTAGTTTAAATTTGATCATGTTATGATCACTATTGGCAAGTGGCCCCACCACCGTTACCTCTCTCACCAAATCCTGCGTTTCCCTAAGAATTAAATCTAAAATAGCTCCCTCTCTTGTTGGTTCCTGAACCAATTGCTCCATGAAGCAGTTATTTATTACATCCAGGAACTTTATGTTACATTTACCCAGTCAATATTGGGGTAATTAAAATCTATGGCCCCCTCTCTTGCCTGTCTGTACATGGATTATTTTGAATCCTCATTAGTGTACCCATCAGAATGGTTCTTACGAGTGGCCTTATGGCTACGTTATATCGATGACATTCTTATTATCTGGACAGGTTCAGATGTCCAATTTTTTGTCTTTTACGACTGGCTAAACTCTTTAAACCCACACATACAATTTAATTACTGTATTCATGCTTCAAAAATTGCATTTTTAGATATCATGATTTCAGTTGACCAGGATCAGTATGTCACCACACTGTTTAGGAAAGAAACTGATAGGAACACATTACTGGCTTATTCTAGTTGTCATCCTAAACCCCTCAAAGACAATATCCCTACGGGACAATTTTTAAGATTGAAGCGCTTATGCTCTTCTCGTAGTGATTTTTTAAAGCAAGCTCAGCTGATGTCTCAGCGGTTTTTGGATAGAGGGTATCCTCTCCAGGTGATAAAGAAAGCTTTTAAAAGGGCACTTTATACGACTCGTGATTGGTTGTTTCTTCCCACAACAGATGATGATGACCAGTGCTATAACTGTATTCTACCATTTTCAATAGTGAGTAAGGCCATAGCAGCAATGATACGCAGACACTGGAACAATTTATCATTATCCACCCTTTTTCAGGCACCACTTCGGTTCACTTTCAGGAGGGGTAGTAACCTCCGGGACCAGTTAGTACATGCCAGCTTTACTAGATTTGAGAGGGACACTATGGGGGGCCAGCACGGTCCCTGTGGTCGTTGCACGATGTGTAGCCACACTGTAACATCAGACTTTTTCACTCACCCTAACACTGGTCAAACGTTTAAATTTCGCAGTGTTTCAGATTGTACCACCAAGGGTGTTATATATGTAATACAATGTCCTTGTTCATTGCTATATGGAGGAAAGACCTCTAGGATGGTGAAAACTCGCATCATCGAACATTGTTCAAATATTCGTCTCCTTAGGATGGATGAACCCTTGGTCACGCATTGGGTCCAATGCCAGCACACGATTGCTGAACTCTTTTTTTCAGTTTTGGAGGTTGTTGTACCCCCGTTAAGGGGAGGTGATTATGCTGAAACATTGGGTAGAAGGGAACAGAAGTGGATCTTTACTCTGTCAACAGTCCATCCTAATGGTTTAAACAAAGATATAGAGTGGTATTTGTTTGGATGAAATGTTTCTTGTGGGGGCAGGGCTTGAGTTGTACCTATCGCGATAGCCTCTGTTTTTGGCGCCAAATCCATTTCTTCAAATAGCTAACAAGTAGGGAGAGCCGTTGCGCTCCATGATGTACACATAAGGTATGTTTTGTTTCAAAACATTTTTAAGATACTAGAGCCATATATATTAGTTCCACCTATGTTATTCTTTTACTTTGTAGATGATACTGCATTATTGGTCCCTCCCGATGCAGCCACCCGCGAAACACGGGACCTTGTCGGGGGACTTCGACTGTTTGCTTTGAAATTGTACGGAGTTGCCATTTAAGAGATGTAAAAAAACTATTTCATTAAAACATTTATAAACTTCAGTGGACTTTGCTAACTATTCCTTGCACGCTGTTCTTGTGGATATTGATTGATGTGCAGGACATTTTGCTTCATGTTTTGCTTGGTAATTAAAATCTCCCATTATTATTGTACTGCCAAATTGGTTAGCTTCCCTGATATCTCTTAGCATTTCATCATCTGTCTGACCATTTTGTCCAGGTGGACAGTAGTATACTCTTATCACTATACTCTTACCCAACACACATGGGATTTCTACCCATATAGATTCTACTGAGCATTTAGTCTCTTGTATGATCTTTATCCTGTTGGACTCTATACCCTCCTGGACATAAAGTGCCACACCCCCACCAAGTTGATCCTCCCTATCAATGCGATATAATTTGTACCCTGATATAGCACTGTCCCAAGGGTTATCCTCCTTCCACCAAGTCTCTGTGATGCCAATTATGTCAATTTCATCATTTACCTTTATACACTCTAGCTCTCCCATCTTACTTCTTAGACTTCTGGCATACAGACATTTCAAAGTGTGTTTTTTGTTTGTATTAACAACCTGCTTTTCAGTTCTTAGAGATAATTTGGAAATCTTTAGCTCAGGTGATTTTTTACATATAGGCACATGGACTATGTTTGCTTTTATTGGAACCTCTCTGTTGCGATGCCCTAACTCTTCTGTTTCATTAGTATCCTTCAAGAATACATTTCTCCGAACCATGCACTGCTGAGTGACTGTCGGCTTTCCCCCTTATTCTAGTTTAAAAGCTTTTCTATCTCCTTTCTAAAAGTTAGTGCCAGCAATTTGGTTCCACTCTGGTTAAGGTGGAACCCATCCTTTCAGAAAAGTTTCCGCTTTCCCCAAAAGTTTCCCCAATTCCGTACAAAACTGAATCCCTCTTCCCTGAACCATGGTCTCATTCACTCATTGAAACTCTGGAGCTCTGCCTGCCTCTGGGGACCTGCACGTGGAACAGGAAGCATTTCAGAGAATGCCACCCTGGAGCTTCTGGATTTCAGCTTTCTACCTAAAATCCTAAATTTGACTTCCAGAACCTCTCTCCCACATTTTCCTATGTCATTTATGCCCACATGTACCATGACAGCCGGCTCCTCCCCAGCACTGTCTATAATCCTATCTAGGTGACATGTCAGGTCTGCCACCTTTGCACCAGGCAGGCAAGTTACCAGGCGTACTCACATCCACCAGCCACCCTGCTATCTACATTTCTAATAATTGAATCACCAACTACGATGGCCGGCCTAACCCTTCCCTCCTGGGCAGTAGCCTCAGCTACTCCAAGACTGGTTCTCTAGCCTCCAGAGATCAAACTCGTTCCCTGAGAGCCAGGAGCTCTTTGCACCGAGTACACACATACAATCTCTCACTGGCGGATAAAAAAGCATACATGTGACACTCAATGCAAAAGACTGGAAAGCCCCCCTCTCGCTGCTGGACTGCTGCCTTCATCATAATTTTATTGAGTTCCTAGTTAAGTTTAGGATACTAAGGGAATTGGAATTAGAGTACTTTATATTTACAAGTGAATTTACCAATTAATCAAATAGTGACCTACAAGGGGATGATTAAACTTTCAATAAGGGCTGGTACAATAGTATGATTTAGATATGAGCTTGATTGATTTTTAATGAGAAAGTGTCTCTTGCTAAAAAGCAAGGGTTGAGTGGGTGGGAAAGACAGACACTAGAATTAACTATCACTGGCTTGTTTATTACCTCAGACACACACAAACTCTAAAGAATATATCCCACTATCTCACCTTTCTCCAAACTTTTATAAATACAAAGATTTCCCAAAGCTATACTTACCAATCCTTTTTATCCACCATTAAATTGATCTTCACTCAAATTATTGAAGGGTTTGAGTTTCGCTCACCTAACGGTGCATGCTTCCGGTCCTCTTCTACTGCAAAGGATGCAGGGCCTCTGGAAGCTGGGGCTGTGGAATTCAATCCCTGGATTGCTCGTGGTGACCTCTGGACTCCTCTCCTGGGGGATGCTGGGAGCAGTATGCAGATCAGCCTTTTGATCCACTTCTACTGGAAAGGGTGCGGGGCCTCTGGAAGCTGGGGCTGTGGAATTCAATCCCTGGATCGCTTGCGGTGACTTCTGGACGCCTCTCCCGAGGGATGCTGGGAGCAGTATGCAGATGAGCCTTGCAGTCCTCTTCTACTGCAAAGGGTGCATGGCCTCTGGAAGCTGGGACTGTGGAATTCAATCCCTGGATCGCTTGCGGTGACCTCTGGACTCCTCTCCCGGGGGATGCTGGGAGCAGCATGCCGATGAGCCTTCCGGTCCTCTTCTACTGCAAAGGGTGCGGGGTCTCTGAAAGCTGGGGCTTTGGAATTCAATCCCTGGATCGCTCGCGTTGACCTCTGGACTCCTCTACCGGGGGATGCTGGGAGCAGTATGCAGATGAGCCTTCCGGTCCTCTTCTACTGCAAAGGGTGCGGGGGCTCTGGATGCTGGGGCTGTGGAATTTAATCCCTGGATCGTTCGTGGTGACCTCTGGACTCTTCTCCCAAGGGATGCTGGGAGCAGTATGCAGAAGAGGCTTCTGGACCTCTTCTACTGCCCATGGCTTCATTCAAGCACTGCACCATGTCTTTAGCCAAGTACTGCAGCCATGTCTTTGTCCAGCTTGTTCTGAAAGGTTCTTCTCCTCAATAGCACAATGAAGTATTTCTGGATCCTGTGTCTGCCCCTTGAGCCCTTTGGTAAGGAATTACTTAGGTCTCCTCCGAAGCCGAAGAGAAGAGGTTGGTGGGAGGGGCTTTGAGGAGGGAGTAATGTTTTGATTCCACTCAGAAGAGGGCCTTGTGAGCAGCTCACTCACCTTCCGACTTCCCGGATGCCGTCGACTCCCGATGGCGGGCACTGCTTCTGTCTTCCTGTGTGGCCTTGAGCCGCTGCTCACGCTGCTGTTACCACTATGCTCCTAAAGACGCTTCCACGGCAGGAGAGATGCCACTGGTCACAATGCAGTAGAGCCACTCTTGGTCTTCACAACCTTGGAGTGCCGCCAACATCTGGCGCCACATCTGCTTCCCGCGCGGCCGGATAACCAGTTCACCCGATGACACCTCAGCCTTGCCACTGCACCCTGTGGCAGGAGAGACACCACCAGCTATCGATACTAGCTGGATGCCGCCTCTGCCATCCATAGGCAGAGGAGCGCTGCCATTGTAGCCATGATCTTCGTGGCCTGAGGACCACCAACTTCCATCCCCGCTCCGGCCAATGTTCTCCAAAGTACACGCGCAAGCTTCTGTCTAGAATTTAAAGAGACCACAATGGGAAAATCCCTGTGGCCTTTCCTGCTGATGTCCTTCTACCAGCCCTATAAAAGGACTCTTCAGTCTATGCTCCAGGCCTTCACAAGGACTTCAGTATTCCTGTGATCTTCAAGGTCTTCTGTTTCTGTCTTCCTCATTGGATGTCCTCCCTGCCTTCATTCCTGTGATGTTCCTGGTTTCTTGATGTTTCCTGGTCCCTGTGTCTTCTGAATCCTGATCAAGTTTTTGTCTCATTCCGAAATCCGAGTCTTCGTCTCGTTCCTGAATCCAAGCCTTTGCCTTGTTCCTGAATACAAGTTTTCATCTCCTTCCTGTATCCAATCATTTGCTTTGTTTCTGGTTCCAACCTTCATCCTGTCTAGAGTCTTCAGAGCCTTCATTGCTGTTTCTAATCTTCACGAGTCTTCCAATTTCCTGAATCTGAGTTCCTGAGTCTGAGTTCCTGAATCCAAGTTCCTGAGTCTGAGTACCTCGTCTGAATTCCTGAGTCTGAATCCAAGTTTCTGAGTCCTGCCCCTGGTCTTCAGAGTTCTTGTTCCATCTTCCATCTTGTTCCAAGACTTTGAATCCAGTGCATGCAGTCCCTAGGAGGAACCAGGGGTGGCCGTATGCGCGGCCAGCCCCTGGGTTGGGAAGGGCATGCAGAGGTGCTGGACTCTCTCAGAGTCTTTGTCTTGTTCCAAGTCCTCAGCCTTCATCTGTCCTCACACACAATATGATATTTTCTGTTTTATTCCCCATTCCTTTTTGGATCATTCTAACATTCTATTTGCTTTTTTGACTGCTGCCGCACACTGAGTTGAAGCTTTCAATGTATGGTCCATAAGGACGCTTACCTCCGCAGCCCAGTGGCCGTCATCTTGCCACCGATGTTCACTGCTCCCACACAGCCCGGAGGCCACCAGCATCCTTCTCCTCCACGGTGGGCGCTGCCGCCATGCTTCAATGCGGCTGAAGCCGACGTCATCTTCGCTTCACGGCCCAGAGGCCGTAGTCCCCGGTCACCCTTGCGGCTGGGAGCTGCTCCCTGCTCCCTCCTCTGTGGCAAGACGCTGCCGTCAACATCGGGGCCTGTCCTGCGGCCCATCTCCTGCTCCTGCGCTGAGCCAGCAGGATGCCGCTGTCCAAGGTCCTGCCCACTCCTTCCTACTTCCTCCTAGGGGCGAGGCCGCATCTCTCATCAGGATTCAAAGGGCCCGCGGCTGGATATGCCCCGGGCCCCATGTGGAACTCCTCCCTGGGCCTCTTCCTTCTTTAGCCCTATAAAAGGGGTCTGCAGTCATTCCGTCCTTGCATTTGCAAGGAGCTAGTCTTCTCTAGGACATCTCTGCGTTCCTACTCCTGCTTGGCTTTCTGTGTTCTTCGTGGGATCCCTCGTCGTTGTCTGTTCCTGGTCTCTGCTGATGTCTTCTCTGTCCTGATGTTCCGTGTTCCAGTCTTGATGTCCTGATGTCCATCCTGTCCATCGTCTTCCAAGGCTCCGTTCTGATCCATCCCTGCATGGTCCGGGACCAGCCTGGCTGGGTTGAGTATGGTGCGCAGCGGCCCAGTGGTCTGCGACCACCCCTGCTGGGGTGTGTAGGGTGCTGGTGGTTCTTCTCATCCATCGGGGCCGAGGATCTTCCATGTTCCTTCCTGCCATCTCCAGGGTCCGGAGTCATCCAGATGTCCTGCTTCGCTCTTCTCGGCTGCCCTTCGTTGAGTGTCCTGGGAGTCCATCATGGATGACTTGAGCCTTCACCTTGGAGTTTTGACTTTTAACCTTCCTCTGATGTCTTGGACTCCGGCTACGCCTAGCCTCCCGCGGACTGTGCTCCAGTGGATAGCCTGAGGGTCGTTCTGGCCACTGCAGCCTCCTTTCAGGCTGAGGGTGTTAGAGTGCTATCTGAATTCCACTCCATCCTGAGTTTTATTACATGATTTTAGCTTGTTTTATCCTCATTTCACCTGAGTCTGGTCTTCATCATCATCTGAGTCTTATCCTCATTTTGTCTGAGTCTGGTTGTCGACATCATCTGAGTCTTGTCTTCATTATTGTCTGAGTCTCATTTTCATCATCATCAGAGTCTTGTCTTCGTCATCACCAGAGTCTTCATCTTCAGTTCCAGTGTCTTCGTCTGCCCTTGCCTCCTGCCTCTGCCACTACCCAGCGGCAGGTCCAAAAGGGCTTGGAGTGGTCGGAGGACTGTTCAGAGACAAACCTTGCATGATTGGCCTAACCGAGGCGTGCAGGTCGGTGGGGGTTTGGGCTCCAGTCTCACCCAGAGGAGGAACCGTCTCACCTACCTTGGCGCTTCCTTGGAGCTCCTCTCCTGGTTCACCGAGGCCCAAGGGCACACTTCTCCGCAGAATCGGGAGCGCCCCCTAGCATTCCCTCCTACGCATCCGCAACATTTGGTCTTTCTTCAACGTTTTTTTAATGCAAGGAATACATTTTATCTGGGCTTCAAGAATGGCATTTCTAAACAATGTTCACACCTCATGCAAATTTTGAACTTTGCAACTGCTCCTTTTAGATTTTTTCCTCATTCTATCATAGCCTTCCTTTTTAAAGTTGTATGCTACTGCAGTAGTTTTCCTTAATGTTCTCCCTTCAGTGATTTTGACAAATTTGATTGCATTATACTCGTTATTGCTTAGAAGCCTGACCACAATAACCCATTGCTCTAGTTTATGTATTCTACTGAGGACTAGATATAAAGTAGCTGCTCCTCTTGTTGGTTCTAGGACCATCTGCTCCATTAAACAGTCATTTATGGTATCTAAAAACTTAACCTCTCTAGAATAACCTAATGTGATATTGGCCCAATCAATGCTGGGGTAACTGAAATCTCCTATTATTATTGTGTTGCCAAAATTATTTGCCTTTCTAATTTCATTCTAGTATTTCATAGTCTGTTTCTTCATCTTGGCCAGGTGGATGGTAGTATATACCTAATGCTATCTATTTTTACCTATCACAGATGGAATTTCTAACTATAAGGATTCTACAGTGCATTTTTTTCCCTGCATGATTTTATCATGTTTGACTCTATGCCATCCTTTACATATACTGCCACCCTCCACCAATCTGATCAGATCAATATAATTTTTACCCTGGCACTACAGTGCCTTATTGGTTGTCCTCTTTCTACCATGTCTCTGAGAGGCCTATTATGTCTAGACCTTTATTTATTTATTAAAATATTTATCATCCACTTATAACAAATAAATTGTGGTAGGTGAAGTACAACAGATAATGCCACATATTCTAACTCTCCAGTCTTTGTATTCAGATCTGGCATTCATATACAGACATAAGTATGGGTTTTTATTTACACTTTTATTTCTGTTTGTATTCACACCTTGCTTATTAGCAGATGTTACAGCCATTGTAGGGTGGTTCACCTTTGTGTGCTCTTTATCCACATCTATCTGGGCTGCTTTAACATTAACCACAACCTCTTTACTGGGATATTCTAACTTCCCTGTTTTGCAGGTATCCTTGAAAGATATCGCCCTCTGAACCAAGCGCTTCTCAGTGACTGCTTTCTCCTATGGTCTAGTTTAAAAGCTTTTCTATCTCCTTTTTAAATGTTACTGCAAGCATCTGGGTTCCACCCTGGATAAAGTGAAGCCCATTTGATTGGAATAGGCTCCCCCTTCTCCAGAATGTTCCCTTGTTCCTAACAAATCTAAAGCTGTCTTCTCTTCACCATTGTCTCATCCTTTCATTGAGTCTCTGGAGCTTAGCCTTCCTTTGGAGTCCTTTATATGTAATAGGTGAACATTTCAGAGAATGCAACCTTGAAGGTTCTGAATTTTAATTTCCTACCTAAAGCCTACATTTAGCCTCCAGAACTTCCTTCCTGCACTTTCCTATGTCATTGGTTTCCACATGGACCATGACATCTGACTTCTCTCCAACATGCTTTAAAATCTAATCTCGGTGGCACGTGAGGGCTGCTACCTTTGCACTGGGCAGGTAAGTGACAAAATGATCCTCAGGTCTACCAGCCTCCCAGCTATCTACATTCCTAATGATCAAATCAGCAACTGTAATAGCAGTCTTAACCCATTCTTCCTGGGCACATGCTCCTAGAAAGACACCCTCAGTATAAGGTATCACTTGAAGGGCCTTTACTAGCTGCAGGATCACTTCCTGCCACACCAAGGTGATGGTCTTCTTCCAGGTGACCTTTCTTTTTCAGAGTAGCACAGGGGCTTCCAGACTGCAATTGGGACCGCTCTGTATCCCCGAAGGTCTCCTCTATATAACTCTCTGTCTGCCTCAGCTCCTTCAGGTGTGCACTCTGGTCTGCACAAATTGGACAAGAGAATGAATCATACACCAGAAAAAGTAAATTTATAAATTATTTGAAAGAGACACATCCAGGTCAATGACTTTGAACTGGGTCCCAAGAAATTTTGCACTAATGATTTGTGAATGTTCTCTATCAGACTATAAAAGTTTCAAGTTCTGGAGTATCTGACTTTCTTTTCTGGGTCAATATATCCCTCTTTCTCATCTTTGGTCTTCGCTCTCTTCCTTTTATTCTTACTCTCTGGAATCCTCCTTCCTTTTTCTTTGTCTCTCTCTTGCAGAATGGATATTTTAATACGTTTTCTTCCTGCAATCAGTTTGCTCTTATCTGCGATTCTCCCTCACCTTCCTTTCCTCCTTGTCTCCTCTTCTTCCTCTTCCCACATGTTCTTCTTTCCTCATTCCACAACCCCCTCCATTATTTCCCAGCATTCCTCCTCCACCCCATCCCACCCTACGCTTTATCTCTCCCCCAGGAAAGGTTTTTTCCCCTTTCTGTCTACCCAAAACCTTGTCCTCTGCCCTTTCTCACTACATTCCCCTATCCTGTTGTCTCTGTCCCTCAGTTCCTGGTGTTCTCTTTCTTTTCCCTTGTGAACAACAACTTACATAGTGGATGAACTTCATTCATCTGCCAAAATAGGCTGATGTTGCCATGGAACTGGTCATTGAAGTTAAATCTGGATAAATTTAAGACTCTGATTACCACTAATTCTGCTGGCCATATATTCTCAAAAGAGTTGAGATTCAATGGTATAACTTTCCTCTCTTTTCCCCTATTCCCCAAGTCATTTCTCCATCTCCTTCTCAATAGCCAGTCATCTCTTCCCCCCTCCCCCCAGCATCCTAGGTCTTCTTCCCTTCTCCATCACTCTACCCTCTTATTCAGCATCCTTTCTCCCTCCTTCCCCTTCCTTCCTCTTTCCTATGTCATCTCTTCCTCATCCTCTGGTATTCTTCTCTTTCTCTCCCTCCACCCCTTCTCTTGCCTTCCACTCTTGGGTTCTCCCTCCCTCTCCCTCTCCCTCATAACCAGACTTCACTCTGTCTCTTCTTCCCTCCACCTCCCTCCTGTGCTTGATATGCTTTCACCACATCTTCCAAATTATCCTTGGTATGCTCTCGCCTGCCCCCGATCACCTCAAAATGGCCTGGCATATCCTCCCCCACCCTTGCTGGCAAGAGCAGAGGTGCCTAATACCATGTTGATACCCTGTGGGTCCCCTGCTCCAAGCATTCAAACTTTTTCTCTCCTCCCCCAACAGTCACCACCTTTTGCACTGCCTCCTCAAGCGTTCACCCCCACCAGAATTTACCCCCTTCTCTGCTCAACCCCTTTCAGTATCCACCTCCTTTCCATCCCCACAAATCATTCTTGCCTGACTAGATTTCCAAGTGACTCTTTCCTCCCCTTTTCTGTCAGCTGAGTCCCATATCTCTGTAGTACAGACATCTAGGGCATGGGGCAGTGTCCCTCCAAGCACACACAGCACAGCAGAAAAGAACCCTGTACTCTAGGCAGAAGGTTGGAAAGACAGAAGGAGAACTTCTGGTCTGGAGCAGGGAGCAGATGCTTTTTTATGCTCTTCTGTGCTGCTTTATGAGCTCTTTTTTACTCCCCTTCCTCCTCTTTTCGTCCTCAGTGCTTCCTGGTTGCTGCAGGGACATGAAGTAGCAAGGGACTAGAGTAGCAAGAAGGAAATTTGGGGCACTGTCCAATATAATTGGGTTATGAACCCAGAAGGAAGGATCATGCTGGGGCTGCCAATACTGCTGCAAGGGAAGGAACCTCCCATGGCTCACTGGTTGAGAAACACTGTTCTATGTATTTCTCATTGGGACCATCAATATAAGCATGAATGAAATATCAGGGGTTCTGTCACCGTTTTCTGATTCTATTTGTAATTGTGCTTTGATATATAATTATTTTTTAATTCATGAAGGCCACCAACTTCTTATTCATTGGTCTTCTGTAGTTGGAATTCTGTATTTTATTTGCAGCTCATTCAGGTCTTTGAACTGAGCAGAAGGGAAGTGACAAGCCAGGTCTGCAAGTTGAGAAGAACCATGAAAATAAAAACTGACGCTGATGCCGATGTAAGCTCTCTTAACCTCCCCACTGGGTTTAACAATTTACAGTTTTTCAAGAGTTTCCGAGTTGTCAGAATCATGCTCTGAACCCTTGTCTTTGAAGTCTTTATTTATTGTAAGCAGAGTGTTTATTCTCTGAGGAAAATTGACGATGGAGAAACAGGATGGCCCAGAAAAAAAATACAGTAGCTAGAAAAAATATTTTTTATTTTCATATTGAAATCTTTAGATAGATGGAGGACATACATTTCTGTATATGTCTGAGATTTACTGGGCTCACTGAAATATAAACGTGTTTTGACTTTGACAAGACATCATCTCCTCCCCAGCAGGGGATATAATTGAATAACGCAGAATTTTCTTTCAGGTGCTATTGTTGCAATACCTGGATTCTATTGCTGTGACCCCAACAACTGTTTATTGAGACAATTGGTTATGATTTCATTTACTTTTTAATTTTTTTTTTTTTTTACAGTGGTTGAATCAGAGCCACAATGCTTGTGTTAACTATGCAAACAGAAATGCTACCAAGGTAAGTAAACAATATATCAGCCTGATATAAAGTTTATCTGGTTATACAGTTCTCGCTACGTACTCCAACATTATTTTGTATACATCCTTTTTGATCTTCTCTTTGCCACTATGTGTATCACTTTCTCTGAAGACAAGCAGGCTGATAGTCCTCACACATGGGTAACATCATCAGATGGAGCCCCAATGTGGAAAACATATGTCAAAGTTTCAAAAACTTTGACTAGGCACACTGAGCATGCCCAGCGTGCCCAATGCCATGTGTCCATGTGGGCTCCCTGTCCAGTCTCTCTTTATCCGTGGAGCTGAAAGCCTTGCAGTGTAAGGGAACTCACTTTGGCTGTTTTTTGGCCTTGTGGAAAACCTTTCCGTCTCGCATTTTTTGTGCTTTTTTCTGTTATTCCTTTGCCGGGTACCTCTCAGTGCCTTCCCGTAGTGCTCCTAGTCAGGGTTTTCGGTGATTCTGGTAAGTTTTCTTTCGCAGTCAATTCCCTGTGGTGGCAGTGCATCTGTGCCTGCTGACCAATGCCACCCTGCCACCATCACTTTCAATTCATACCCCTTTTGTTTCGTCCAACATGGCCACATCCGTTTTTTGGCGATGTACTCAGAGCCCGAGGACCTTGTCCATCAGTGATCCACATGAGATATGTGTCCTCTGACCTAGAGCATTGCATGATGTCCAGGGTTGCAGTTTATGCACCCAAATGACCCCCAAAGGGACGTCGGCTTTGACTCGACAAGATGGAAAGCAATTTGGGTTGAAGAAGTCCGAGCTATGGGCATCAGCATTGGCATCGAAGAACCAAGGAGCCGCACCAATGGACACACAGCCTTCGACATCAGCAGGACTGTTGATTTTGTTGATGTTGTAGGAGAACAGGGCGCTGGAGACCACCTGCCGTCAATCTCCTTCAGGCTAAGGAACTCGGTTCCTCGTCATTGGCCTTGACACCAGGGAAAGACTGTGCTGAGCATTGAAGGAAGCAAAAGAAGCATTGGCACTGGTCCCCATTGATGCATGGTGCTGGGCACAGGGATGTACTGGCTCATGCAGCAATGCTCCTGAAGCAACCCCGTGGCGAGGTTGCCAGTCCTCCATCGGTGCCGGGGGTTCGAGATGGTCTCTACCAGTCCTGATACCAGTCACCATTCCACCTCGTAGGTCCAAAGAGGATTTTGCCACCCCTCCTTCCTCCCATTTGGTGTTGGCATCGGCAACATTTGAGGAGGAGCTGGAATGCCGAGTCCAGTTAGCAGTGGAATGGTGCTGCAGGGCTTTGGTCCCGTGGCACTGACAGCACCAGCTCTGGTGCCACCCGTCCTCGTACCACTTCTGGAGAAGCTCAATGTGCTTATCGGTGCATACTGACCCAGCTGGCGTCTGTTCCAGGGACAGCATTGGTGCCCAGTGGGACTCTGAGGCCTTCCCCTACCGATACAGTGTTTGTTGCCAATTCTGAGGAGGAGGAAGCTCCACTGAGACCAGCAGAAATGCTGATGCCTGACTTCCCCCGTTCAGTTTTACATGGTCAGCAAGCTCCAGGCCTTAATGACTTATCCACCTTACATTAACTTGTATCATGACAGGGTGGTCTTACATATGCATCCTACGTTCCTGCCTAAGGTGGTGACAGACTTCAATCTTAACCAGTCCATTATCCTGCCAGCATTCTTTCCCAAGCCCCATTCGCTCCAATGCAAATGAGCATTGCACAGTTTGGACTGCAAGTGAGTCTTAGCCTTCTACCTGGAGCGGACAGAAGCCCATAGCAATCTCCCAAACATTTTATTTATTGCCATTACCAAACAGATACTATCTAATTGGCTAGCAGATTGCATCTGCTTCTGTTTTGCCCAGGCGGGACTGCATCTTGGGGGTGATATCAAGGTTCATTCTGTCAGAGTCATGGCAGCATCAGTGGCCCATTTGCGAGCAGCTCACATGGAGGAGATCTTCAAAGCTGTGACTTAGAGTTCTCTCTTCACATTCACATTTCACTATTGTCTGGATAGGGATGGCTGATGCAACATTAAATTAGGCCAATCTGACCTTCGGAACCTGTTTGAGGTGTAAAACCCAACTCTTCCCACCTAGGGCCCATTGTTTGGGTTCAGGCTGTCTTCCCCCTCTGTTGGTCCCCTTTTGTATTGGGGAGCAACCTGTAGCTAGGGATTCACCCATGTGTGAGGACTACCATCCTGCTTGTCCTCGGAGAACCAGGTGTTCAAGGTCAGCAGGATGTTAGTCCTCATGAAACCCACTCGCCACTCCATGGAGTAGGCTTTCTCCTATTTTTTATTTTAATTATATTTCTATGATACATGACTGGAGAGGGACCCCACTTGGATGTGTGGCATAGGGCATGCTGGGCATGCTCAGTGTGCCTAGTCAAAGTTTTAGAAACTTTTAGAAACAAGTTTTAGAAACTTTGACGTAAGTTTTTCACATCTGGATTCCATCTGATGATGTCACCCATGTGTGAGGACTAACATCCTGCTCTCCTTGGAGAACACCTGTTACAGATAAGCAACTCTGTTTTACGTTGGCTCCCAGTCAGCAGTGGGTGTTTTTTGAAATTGTCACACTGGTTTAGTAATGTATTCATGGCCTTGCTTATATCAGTATTGTAAGCAGTGGCGTAGCCAGAATTGATTTTTTGGGTGGGCACAAGGTTAACATGGGTGGGCTGTAGGCATGCAGGTCTACTAGTTGTTTACTGATACATAATGCCAAATTATGCAGCATAGCATTCACATCTATGCCTAAGTATGAGGTTTACTTAATGATACAAACATAATTCACGCTGATTTGTGGTACTTTAGCCTTCTTGTTATTACAATTTTATACACGGCTCCTACCTGTCCATAAATTTTGAGAGAGCGGTTGTGTTGCTTATATTTAAATTGCTAACATCTCAAAATATAGATATATATTTTTGCCTTTGTTGTCTGATCTTTGTATTTTTCTAATCAGTTGGTCCTGGTCTCTTTTTCCCATTTTTTCCCTTATAGCTCATTTCCTAATTCCTTTTCAGTGTCTTTCTTCTATTACTGTCTTCTTCCCTTCCACACACACACACACACACACACACTTTCTCTCACAAACTCCCTCTCACACACTCAAGCTCTCACTCTCATATGCTCTCCCCCCCCCCCCCCCCCAAGCTCACATTCTCTGCAGACACACATACAAGTTCTCACTTTCTCACCCCTCCCCAGGCTTATATTCTTATGCACACACAGACGCACATCCAGGCACCCATTCTCACCCACACACATAAACCCAGACTCCCATTCTCACCCACAAACCCATGCTCCCAGTCTCACCCACACATATTCAAGCTCCCATTCTCATCCATACATATACACATTTAAGGTCCTATTCTCACCCACACATGCACCCATTCTTATCCACATATTCAAGCTTCCATTCTCACCCACCCACACAAACCCAGGCTCTCATTCTCACCCATATATACACACATTCAAGCTCCCATTCTCACCCACCCACAAACCCAGGCTCCCATTCTCACCCACACATACACACATTCAAGCTCCCATTCACCCACATATTCAAGCTTCCATTCTCACCCACACATACACACATTCAAGCTCCCATTCTCACCCACACACAAACCCAGGCTCCCATTCTCAACCACACATACACACATTCAAGCTCCCATTCACCCACATATTCAAGCTTCCATTCTCACCCACATACACACCCAGGCTCCAGTTTTCACCCACACACACTCCCATTCTCATCCACACATACACATTCAAGCACATGCACAGCTTCCACTTCCTCCCCCCAAAGCAGGAAGATCAGCTGCCTCTCCTGCTGCCACCGGACTCCTGCTGTCTTCGGGCGTCGGGCGGTATGAGCCGCCGAACTTCCTGTCGGGGGGGGGAGCGGAAGCGCAGCGCACAATGTCCGCTTCCTCCCTCCCCCCCCCAAGCAGGAAGATCGGCGGGCCATACCGCCTGACGCCCGAAGATAGCAGGAGAACGGGTGGCAGCAGGAGAGGCAGCTGATCTTCCTGCATTGGGGGGAGGAAGCGGAAGCTGCGCGCGGCGCTTCCACTCCCCACCCCCGAACAGGAAGACCGGTTGGCCATACGGCCGCAGCAGCGCTTCCCCATGTGTGCCGTGATGGCGCGCGAGGCGTGAGTTCTCTTGTTCGCTGTCGCGGGGATGGGATCCCGCGACAGCCTTGCAGTTCCGGTGCCAGTTGGGTGGGCCTGGGTCTAAGTTGGGTGGGCACCTGCCCACCCAGGCCCACCCGTGGCTACGCCACTGATTGTAAGGAAGGCATTCTAGGAGATTAGAATTGGGCTAGGAACCAGAAAAATGCAATTATCTCATCAGTAAACATACCAGAATGACATGAGCAATACTACCAGCAAATCAAAATGTAGTGTCGTCATTGCAGTGCTTCTGCATTTCCATTATCATTGTCAACTACAAGTTCATCTCACCACCAGCAGAACTGGAGCAAACTTTGCAAGCTCCCTTGGTGTACACAAGCTATTCTTCATTTTTGATTAGCAGATTCCTGTAATGCTTTTTGATAATAATTACAGCTATCAATGCTACAGTATTCTTTCTGTATAGACCATCTTATGGATATACAATGTTCTTGATTTGTTGTTTTTGCTTTTTCAGTCAAAGTCTTGTAATTATTCACAGAACAGGTAAATTATTGAATAGGAAAAATGAGCTAGAAACAAGAAACCTGCATTTTTTTAAGCAGTATAGCTACAGTATATACAGTAAATCCGGGCGGATTTACGTGAGCAGGGCTTTTAAAATCCGCCCGAATATGAGCAATATTACCGGCCAAAAGCAACACCAGTAATACTGATATTATCAATCACTACAGTGATACTTCATTGTTATTTTGAACTACTAGATGCTCATTTCCCTACTACTTTTCATTTCTGTAACGCTGCTAGACCTACCTAATGCTGCACAAATACATATAAGAGAAGTCCCTGCTTCATAGAACTTGCACTCTAGCCAAGATAAACATACAGGACAAATATGGGAATAATATGAGTATGCTTTGAGTTGCTCTAGAGTATCCAGTGAAAATGACATAGTTGACTACTTATAGTATAACACAAGGTTTTCTACATTTTAGGTGGAAGAAAATTTTGTTAGCCTCTAAAATTGCCAAGTAGTGTTAGTAAATATTCTGTCTAAATAGATGCTGGTTTGGTGGACAGGTATATAAGGCTGCTTTGCATAGTCTGGTTAGAATATGCCCTTCTCTTGCCAATATACAAATGGACTGCCCTAGTTGTCTTGAGTTTCCTGCATTCTTTCTCCAAATATCTTCAATTCAAACACAGATCAAACCTGCAATGTATATTCTGCTGCTATGTGACTGCCATTAAATCTTGAACTCAGTGAAGGAGGAATTTGTTGCCAGAGGTATAAAAGCAATAGTAGAATAAAGTTGTACTTGTGAACAACAACTTACATAGAGGATGAACTTCAGTCAGCTGCCAAAATAGGCAGATGGTGCCATGGAACCAGTCTGAGCTAATAGATTGAAGTTTAAATCTGGCTAAATTTGAGACTCTGATTTCGGGTGACTCTGCTGGCTGTATAGTGCTAAAAGAGTTGAGACTGAATTTGATATATCTCCCAGAAAAAAAAAAACAAACAATGGCAGAGTTTTGGTGTTTTTTGGAGTCTAAATTGAATTTTTGCTCTCATATATCAAAAGTGTCCCAGAGTACCTTTTATCAACTTAGGCTTATTAGGAAATTTAAACAGTTTTTTGTTAACCACTCTTACCTATGCCCTGGTTACATCACGGTTAGACTGCTACAATTTTATATATAGGTTATAATTACAATTACAATACTATTGTTAGGCTACAGCAGGGGTCAGGAACCTTTTTGGCTGAGAGAGCCATAAACGCCACATATTTTAAAATGTAATTCCATGAGAGCCATACAATATGTTTAAAACTAAATACAAGTAAATGTGTGCATTTTATGTAAGATCACACTTTTAAAGTACAATAAGTCTCTGAAAATATTACACCAGGCCTTAAGACACCAATACATCTCCTATTAGGAAAACGGACCAAGTCAGGCTGCTATAGAGTCCTACACAGAAACTACACGCCAGCAGAAAACCTCACCTGAATCACGTGCTGTCCCTCACCTAACATAGAATAAAGAGACCAAAACGCATAACAAGAAGCATGCAGACAAAAACTGAATTGGAAACTGCAACAAGCCAGAGTCTCTGTATGCAGTGTAACAAAGGAAAAAAGAAACATCACACATCCTTATAAAACAAATCAAGAAATATAAAATCATCAGCAGTAAAACTGTACTAACAAAAAGAACATATTTCGAAACAGCTGATGAGTGGAATATCCAATAATTAAAAACTCATATAAAACATTTCCAGATACCAACAAAATATTTCAAAATAGCAGACACAAAGATCCAGTAATGAAAAATAATAAGGATACAAAAATTTTTTTGCTCTGCATACCTGGGAACGTTTGATATCCAGGTGTCCTGAGATTGTTCTGAATTAGCAGGAGGTGGGGTGGTTTGCTTGGAACTTTCTCCTCTCTCAGTCACATACCAGCGCTCTCTCTCACACTGGCTCTCAATGACACACCTATACACACATGCTCTCAGTCACTCACATATACAAATGTTTTTTCTCTCTCACTTATATAGGCTCTTAATTACACATTTACACACATGCTGTCTATCTTTTCACGCTTACACACACACAGGCTTTCAATCACATAAATACATGCTGTCTTTTTCTCTCACACACAGACTCTCATTCACATGCTTACAAACATGTCCTCTCTTTCTCTCATTTACACACAGGCTCTCAATCACATACTCACATGCTCCCTCACCTAAATCAGCTCTCAATCACACACAGACACACATGGTCTCTCTCTCTCATTTAAACACAGGCTCTCAATCACATACTCACATGCTCCCTCACCTAAATCAGCTCTCAATCACACAGACACACATGGTCTCTCTCTCTCATTTAAACACAGGCTCTCAATCACATACTCACATGCTCCATCACCTAAACCAGCTCTCAATCAGACACAGACACACATGATCTCTCTCTTACTTATACACACAGGCTCTTAATCATACATACACATGATCTCTCTCACACACAAAGGATCTCAATCATACACACATACTCTTTCAAACAAACAGGTTTTCAATTACAAACTTACACATACAGGTTCCCAATGGTAAACTTACATTCATGCTCTCTCTCTCACAGGCAGGATCTCAATCACAGACATACTCTCTTTCACATATACAGGCTCTCAATCATTCACATACATGCAATCTCTCACTCACACACACAGGATCTCAAACACACATGCTTGCTCGCTCATTCACTCTCTCTCTCCCCCTTCCCCCCCCCCCCCCCCCCCGGGAACTCGCGGCAGCAGCAGCCACCTCCCAACGCTAACCTCCTTCATTTTCAGCCCTCGCGGAGGCGAAGGCGGAGTCCCATCGGCCGCGGTTGAAGATTTTCATTTTCCTCCGAGCCGCGCTGCAGTCTTCTTCCCGCGCAGGCACCCGATGCTCTCCACTTCCTCTTCCGGGCCGCGGGAAGAAGAGAGCACCGGCGTGCACCGGCGTGCTCTCTTCTTCCCGCGGCCCGGAAGAGGAAGTGGAGAGCATCGGGTGCCTGCGCGGGAAGACCCGCGCAGGCACCCGATGACTCCAGCGCTGGCACCCGGCTGACACCCGATGACTCCCGCGCAGGCACCCGGATGACTCCAGTCGGCGTGCTCTCTTCTCCTCCCCCCCGCGGCCCGGAAGAGGAAGTGGTGAGCATCGGGTGCCTGCGCGGAAGAAGAGACCACGCTAGTGTGGTCTCTTCTTCCCGCGCAGGCACCCGATGCTCTCCACTTCCTCTTCCGGGCCGCGGGGGGGGGGGGGGGGGGAGGAGAAGAGAGCACGCCGGTGCCGCTGACTCCAGCTGTCCTGCCGCGTTCCGCCCGGGCTGACAGCATTTTAAGCCCGGGCGGCGGAGGACCGGGGAGCAGCTGGGTCAGCGGGGAACCGCGAAGTATGGCGACACGTGTCTGCGAGCCAGATGCAGCCCTCAAAAGAGCCATATCTGGCTCGCGAGCCATGGGTTCCCGACCCCTGGGCTACAGCATAAGGGGTTGTATTTTCACATATCTCAAGAAGCTTCATTGGCTGCCCTTAGTCCGTAGAGTTCAACTCAAAATAGATATGGACCTTCATTTTCAGTTTTTATTTTATTTTTCCTGGGAATTGCAATGTTATAACAAAAAAAAGTGTAATTTTTTTCCACTGATTTTCTTTGTTTTAACGTTGAAATTCCCAGGAAAAAGAAAATAAAAACTGAGAACAAATGTCCCTAAAAATATGTTATTTAATCTTTAAAGCCTTATGTAATATAGACCCTGTGTACTTGAGATAGCGACTTCATCTCTACATGCCATCATCATTAAGGTCTCAACATGCACTCCTTTTGGTGGTTTCTTCAGAAAGGTTGATAAGATTTGCAATGGGTCAGAATTAGGTCTTCTCTTGTTTAGATCACAAATTAGAATGGGCTTCCAAGAGATATTAGGCTTGCCTCAGAATATCTAGCTTTCCACAAGCTTTTGAAGACATGGCTACTTAGCTAAGCATTCAGCTTCTAGGAATTTTATGTTTTGTAGTTTGACTTGATTCTTCCTTAGGCACCTCTTAACGGGGAGTACATTATTATGAAAAAGTGGGGTTTACTCTGGCCTATTATTTTTTTATCTTGGCTATTTTTGATTTTATGACATTTTTGTTTTATAATGTCTATTCTTTTGAAACTAGTTTAGTTATTTCTGTTAATTTTATTTGAATTTTGAAAATATGATTACTTTGCTTATAATTTATTGATTTGTTATGTTGAACCTAACTTAGGCATTAGTGAGTCAAGATGAGTAAAAAGTATCCCCCCAAAAAAATAAAGTAAAATAGTTGAATCTCTATAGCAAACCCCACAATATAAACAATATATTGATTGAAATCTGAATCAATTGGAGGAAATCGTTTTTTGGTATTTTTTTCTGTTGGGTTTTGCTTTACTTCTTTTTCCTAATCACTGGATCTGGTATCCCTACTAATTTGATGATGTGTGTCATCATTGTCTTCACCATCATCATCATCATCATCATCATCACCATGCTAAAAAAGATTTAGAGTTGCAAAAGAAGAAATGATTTGTCATGTTCGCTGATGCCATCTGTTCATCTAAATATGTAACTTTTTGTAGCTGCACCTGCTGCACATAGACTAGGATCTTAGTGCTTATCAGTCTTAACAGGATCTGACAACTTTGAGTTATTGCTATCAGTTTCTAATTTGTGGTAACTGCCAGTCATTTCTGCAGGATGTCATAGAAAGAGAGAGAGAAAGAGGATCTGCTTTTCTTAAGCAGGTAGAGGGTAGGTGCTACCTTGAATTTAAGATAATTTTCAAGGAATGGAACATCTGCAATTATTTTTTACCCACAGACTTTCTACTAATTTTAAAAGCTAAAGTACACACATACTTTCATTTTGAAGAGTCACACAAAAGTTTAAAAAATTGGCAGGGTATGACTTGGCTATTACATTTAAGCACATACTTTTGAAAATAAAAAGTATACACATAAATCCAAACTCTGCCCCATAACATCTTTTATGTGCATATAAAAGTATCAATGAACCTGATTTATATGCATAGATTTTGTGCACAAAGACCAGTACATTTTCTAACAAGCTATTTATGCACAGGGTAGGTAATTTTCAAAGGAGTTACACCTATAAATGTAACATACAATCCGAGTAATTGTCAAAAGTCATTTACATGCGTAAAGTACACTTATACATATATAACCTATGGACAATTCAATAGCATATATTGTAACAATTTTCAAAAGCACATTTTTGTGGGTAAAATGCATTTATATATGTAAAACCCAGTTTTATGCGGGTAAATCCTTTTGAAAATTACCCCCATAAAACCTGGTTTAATGTACGTAATTGTCTTTGAAAATTACCACCTAAAGGTATAGATGATAATTTACTTTCTGCTGGAGGGCTAAATAGTAGAACATTGCTTTTCAAGAATTCTGCTGTTTTTTATTGGCACCTCAAGGAAGATATAGCAGAATTAATGAAAGTACAAGGAAGGGCAATATAAACGGTTATGGGGATGGATCAGCTCTCTTATGAAGAAAGACTAAACAGTTTAGGGCTCTTCAGCTTGGAGAAGAGACGACCTAAAGGGGATATGATAAAGGTTTATTAAATAATGTGTGGTCTGGAACAGGCTAATAGGGAACAGTTAATCAAACTATCAGGTCCTGAAACTAACAGGAAGCAGATTAAAAACACAATTTAAGAATGCATTTTTTTAGTCATCGCACAATTAAGCTATGAAACATATTGCCAGAAAATATGGTTAAGGCTAGCATATAATTGAGTTTAAAAATGTTTTGGACAAGTTTCTGGAGGACAGGTCCATAAATAATTATTAGCCAGATAGACTTTGCTTTGTCTAAATCTTATTTCTTGTAGAAAGCAACATGAAACCAACTTTGAGATTGTGATTTTCCAGGTACTTCTATGCAACCTGATAAGATGCTGGGCTTCATGGACTATTGGGCTGACCCAGAATAACATTTCTTATTTTCTTACGTTGTAGTTCATGGGAGCACAAGGAAGGTATCAACTATGGAAACCAATCTACTAAGCAGCACAAAATTGCACAAAGGCTGCTTTGCATGCTAAAATGGAAATATTGTGCTTTATTTGCCCTTTTAGGATGCATGCATGCATTCAAAAAATAATTAGTGACTGTGATGCAAAATAGCAAGTCATGTTAGTTTGTCTTGTTTTTATTCCAATTGTACATGCTTAGTATTGTGATCCACTTAGAATGGTCTGCATCAAATTTATGCATACTAAAAAAAATCTTTTATATAAATAAATAAATTAACAAAATAGCTGATTGTAAACCTTTGCGTGAAAGTAGCTTCACAAATATGAAACATTTTATATTGTTTTAGTTATGTTTAGCTATTTGCTATGTTTTCAATTAAGTTATTTAGCTTTGTCTTTTATCCTGTTGGGATTTGCTTAGATTTCCTATGCATATGTATCTCTCACTCTCTTTCTGTGTTGTGAACGTGGACCTTTGGGCCGGCTAGAGTGTATGGTAGACCCACTGAAGGAAGACCTGCAGTGGAACTCATAGCTGGGAGGCATATCAGGCCCAAGAGACCACACAGGGCCTTCATCTATACTAGCCCTTGTTTCCCACAGGTTGAGCCCTTGGGTGCCGGGCCAGCAGGACTTAGGAGAAGGTCTGCTGGCAAAGAGGATTACAGAGAGCAGTCCGAGTCAAGGCAGGCTGAAGACGTGGGAAGTCGGAGACGGTCCAGGGGTTCAAGGCAGGCAGCAGAGGTGCAAGATGAGGAGATGGGCCAGAGGTCAGGGCTGGATGAAGACAGACGAAGCCAGAGAGCAAGCCAAGAGTCAGGACAGGCAGCAGACATACGAAACCAGGTACAGGGCCGAAGTCAAACCAAAGAAGCAAGCAGGTGGAAACTGGAACTCAGTAACAGGAGAGGAGCTGGAGCGGGCAGGAAGACTGGAACGGAGTCAGGAACAAATAGGATACTGGACGGAGTTGGGAACAAGCAGGAACAGGATGGAGTCAGGAACAAGCAACTAGATTCTCCCAGGATTCTCCAGGGGATTCTTCCCTAGATTCTCCTAGGGGGCAGAGCAGCCCGAAGATGCCGGTGGTGTCTCCCTCGTGGGGAGAACGCCGCAAGAAGGCCCCGACACAGCCTGAGCCGGGACAGAGCAGCCCGCGGAGCAGGAAACATGCCTGGCAGTGAGGGGGACCTGGCCGCTAGCAGCCGCGGCCAGGATTCCCAACAGTACCCCCCTCTTACCCCCTCTTACGCCCCCTCCCCGGGGGTCTTGGCTTGCTGGGGTTATCTCGATGGAATTGGAGAAGGAGAGATTTCTCGGGAATGCTGGGGGCAGGCAAGCACGTGTTCTCCTCTGGACCGAAGCCCTCCCACGAGAGTAAGTATTCCTATTGTTGGTGATGGAAGCGGACATCAAGGACCTCTCGCACTTGGTAGACAAGATCGGCGTCCGCGACTGCATTCACCGGCTTTGTTGGTTCACGGTGGAATATTGAGAGTACCAATGGCTTCAGCAGCGAGACATGGAACACGTTGTGTTTTCGTAGGCTCGAAGGTAAGCGTAGGTGGTAGGATACTGCACCAACACATTCAGAGACCACAAAGGGTCCAATGTATCTGGGAGCTAGTCGCATAGAAGGAACCTGGAGACGAATATAGCAAGTGCTTAACCAGACCCGGACTCCTGGGTGAGAGGTGGGAGCTCTGCGACGATGTCTATCCACATCTCTCTTGACGGAGTCAACCACACGCCGCAAGTTGTCTTGAGTGGAATCCCACAGAGATCAGAGCTGTTGAGCCATGATTTGGGCTGCTGATGTAGATACCATTACTGGGGGCGGTAAGGGTGGTTTAGGATGTTTTCCGAAGACAAGTTGGAAAGGTGAGGATCCTGTTGCAGAGTGGGCATGGTGATTGTAGGAGAACTCCGCCCAAGGTAGCAAGGCCACCCAGTCGTCCTGTTTATCTCCTATGAAGGAGCGGAGGAAGTTTTTCAGGGAACAGTTGGTTCGCTCAGCCTGTCCGTTTCTTTGTGGATGGAAAGCCGTCGTGAAATCTAGTTGGATCCCAAATTTTCTGCACAGTACCTTCCAGAATTTAGCAGTGAATTGTGATCCACAATTGGAGCTGATGTGTTGTGGTAATCCATGTAAGTGGAAGATATGCTTAGTAAAGAGTTATTCGAGTTCAGGCGCAGTGGCAAGTTTCAAGAGAGCTACAAAGTGAGCCATCTTGGAGAATCTATCTTCTGTGACCCAAATGACCTGTTTCCCTTTGGATGGTAATAGATCAACAATGAAGTCCGTAGCGACGTGAGTCCAGGGCTCCAGGGCTCCACGGCTGTAGCAACCCCCATGGATGTCCAGGTAAGGATTTCTGTCTGGCACAAGTTGGGCAAGAGTCTACGTATGCTTGGACAACTTGATTTACGTGTGGCCACCAATAGTAATGAGACAAGAGCTCTTGGGTCAGGGCCCTACCTAGGTGTCCTGCTGTTAGAGAATTGTGGGCCCAGGAAAGGACCTTCTTGCATAGACGGAGGAGTACAACCGTCTTGCCTGCGGGAGCCACGTCGGTGGCCGCAAGGAGGACTTTAGCTGGGTCGAGAATGTATTGTGGCATGGTGGGTGAATCTTCAAGTTCTGTGGTGCGGGAGAGAGCATCTGCTTGGATATTCTTGGATGCTGGTAAGTAGCATAAGGAGAAATTGAAGCAGCTGAAAAACAAAGACAAGCGAGCTTGTCGCAGGTTTAGTTGTTGTGCTCGACACAAGTATTCTAGATTTTTATGATCGGTGTACACCACCACTGGATGGTGGGCTCCCTCCAGCCACTGGTGCCATTCTTCAAAGGCCATCTTAATGGCTAGGAGCTCTTTGTCCCCTATACCATAATTTGTTTCAGCGGGGGTAAATTTTCATGAAAAGTAGGAGCAAGGAAGTAATGAGCCCTTGACAGAGAGTTGGCAGAGGATAGCCCCCACAGCGATGTCTGAGGCGTCTACCTCTACCATGTCGTGTGGGATCCAGGTGGTGTAGACAAGAGTCGAGCAGGAAGAAGGCTTGTTTTAGCTCCTCAAAAGCTTTGAGTGCTTCTGTGGACCACTCTCTGGAGTTAGCTCCCTTCTTGGTTAGGGTGGTGTGTGCAGCTACCTTCTGTGAGTAGTGCGGGATGAAATACGGGATGAAATGCCAGTAGAATAGACTTAGTTTTTGGGTACTTGCCAGGTTCTTATGGTCTGGATTGGCCACTGTTGGAAACAGGATACTGGGCTTGATGGACCTTTGGTCTGACCCAGTATGGCATGTTTTTATGTTCTTAGATGTTCGCGAATCCAAGAAAGCATTGAAGGGCTTTTACTCCTACCGGCCAGGGCCAGTCTTTAATGGCAGAAACTTTCTCAGGGTCCATAGGAAATCCTGAGACAGACACAATGTAACCCAAGAATGGCAAGGACTGTTGTTCATATACACACTTTTCCAGTTTAGCGAACAGGTGGTTTTCACGAAGTCATTGCAGCACTTGATGTGCCTGCTGTCAGTGAGTGGTGAGGTATTTAGAGTATATGATCACATCATCGAGGTATACAACCACTGAAGAGTGAAGCATGTCCCGAAAGACCTCATTCATGAGGTTTAAAAAAACTGCTGGAGCATTACATAGTCCGAAAGGCATGACTAAGTACTCGTAATGCTCATCACGAGTGTTGAAAGCAGTTTTCCACTCATCGCCTGATTTGATCCATACTAGATTGTATGCACCTCGAAGGTCAAGCTTGGTAAAGATCCTAGCTCCTTGAAGATGGTCCAAGAGCTCTGGGATGAGTTGGAGAGGATATCTGTCCTGGCATGTAATTGCGTTGAGCCCCCGATAATCTACACAGGGCCTGAGGGATCCGTCTTGTTTGGCGACAAAAAAGAACCTGGCCCCTGCTGGAGAAGTTGAAGGCCGGATAAACCCCTTGTCCAGATTTTCTTGGATGTACTGGGACATTGTTTGAGTCTCAGGTAGGGACAAAGGGTAAACTCGCCGCTGGGGGGTATCGCACCAGGTAGTAAGAACATAAGAACATAAGAAATTGCCATGCTGGGTCAGACCAAGGGTCCATCAAGCCCAGCATCCTGTTTCCAACAGAGGCCAAACCAGGCCACAAGAACCTGGCAATTATCCAAACACTAAGAAGATCCCATGCTACTGATGCAATTAATAGCAGTGGCTATTCCCTAAGTAAACTTGATTAATAGCCGTTAATGGACTTCTCCTCCAAGAACTTATCCAAACCTTTTTTGAACCCAGCTATACTAACTGCACTAACCACATCCTCTGGCAACAAATTCCAGAGCTTTATTGTGCGTTGAGTGAAAAAGAATTTTCTATGATTAGTCTTAAATGTGTTACTTGCTAACTTCATGGAATGCCCCCTAGTCCTTCTATTATTCGAAAGTGTAAATAATTGAGTCACATCTACCTGTTCAAGACCTCTCATGATCTTAAAGACCTCTATCATATCCCCCCTCAGCCGTCTCTTCTCCAAGCTGAACAGCACTAACCTCTTCAGCCTTTCCTCATAGGTGAGCTGTTCCATCCCCTTTATCATTTTGGATGCCCTTCTCTGAACCTTCTCCATCGCAACTATATCTTTTTTGAGATGCGGCAACCAGAATTGTACACAGTATTCAAGGTGTGGTCTCACCATTGGGCGATATAGAGGCGTTATGACATTTTCCGTTTTATTAACCATTCCCTTCCTAATAATTCCTAACATTCTGTTTGCTTTTTTTGACTGCTGCAGCACACTGAGCTGACGATTTTAAAGTATTATCCACTATTATGCCTAGATCTTTTTCCTGGGTGGTAGCTCCTAATATGGAACCTAACATCGTGTAACTACAGCAAGGGTTATTTTTTGCTATATGCAACACCTTGTACTTGTCCACATTAAATTTCATCTGCCCAATCTTCCAGTCTTGCAAGATCCTCCTGTAATGTATCTCAGTCTGCTTGTGATTTAACTACTCTGAATAATTTTGTATCATCCACAAATTTGATAACCTCACTCATCGTATTCCTTTCCAGATCATTTATATATATATATATATATATATATATATATATATATATATATATATATATATATATATATTGAAAAGCACCGATCCAAGTACAGATCCCTGAGGCACTCCACTGTTTACCCTTTTCCACTGAGAAAATTGACCATTTAATCCTACTCTCTGTTTCCTGTCTTTTAACCAGTTTGAAACCCACGAAAGGACATCGCCTCCTGTCCCATGACTTTAGTTTTCATAGAAACCTCTCATGAGGGACTTTGTCAAATGCCTTCTGAAAATCCAAATACACTACATCTACCGGTTCACCTTTATCCACATGTTTATTAACCCCTTCAAAAAAATGAAGCAGATTTGTTAGGCAAGACTTCCCTTGGGTAAATCCATGTTGACTGTGTTCCATTAAATCATGTCTTTCTATATGCTCTATGATTTTGATCTTGAGAATAGTTTCCAGTATTTTTCCTGGCACTGAAGTTAGGCTCACTGGTTTATAGTTACCCAGATCGCCCCTGGAGCCTTATTTAAATATTGGGTTTACATTGGCCACCCTCCAGTCTTCAGGTACAATGGATGATTTTAATGATAGGTTACAAATTTTAACTAATAGATCAGAAATTTCATTTTTTAGTTCCTTCAGTACCCTAGGATGCATACCATCCGGTCCAGGTGATTTGCTACTCTTTAGTTTGTCAATCTGGCCTACTATATCTTCCAGGTTCATGGTGATTTCGTTCAGTTCGTCTGACTCATCACCCCTGAAAACCATTTCCGGAACTGGCATGGTTTCAGTCTCTTACAGAAAGACCATGGTCCACCAGTTTTTCTTGCCCAGCAAAGGTTTATTCTTGACTTTGGCTGAAAAGCTGAAGTAATTATGATGAGATACTGAATTTGGGGACAAAAGGCAAGGAAATAAACCTTCTCCCTCCTCTGCTAAAATACTCTCTGTGCAAAGTTTAGATTACTTAACTCAGTCTCTTAGGAGGGTGATCCATCATTGTGCTCTTGGGCCTGAATATCTCTGGAAAAGCAGTCTCTCAGCTCCTGACTCCTCTGTCTCTTGTTGGGATTATACAGATAGCTTGGCTATGAAGCAAAAACAGCTGTCTGTCTTTCTATTTCCTCAGAGTGCAGATTCTGTCTCTCCCTCTCAATAATCAGCTCTTCAGTAGAAGAACTGATTGCAGGGCTGACAGATATACTCCTCTCTTCCTGGCTCCTGGTTCCAACTCCTGGCTGTCACCACCCCTCACACATAGGCAGAGCCAACCATTTTGCACCTTTTCTTCCTTAAATGGTCTCCCAGCATTTCTTTGGCTTCCTCCTCTGCTAGCTATGTAATGCTGTTCTCTGGGCAGGCTAAACAGTCCAGCCCTTT
This sequence comes from Rhinatrema bivittatum, assembly GCF_901001135.1. Lineage (NCBI taxonomy): Eukaryota > Metazoa > Chordata > Amphibia > Gymnophiona > Rhinatrematidae > Rhinatrema > Rhinatrema bivittatum. Next base: position 270,032,869 of record NC_042615.1, on the reverse strand, counting down.
TTCCAACTTGTTAACACTGTGAGTACTGGATGCTGGTTCTTGCAGAACATTTGTTATTCATAGAAGAGCACACAGGGGTTTTTATTCCTTCACCTTGGCTGTGTTGGCTTGCAGTTTCTGCAGGCTTTAAAACCTTTTTTAGGCAAGTCCAAACACATCACTCAGATCCAGATGCAGCTTGGTCCACATTGTAAGGGTCCAACAAATGATAAGCATTTGGGGGAAGGAACCTGGTTTATAGTAGCTTGCTACATATTCATACTCTGGAGGGCATGAAGAAATGATAGAGATATTTAAATACCTTCAAGGAATAAATGTCTAAATCACAGGATGTGGGTCCTTTTCAATGGAAAATAAACTCTGGAACTAAGGGTCATGGGAAGAAGGTGAAAAGGGGTATACTCGGGAGTACTGAAAGGAAATATTTCTTTACAGAAAGTATGATGGATGCATGGAACAGTTTCCCTTTGAAGGTGATGGATACAAGACAATATCAGATTTCAGGAGAGCATGGGATAAGCACAGGAGATCTCAGAGGGAAAGAAAGTAACTATAAAGCTGAACAGGAGATATGGCTGGGCAGACTTGATAAGCTGTATGGTTTTTATCTATCTTCATATTCTGTGTTTGTATGGTCATTGGAGTAATCTGCATAGAGCGGGGTTAACCTGCCCAGAGTGGCAGTTGCAATTTTTGTGGCACTGTGAGCAATTTGTGGCAATCCAGAATATAGACCTAACCTAGACTCTAGCTTGTTTCTCATCAACTTTTGTTAATAAACCGGGTCATTCCATATCAAGTGGACAAGGGGTTCACGCTCAAACTCCTCCAAATTGAACAAAAATTTGCAGGGATGTTCTCTAGGGTCTCAAACAAAACCGTACTCAATTTTTCACCGGGATCTCCATTGGTTGGAGAGCTAGAGGCAGTTGAATGGAGGTCACCTCTGAGTACCATGCTCTACACAACCTAAGGGGGCCTGAAATTTTGTGGATTAGTACAACCCCTGCTGGTAAGTCCTAGTGCAAAGTTTGGAACATAATATGAGCTTGCCTCCCTTATTATGGGCCAGCAAAGTATGTGAAAATTTTTGCAAAAGAAACATAAGGCCTACTTTGACTCCTTATTGCTCCTGACCTATACTTTGATTCGGGTCCTGACTGGACCAAAAGTCATGGCTCATGGCATATACATATGAGATTTGCACTAAGAGGCTTTACAGGCAATTGGAAGCAAAGATATAATTATATAAAGACACAATGTCACTTTTTAATATACATTTTTGCCAATTTTCCGGTGCAAGTATCTCTACTGTGTAGTTTTTTGATCTTTTCTTTTTAAAGGTGATGGATACAGGGAGGAAGACTCAGAACCAATGTCAGGAAGTATTTCTTCACGGAGAAGGTGGTGGATGCCTGGAATGCTCTTTCAGAGGAAGAGGTGAAGACCAGAAGTGTGAAAGACTTCAAAGGGACGAGGGATAAACACTGTGGATCCATAAATGAATGTGGGAAAAAAAAAGATTTGCATTCACAAAAAAGCAGGGAGTAGCTTGCTTTTTATGGCAGTTACTACCCCAAACCAAATAAGCCTGATACTTCACTTTCAATGCATATCCAGCATAGCTCTCTGCTTCAATGGCAGGGGAGAAAGTCTGACACTTCAAGCATATCCAGCATAGCTCTCTGCTTCAACGGCAGGGGAGAAAGTCTGACACTTCAAGCATATCCAACATATCTCTCTGCTTCAACGGCAGGGGAGAAAGTCTGACACTTCAAGCATATCCAGCATAGCTCTCTGCTTCAACGGCAGGGGAGAAAGTCTGACACTTCAAGCATATCCAACATAGCTCTCTGCTTCAACGGCAGGGGAGAAAGTCTGACACTTCAAGCATATCCAGCATAGCTCTCTGCTTCAACGGCAGGGGAGAAAGTCTGACACTTCAAGCATATCCAGCATAGCTCTCTGCTTCAACGGCAGGGGAGAAAGACTGATACTTCACTTTCAATGCATATCCAGCATAGCTCTCTGCTTCAACGGCAGGGGAGAAAGACTGATACTTCACTTTCAATGCATATCCAGCATAGCTCTCTGCTTCAACGGCAGGGGAGAAAGACTGATACTTCACTTTCAATGCAAATCCAGCATAACTCTCTGCTTCAACGGCAGGGGGAATGAAGAAAAGTGGATCTATATACAGACAACCAACAAGGATTGAATTACATAGTCTGGGTAAACAAATAAGCTTGGGTGTAGCTTGCTTATTGCGGCAGTTACTACCCCTAACTAATTAAGCTAGATATTTCACTTAGATGCAGCTCCAACACTGCTCTCTACATTAATGGTGGAGGTGAAAGGGAAATAGAACCAAAAGGTTACTAAGAGCCAAGAGAAACAGATAAGTATGGAAAAAAAAAAAGTGCGAAACTTGCTGGGCAGACTGGATAGGCCGTTTGGTCTTCTTCTGCCATCATTTCTATGTTTCTATGTTTCTATGTCATTTGAAAGAGCTTTTATTTTTCTACAAAAGTCGTACTGTTTTATTTTGGACCCAATCTTGCTTGAGTGAGGCCAGCCGCGCGAAACAGCAACTGGCGAGCGTAACACATGTCTAAGACAGGAAAGAAGACTTAAAGGTAGCTTTTCAAACCAATGCATGTGCATCCATGTGTACGCTGTTCCCGGTGCCCACACATGGCCGCGATCATTCTATAACATGTGCGCATCGGTGTGCACATGTTAAAAAATATGATATCCGTGTGCACATGTGTATCAGATTTTAACATCCGCAAATGCATGTGGGGGCTGCCCACGACTCACATGCGCAGGTGGCAGGAATTTTCTAAAGTATGCGCATCGACGCGATCACGACTTTGCCCAGTTCCCTCTCAGTCCGCTCCTAATGGCTGCTGTCCTAGCCTGCCCCTGGTCCACCCCTTTTAGTTGGCCCGGCACTTCAGCGCATATCAGGGGTTATGTGCGTGGCCGGGCCCTTTCGAAAATGCGTACGGGATGTGCAGGGCCCAGCCAAGCGCGTAACCACCAATTTGTATGTGTGCAGGCTTTTTAAAAACTGCTTGTAAGTGAATTTTGTGAAATCTGCAGTTTAAGCAATTCTCATAGGTAGTGTCTTTCCTTTTCTTGTTTTGTGCTTAAATAAAAGCTTGGAAACTTGTGGCTGGTACCTTGTCTGGCTGTCTGTAGTGGTCCCTAGATCAGTGATGGCTAACCTATGACACGCGTGTCAGAGGTGACACGCTGAGACGTTTTTGCTGAAGCGCAGCGTTTCAAGGACTATCGGGAATTTTTTTTTTTTTTTATCGGGTGTGCTGAGCCTTTTCTTTTTCAGCTGCTCCGACCCTTTAAAATTTGTTTTTTTAGTATCCCCCTACTCTCCGGACCTCTCCACCAATGCCCCCGAGTGCAGGGAGGCTCATGCGGCGCAGCGATGAGGCTCAAAACAAAGATCGCATTTAAACACGCTGATGCTCCTCCTCCTTCCTGCCTGTGCGTCCCCGGAAGTAAACGTTGCCGGAGCCGCGTGGGCAGGGAGGAGGTGAAGCATCAGCGCGTGCAGAAGAGGAGCAGCATTTGCGTTTACGGGCCGCCGCGAATTCCAAGTCGCAGCGGCCCAAGAAGAGGAAGAGGCCCGGTAGCAGGGCCGCCGCGGCCCAAGAAGATCAGGGCCGCTGCAGAGCCCATTCTGCGGCGACCCGCAAAGAGGAGGCCCAGAGGTGAGAGAGAGGCTGAGGGTCCGTAGAGTGTGTATGTGTGCGTGTATGAGATGAATTGAGAGATTGTGTGTGAGAGTGAGGACCTGAATGTTTGCAGAGACAGCATGTGAGAGCCTCTGTGTGTTTGTGAGAGAGAGAGAGCATGTGCCAGTGAAAGCCTGTGTGTATGAATGATTGTATGAGAGAGAGCCTGTGTGTATGAATGATTGTATGAGAGAGAGCATGTGCCAGTGAGAGCCTGTGTGTATGAATGATTGTATGAGAGAGAGCATATGCCAGTGAGAGCCTGTGTGTATGAATGATTGTATGAGAGAGAGCATGTGCCAGTGAGAGATTGTGTGTGTGTGTGTGTGTGTGTGTGAGAGAGAAATGCATGTGAGAATGAGAACCTGACTGTGTGTTTGAGGGAAGAAGATGGAGAGAAAAGAAACAGAAAAAAAGACAATATAAAAGGAATTGGCAAAACAATAAGAAAGGGAAGGTGGAAAAAAAAAGCCTGTGACCAACCAATTAGAAAACTAAGATCAGACAGCAAAGGCAAAAAAAAAAATTACTTTTTAGTGATTGGCACATGTAATCTTAGGGAATGTGCAAGAATAGCACTTTCTCTATGGATCTCACAATGTACGAGAACAGCATGGAGAAAGTGGAAGCCCACAGGGCCTGCACAGGAGGCAGCAGAATGGGCTTCAGTGTCAGTAACAGCAATCGGCACCTCTCCAATAGCCATGTGGCAGCAGTGACTGTGGCAGCAGAGGAATGAGAGAGGTTCCGAGGTTGCTGGCAAAAGAGAGGGGGGTCTGCCTTTAGTGTGTGCATGTGTATGAATGGGACTCTGCCTGGGGGTGTGTGTGTGTGAATGCATGGGTGCCTGCCTGGGGGTCTGTGTGTGTGAGAATGAATGTGTGCATGCCTGGGGGATGGGGAGGGAGTGGTGTGAAAATGAATGGGAGCCAATAAAAGAAACCGACTGACAGATGAAGTTTGTAATGCTTGATTGGACTTGAAGTGTACGAAATACCAACCTTCAATTGAAGATTTAGCCAATGAAATTCAGCAACAAAAAAGTCACTAAGCAGGTAAGGTAAAGAATTATTTGTTTTTGCTTTATTAATAAATACAGTACATATTAAAATTATAACTTTTTGTTATTGATTAGAGCTACAAATATCACAAAATTATGAATTTTTCTAGAAGTGACACACCACCCGAGTTATGCTCGGTTTTTTTTAATGAATTTTGACACACTGAGCTCAAAAGGTTGGCCATCACTGCCCTAGATAATGGGGTTGTCAATTTTGCTGAATTGGCAACTAGGGCAGACTGCAAGAAAATATCATCTCGGGGGATTTTTTCCAAAACTGGCTCACGGGGTATCTAACTCATTTGTGCGCCGTGTGGCACGTACTTTAGCAGCTTCCAAAAGCACACCTAGATAATAATTGAAAGTAGATCATGTGACCTGGAGCCTGCCAGAATTGAGAAAAAAATCCCCAACATAAAGTTTACCTTTTTCCTAACAAATTGACAGGCCAATGCAATTAGGTGCCCCCAACCCAGCACACAGGTTTTATTCGCTGTTGGACGTACATTTAAAGTGTGCAATAATAGCATCCAATGCACAAGGAGATTAATGAGTCTAAAACACATGCCCTAACCAAAGCATATCGTATAGCACCCATGGCATTTAAATTTCATGCAAATGAAAACATTAGCCATTACTGCCCGTTGCACTTAAAGGCTGGGCACACAATGCACAATTTTTTATGATGGAAAATTAATTCCAGCTCTGGAAGTGAAATAAAGTTTACTCACAGTCAGGGACTCATGAGAAATATATAAAATTTGACGTCTGTGTTGCGATAAATGTGCCCCTTGTAGGGTAGCATTGAAATGTAAATATATTGGGAGTAGTGGCGCAGAGTATGATGAATAGGTAAAGGATATCTTAAAAAAAATTGTGGACAATTGCTTTCCTTTTGGTAAACAACACACATTGCAGATTGCTGTAATTTCATGTAAGTGATGCACTTTTGCTAGGACTGCGCACTTTAGATGTCTGTATGCCTAATGAAATAAACTGAAGTGCCAGAAACATGTATTTCTCCTTAATGCACTCTTTGTACACTGCTCCACTTTCTCTCTCATTTAAATATTGCATTGGGCACACAGGGGATGTGGATGTGCACATTTAGGAAAACGGGTGCTCAATATGCCCTTCTCAGAGCTCTGCCAGCCTCCTCAGACTCAAGCCTCACCCCCTTCCTTTCTATGTAAGGAGCTTGCCTCCACTTTTCAGGGCTTCCCCCACTCCAGCACATGCTCATTGACTTGTGTGCTACATAGTCTACTGCTTTTATGATTCCCTAAGCTCTGCTCTGCCTTACCTACTCCTGGGGATGAGTTATCAGAAGTGATCCCTACTGCCTGCTTCCTCCAGGGTTTAAGAAAAAGAAAATTAAGCCATGGCCAAGACCATATGCATCACTGCTGCAGCCAAGACTGGGGAGAGGCTTATTTGCCCTTAATAGCACAGCTCCATATGGAATTCTGCTTCCCTACATGGAGCCAGTGCAGCCAGGGTGGGTACAAGTGTATTAGTCATCCTAGGCAAACCTTATAACTTTGCAACTGCAGTGCACCCCCACCCCCACCTAATTAAAAATTATGAATTTGAAATAAGATTTTGCATGAAAAAAAGGACAAAGTACAATCTTATATCACAACAGGTATATTATCTTTACATGCACCTCTGTGATACTAACCATAAAACCCTACAAAAAAGTAAAAAAGATTGGAACTCATATGGTATTAGGGATACTGTAATGTGTTGGGTGTGGCCCTCAGAAAGCCATAAGTAAACTAAATTACAGTTACAATATAGTAAACCTTACATACCAAAAAAGAACTAACTGCCAACACTCAAACAAAAACAACCCTGCTCATGAAAAGTCAATACTGCAAATATTACACCAAATCCTAAAAACATCAATACACCTCTTAAAAGGAAAACAACAAGCCAAGATGCTATATATATATCCCTACACAGAAACTACACCCTAACAGAATACTTCACCTCGGTCTAACACAGGCAGAATACAGACAAATTCAGAAACAAACACAAAACTGAACTGGAAACCACAACAAGCCAGACATTGTATATGAAAAACAGAAATATAACTATTCTTCATAAAACATCAAACAAAACCAAAAAATATAAAAAATAATAAAACCATACTAAACAAAAGAACAAATAAAAATAGCAGATGCTTTTTTAAAAAATGTACTGTTTTGAAATATTTTGTGTGTGTGTTTGGGAGATACATAAAAAATACTCAATAATTAAAACGAGTAAGGATTTAAAAAAAAAAAAAATCCCCTTATCTCCATACCTGGGAACATTTGATTTCCAGACATACTAAAATTGTCATCGATTAGCTGGAGAGACAGGATGCACACATTTTTTCCTTCCTCCCATTCTCACTCGCACACACAAACATAAACTCCTCTCTCACACACACAAGTAGGTTGGTTGCCTCACACACACACACACACACACAGACACATACATACATACACACACACACATACATACAAGCAGGCTGCCTCTCTCTTTCTCACACACAGGCTGCCTCCTCCCCACATACAAGCAGGCTGCCTCTCTCTTACAGACACACACACACAGGATGCCTCCTCCCCAAATACAAGCAGGCTGCCTCTCTCATACACACACACACACACACACACAGGATGCCTCCCCCCCCCCACACATACAAGCAGGCTGCCTTCCCACCACTACCACACTCACACACACACTGCCTCCCCACCACACACACAAGCAGACTGCCTCCCTCCACACACACACACACAAGCAGGCTGCCTCCCCATAAACACTCAAACAGGCTGTCTTCCCACCCCCACAAGCAGGCTGCCTCCCCACCGCCCTGACGCACACAAGCAGGCTGCCTCCCCACCGCCCTGACGCACACCAAGCAGGCTGCCTCCCCACCTACCCCCACACAAGCAGGCTGCCTCCCCACCTACCCCCAGACACAAGTAGGCTGCCTCCCCACCATCCCACACACAAGCAGGCTGCCTCCCCAACACCCCGACACACACACAAGTAGGTTTCCTCCTCCTCCATACGCACACAAGCAGGCTGCCTGCCCACCTGCCCCCACACACAAGCAGGCTGCCTCCCCACCCCATACGCAAGAAGGCTTACTACCCCCCAACCCCACACACAAGCTGGTTTACCATCCCCAATACACACACACAAGCTGGCTGCCCCCCCCCCCCCCAACACAAATACACACACAGACATACAAATTGTGCCTTTTCTTGTTCTTCAGCCACCACCGGTTTGGGTTCTGGTGGTGACCCGCAGGCTCATTTTTTATTTCTTCGCTGCCTTCATCCCGGGCTGCAGCCTCTTTTCCCTTTCTTTGTCTGTCACTAGCCTGGACTCTGGCGGCAGCCCGCCGTCTTATCTTTCTTCGCTGGTCACCACCGGCAGCCCACAGCTTCTTTTTTCTTTCCCTGCCACCTCCAGCCTGGGCTCTGTTGGTGGCCCGTGGCCTTCTTTTTGTTTCTTTGGCCACTTCCGGCCTGTGCTCCGGCAGTGGCCTCTCTTTTTTACTTCCTTGGTTACCACTGCTGGCCAGCTCCCTTTTTTAAATTTCTCGGCTGTCATTGACCTAGGCTTCAGCGGTGTTTCGACTGCTGCCAGCGTGGGTTTTGGCGGTGTCCCAGTGCCTCTTTTTTCTCTTTTTCTGCTGTCGCCAGCATGGGCTCTTGCATCGACTGCAGCCTCAGCCTCCTTTCTTTTTCTCTGGCCATCACAGCCTCTTTTCCCTTTCTTCGGCTGCCACCAACCTCAGCTCCGGAGGTGGCCCATAGCCTCCTCCTTTTATATTGTCTTTTTTTCTGTTTCTTTTCTCTCCAAGATGTAGTGTATTTGGATTTTCAGAAGGCATTTGACAAAGTCCCTCATGAGAGGTTTCTATGAAAAGTAAAGTCATGGGACAGGAGGCGATGTCCTTTCGTGGGTTTCAAACTGGTTAAAAGACAGGAAACAGAGAGTAGGATTAAATGGTCAATTTTCTCAGTGGAAAAGGGTAAACAGTGGAGTGCCTCAGGGATCTGTACTTGGATCGGTGCTTTTCAATATATATATATATATATATATAAATGATCTGGAAAGGAATACGATGAGTGAGGTTATCAAATTTGTGGATGATACAAAATTATTCAGAGTAGTTAAATCACAAGCAGACTGTGATACATTACAGGAGGATCTTGCAAGACTGGAAGATTGGGCAGATGAAATTTAATGTGGACAAGTACAAGGTGTTGCATATAGCAAAAAATAACCCTTGCTGTAGTTACACGATGTTAGGTTCCATATTAGGAGCTATTTTTTGCCACTGGCGGCCTGCAATCTCATCTCTTTCTTCAGCGGCCAATGGGATGAGCTCTGGTGGCGGCTCCTCTGGGCCCATTCTTATATGCTAACCGGAGCACGGAGGAAACCGCAAGCATAGATCATGTGGCCAATTTGATTGACCCACTGGGGCATGCCCACAGCCCCCATAGGCCAATCCACCCCTGACTGGCAGTGGCTCAGCCACCACTGACCAATGCAAAGTAACTAATCAGCATACAAAGTTTTGCACTGACTTTTATGACTAATTTATGAAAATGTCTAAACAAATATGTGAAAAGCTAAAAGTGTGGTATGCACAGTAAACTGAACTGCATTGTAAAATTTCACATCTCTAGCTCATTTGCATGTTTCACAGTTGGGTGCCAAGATGGCTCTTTTTAACATAGTGCATTCATACATGCAAGTGATGCTTGTCTTTGGGACTGTAATTCTGACCAAAGCAAGGCTAGGTCCAAGACGAAAGTGGGTGACATTTTTTTGCAAAGAAAAAAATTTAAAACTACACAGTAGAGATATTTGCACCCAAAAAATGGCAAACATTTGCATAAAAAGATGTAACTATATCTTTGCTTCAACTTGGCTGCAAAGCCTTCTAGTGAAAATCCTAGATGTATGTCATGGGCCATGACTACTAATCTAGTTATGGCCTGAATCGAAGTATACATCAGGAGCAATGAGACATCAAAGTAGGCCTTAAATTTATTTTGTAAAAGTTTTCAAGCACTTTGCTGGCCCATGAAAAGGGTGGCAAGCTCATGTTAGATTCCAAACTTTGTATAGGAACTTAACACCAGAGTTTGTAATAATCCACAAAATTTCAGGCCCCTTACAGGGGTTGTTTGGCTGCAGTGCCCAGACAAAGAGGCTGTTTTGTGTTGCGCGGAGCACAGTACTCTAAGAATGACCTTCATTCAGCTACTTCTAGCTCTTGAACCAACAAACATCCAGCCGAAAAATTTTGAATAGTTAGTTTGAGGCCCTAGTGAACAACCACACACAATTTTATTCAATTTGAAGGAGGTTGAGCATGGATGATTTTCTAAATTGTTTCACTTGACATGGAATATCCCAACAGAAAACAGCTATGCTTACCATAGCAGTTCTTTAAACAAGAAAACAACAATGTAGCTTGTAGCTGCGCAATCTTTGCCTTCTCTATGTATCTTCTCTTCCCGGGCCCTTCTTGTCCATTCTGGGCCTGGCTAGTTATACTCCTTTCCTAGCGACCTCTGCCCAGGACCAGGATTCCCTGTTGTATAGGGTTTAAGGTGGACAGGGCCAGATCTCTGGAGCTGGTCCTTTAAGCATTTCTGGTGTTTTCTCCTGTATACCCATTTGCAATTCTAAACAAAAGACGTAGCCACAGTGTGGCAGTTACTGTTGGGTTCGTGAACCCTTGGGCCGGCTCGAACAGTTGGTGGCTCACTGAGGAGATACTCAGTGGGGGTTGAAGCCGGGAGGTGGCGCAGACAGGAGACCAAGAGATCTTCACCACTGGAGACCCGAGGTCCCCCAGGAGGAGCCCGTGAGGACCCAGGCCGCTTGGACTTACAAGTGGTCTCCTGCGAGGTGGTATCCCAGGAATGGAGACAAAGAGCTGGAGCCAGGAGGCCAACTGGATCTTCACCACTGGAAGCCCGCGGTCCCCCCGAGAGGAGCTCGTGAGGACCCGTGCTGCTTGGACTTAGGCGAGGCCTCCTGGACAAAGCCGAAGTCGGAAGCCAAAGGACGAAGCTGGATCAGAAGTCAGTGGATGGAAGCCGGAGTCGAAAGCCAGGAGTCAGATGCTGAAGTCAGAAGCCAAGGAAGAAGCAGAATCAGAAGTCGGTGGACAGAAGCCAGAGTCGAAAGCCAGGAGTCAGAAACCGAAGTCAGAAGCCAAGGATCCAAAGCAGCTACTAGCAACTCTTTTCAGAGTGAACCTTGTTGCATGGCAGGGAAGAGATCCTGTTGCAGGGTTAAATACCCTGGGAGCGTGTGATGTCATCCCAGGGCAGGGTTGCATTTCCCTCGCTAGCCCCTTTAAGAGCAGAGCCCCTGCGCGCACGCGCGCCTAGGGGGCAGGCCAGCTGCGGAGCAACGACGACGTCTCCCTCAAGGAGGGAGCACCACAGCCAGGGTCAAGCAGGCCTGGGGGCGTGTCACAGCGGCCCAGGCTGTCCCCGAGGTAAGTGGAGGGTCCGGGGCACGGCCCGGAACCGTAACAGTTACAATATTCAATAAGAAAGTGGTACAATATGATTTGTTGGTTGAGGGTCATGGAGCAAGGGGACTTGGATGTTGGGTTCCATATTGGAATTTATATTTATTTATTTATTTATTTAATTCTTTTCTATACCAATGTTCATGACACAAGTCATATCACATCAGGTTACATCGAATAAGGATGAATTAACATTAACTTAATCGTTTAAGAAGGGAGGTAAGTTACAGTGATAGAGGGTTACTAGAGCTAGGAAGATAGAAGAAAGGTAGGGAGTGAAGGAAGGAAAATATAAATGATAATGGTTACATCAATAATATACTTATACAATAACTAGATTGTGAATTACTGAATGTAACACTGTATGGCAGACTGGGTGGGCTATTTTGCAATTTTTTTGCTATTATTGATTCTTTATTATATTTGCTTACTTAGGGGTAGATTTTCAAAAAGCGCGCCTTCGCATACTTTTGTTGGCGCATCAGGCGCAAACAAAAGTACGCTGGATTTTAGTAGATACGCGTGTAGCCGCGCGTTTCCGCTAAAATCCTGGATCGGCGCGCGCAAGGCTGCCGATTTCGTGTAGCCAGCGCGCGCCGAGCCGCGTAGCCTGCCGCCGTTCCCTCCGAGGCCGCTCCGAAATTGGAGCGGCCTCAGAGGGAACTCGCTTTCGCCCTCCCCTCACCTTCCCCTCCCTTCCTCTATCTAACCCACCCCCCCGGCCCTATCTAGACCCCCCCCCTACCTTTGTCGGGGGATTTACGCCTCCCGGAGGGAGAAGTAAATCCCCGCGCGCCAGCGGGCCTCTAGCGCGCCGAGACGGGACCTGGGGGCGATTCCGGAGGGTGCGGCCACGCCCCCGGGCCCGCCCCCAAAACGCCGCATCCCACCCCCAAAATGCCGCGCCGATCCGACACGCCCCCCGACATGCCCCCGACACACCCCCTTCGAAAACCCCGGGACTTACGCGAGTCCCGGGGCTCTGCGCGCGCCAGTAGGCCTATGGAACATAGGCGCACCGGCGCGCAAGGCCCTGCTTGCGTAAATCCGGGCGGATTTACGCGAGCAGGGCTCTTAAAATCCGCCCCTTATTGTTCTTTATTATGTTTGCTTTTAATAATTTGTAGTATTAGCTTATAGATTTATTTTTCATATGTTGTATTTTTGATTTATGATTAATTTTATATTCCATTGTCTAAAATTGTTGAATTTTATATTGTGCAATTTTTAATCATGTATCACTATTAGAGATTTAACATTAGGTATGTTATAAATAAAAAATTAAACCAGTATAAGTGATTAAAGTAAACTGAGCACCAATTTAGCATGAGGCTACGTCTTGTGGCTGAGGCAGATCTTCCTACAGCTCCTCAGGAGTATGGCAATCTGGGAAGCAGATCTATGGCTCCTAATGTTGTATACCAAGCAACTTTAATCAAGTAACCAAAAATGTTTTGTTCTTGGCTATAATGTGAGGAGTGAGGAGTGGGAAGTCTCTAACCTGAGAAAAAAAATAAGTATTTCTATTAGTAAATTAAATATATTGGTAGAAAATCATTGTACCTTGATGCACCAGCAATATATTTTGAAAGTAATTTTTATTCTGCAAATTGGTTATTATGTATTCAAGTCAAAAGTAGCTCTTGATAACAATTTGACAGATTCCATATTAAATATTTCTGCATTTAGGTTGATGTTATATAACCTAACAAGCTAGGACCAGGAAAAGATGAAGAGTTTTCTACTTCATATTATTTGATCATAATGAAATAATGCTTGTTTTTATTTTTTAGCCTTCTCCCACTTCCAAGTTCATACAAGGCTACTTTGGAGCTGTGATAAGTGCTGTCTCCATAGCAGTAAGTAAAACTTTGTTTGCTGGCCTTCTGATATAATTATTCCCTTCTGACTCCTTTTCATGCAAGCTTTCCTGAATAACTATTTGCCTCAGCCTCCTTTCCATGCTTATCAAAAACATTGCATCTTCTGCTCTATGATCTTCCTTTCCTACTGGATCTCTGTTTCTTTCTGCATGATCTTTTTTTTTCTTTGTTTATTTTGCCACCTACTTTTCTTCTGCTTTACTATTTTCTGTGCCCCATCTTCATTTATTGTTCTTTTATATTTTCTTCCAGTCTTTCCCTATCTGCTCTTTTCTCTCTGCTCCCCTTCCCTATGCCCTTTTAACACTCTTCTTGACCTCGGCTCAGAGCTCTCCTGTTCCCTTCCCAGCTTTTCTGCCACTGTTCCTTTAAACCTATCCTAACTTCCTGCCTCCTTCTCTTCAATTCTCCATCTCACTTTTTCTTTCTGTGCCAAACTAATCTTTTATTTATTTATTTAATTTCTCTAAATTGGATTACATGCCTTCCCCATCGTGGGCCCCTCCATTTGGATGAGAACCCCAACAGTAGGATCCTCTGTACACTGCCACCTTTAGTGGCCTCCACCTCTGTCCAGCAGTCAGTTTCCATCCCTGGCAGCTCATTGGAGTGTATGCTTTCCATTTCTGCCGTGGCAAGGTCCTTGAAATAATCATTTTTTATTAATTATAATTTAGAGGGAAAATCGGAGATGATGATTTTTTTTTAAATATGTTTGGATATTTTTTTATGTTGGTCCAATAAGTGTATCATATCTTACAAAGCAGCCAATTTTAACCCCCCCCCCCCCAAAAAAAAAAATGATTTCGGCCAAAGGAAAAGTGATTCCAAACTGCATTTTTTTGTTCAAATGAAATAATGTCACTTCATAAATGGCTAAGTTTAACAGCTAAAGTTAAGAGTTTGGAACAGGTATTACACCTCTTTAATAATATAGAAAAGAGTTTTTCTTTAGCTTTTTTGGGCTTGTAAGACCCTAGACCTCATTAGCTGATCTCTGCTGTCAATTAGCAGCAAATCACCTCCCAGTGTGAGCCTATTAGGACTAGATGACCTGAAAACAAGTGCCATTCCCCCCAGTGGACTGCAGAGAGCTTGGATTAATTAAAGTGAGCTCCTTCCAAGCTGGTTGGCAAGAGCCTTGAGGGTGAAGATCTGAAATAAGGGGCTTGCTGTGAAAAAGGTCAGGACAAGTGATTTGAGATCATGTTTTCCATAGCTTTAAACTCTTCCTTGTCTGTAAGGTAGAGCAATATTTATAGTGATTAACACAAAAGCATGTTAAACTTTTGCAATTATTTTTTCTCAAAGAACCTGGAAGTCCCAGTCACAAAGGCAGTGCTGGTTAGCCAGACCTTTGATTTTATACTCACTGGACTATTTGTGTTTTTTACTGTTGAATTCATATTAGCTGCCTGTGTTTTGTTTAAAAACTTCACTACCATACGTAGCTGTGGATATAGTTTAAAAGAGAAATAGGGAATGGAAAACAACGAATATTCAGATAAAACTTAATCCAGTCTTCATGTTGTCTAATTAGTTATGAGATGCTTGCTTCTGCCTGATATATAAAAGAATTGGGTTATTTTAAAATCTGCTTTCTTTTCTTTGCAAAGACTTAAATGTGGCCTCTGTTTAAAATGAGTGCTAGATTTTTTTCCTTACATGATATTGTTTTTCTCATCCCACTGAGTAAAGTGAAAGATGATTATTCTGTTTTGACTCTGGATGGCTTCATTCAGTCTTAAAATGAATTCTGTGCACATTCTACTTTTGTATGTGCTAGAATAATTGTTTCTCTTGTAAATACAGAAATGTAGAAATCGAAAGAGTCTCCAATGCTCAGGAGGTTAATGGTCATGCCTCAATAGAATGTTTTTAAACTAAAATAATTTTACTTTTCAGCACCTTATGTAGCTTCCTGCCATCTAGAGAATACATTTTAAAATTTGGATTTGGCAGAGTTTCTTAAAAGATTTCATTCTAGTAAAAAAAACAAAAACCCCCCCACCAAAATGAATTGTCGCATAACATGAACTCAGAAAAAATATAGTGGAGAAGATGAGCAGTATACTCACTGGTGAAAAACCATATGTAGAAAGTATAGCGCTATAGAATTATTATGGGAACCTTGTTGTGGAGATATCAATCGAGATATAATCAGGGCAGATTGTTTTCAGAAGCTGGTCCCCCAACACAGCCCGTGTTTCGCCGCAAGGGCTGCGTCAGGAGAGACTGAAGCCCAAAGCTGCCAACAAATAGATACGAGAGAAAACAAAAGACAAACAAGGATCCAGGAAATAGGAAAAAGAATAGTGAAAATGACTGCATCAGGCACAACACTAGATAAAATAATAGAAAAAAATGATAATAGAAAAAATAATTAATGAGATATTGCTGACAATTGCATAGATATCACATGAATAAAACAGGAATAAGACATCTAAACAAGATAATGTGGAGGGTGAGAAGGGGGGAAAGAATAAGCGGCAGAAATTAAATTGGTGAAAAACCTTGCAATAATGGAACATAACAAAAATGAAACATAAAACACTGGGGAGGAGGGGGGAGGCAGGGGGGAGAGGGGAAGGAGGGGAGGGGGTATGAGAGGGGATTGAAAAGGGAAGAAAGGAGAGGGAGAGAAGGAAGAGGGGGAACACAGGGCCAGGAATGGGGAAAGAAGAAGAGAAGGTGCTGGCTTGAAAAAAGGGGCTGAAAACATACTGCAGGCATGCCATACCTAGAAGCACTGAAATATAAGACCCAATGTCTACAACATGATACTTAATACAGGAAATCAATACATGTTATATATAGAGATGAAAATAGAGTGTACCTTCATACGATGCGAACCTGCCAGGTTCTGCTATCGTGTCTGTGAGCCACAAAACGGCTTCTAATGATTAGGTACCTCTATAGGATGGTTAGATTGTGTTATTGTCCACGGGTATTGCACTTATCTCATGCTCACACAGTCAGTCTCGAACCGCCGACACCGGGGTGTTTCGGAGCGAGGCTCCTTCTTCAAGGGCAGTACTTGTGATGGGAGAGACTGCTAAGACATTGTGGAAATTTGCAATCGCGGCAGTTTCAGTATTGTGGACTTGACGTTAGTAGTGCGATCAGTTATGCTCCGTGTATTTTTGACGGCTGTCTCTGAGCGGCTCCAGTTAGTAAAAGGAGCCGCTCAGAGACAGCCGTCAAAAATACACGGAGCATAACTGATCGCACTACTAACGTCAAGTCCACAATACTGAAACTGCCGCGATTGCAAATTTCCACAATGTCTTAGCAGTCTCTCCCATCACAAGTACTGCCCTTGAAGAAGGAGCCTCGCTCCGAAACACCCTGGTGTCGGCGGTTCGAGACTGACTGTGTGAGCATGAGATAAGTGCAATACCCGTGGACAATAACACAATCTAACCATCCTATAGAGGTACCTAATCATTAGAAGCCGTTTTGTGGCTCACAGACACGATAGCAGAACCTGGCAGGTTCGCATCGTATGAAGGTACACTCTATTTTCATCTCTATATATAACATGTATTGATTTCCTATACCTAGAAGCACAGCATCAAAAAGGTCGGTCGAGCAGCTACAAATTTCTAACAAGAGGATTGAAAGAAAAAGTAAATGTGATGACTGCCACAGATCAATGCTGAGAAACAAAAGAGTGAATGAATAAATACATATATATATTAAGGGTACATTCCGCATGATTGAGCGTGATGGGCTCAGGTGCCCAGATCAGCCAGGAGCAAACGGGACTCGAAAACCTAAACCCGAGCCATAGAGAGGACGAAGAAAAATAAAATAGTCAGGGTTTAAACGCAGCAAAGCTTAATAACATTTTAATTTAAACTTAAAAACAGGAAACACTAAAAACTAAAAAAAAACCTACCCAAACAATGGCACATGAAAAAGCACAAATAATTGCTTGTGTATAATAGGGACTGAGTCACAGAAAAAGAAGTGTGGCAGTGGTGCCGTCAAACAGTCGGAGGCAGGACACCCTATAAGAGGCGAACATGGGTTATAGATAGCGCAATAAAAACAGATAAGTAAAAAAACAAAAAGAGAATAGTGCAATTTTACGGTCACAAAAACAGACTCGAGCCTGAATGCGGAAAGGAGTTCAGCTTGCATGGGGGGGGGGGGGGCAGGAATAATCCTGGAAATGCGTGAAATAGGGGGGGGGATCAGGGCCGGTAGCCAATCAGTGAATGGGGACAGGGAAGGGGGAGGGGACAGAACTGTCTGGAGCTAGAAAATAGAAAGCAGGGTAAGGCAGAGCAAGTAACAGTGAAAGAAGAGAAATAGAGAAATAAAAGCAGATGGTGAAAGAGGGGACAACAGAAGAGGAACGGTGGATAAAAAGGAGGACTAACAGGAGACAAGGGGGGAAGCAACAGGTGGGGGGACAGTTTAGAAGAAGGCAGACCATTGACTATCGCGGTTATGCCCAAAGGGCTGTATCATGTTCAAAGTAAAAATCCACCATTGTTCCTGTTGAATGAACTGAGCACCAAAGTCACGCCCGCGAGCTCATGGGGAGGGAACCTCAATGGTGAAGAAACAAAGATCTTCAATCCGGTGATGAAAGTCACGCCAATGCACAACTATAGGTGCTTCTTCACGAGAGTTCCAAATGTAGCTCATATGTTCAAGGATGCGGGACTTTAAGGTCCGAATGGTTTTGCCCACATAAAATAACATAAATCATGCTGAAGGTACAGCACGTGGAAGCATGGTGTAGGATGAAGACTTAGCCAGTAGTAGGGTTCTCAAATCTTTTCAGAGAAGCTGAAAGGGGACAAGCAGCACACGACCCATAAGGAGAGTGACCAGCAGAATTAGGGGCATCTGTCTGTGCCCTCTTGAGATCAGGTGACACAAGCACATCCCTCAGATTCCGGCCTTGAGTAAATGCAAAACAAGGGGAATCGCAGAACACGGGGTGGGGGAAGAGAACGTTCCAAAACTGATGTTTAATTGAGCAAACCTGGCCAGACTTAGAAGAAAAATTCTGAACACAGGTTAAATCTGATGAAGGGGGAAGGTTCTGTGGGGTCAGGAGAAGATCCCGATGGGGGACGGTTCTGTGGGGTCTGTTTCATTCTTGTTATGTTCCATTATTGCAAGGTTTTTCACCAATTTAATTTCTGCCTCTTATTCCTTCCCCCCCCTCCCCCTCCACATTATTTTGTTTGGATGTTTTATTCATGTTTTAACTATGTGATAACTATGCAATTGTCAGCAATATCTCATTAATTATTTTTTCTGTTATTATTTTTTCTATTATTATTTTGTCTAGTGTTGTGCCTGTTGCAGCCATTTTTGCTATTCTTTTTTCTATTTCTTGGATCCTTGTTTGTCTATTGTTTTCTCTCGTATCTATTTGTTGACAGCGGCTTTGGGCTTCAGTCCCTCCTGTCGCAGCCCTTGTGGCAAAACACGGGCCATGTCGGGGGAATGAGAGCAACAGCGTCTCTGAATAAAGTTTC
This sequence comes from Rhinatrema bivittatum, assembly GCF_901001135.1. Classification (NCBI taxonomy): domain Eukaryota; kingdom Metazoa; phylum Chordata; class Amphibia; order Gymnophiona; family Rhinatrematidae; genus Rhinatrema; species Rhinatrema bivittatum. Next base: position 270,014,099 of record NC_042615.1, on the reverse strand, counting down.
TGAAAACAATCTGCACTGATTACGTCTTGATTGATATTTCTGTGGCAAGGTTCCCTTAATAATTCTCTAGCACTATACATTCTAAATGTGGCATGACATGAACTTACATCTGTAGAATGATACAGGAAGAGAGTTGCAGTGAGATGCAGGAATAAACGGGTGATTTTTAAAAGCCTTATGCATGTCAAAGCTGGGTGATATGTGCGTATATCAGCCCAGCATGTGCTGTGGATTTAAGAGGCACCCGGATATGCGCCTAAACTCCAGTACATGAGTAAATTGTTTTTCATAAAAGGAGCGGAGCATGGGCATGGACTGGGCAGGACATGGGCATTCCAGGAAACATGAATGAAACAAGTGCGTAAGTATTTACACACACCAGCACGCACCAGGGTCCCTATCCTCGTAACTTTACTTATGCTGTAGACAGCGTATAAGTCATGAAACAAAAAAAACTAGGCTAGTCAGAGGCGATTTACTGATCAGGGCTAACAGGGTAAAAGGAGTCAAGTTATCTAGGGAGTTTAGGTACTCCTCTCCTGTACTGGGGCCAATTGGGAACAAACTGGGGAAACAGATAATTGCGTTGGCACGCATATATACTAAACTCCTTCCCACTTATACGATCGAGGTGGCATTTGCATGCAGATGAGCGCATCAATGTAAAATTGTGGGCACATGTATGCGCGTATAGCCAATTTTATACCATGCGAGCCTATACATGCATGTTATAAAATCGCCACGTCCATGTGCGCAAGTCGGCAAAAGCGTGTACATGTGTTACCACTTGCAGGTCTTAAAATTTACCTTAAAGCTTTTGCTGTTGGAAAATCCCAAGATCTCAGTCTTGACTGTTTCTATGAAGTATTGCAGGGGTGGCCAACTGATTCTTGAAAGCCACAAACAGGCCAGATTTTCAGGATATCCACAAAGAAAATGCATGGGATAGATTTGCATGCATTGCCACCATTGAATGCAAATCTATCTCTTGCATATTCATTGTAGATACCCTGAAAACCTAGCCTGTTTATGACTTGAGGACTAGACGTGGCCATCCCTGAAATATTGCTTTAATTTGTTTACTAAAGTGGCTTACCGTGGTCAGATGTAAGAACCACAGAGGGGAAGCTGAACAGTTCTGGTTGCCAAAAAGTCATGATTATAAATTGTGATACAAATTATAGACATGTAACATGAATTTGTATTCATAGAAATAGCATTTTCAAAAATAGAACAGAAAACAAAGATGAAGGCCTTTTATTTGTTTGTCAGTATAAAGGGTCATTTTTTATATTTCTCGGTTTGTGACATCACAAACTCGTAGAATAATACCTTTTACATATATTACAGATATAAGGCATTTTTTCTTTCTCTAATTATGCCAATAATCTGATTAGCTGAAACTAGAAACACAAACTGTCATATGAAAATGAAGCAAAGATGATTGTTCTGGTTCAACAGTCTGTCAGAACTCCAGCCAGTCCTCTCATGACACTGATATACTTCATACGTGCTCTGTAGTACAGAAGGGTGAATTATATGTTCTGTTCATTTCATTTAGCAGTGTTGCAGACTCAGATTCATTTCTTCTAACACAACAGGAGATGGAATTATGTGTTTGTGTTCCATACAGGGCAGTGTTACAGTGTGAATAGGATTAGTATCAGAAATATGACCATAGACTAATACTTAATTAACACAACAAAACGCTATTTTCTGATTTTTTTTTTTTTTACCACTGCCTTTGAATACCAAATGTTGACTGAAATTACTGATTTACTGCTTCATGGGGCTGTTGGTCCTAGAACTGACGAGAGGGAAAACTACTTTAGATCTAGTCTTCAGTGAGGCAAAAAAATTAATAATAAAAACTTTAAAAAATACATTTGAAGTAAAAAGCCTGTGTAGGAGTCAGTTGGGCCACCAGATGACCAAGGGGCAAAAGGGGAGGACAAGGAATAGCAGAAAAATTGATTGAATTCTTTGTTTCAGTCTTTATTGAGGAGGATGTTGGGAACATATCCATACCTGAAACTTTCTTAATGGTGGAGATTCTAAGCAACTAAAACAAATATCTGTGACTTGGGTGCTCTTCTCCAGTCACTCGGCACAGGATCACTTCTTGCTACACCAGGATGATGTTCTCCTACTGGGAGACCTTTCTGATCCAAGGCAGCACTGGGGCTGCCAGATTGGATTTGGGACTAGGCTAATATGTCCCTGAAGGTCTCATCAATGTACCTCTCTGTCTGCCACCGCTCCTCCAAGTCTGCTACTCTAGGCTCCAGAGATCGGACTCGTTCCCTGATTGCCAGGAGCTCTTTGTAATCACATCCTCTGGCAATGAATTCCACAGCTTAACTATACACTGAGTGAAAATACTTTTCTTCAATTTGTTTTAAATGAGCTACATGCTAACTTCATGGAGTGCCCCTTAGTGTATCTATTATCTGAGAGAGTAAATAACTGATGTACATTAACCTGTTCAAGTCCTTTCATGATTTTGTAGACCTCTATCATATCCACCCTCTTCTCCAAACTGAACAGCCCTAACTTCCTTAGCCTTTCCAAATAGGGCAGCAGTTCCATGCCCCTTATCATTTTGGTTGGCTTCTCTGCACTTTCTCTAGTGCAACTTTTATCTTTTTTGAGATGAGGTAACCAGAATTACACACAGTTTTCAAGATGTAGTCTCACCATGGAGCAATTCAGACACATTATCACTAGACCCACCAAAATTTTCTGTACCCTAGAATAACCAGCGTGCATGTTTTCATGCACCTATGTTTTAGGCTCTATAATTGAATGAAAAAACATAATATTTGTGTAAAAATTGATGCTCTGTAATAAGTACAGACAAAAGTTAACCATTTTGTCAAATTGTGTCTAAGTTTTGATGATATAGTCTGTGACAACAGTGGTTTATTTACTGTTAGTATCTCACGATTTTCAGTAATAAAAACATTGCAGTATTTTGGCTTGTTCATAGTAAATATAAACATAAATTTAACATAAAACTAGATGCAAAATTCTCCTTTCGTCCTTCTTCTTGGATAGATGTTCTCAGCATTCCCTCCAGCTCTCCTTCCCCCGTCTCAGAGGCTCCTTCAGGAGATAGAGGCAGCCCATAAGAACCTCCTCTCTGTTCCTCTCCTACCGATAACGCAGCCATTCCTTCACCAGGCTACTTCTCGGCAGCAGCTAGGATGTCGTGGGTAGCGTCATCAATGAGCGCCGGGATTCAGGAGGGCTTAGAGTCACTTCCCCCTGCGACGTTGAGGCTCCCTCCTCAGATGCCGAAGCGGGGGTATTCACCTCCTTTCCAGTTGTCAGTCCGGGTGAGTATGCAGTTATTAATCGCTGTCCCGGTATCAGGGTCGGGTTGGAGGGGTTTACCCAAATTTTCCCCTTTCTTTTTGCTGGCATCTTAAGAAAAATCCAAGGAAGTTCAGAGACAGCGTTTTCTTCGCCATCTTCACTCCGCCATCTTGCCCCCGTTATGCCTGAAAGGAGAATGAGGGAAAGCTGGTAGTACCGGTGGAAGAAAGGCTGGAGAAGAAAGTGGGTGAGTCTGGCCACTTTCAATTAATATCTAAACCAACCATTGTGCCTCTAGATGCGCTATGTGACTTAGTAGCTGGTTTAGCAGTTCATTTCAAGATTTCAGTGCAAAAGTGGAGACTCTTAACACAAAAGTGGAAAATTTGGAAGTCAAAATTAAAGAAGTGGAGGCTACACTGAAGGCTAACTATGAGTGCAATGTAAAGTTAATTAAGGATATAAAAAGTGCCTCATGCAGGATTGAGAACTTAGAAAATTATTCTCGTCATCTTAATCTTAGATTTTTGAACTTTCCGAAAATAGTGGGACAAGCGGTGGAAATTACTTTAAGAAAATATTTCCTAGAGAATCTTAAGTTTGAGGATACTAATGTTCCCTGTATCCTCAAGCTGTTTTTCTTGCCAGTCTCATTCAAGGATAGACAACAGGCAGAAAATCAGATTGAGATGTTGGAAAACCTTACTCAATACCTGGAAGATTCCACAGCGGAGCTTTGTGAAAGAGCAACTCTTCTTGTAACATTTGCCTCTGAACATGATATGGGCACAGTAATGAAAAATTACTTTAGGAATATGACAACCCCATTTTATGGGGTGTCAGTAAGAATTTATCCGGACTTTGCCCGAGTAACACAGCAGAGAAGAAGGGAATTTTTGACTTATAAACCACGAGTAATATCAATGGGTTATTCATTTGTGCTAAGATATCCATGCAAATGCATTGTGATATTACAGAAAGAATGTTTTATTTTTTATTTTCCTGAACAGCTTAAATCATTTATACATTCTAGGATGATTACTATTATATCTCTTAGTTAGTACTAAGTAGGGAACATAAAGAGTTTGATAATTGTTAAGTCACGTTATGCCAATTTCTTTTGTATGTAGTGAAATTGGTTAATTGTGTTAGAAATCTCCCATATATTCGCCCCCAACTAGAATATTACTTTAGGGAGAAACATATATCAGTGTTAGATTTCCTGTTTTTTGTTTCTTGTAAATTATAGATGGAAATATGATATGAATGCTTCTATTTGCTATTAGTCAGAATGTCTTACTTGTAAATTGAAAACAATTCAATAAAGTATAAATTAAAAAAAAACTAGATGCAAAAAACAACAAAATCCTTAAAAACAGAACTAAAACAATTGACTACTTGTACAGTAACATTTAAAAATGTACGGGGCGTAATAACACCCTAGAACCACCATGCACATATTTTCGTGCACCTATGGTTTAAGTTCTATAATTGAAAGAACAGCAAATATTTGTAAAATTTGTTAGGCGTGCCATCCAGTAGGTTGAGAGAACATTGCACAAATCTCATCTTTGGGTGAGTTTCCTCACTCCAAAGGTCATGAAATCTTCACAAGAGTGCACTGTTCTGTTCGTATGTCGCACTCTGCATGTCAAAGTGGCCCCTAACCCCTACACTAATACCTAAACCTCACCTCGAGTAGCTAGGTGGGCCTCCTATAGAGGTATAAATACCTACCTAGTATGAGGGCCTTATAGCTAGTCTGTCTGTCTGTCTGTCTGTCTCTCTCTATCCAGTGGATGTAGGTAGGAATTGCAACAAAGTGCAACAAAGTGCGAAAAAGGTTTTGCAGTTTGTGGTAATACCTATGTGAAGCGCTAAAACAGTGCACTTTGCAATAAGTAGCCTATTACCATAAAGCACGCCCCTTTTCCTATCGCATGCGATATTTAGTGCATTTTTATAAATCCAGGCCCAAGAAAGGACACTGTTCATGGGAAGAGGGGGGTAAGAAATAGGCATAGGGAAGGGCTGTAGAGAGATATTATGATATTTGTGATCACAGAACAACTATAAAACTAGCTGAAAGGGTCCATCAGAATTGACGAGCTTACATGTCTTCCCCATATGAACACTGAGGCCCAGTTCCTCCTTTTCATCCCTTAGCTTCTCCATTCTAGTATCTCTTGTGCTGCAACTATTCTTCAGGCATCACAGGTTACTTCAGCTTCTAGAGTTATTTTATCCATGCTCTGGTTTATATGGGTTCCCTCACCATCACAGACTTATCATCTCTACTGCTGACACCACCTCTAGCTGGGAGAATGCCACCATGTTGTTGTAGCAGCCAGTGTATCCAGCCAATTCAACATGCACATTGCTGTCCCTCTGCACGTGCATGTGCACATGGTATGTAAGGATCCATTGCCGAATGCTCCTCTGTGATTGGCCTAAACTGTCTGTCTAGTCTTTCTTGACTCTGTGTTCCTCATTTCTTCCGGGCTATCTTGTTTCCTGTATAGACCTGTACTTATAATTGCGATGGAGAAGGTACAGAGAAGGGCTACCAAAATGATAAGGGGAATGGAACAACTCCCCTATGAGGAAAGACTAAAGAGGTTAGGATTTTTCAGCTTGGAGAAGAGACGACTGAGGGAGGATATGATAGAGATGTTTAAAATCATGAGAGGTCTAGAACGGGTAGATGTGAATCGGTTATTTACTCTTTCGGATAGTAGAAAGACTAGGTGGCACTCCATGAAGTTAGCATGGGGCACATTTAAAACTAATCGGAGAAAGTTCTTTTTTACTCAACGCACAATTAAACTCTGGAATTTGTTGCCAGAGGATGTGGTTAGTGCAGTTAGTATAGCTGTGTTTAAAAAAGGATTGGATAAGTTCTTGGAGGAGAAGTCCATTACCTGCTATTAAGTTCACTTAGAGAATAGCTACTGCCATTAGCAATGGTAACATGGAATAGACTTAGTTTTTGGGTATTTGCCAGGTTCTTATGGCTTGGATTGGCCACTGTTGGAAACAGGATGCTGGGCTTGATGGACCCTTGGTCTGACCCAGTATGGCATTTTCTTATGTTCTTATGAGGCTGTCTCAGCAGTCAGTTGCCAGAGCTTGGTCCGACCTTTCGCTCCTTGTAATTTGGCTCCATTTCTGTTTCTAGAAAGCTTCAATTCATCAACTTCTTCATTCAGCTACTATGTCCAGATCTTCAATTGTTCTCCTTCGTGGATCCCTGGTTAGTTTAAGCTCCTTATTCTGTGTCTAGCCTCTTGCTTTTTGTCCGTGCTAGGGGCCATCCCCATTCCTTGCTGGCCACCAGCACCTGAGGCCTCAAACTGAAGGGAAAGTGGTTGGCCCAGGAAGAAATCCATCTATGGTCTGTGTCCATGTTTCAACTCTCCTGGAACTAGGCCGCTCACTTCTGGAGCAACCCGCAGACTACAAAAGTTATACAGAGGCAGTGAAACAAATATCATGTAACTAAGCCAACTGGCATTGTTTGTTTTTTTTGGTTCTTTTTTTTTGGGTTTTTTTAAATTATTTATGATTTTAGTTCAAAAAATGAAATCAAAATGTATCTTATAATATTCATACAATGAAATTATTTTTGAGGAAGAGGGTTACAATAATTCTCCGATTATTCCACAATAATGTAACCAAAACAATAATCACTTACACCCCCCTCCAGTTACAAAACAATATATGGGGAGCTACTAATGAGCAACAATTCTAAAGGAAATTATTCAATTTATAATAACAGAAGTTGTCAGACTATCTTACCATACCAACAGTTATTGCTGGCTAACATTTCTATCCTCATCTTTCCGGGCCCTCTGCTCTTCTAAGAATTTTTCCAAATCAGAAGGGTCATAATATATATATTTTTTATCCTTCATCCACATTACACATTTACAAGGAAACCTTATTATCGTTCGAATCCCAAAAGTTTTTGCAATATTTGCTAATGCAATAAATATTTTCCGCCTAACTTGAGTCTCCTTTGCTATGTCTGGATAAATCCAGACCCTGTGGCCCAAGTAGAGAGAGGTCCTATTTAACATATAAAGTTTGAGAATTTTATCTCTGTCTTCTGACCGAGAAAATTTAACCACAAGGGTACCCCTTTTCTCTACTTGGGCGCTAAGAGATGTCTCAATCAATTCTGTAAGATACCAAATATCAAAAAGCACCCAAAACAATTTTTGGGGGAATCACACTGTAAAATCCAATTCACATTCAAAAACCCCCTTTTTGAATTATTTTTAATAAGATATTTGAACATTTAATAGCTCACAATCTGTGAATCTTGTCAATAAACCAGCGTTATTCATGCAGGAGGTCAGCGGATCTAGTGTCTGACCCAAACCAACCTCATTGCTGAAGGCTGAAAAATTTTTTTTAAGAGACGGAGGGCAGGTTTCATATATATGAGTTTCAAACCCCAGCCAGGGTGTACTCAATTCTGTATATATAATCATAAACCAAACCACCACTGTCCAATTTTTTAGAAAACTCTGTGCAACCAATTCAAATTAAATCTTCATGTCCCGATGTGATGTTTTTATATTCTTCTTTTAAAAAATATCAAATCGGGACATGAAGATTTAATTTGAATTGGTTGCACAGAGTTTTCTAAAAAATTGGACGGTGGTGGTTTGGTTTATGATTATATATACAGAATTGAGTACACCCTGGCTGGGGTTTGAAACTCATATATATGAAACCTGCCCTCCGTCTCTTAAAAATTTTTTTTCAGCCTTCAGCAATGATCCGCCGACCTCCTGCATGAATAACGCTGGTTTATTGACAAGATTCACAGATTGTGAGCTATTAAATGTTCAAATATCTTATTAAAAATAATTCAAAAAGGGGTTTTTTGAATGTGAATTCAATCAATTCTGTGACATTTAAAGTTATCTCCTGCTGATCTTGATTTATATTTCCAATCTGATTACTCTGACCTATGAAATAAACTTTGGAAATTGAGGGTAAATCTTCAGATAGTATAGAGAGGATATACAAAAAATAATTTTTTAATTGTTCTCTTGAAGACATTAACTTACACTTAGGAAAATTAATTATCCTAAGGTTTAGATACCGAACTTCATTTTCCAAAGATTCCATCTTCTTAGCTATTATATTTTCACCCTTAATAATACTGGCCTGAACATTTTTAACAGTATTTAGTTCTTCTTCAACTCTTACTAATGTAGCACTATTACTAGTGACCAAAGGGTTTATATTTAATATCACACTTTGCATCTCTTTAATATTCACATTTAAATGTGTTATATTTGTCTGTAGAGCTGTTATTGCCTGCCATAGCATTTCTAGGGAGACTTGTTTAGGAGGTAAAGATTTAGCTATAGGGGTTGAGGACAAAACATAATTCACATTGACTTCTTGTCTGTCAGCATTCCCAGAGTCTGGGGACAGAAAATCATCTCCGGCAACCTTAGATCTCCCGTTGGGTTTCTTTATAATATCCCCGACAATGTGCTCCCCCTCTTGAGATGTACCAGCTGCTTCTTCAAGCACGCTCACTTGTACTGGCATTATACCTTGAACCTCCTCATTTGGACTCACTATTAACAATGACTTCCGTATGTCTAGTGAGCCAGGTTCAATAGTATTGCCAGTACTTTGAGGAGGAGCCGGAACTGTAGGTGCCCCGGGACTAAGAGTTACTTCGCCCAATGGAGGAGATATTTGCTCCTTATCTACCTCCATAATAGGCCTCTCTGGGGTTGAAACTCCCGATGGTGAGTAAAAGCCAGTTATCATTGCTTGAATTGGGTTAGGTCTTACAGGTATTGAGGACTCCTGCTTGACCTTTCCTTTTCTTTTAGTATGAGGCATTCTTTACAAATAAAGTTGATCAATGAAACTAGGATCTACTCACGCTTCTGTTAATCAAACCAATTAACCCGGATTGAGAGAGATACAGCAGGTTTCCACAGATCTTAATTGAATTTGGGAGCTTGAATTTGGGAGCTGCTAGACGGAGAGGAGAGGAGCGAGCTACCCATTGCCCTCATCGGGAGAGACTTATTCCATCTTTTTTTCCCCTGGAACAGCGGCGGGACTCGGCTGCCTTGACCCGGAAGGAGGTCCCTTGGTGACGTGAGCAGTTCGCGTCTGCTGCTATTTAAATCAAGCGGCGGACGGCGCACCGCCGCCGTCGGCGCGCGCTGCCTAAGCCGCGCGCTCCATAAGGGGCGCGTGGCTTGGTCCGGCTTAGGCCGGCGAAGGCGGAGAAGGCGCCAAGAACTTTGGTTTAAGATCGGCATTGTTTTTTTATAATGCATGATGATATGGAGTATTGACCCTGTCCAGAAAGAAGTTTCACTCATAAATTAAATCATTTTCAAAAGTTCACTTAATAATAGACATCAAAGAGGAGTCCAATAACTAAAGTACTGATGTATTGCATCTTCCATATAAAACATACCTGCAGTGCAATAATGCTATTATAATAGAGATATCATTGTTAGTTTGATTCCACACTAGTGTTATTACAATGATATAGCAACTAACTTAAAATATTACAAAGAACTTCATCCTTTATTTTCACATCTCTCAGTTATCAGCATTCAGGGTCATGTTTTAATTAATAGTACCCAATTATATTTGGGTGGACTAAAGCACAAGGAGATAAATAACTTTATCCAGAATAGTGTATGTGTGAATATGTACAGTAGGTTAGCAAAGCAATCAAAAAGTGTTAATTTACCATATAATAAACGTGTCTTTTCTACATAGTTTGTCCTGTTATGTCATTCTCAAATAATTATTTACATTTTAGAATTTGTTTTTACTTTGTGTCAACTGAAGGCATAAAATACTGCTTTTTGACTACTATAGCAAACTGAGAAAATATAATCTTGAAGACACATTCAAGAGCTTTGAGTTTAATTATTTACGCTGTAACTTCTGCTATAGAAGGAATATTTTGAAGATCTCCCACATATAATATTGTGTGTACTGGGGAGGTGAGAGATGCTGCTTCCAACAGCCTGTAATTAAAGTGAGAAACCCAGAACTGCACATTGAGAAGCTCTTGATGGTTGCCAACTGCCTCTTGGTTAGATAAGGAACAGATGAACCCAGTCTATAGTTGAAAATCTCATCCCAGTATATTCTGGTAACTACAGCTCTGGTGGTATTACTGTAAAAAAAAAAAAAAAAATCAAACTCTGAGATAAAAGCAGATTGCAACCTGTACATCACTGCATAATTCTTTGGGTTTGAAAGTAAAATCTAGGATTTAGTAAAAATATCTTAGTGAACACAAAGAGATGTGATTGTTCCTGGTGTCTTGCTGGAAAGGGAAACCAAATTTAATAAGTAAGAACATTTCACTGACTTGGCTCTGAAGCCAATAATATAAGAGACCTGTAAGCCATAGCAGAAATAAAATAACAATATTTAGAATAGGCATATTAAAGGCTAAATTTAAGTTGTAAACAAAAGTTGGGCATATAAAATACAAAAAAACCTACAAGTCAGTAAGGGGTTAATTCTCTAACGCTATCGCATGTGAAAAGAGATGTTTTGCACGCGAAAAGTCCCTTTTCGCTTGCGATAGCTACATCAGGATGGAGTCGGCCCCAGAAGAGGAGGAGTCGGGGCAGCACCGGGGCCGACGCTGTGGACACATCGCTGGCGGTGAAAGGTAAGATTCCTTATTGCTGCCAGTTTCGCAAAAGCTGCCGGCTATCACAGGACCACCCCCGTTGCGCCCCCCGTTACCGCCGGATTCTCTAAGGTGGCCTGGATTCTCTAAGGTCTGCGACCTTAGAGAATCCAGGCCTAAGTTTGTAGAGTTGTGAAATAGCACATCTCTTGTCCAAGGGTTTAATTTCCTACAGTTTCACGAAGGGGTTAAAAATCCTTGGAAAATAGTAGTGCAAGCAAAACCCCTGCAATGCTAGAAAGTGCTACATTTGTACTTCATAGCTTTCATTTTGATCAAATATTGACTGTGGTTTAACTCTGTTTCCAATATATCCTCTATCACTACTGTCCAGAAGGACAGTTTCAGTGCCCAATGAAGTGCAGGGCCTTGCAGGCTGGATGCTAATGTAATAAAGAATATTTGTTGCTGGTAAACTGGTCTCAAGCTGCTGGTTACATCCAGCTTGTACAATGGAGATATTGACTTATTGTAGAAGGAAGGACTGCCTGTGCTGCTGAACACAAAATAAATACATTCAGCAACAAGAGAGTGTGATTTAAATTTGGCAAACTAGGACTATTTTTCAAACTTTGGTCAAAAAAGCACATGTACTTAGTAGTACACTTACTGTGTTCATGGCATGAAATATATCCCTTAAGATGATTTATTTCCCTTTAAAAAGTCCCACATTAGACCTTTCAGAAATTAGTAAATAATATGTTTGCTCACTAAAAGGAAAATTATAACTGACTCAATAAAAATGTATAATTTAAATTACTTTGATTTATACACAAGTTAGAAAATGTCATTTTCTGATTCATCAGAATATACAGTAATGGAATAAAGAACAAGATATGTAAACTATTCAGTAATATGTGGTTTCTGTGGTATGTTCTACGACTGTGTACTGGATTGTTTTACACAGGTCAATGCTTGAATCATTGTTTCCACTCTAGAGGAACATATTCTTAACTGTTTTAGTAATTTTTATAAAACTATAACCCAAAGTAATCTACAGACAGAAAGAGGCAAAGTTCCTTTGTGCATGCAAAATATATCTCTCCCTCCCCTTTCCCACCACTGCTAATTACTGGATCTGTTTCAGGACATTTAAACAGCTTTGCCAACCCCTCCAGCAAGCTGGAAACAACTCTGTGTACAGAGTGAGATTCTATACAAAAGAGAACCAGCTTGGGAAATTGTATTCCCATGCTGTCCCTGATTCTAAAACACAGCCTTCCCCAGAATATTAATGGAGGCAAGTCTTGAGGCATCAGTCTATAGGGAGATTAAAGGGGCTGTTTGGCCAGCAATATAAAGTTGCAAAGTATATTAGCAGATTTCCGATTGTAGAAAAACATCTTACTAATATGAAGTAAAGCATTGCAGTTTCCTGGTGGCACCAAAGCAGTGCTACAGACATTTCTTCAGCCGTATTTCCCACAGTACATCTCTTCTATTATGGAAATGTTAGGGGAACATTAGAAAACTTACTGCCTAAGAAAGTTGTAGGCTACAGTAATTCTCTATGTAATAATGAAATAATATAGAGTGTTGCTGTTTCTAGTTTATAGGCTTCCTTTTATATTCTTCACTTACTATGTACATTTAATTTATGAATCACTATTATAAGGATTATTAACCAGTTTTTGATAAATAAAAGTTAAAAAAAATAAAAAGGAAAGGAAAAAAAAGTATTCTTATGAATTTGTTTACCCTTTCTCCTTCTCTTCATTGCAAATAGCTCCCTTTCAGGGCTTATAAATGTCACCAAACATTCTGTATTTTCAGTATTTTTGTTTGGATCACTTTGCTAATAATAGGACCCTATTTGTGTAGATAAAAATGTTCAGCTACGACTTGGCATTAAAATACAGTCCATACCATGCTACCACTGGCTTATAAAATGGTTGAGTTGGAGGCAATAAAGGGTAGTGGTAAATGGAGTTCACTCCAAGGAAGGGGGGGGGGGGATTATTAGTGAGGTGCTTCAGGGATCGGTCCTTGGAACAGTTTATTCATGAGTAATATTGCCGAAGGATTGTCAGGAAAGGTTTGTCTTTTTGCCAATGATACTAAAATCTGCAAAAGAGTAGACATCAAGGAAGGTGAAAATATGAGGAGGGGATCTAGTGAAGCAGGATGAATGGCCTAGAGTCTTGCAGAAAACATTTAATGCTAAAAAAAAATTCATAGTTTTATATTTAGGTTGCAAAAGCCTAAGGGAGAGATACAGTATAGGTCATGAATCCTGTTGTAACTTGAATGGTAGACAGCTTGATAAAAGCCAGAGGAAACAGGAGGCAGACTCTGGCTGTTCCTTAAGTGCACATTATTTAAGAACATAAGAACATAAGAAATTACCATACTGGGTCAGATCAAGGGTCCATTAAGCCCAGCATCCTGTTTCCAACAGTGGCCAATCCAGGCTACAAGTACCTGACAAGTACCCAAACACTAAGTAGATCCCATGCTACTGATGCCAGCAACAGCAGTGGCTACTCCCTAAGGGGTAGATTTGTTCGTGCAACCTGGTGTGAACAAATCTACTCCCAATTTTATAACATGCACGCGCTACTGCGCGCATGTTATAAAATACAGGGTTGGCACGCGCAAAGCTGTGCAAAATTGGCAGCCTGCGCGCGCCGAGCCGTGCAGCCATCCTCCGTTCCCTCCGAGGCTGCTCCGAAATCAGAGCGGCCTCGGAGGGAATTTTCCTTCTGGCCCCCCCCCCCCCACCTTCCCCTCCCTTCCGCTATCTAACCCACCCCCCAGCCCTAACTAATTCCCCCCTATCTTTATTTCACAAGTTACGCCTGCCTGAGGCAGGCATAACTTGAGCGCGCTGGCTGGCTGCCGGTGGCCATGTTCTGGTCCGGGGGCTGGTCCGGAGGCCGTGGCTATGCCCCCGGAATGCCCCTGGGCCGGAACCACACCTGCGGCCCCACCCCCGGAATGCCCCCGGTTGATGCGCCGGTCGCAACACGCCCCCTCAGGAAAGCCCCGGGACTTACGCGCGTCCCGGGGCTTGCACGCGCCGCCGAACCTATGCAAGATAGGCTCGGCGCGCGCAGGGGGTGGCAGGGGCAGCTTTTCGGGGGTTACGCACATAACCCTTTGAAAATCTGCCCCAAGTCAACTTGATTAATAGCAGTTAATGAACTTCTCCTCCAAGAATTTATCCAAACCTTTTTTAAACCCAGCTACACTAACTGCACTAACTATATCCTCTGGTAACAAATTCCAGAGCTTAATTATGCGTTGAGTGAAAAAGAATTTCCTCTGATTAGTTTAAATATGCTACTTGCTAATTTCATGGAGTGCCCCCTAGTCTTTCTCTTACATGAAAGTGTAAATAACCAATTCATATTTACCAGTTCTAGACCTCACTTCTATTCTCCAAGCTGAACAGCCCTAACCTCTTTAGCCTTTCCTCACAGGAGAGCTGTTTCATCCCCTTTATCATTTTGTTTGACCTTCTCTGTACCTTCTCCAGTGCAACTATATCTTTTTTGAGATGCATTCTCACCATGGAGCGATAAAGAGGCATTACAAAATTTTCCGTTTTATTCATCATTCCCTTCCTAATAATTCCTAACATTCTGTTTGCTTTTTGACTGCTGCAGCACACTGAGCTGACTATTTCAATGTTTTGTTCACTATGACGCCTAGATCTTTTTCCTGGGTGATAGCTCCTAATATGGAACCTAACATCATGTAACTACAGATGGGTTATTTTTCCCTATATGCATCACACCATGCACTTGTCCACATTAAATTTCATCTGCCATTTGGATGCCCAATCTTCCAGTCTCGCAAGATCCTCCAGCAGTTTAGCAGGATCCACTTGTGAATTAACTACTCAGAATTATTTATATCATCTGCAAATTTGATTACCTCACTCATCATATTCCCTTCCAGATCATTTATAAATATATTGAAAAGCACCGGTACAAATACAGATCCTTGAGGCATTCCACTGTTTACCGTTTTCCACTGAGAAAATTGACCATTTAATCCTATGCCTCCTATCCCATGACTTTTTAGTTTTCATAGAAGCCTCTCATGAGGGACTTTGTGAAACGCCTTCTGAAAATCCAAATACAGTAAATCTACCGGTTCACCTTTATCTACATGTTTATTAACTCCTTCAAAAAATTGAAGCAGATTTGTGAGGCAAGATTTCCCTTCGGTAAATCCATGCTGTGTTCCATTAAACCATGTCTTTCTATATGCTCAGTAATCTTGATCTTTAAAGTAGTTTCCACTATTTCTTCTGGCACGGAAGTCAGACTCACTGGTCTATAGCTTCCCAAATCACCCTTGGAGCCTTTTTTATATATTGGGGTTACATTGGCCACCATCCAGTCTTCAGGTACAATGGATGATTTTAATGATAGGTTACAAATGTTAACTAATAGATCTGAAATTTCATTTCTGAGTTCCTTCAGAACCCTGGGATATACCATCTAGACCATGTGATTTGCTGTGTTCTGGTCTACTACATTTTCCAGGTTCACAATGATTTTGTTCAGTTCATCTGACTCATCACCCTTGAAAACCATCTCCAGAACCAGTATTTCCCCAGCATATGGGCTGATGATCCAGCAGGAATCAAGGTTCTGTGAGTACAGCAGTCAACTGCACCAGTGTCCAGCTCCAGCTCTTGTCCCTCCTTCACAGATGACATTGGCGGGGAGGGGAATAGAGATCCCAATGAAGCAGGGAGCCTGCTGGAAAGGAGACACATGATCTTGCTGTCAATGCCCCAGCTGACATCGGGGATGATGATCAGCAGGAATCAAGGCACTGCGAGTACAACAGTCAGCTGCCCAAGCATTCTGCACTGGCTTTTGTCCCCCCCCCCCCCCCAAAAAAAAAAGGATGACATCGGGGAGGGGAGGTGGGGGGTAGGGCTAGAATCCCTGATGAGCAAGGAGCCAGTGGGAAAGGAGGCACTGATTTCTCATTTTCAATTTAATGAACTACATATTAGTAACATAGTACGTGATGGCAGGTAAAGACCCAAATGATCCATCCAGTCTACCCAGCCAGTTGTTTAGGGTCAAAAATTGCCATTCCTTGCAGGTTACAGAAGTCACTCCATTGCTTAATTTCCATTCTCTAGCGACTGTGTGTATTCCACACCTTTTTGAATTCCATTACCATTCTTGTCTTCACCACGTCTTATAGGAGGGCATTCCATGCATCCACTACCCATTTCATTAAGAAATATTTCCTGATACTGTCTTTTAGTTTACCCTCCGTGGAGCTTCATATCATAACCCCTAGTTCTAAACACAAATGAAGAACATGATCTGGGGATGATCCTTCTAAGCACCTTTCTTTATATCGGTAAAGGTTTCGTGTGCATCTTTAATACCTTTCAGGTATTTTAGTGTCAGGGTGATGCAGAACCCACTCACCCTGACTCATGTTTGTTACCTTGTTCATGTTTCAATAAACAGATTTAAACATAAAAATCTGTATCATATCTCCACTGTCTCTCCTCTCCTCTAGGGTATACATATTTAGGTCCTTCATTCTCCTGTAGTAAGTCTTTCGGTGCAGGCCCCACACCATTCTGTTTGCGTTTCTCTGGATCACTTCCATCTTGTCACCATTCTTTTTGAGATATGGTTTCCAGAACTGGACACAGTATGTCAAGTGAGTCCTCACCAATGTACAAGGGCATTATTACCCTCCTTTTTCCTGCTGTTTTTGCCTTTGTCTAGATAGCCCACATACCTTTGGCCTTGTCACATTTCTTTGCTACCTTCAGATCATTAGACACTATCATTCTGAGTTTTCTTTCCTAGACCGTTTACATTAGTCTCTCACTCCCCCATCACATACAGCTCCTTTGGATATTTTCATCCCAAATGCATGACTCTACACTTCTTAGTAGGGATGTGAATCGTGTGATCGATCGTCTTAATGATCGATTTTGGCTGGGGGGGGAGGGAAATCTGATCGTCATGGTTTTTTTTGTTAAAAAATCGTAAATCGGGGGAGGGCGGGAAAACCTGCACACCAAAACAACCCTAAAACCCACCCGACCCTTTAAAACAAATCCCCCACCCTCCCGAACCCCCCCCCAAAATGTTTTAAATTACCTGGGGTCCAGTGGGGGGGGTCCCGGCGCGATCTCCCGCTCTCGGGCCACGGCTGTGTTAATAGAAATGGCGCCGGTGGCCCTTTGCCCTTACCATATGACAGGGCAAAGGTAGCGCCGGCGCCATTTTGGTTCCTGTCACCCAACGTCACGAGTGCAGGAGATCACTCCCGGACCCCCGCTGGACCCCCAGGGACTTTTGGCCAGCTTGGGGGGGCCTCCTGACCCCCACAAGACTTGCCAAAAGTCCAGCGGGGGTCCGGGAGCGACCTCCTGCACTCGGGCCGTATTGCCAATATTCAAAATGGTGCCGGCGCTACTTTTGCCCTCACTATGTCATATGGGTCGCCGGCGCTACCTTTGCCCTGTCATATGGTAAGGGCAAAGGGCACCGGCGCCATTTCTATTAACGCAGCCGTGGCCCAAGAGCGGGAGATCGTGCCGGGACCCCCCCCCCCCACTGGACCCCAGGTAATTTAAAACATTTTGGGGGGGGTTCGGGAGGGTGGGGGATTTGCTTTAAAGGGTCGGGGTGGGTTTTAGGGTTGTTTTGGTGTGCCGGTTTTCCCGCCCTCCCCCTCCCCCGATTTACGATTTTTTGATGATAAATGGGGGGAATTGCTATTGTATCGCGGCTCTAACGATTTTTGACGATTTAAAATATATCTGACGATTGTTTTAAATCATCAAAAAATGATTCACATCCCTACTTCTTAGTATTGGATCATAGCTACCAAACCTTTGACTACTCCTTGAGCTTTCTTAGATTGCTTCTCATTCTCTTAACACCTTCAGGTGTGTCTACTCTGTTGCAGATCTCTGTGTCATCCACAAAAATGCAAACTTTTCTTTCTAATCCTCCTGCATTATCACTTACAAAGATATTGATCAGATCTGGTCCCAGAATTGATCCTTGAGGCACTCTACTTATCACCATTCTCTCTTCAGAATAGGTTTCAATTAACACTACATGCTGTTATCTGTCAGTTAACCAATTTGTGATCCATTCTACCACCTTCTGGTCCACTCCCAAGTTTCTTATTTTATTCCTGAGCTTCCTATGTGGGACCATATCAAATGCTTTGCTGAAATCTAAGTGAGTCACATCAAGTGCTCTTCCTTCATCTAATTCTCTAGTCACCTAATCAAAAAAATCAATCAGGATTCATTTGACACAACCATAATCTGGTAAAATCATGTTGCCTCAGGTCTTGCAACCTTTTGGATCGTAGATAATTCACTATCCTTTCCTTCATCAGAGTCTCCATTAATTTTTACATTTCTATGGGAAGGCTAATCAGCCTGTAGTTTTCAGCCTCCTCTCTGCTACCACTTATATGGAGTGGGATCACAACTTCCTTTGTCCAATCATGTGGTTCCACTCCTTTTTCAAAGAATCTATTTCACAGGTCCTTTGGCAGATCAGCTAGAAATCAGCCTTAGTATCCTGGGCTGTATCTTATCAGATCTCATGACCTTGCCCACTTTCAATTTAACTAATTTCACCCAACTACTCTCTTCTATAAATGGGCTTGTATTTACTCCACTCCCATCCGTACTCTTGCCAACTGGCAGCAATTCTTCTCCAAGGTCTTCTTTATCTTTAGTGAACACCAAACTGAAATGTTTGTTTAATATTTCTGTTGTTTCCTCATCTTTCTTCACACATTGCTCCTTGTCTCCTTTCAATGTTATAATACCTCCTTTGGCCTTGTTCCTAACATCAGAAAAATGTTTTTACACTTAATTTTACCTCTTTGGTGATCTTTTCTTTCTCTTGAGCTTTTGCTATCCTGATTTCTTTCCTTGTTTATTTCAGCTTCACCAGATATTCTTCTCTGTGATCCTCTTTTTTAGTTCCTTTATACTTTTTTTATACTGTTCTTTTTACCTTTATTTTTTCAACCACCACGTTGGAGCACCATATCAGTTTACTTTTCCACTTACTTTTATTTTTCTTACATAAAGATTTGTTGCTTTTATTTTAGCTCCTTTTAATTTGGCCCACTTCATCCATCTTTTCCTAGTTGTATGGCTCCTCCTCAAAGTATGTCCCTAAGGTACGACCCTGTTTTATCAAAGTCCATATTTTTTATCTTCATACAAATCTCTCCATCTTGGTCATTCTTTCAGATCATACCGTCTGATTATCACTGTTGCTCAGGGGGGCCCTATCTAGACAATAAGAAATACTATCTCCATCTATGGGTACCAGGTCTAGTATTGCTCTTCCTCTTGGAGATTCCATCATCATCATTTGTCTGAGCAGAGTCATTTGAAAGTATCCACAATCTCTCTATTTCTTGCAGATTCTAAAGCAGGGATACTCCAGTCCACATCTGGCTGATTAAAATCTCCTTTGAGCATCACCTCTTTCTTCCTTCCCAACCTTTGGATATCTTCTGCCTGATCTCTGTTCATTTCATCTGTCTGAGTTGGAATCCAGCTGACCACGTCAGTGTATATGGAAGTGCCATCTTTTTTTTTTTTTATAAGACAGCCCACAGTGCTTCTTCCTTTCCCCATGGCCCCACATTTCAATTGCATGAATATTGTTTTTGACATAAAGAGATACTCCTCACCCTTTTCTGTCACCTCTGTCCTTCCTCAACAGATTATAGTCTAGTATGGCCATATCGCATTCATGAGACTCACTAAACTATGTCTCTGTAATAGTAGCAATATCCAAGTCTGCCTCTACCATTAGAGCCTGCAGATCTGGAACTTTATTGCCCAGACTATGAGCATTTCTACTTATACCTTTCCAGGTTTTCTTCCTTGGCTTACTGCTCTTCTTGGTCACCTTTTCTGCCTTTTTGCTTAAGAGCTGATTATTGGACCTATTAGAACTAAAGGGTATATTTATAAGGGGCAATGGGCGGTCAGTGCCATTTTGGAAAATGGCATCAACCAGGCCCAGAGCTAGAGGGCGCTTCAGGCCCCTTCTAGCCCACCAATGAATCCTCTTTGATGTAGGGGGCCTGGAAGGCAGGAGGGGGCTCCAGGGTCTAACCTAGACCACCAGAGCTTTTTTTCTTGGGAAAGGGAAGGGGGAGCAGTTTGGAGGTCCACTAGACCCCAGGAATTATGAATTTTGTTGGGAGGTGAAACACAGGAGGTCCTGATACTGGGAGGGGTTGTCTTTGGGGGGGGGGGGGTGTCACTTTTAAATGCAGGAAGGAAGATAGGATCTGGGCAGCCAGATTAAGGCTCTGGCAACACTTAGATTGGGCCAGCCAAGTTAGGCATCTGGCACTGAAAATCAATGCTAGGCACTGTCACACTGGCTGAGGAGTGAGCTCATGGACTGCTGTTAAGTTGGTATAGTCTATTTTGTGCATGCACAACATAGGCCTTAACAAGTGGCAGCTGATTCACTGCTGCTGAGGTCTTCCTCCTAGCCAACCACCTACCCCTTGGGTTGAGCCCTCAGGGCTTACAGGCCAAGCCATGGTCAAGGCAGAGTCAAAGTCCAGTCTGGGATCAAAGCAGGCTGAGAGCAAGGCAGAGACAAAATCTAGTCCAGGGTCAAGGCAGGCAGAGAGTAAAGCAGTGATGAAGTCCAGTCTGGGTTTGAGGCAGACAGAGAGAAAGGCAGAGTTGAAGTCTAGTCCGGGATTAAGGCAGGTGAGAGCAGATCCAAAGGGGGACAGCAAACAGCAGATGAGAGAGGAACAAGGACCAAATGACAGACACAGAGGCAAACCAGAAGAAGAGCAGAAACAACTGGAAACAGACTGGATCAGGCAGGAAGACCCAGAGAAACTCTGGCAACTAGCACTGCTGAAGACAAGCAAGAAACATATTGCAGAGGCACTGAATGGTAGTTCTGAACTTTCTTTATACTAGGGAGGAAGTGATGGCATCAGGGTGTGTTCCAAACAGCAAGGCCTATAAGAAGTGCTCAGGAACTACAGGAAGTTCAGTCATGTTATTGGGGTGCTGCATGATGCCAGATGTGCTTCAGAGAAGAGATGAGGGGTGTAAGAGGCACTTAACTTTCTTGCCTCACTGCTGGCTATGCCTATATTTTAGGTGTCTAAATTTAGGTGCTCAACCTCAGTCCATTTTCAAAGGGACCAATTTAGGTGCTTAACTGCTTTGAAAATTGACCCCTATTATTAATTTGGTTCTTTGCATTTTTGGCAAATTCTGAACAGGATTATGTAGAGATAGTAATGGTAGAGCCACAGCTGTGTGACCTTCCACAACAGCTGCATCTATTTAATGCTTTTATGTTTAAAGGGATATTTAAACCTAGACATAGATTGGCAGGAGCACTCAGCTTTTAATGCCCTGCTACCTTTACAATATTCATGTCCAGTCTTATGAAAAGAGTTGGTCACTGGAAGCTGTTAATATGATCCTCATCAAACCCAGAGAACACTATTTTACAAAGAGAAAGGAGAATAGTGGAACAATGAAAGCAGGCAGCAGAACATCAGCACACAGCACTTAGCTCAATATGTGCGATTTTATTATTTTATTTCACCATTAACATAAAAAAAAAAAAATACAATCCAATAGAGTTATACATGTAATTAATACTGATACATGTTGGAAAAGGACAAGATTTATAACATTCAGCAAATAGTCTTTATTATGAAACTATGTTACTGGACTTTAATGGCACTTCTTATAGATAGTATTAACATATACAATTCCTAAACTTCTATATGTGCCTTTCTGTAAACCGTTGTGATGGTATACAACTTAACGACGGTATAGAAAAGATTTAAAATAAATAAATTACTGAGTTTACCTTCTCCAATTGAAATTAGACTGGAACACACACAATATACCAATTTATATACCAAGCAACCTAGCAAAGTAACAGTAATGAAGGAAGAAAAGGACCAAATGGTCCATCCAGTCAAAACCAAGCAACTGTCAAACCAATAAAAAATAACTGCTATTAAAATTTTAACTAGGTGAAGAGCATTCTTGAAAATTCAGACTATGCTGCTTGATATGCTTTGCTTTTGGACTAGCCATAGGAGCAATCCTGTACTTTTTCCCTTATGTCTGTTTATAAGTACCCCAGACTGTAAAAGTCAGGGACTGTGTTGATTGTCGTCTGAATCCAATTCCCCTTTTTTTTCTCCCGCTGTTAAAAGTGGAGAGCAATGTTGCAGCTGTATCAAATATATCAAGGCTTATTGGTTAAGAGTAGTATTCCCCATGCCTTCTGAAAGGGTAGTAATTTGCCACTCCATGCAAGTTACCCTCATCCTTATCAGTACCCCAGACCATAAAATTCAAGGCTTTCATTGGTTGTTGTCTCATTCCAATTCCCCTTTATTCCCTCTGCTGTTGAAGTGAAGAGCAATGTTGCAGTTGCATCAAAGCTTATTGTTTAAGAGTAGTAATCCCCATGCCTTCTCTTAAGGGGAGTATTGCCACACTGATCAGGTTAGCCCTATGTAGCCTTTTCTTCATTTCTGTCCTATATCCTTTAGGGAATACAGTGTTTATTCCATACCCCTTTGAATTCTTTGATTGTTTTTGTCTTCACCACTTCCGCCGGAAGGGCGTTCAAGGCATCCACCACCTTCTCTGTGAAGAAATATTCCTGATGTTGGTTCAGAGTCGTCCCTGCTGGAGTTTTATTTCATAAGCCCTAGTTCTACTGTTTCCTTTCCAATAAAAAAGGTTTGGCATCATTAAAATCTTACAGGTATCTGAAGGTCTGTATCATATATATCCCCTGCACCTCCTCTCTTCCATAGTATATATATTTAGATCCTTGAGCCTCTTCTCATAAATCTTTTGATAGAAACCCCACACCCTTTTGGTCATCCTTCTCTGGACTGCATCCATCCTGTCTCTATCCTTTTAGAGATATGGGTTCCAGAACTGTACATAGTATTCCAGGTGTTGCCTCACCAAGGACCTGTTCAAGGGTATTATCACCTCCTTTTTCCTGCTAGTTATTCCTCTTTCTGTATAGCCCAGCATACTTCTGGCTTTAGCTATCATCTTGTCACATTGCTTCACCGTCTTCAGCTCACCAGACACTATTACCTCTAGGTCCCTCTCTTGGTCCATGCACATCAGTCTTTCACCCTCCATTACATTTGAATTACACATCCCAAATGCATGACTCTGCACTTTTTGGCATTGAATACCAGCTGCCAAATCTTCAACCACTCTTCAAGCTTTCTTAAATCACTTTTCATTCTCTTTACTTCTTCAGGCATGTCCACTGTGTTGCAGATCTTAGTATCATCTGCAAATAGACAAACTTTACCTTCTATCCCTGCCACAATGTCACTCACAAAGATATTGAACAGAATCAGTCCCAAAACTAATCTCTGTGGCACTTCTCTTAACAAGGTTCTCTCTTCAAGGTAGGTTTCATTTACCATTATACGCTGTCTCCTGTCAGCCAACCAGTTTGTAATCCATGCCACCTCCTTGGTGCTCACTCCCAAGCTTCTCATTTTATTCACAAGCCTCTTGTGCGGGACCTTATCAAAAGATTTGATGAAATCCAAGTATATCACATCGAGTGTTCTTCCTTGATCCAATTCTCTAGCCCACCCAATCAAAAACAATCAATCAGATTTGTCTGACAGGACCTTCCCCTGGTGAATCCAGCAACCCACCTGATTATAGATAGCTCACTATCCTTTCCTTCAGCAATCTCCACTCATTTTCCTACCACCGAGGTGAGGCTAACCAGCCTGTAGTTTTATGAAGTGGGACCCCAACATCTCTTCTCGAATCCCGCAGCAACACTCCTGATTCCAGAATCTATTGAACAGGTTTTTCAGCAGACCCATCAACACATCTCTGAGCTCCCTTAGTACCCTGGGATGTACTACATTAGGACCCATGGCCTTGACCACTTTCAGTTTGCCTAGTTCTTCCCATACATTCTCTTCTATAAATAGAGTTTTGTCTACTCCATCCACATCTACAGTGTTGTCAACTGGCAACATTCTTTCTTCAGGGTCTTTTTTTAGTGAACACTGAACCGAAATATTTGTTTAATGTTACCACCATTCCTTCAACTCCCTCTACACATTGCTCCTTGCCACCTTTTAATTTCACTATACCACTTCGGGCCTCCTTCTTTTTCTGATATATTTGAAAAATGTTTTGTCACCTCACTTTATCTCTTTGGCAACCCTGTTTTCTGCTTGCCCTTTTGCTTTCCTGATTTCTTTCTTCATCTCCCTCAGTTTAACAGATATTCTTCCATTTGTTCCTTTTTTGGGATCCTTTATACTTCTTGAACATTGTTCTTTTTTCCTTTATTTTTTCAGCCACCTCTTTTGAGAATCAGATTGATTTCTTTTTTCTCTTACTCTTGTTACTTTTCTAACATAGATTTTTTGCCTTTGTAATAGCTCCTTTTAATTTAACCCACTGTTGTTCCACTTCACTCATTTTCTCCCAGCCTTCCAGTTCTTCCTGGTATGTCCCCATTTTGACAAAGTCCATATTTGTAAAATTCAAAACTTGTGTCTTTGTGTGACTTCTCTGTATCCTATTCACAATATTGAACCATATGATCTGATGATCACTAGTGTTCAAATGAACCCCTAACTGGATATTAGAGACATTATCCCCATTAGTGAGCACTAAATCGAATATCACACCCTCTCTCATGGGTTCCATTACCTTTTGTTTGAGCCGAGCCCCTTGAAGGGTATCCGATATCTCTGTACTTCTTGTAAATTCCCCAATGCACATCTGGAAGATTAAAATCTCTGAGTAACACTTCTCTCTTCTTTCCCACTTTTTGGATGTCTTCGATCAAATCTCTATCCAGGTCTTCTGTTTGAATCAGAGATCTGTAGATCATATCTATAAAAATGGAAGTACAATCTTCTTTTTTTTCAGGATGGTCCATAATACTTCTTCTCTATGCCACATCCCTTGCAATTCAGTTGAACATAAGATATGCCATACTGGGTCAGACTAAGGGTCCATCAAGCCCAGCATCTTGTTTCCAATAGTGGCCAATCCAAGTCACGAGTATCTGGCATGTACCCAAACATTAAATAGATCTCAAGCTACTATTCCTTGCTGTTTAATAGCAGTTTATGGATTTTTCCTCTAGGAACTTATCCAAACCTTTTTTTTTTAAACCTTTTTTTTATGTTTAAACAATTTTATTGGATTTTCAACAGATACATTAACAAGGGGGAGGGTGAGGTCTGATCCCTCCCCCACAAAGAGGAACCCAACACAATAGCAACATTACCCCCAGTCCCAAGAGCCCCCCCCCCCCTTTTATCCTTCCCCTCCCCCCTACCCTCATAGTCCAATACTGGTGGAACAGACCTTGGAGACTGGGGCCAGGCCTTGGAGACTGGGGCGCCAGGCAAGGTCATCAGAACACCGGCGGTCTCAATCACTCATTGAGCACGAGGCTACGAGCCCGGGGGGATAGCTGTTGAAGATATGGATTCCAGATATTGAAAAACCGCTGTCGTCGGCTTGGAGAACCTCGAGCCGCCATACCCTCCATCGTCAGCATCGCGTGCAGTTGGTTCCTCCAGGCCTAGAAGGATGGGGGGTCCGTGGATCGCCAAACCTGCAAGATAGTTTTTTTCCCCACCAGGCTGGCTTTCTGTAACAACAGTCGCGCTCCAGGATCTCGAACTCTAATAGGGGAAATGCAACCGAATAAAAACCACATGGGTGAAACCGGTAACACAACAGCCAGCAGGTCTGCCAAGAAGTCCGCTATCTTGTGCCAAAAACGACGAACCACTGGGCACGTCCAAAAAACGTGGGACAAAGTGCCCACCGTCCCTGGGCATCGAGAGCACGACGGTGATGTGGCAATTTTCAAATTGTATGCCACCTGGGGAGAGATGTATGCCCTGCTTAAAAATTTAAATTGCATTTCCCTGAAATACATATGAGTAGAGATCCTGGAGATGCGGCGAAAACAGATACGCAAAATGAAACTCGTAACACAAAAGTTTCCGTCTCTGTTCCAACGCGCCACCAGGGAAGAACAGACGTCCACCATGGTCTGCCGCTGCAGAGACTTATAATAACCCGAGAGAGATGGGACTATAGGTCTGTCAAAATGAAAAATACTGTCTAGAGTAGTAAATTGCTGAAGGTCTTTAGTCGTCGCCGGCAAAGCATTCACATAGTGGCGGGCTTGTAAATATGGGAAAGTATGGGACGCCCCCAGGTTGTATGTCTCCCGAAAGTCCGGGAACTGCATAAAAACCCCCTCTCCTAGTCCACACGTGTCCCAAATAAGTTATTCCCCTGGACTCCCATATCCGAAACATAGCCGACTGAGATCCCGAAGGAAACTCAGCATTCCCCTTAAACGGTAAGAAATAAGCACACATCGGAGGTATCAACAGGAGCCCCGTGAGATGCCTCCAAGTCAAACGAAGGGGCCGAGTAAGAGCTGTTTGGGACAAAAATACCGGGAGATGACTAGATCCGGCTTGCAACACATAGGACGGGGCCAGGGGATGTAAAAGGGCCCGGTCTGTGGACCCTGGGGTGTAGTGAGAGGTCCCCATTAGCCAATTCCGCAAGAGCCGCATATTACAGGCCATATTATAGCGCGCGAGATCCGGTACGCCCAGCCCACCCGTTCCCCAGGCGTCCTGCAGCCATTTTAAGGGAAGTCTAGACTTCCCGCCTCTCCACAGGAACTTACGCAGGGCGCTTTCCAGGACCACTTGGTCCCTTTTCCACAGGAGCAAGGGCAGATTCTGGAAAAGATATAACCATTTCGGTAGTATGGTCATCTTAAAAAGAGCCACCCGCCCCGTGATCGATAATGGCAGAGATCCCCACGTAGCCAAAGAGTCCTGGGTCTGTCAGAGCAACCGAGGTATATTAGCCTGGTAGACTCTCTCCGGGTCCCCGGGAATGTTGACCCCCAAATATCTAATGTGATCCCCCGCCCACTGCAAGGGAAAGGGGTCCGTCCAGGTCTCCCGCAAAGCAGACGGGTACGCCAAAACCAGCGACTTGGAGGTGTTAAGCCGCAGCCCCGAAAACTCCCCAAAATCCTTAAGCACTTGCAATAAGAGTGGCAGCGACGTCTGAGGCTTTGTAATAAAAAGGAGGAGATCGTCAGCGAATGCAACCTGTTTGAAGATGTCCTCACCCATACGAATACCTCGGATTCCGGGAGACTCATTGATCATAAGCAACAAGGGTTCTAATTGTAAAAGAAATAAGAGGGGAGAAAGGGGACACCCCTGACGAGTACCACGACCCACCGGAAATGTTTCCGATTGCGCCCCGTTAGCCACTATACACGCTCTCGGCTCCCGATAGAGAAGCTGAATAGCCTGCAGGAAAAAACCCTCCAAACCCGATCTGCTGCAGAACGTAAAATAAATACTCCCACTCCACTCTGTCGAACGCCTTTTCAGCGTCGAAGCTGATGGCCAAATATGGGAGGGACATCTGCTGGCTCATTGTCATGGCTGTTAAAATTTTTCGAATATTGGCGAGATTAAGTTTGGATTGTTTATGATTTTATTGCACTGATATTGAGACCCTGTTTTATCATGTTTGTTGTTTTACATTGCATTTTATGTTAACAGTTGTTATCCACTTAGCAGGACTAGATGGAATATATATATTTCAAATAAACAAATAATGATGTGTTTTAAGAATTGTTTTGTCTTGAAGTGTATGTTTTAGCTTGCATATCTGTTTTATGAAATTATGTATTTTTTAAATTCTTTATAGATGGTATATTAAGTTTAAATAAACATAAGCATAAAGGAATTGCCCCTCAAATTTATCAAATAAATGAACCATGAAATGCAGTAAAACAATTCTAACATATTTAAAATTATTTATCCTCTGCACTCTCCAACAATTACGGCAGCTTACAATATTAAAAACATACATTAAAAGAATATAACAATTTAAAAGAGAAATAAAACAGATCAGCCTGATGGTATAAGAGCTGTTTTTAAATTTATCCCTGGGATCCAATGGTATGAGACCTTTAGTCTGCTGATAGACTGATTTCAAATATTCATTACTTCAGGAGATTACTCAGAATAAAAATTGTAATGTAATTCCGACCCCTCCTCTCCCTCTCCTCCATGCTCACAATTCCCCTTTTTCCCCCTGCCCCCTTCTTTGCCAGCATTTGTCCTTTTATTTAATATATACCGTTTACCATTGTGATTCAGTTTTAAGTTATATTCTAGCATATGTTATTCTATCATTTTATTCTACACTCTCCTACCTCTACATTTTTTGATACAAAATATTGAATGTTATATTTCTATTATATACCTTCAATACTTTAATATTAATCTATATAATTTATTTGCTCGATGTTCCTTAAGGCATCTCCCAGCAAATCTTCCTTAAGGCAAATCCCAGCAAATCTTCCTTAAGGCATATCCCAGCAAATCTCAGATTGGAACCCTGCCTCTTAACCTTCAGAAAAAGACTAAAGACGTGGCTCTTTCACCAAGCCTTCCCAGATCCACCGGATAATCACTAGTTTGAGCCTCACTTCTTACAAGGACTTTGACACACTTCCTCCTGAACAATGGACACTGGCATTTCCTGGTTAAAGCATATGCTCTAACCCGTTAAATTATTCGTATCATGTTATATTTATTCTACCTGCCTCTATCTTCCTTCCAGCTTGTCTTTAAGCCTCCAAGTTTTCCATACCTTGTTGATTGTAACTTTGACTTATTCCTTTTCCTTTGTTATCTATTATTTACCAGAATTGTTACCTCAGTTTTACCCTTTGTTAAAATATAAACCGATCCGATATGGTTATCTACTATGAAGGTCGGTATAAAAAACTGCTAAATAAATAAATAAATAAATAAGGCATTAAATTGTTACTTTTATGCGTTCCATGTAAAGGTTGTGCCTATTTCCTGTGGCCTTCCTCCTGTTCTTTGTAAACCGGTACGATGTGCAAACGGCTAACGGTATATAAAAATGTTAAAATAAAATAAAATAAATATTTTTTAAATGAGAACTAGGAAAGGGAATACTCATTTTTAAATCCTTAACTAGTTCAAAATATGCCTTCCCTTTTGATTGGGCAGTGCTCTGCAGATGATGTACTCTAAAGATGCAGAATTCTTTGTGCAAGAGAATTGCCATGTTAGTAAGTGATATCTCTTTGCTACTGCATGTTATTTGAAATTATTCAGGCTTCATTTTATGCTGAGATAACAGAAGAACACTTTATGGAAAGTTCGGGGGGAGGACAATATAATAACTTCCCATGTAGGGCTGAAGTCCTAATGTAGAAAGTACACACAGATTTCAGTTTTGAAAATTAATGGGAGCAGGCATAAATGCATATGCATATATTTACACTTATATTCTCGAAAATCGAAAGTACGTGCATAAATGGTCTCCCTGCAGTGCCAGTGCAAGGCTCTGCAGCCGTCCTAGGTGGAGATGACCTATCGGTATCACGTGATAGCTCTCTCTCTCACTCTCTCTCTTTCCTCCTGGCCACCCTGAACCCCGCAGATCACAAACCACAGACCTCCAAAACTCCATTCACACACCGCAACCTTTCCCAGCTCCATGCTTCTCCACCCTTGTTTGCTGCTTTCAAAAATACCGCCCTCACGCCCAACTTCAGCACCCTGCCCACTTCTGGAGCCCTAGGTGGCCATGTAGACCATCTAATGTTCCTGTTGGCCCTATCTCCCTGCCCCAGCTTCATCCAGATTGTCTCTTTGCAGTACATAGAAAAGAACATATGAAATCAGTTCCATACATAATTTTATGTGACCCCCGCACCTGGTCAATTTTCAAAAAACCCATTTAAATGATTAAATGCTTTTGAAAATTAGGCCTTTACTGTTTAAAATTCAGTTAATCTTTTATTCCATATCTATTATACATTTTCAAAAGGAACTCTGTATATGATTTATAGTGGTATACAGGTTGTAAGCAGTAACTTTTTCTGACGTGCTAATATAATTCTTTGCAAGGTTCTTCTTTCTTTCTCCTGTCCATTTTAAAACACACACACACACACAGACATTCATATACACACTCTCTCTCACACACACACACACACACACAATGTGATGATACCCCTGTGGGTTTTTCTAATCCCAGCTCCCTCTCCCTGATAATTGTTTGTGAGTGGTGTGGAGTGGCTGTCTTGACAGCTTGTGAATCTGGTGTTATAGCCCATAATCAGTTTGTGAGAGGAAACAGGAAGCCACCCACTGCCCTCAGGATTAGCTGCTATTTAGTGTTGTCAGGAAACATTTAGAACTGGTAAGAATTCAGACCAGAAAGTAGGGCACAGGGATGGAGATCCGGTGCCACTTTTGTAGATCTTTCATTTTACTGTCCAAAAATACACACCACATATTGAGTAATGGAAATATACTAGAAGGTGCACAAGCCCCCAACCTTTAGGCAGCAGCATTTCACAACTACAGGGCAGTAACACGGGTGGAGATGTAACATAACTTTTCTGCCCAAAGGTTTCAAGGTGGTGTAAACTGAATGCTTTACTCTGCTTTGAAAATTAACTGCAAAATATGCACCTTAAATGTACCAGTGCACTTTGTGCCCACTATTTATTCAGAAGGGAGAGAGAATAAAATGGCACATGTGCTTTTGAAAATGCCGAATATTTGCACTGCTTTATTCCCCTGATCTAAAAACAACTAAAGGAATGCCCTTTCTTAGTGCAGCTAAAAGTTTGAATGTTATGAATCCTGCTTGTGCTTTTTAGTTTCTCTGAGAGAAGCAATTTTCAGACAGGCCAATTTATCCAGGTAAAGTGGTATTTTTCCAGGTAAATGGTTCCTTATGTATAAATCACCTCTTTGGGGTATTAGGAGAAGACAGATCAACAAATTCTCTGAAGACAAGCAGTTCACCGAGGTCATACAAGTGGGTCACTTGACTGTGCTGAATAGACATTTCTTCCAGAACTTTTGGAAAAGGCTTAAAGGCATTTACAAAACGTGTGGAAGAGTTCCATGCTATCATAACCCTGCTGCTCTCCTCAGTTTGTTTTTATCCATTGGAGATGGTTAATGTGTGAACTTCAGCAACCCCGCATTTTCACTGGTACTTTTTATTATTATTTAAAAGAAAAAAAAAACAAATATATTTTTTCTGGCAGAAATTTTGGCAATTTGTATATTTTTTTAGTTATCTTTATTGTGCTGCTCGCGGGCAGGCTGGGATGATGGATATAATTTTTCTTTCCCATTCACAAGTCTGAGCAGTCAGCTGTTTTTCAGGGTTTTTTATTCCCCAGTCATCTAACTTATTGAAATGTCTTTGATTTTTGCTGGGTCATTTTCTCATGATGTCAGAAAAGCAGATGAGAGGTTTCAAGTTTTGTCTTAAGTGCATATTTCCATTAGTAGGCCATTTCAGGCCTTGCCATCTTCAACTTTGCTTCTTACTAAGCTAATACTGAAGCAAACTCCCAGGCCCCCTTTTCTGTCTTATTACTAAATTTAATCCCCCCAGTCACCAAGGTTACTAATGCTGTGGTAAAAAAAAAAAACCAAACAAACAAACAAACAAAAAAAAAGGTTTGGTCTCTCCATGCTCTTTAAAGTTTACGTTTTTACAGGTCACACTAAACTTCTTGGATGCCCAATGCTGCTGTTTATGGTTGTAACTGCCGCTCCATGCAGGTTATTCCAGTGCCTTATTGGAAGCACAAAAGAGGAATACCACTGCTTTTGTGGTCTGACCTGCTGCTCCATGCATGTGTAACCCCTGTTCCAGTTTATGAGCCAAGAGGGCAGGGGCACATGAGGGTCCCAGGGCCAGGTCCTAGCTTCTCTCCCACTTCAATTAAATACAGGAGGCTTGAGGCAGGGATTTTTTTCCCGGGGGGGGGGGGGGGAGGAATAAATCCTCTAAGGCCCAAGGTGTTAGGGTAGGCTCATTTCTTGGCCCTGGGGAGGTATCAGTAAACTTTCACTATTAAGGGATGTGAATGCCAACAAAATACTCTGGAGGCTCAGGAAGAGTGTCCAAAATAAATCTTTACTTCAGAAGTTATTATATGATAAAGTGGCACAGTTCACATTCATTCTTGGCACAATAGTGGAAGTAACAGTTCTCCAGATTTTATCTGTGCAAGTGTCTCTCAGTCAGGGATAACACTCACGACCGGATTTTAAAAGGGTTACGCACATAAGTTATGCGCGTAACCCTTTTAAACGCCCCTGCGTGCGCTGAGCCTATTTTGCATAGGCTCGGCAGCCGCGCGCAAGCCCCGGGATGCGCGTAAGTACCGGGGCTTCGCTAGGGGGCGTGTCGAGGGGGCTGTCCGGGCCGACGAGTTTCGGGGGCATGGCCGAGGCCTCCAAAACAGGTCCTGGGCTGGGGAATCGCTCGTCGGCAGCCCGCTTCTGGCAGGCGTAACTTTTAAAACACAGGTGGGGGGGGGGGGGGGGGGTTTAGATAGGGCCGGCGGTGGTGGGTTAGGTAGGGGAAGGAAGGGCAAGGTACCGGGGGGGGGGGGGGGGTGGAAGGAAAGTTCTCTCCGAGGCCGCTCTGATTTCGGAGCGGCCTCGGAGGGAACGGGCAGCTCGCGCAGGGCTCGGCGCATGCAAGGTGCGATTTTATAAAATCCCGCGTACTTTTGTTCGCGCCTGGTGCGCGAACAAAAGTACGTGCGGGCATAGATTTATAAAATCTACCCCTCTCTTTCCAGGGCTTAGAGAAGCAAGGCTTCTCAGATGGATAAGGCATATCTTAGGTGGGTGGAAAAATCCCCTTCCAAATTACTGGTGGAAAAATAGAAGGCTCAGTCTTTGTACAATCTCCCCAACTAGTAAAGACTGGATGGTCCTCAGATGTGTAAAAAATGTGTTACTCACAGTTTTCTTTAGATAACAAAACAGGATCTTTCTTAGGGAAAATCCAGATAGCAGGGAACACAGCAGCTCTCTCAAATGTCCCCTCTGCATGGTAGGAAGGGGGCCACAAACATCCTCCCCTGTAATTCAAGGTAGAAATCTTACAAAAATGGAAAAAATCTGGAATCTTCCTGTATTGGGTCAACTCTGATCCAACCCAAGCTTGTGGGATGGAGAGCAGTAGAAGCTTCTCTATCTCTTGCTCTAACCCAGCTATTGGATTCTCCGAAATCCTCCAGCCAGGATATTGGGACTCTCACAGGAAGAAAACGTCAATAGTATAAGTGCAGAAGTCCTTAAACAAACCACTGAAACCTGCACCGGGAGGTACTGGTCCCCTTCCCACTCCAGGTGGTGTTCTGGGCCATGAGACTTAGCGCAAAGATCAGAGGAGCAAACTAACTCAGGAAAACACTCCTGACCTCTAAGTCAAATACCATATTTAGTTATGCTACAGGCTGCTTTTATAAACCCAGGGGTTTTTACCATTCCAGCAATTTCAGTGGAGGAGCTGTTCCTAAATGGTGCGCTCCTCCTTCTGCTACCTAAACTCTACTCTTTAGCTCAAAAGGACTTAGAACTAGGGCCATACTTATAACGAATCCCACTGCTTCATTAGTACCATCTTGAATTTACCTCACTGTTTGTTTAATTCAATTACAGTTTTTGGCTCCATAACCTCCTGCAGGAGGGCACTCCAGACAACCACCATTTTTTTCATTGTTGGTCCTGAGTCACCTCCTTGGAGTTTCATATCATGACCCCTAATTATTTAACTTCCTTTCCATTCAAAAAGGTTTGCTTTTTGTGAATTATCACAGTGTTTCCCAGCCAGTGTGCCTTGGACCTGAACAGCTCTGCCATGGAAAAATCACCACTGCCTGATGCTCAGATCCAGACCAGCATTTGGACACTACTCTCAGCAGCCCACAGCAACAGGAGATTCCAGCTGTGGCTCGTAAACATTGAGGAGCTCTCTCTGAGAACATTTGCAATCAATGTGCCTCTTCTTTCTAGTTACAGTATGAGCTCTGGCATGAGGTAATTAATGGATAGCATGCAGAGCGCACACAGTACGTCTTCATCTTTCCTCTCCTGAGCTCTCTCCTTTCATTCTTAAAGTCTCATCAGGCTGAGTGAGAGAGGGAGAGTGTGCACTGAGCACTGAATGTGACCTATTCTTAGTGTTGGGAGCAGTAGAGGAGTTCTGGCATGGCAGCCAAGGTAACTGAAAGAGCTGGTTGCCCGCATCACATGACTTCTTTCTCACTTTTTCTGCACTCATATATAGAGGGAACTGATCAATTATTATGACAAGTTCATGTGTGTCTCCACCACTCTTTCCCTTTGTTTTAAAATTTGGAAGAGATACTGGTGGGGCTTTCAGTGTTTCCCTAGGTCTTTTGACCATATGACTCCTCTCCATGTCTGCATTGCAGGCCCATGGAGGTTGGTGTGCCACACACCATTTTTGTTAATGTATGTGTGCCTTGGCATTGAAAAGGTCAGAAAACTCTGTATTAATATCTTTCAGGTATTTAAGGGGGCAATTTTTATTCTACCCACAAAGCTGCAAAGCTCACGAGTAATTTTCATCCGTAGTGTTTGCATCAGTTTTCAAAGTAAAAGTATGGGCCAGATTTTCCTACCTACGCGCGGGCATAGATTTGTGCGCACAACCCGTCGCGCACAAATCTATGCCCGATTTTATAACATGCAAGCGCAGCCGTACGCATGTAATAAATTCTAGGGTCGGTGCGCGCAAGGGGGTGCACACTTATGCACCTTGCGTGCGCCGAGCCGTAGGGGAGCCCCGATGGCTTTCCCTCTTCCCTCCGAGGCCGCTCAGACTGCCTCGCCCCGTCCACTCTCCGCCCCTTTTTTCAAGCCCCGGGGCACATGCAAAATAGGCTTGGGACGCGCAGGAGTGGGTACTCGTGGTTACGCACGTAATTTATGCGCGTAACCCTTTTAAAATCCGCCACGTGTGTGTACTTTTATTTCCCCAAGGAATATACTTGTAGAGGTTTGCATCTGCTTTTTCTGCAGATACTTTTTCTGACCAAGACTATGTGCATAGTTTTGAAATTCCAAAACTGTGTGTAGGTGTCTCCCTCACCTGCTCCTTATCCACATATAGGGGTAGATTTTATAAATTTAGATTTTATAAAGTACGCTAGATTTTATAAGATACGCGCATAGCCTATAAAATCCGGGATCGGCGCACAGAAGGGAACTTTCCTTCTGCCTCCCCTCCCCTCACCTTCCCCTCCCCTCCCCTTCCCCTACCTAACCCACCCCCCCCTCCCTTTGTTGGCAGATTTACGCCTGCCGGCAGGCTGCTGGTACACCATCACCTGACCCGGGGGCTGGTCCGGAGGCCTTGGGCACGCCCCCGGGCCAGCACCATACCTCAGACCCGCCCCGAACCGCCCCCTGACCCCGGACACGCCCCGGACACGCCCCCTCCCCGCCCCTTTTACGAAGCCCTGGACTTACGCACATCCCGGGGCTGTGTGCGGCCGGCGGCCTATGCAAAATAGGCGCGCCGGGAGCGCGCCATTAAATCTGGCCGAATTACGCGCGCAGGGCTTTTAAAATCCGGCCCATAGGGTGAGCAATTTTCAGAGCCCATTCCATGGGTAGTCTAAACATGTTTTGCTTGTGGAGGAATCGGGCCTAAATTTTCTTTCATTTTTATATACCGGAATTCCTGTATGCAATACAAATCATTCCGGTTTACAAGTAACGAAAAGGTTGCCCTGGTCTGGGAGGTTAGACCGGGGTTTTGTACAAGAACATTAAACATTGAACAATAACAATCAACCATTAAACATTATTACAAGGAACATTGAAGGTAAAAATAACATTTAGCAAATGGCAATTAACATTATTAGTGTTTTGGAATAGAATGTGTGTGTACAACTTTTTACAAGGAACTTTAGTAGTGAAGATAATCTGCAAATGTACTGTTATATAGTATGTAAATAATGACTGTTAAATAAACATAACGAATAAGCAAGTACATATATGTAATTAAGTGCAAGGTGTTAATGTCAACCTGCAATGGTTGGAACTGAGAGTCATGCTGAGGTGCCTATTTACCCTCTGGGAATTGAAAGGCTTGACTGAAGAGCCAGGTTTTTAACCGTTTTTTGAACTCTGGTAGACTAGGTTCGAGTCGTAGGACTGGTGGGAGCGCATTCCATTGGTGTGGTCCAGCAGTTGAGAGTGCTCTTTTTCTTAGAGTTGATTTGGTTGGAGCTGCGCACTAATGTGCCTTTGTAGGCGCTTCTGATGGGTCTGGAGGGTAAGTGTAGACGTAGTTGAGTTTGTAGAGATACAGGTGCGATGTTATGAATTGCTTTATGAATAATAGTTAAGGTTTTATATAGGATTCTCTGCTTGATGGGTAGCCAGTGGAGGTTGCTCAAGATGGGGGTAATATGGTCTCTTCTATTAGTGTTAGTTAGGATTCTGGCTGCGGTGTTTTGTACCATCTGTAGAGGTTTGATGCTGTTGGCGGGGAGTCCAAGTAAGATTGAGTTGCAGTAATCAAGTTTCGAAAAAATAATGGATTGGAGAACGAGGCGAAAGTCATTGAAGTGAAGGAGTGGCTTTAGTTTCTTTAGGACCTGTAGTTTAAAGAAGCAATCCCTGGTGGTTGTGTTTATGAATTTTTTTAGGTTAAGTTGGTTGTCTCGAGCCATGCTCCTAGATTCCGACGTCTGCAGAGAGCTCCATGTTTAAAGGTGTGGGTTGTGCGAGGCTAATTGGGTGGGTGTTCGGGTTGTGTGAAATCAGTAGCAGCTCTGTTTTGCTTGAGTTTAGAATCAGGTTCAGGCTGGAGAGTAGTTGTTTAATTGGTTGGAGACAATTATCCCAGTAGGCGAAGGCTTTTTGAATTGATTCTGTGATGGGGATGAGGATCTGGATGTCGTCTGCATAGAGGTAATGCGTGAGCTTGAGTTGTGATAACAGATGGCAGAGGGGGAGGAGGTAAATGTTAAACAGGGT
The DNA here is from genome assembly GCF_901001135.1 of Rhinatrema bivittatum. Taxonomy (NCBI): domain Eukaryota; kingdom Metazoa; phylum Chordata; class Amphibia; order Gymnophiona; family Rhinatrematidae; genus Rhinatrema; species Rhinatrema bivittatum. The sequence continues at coordinate 269,977,090 of NC_042615.1, read as the reverse complement.
GGGAGAGAGCGATGAGCCTTGTGGTACGCCTTGATCTGATAGGATGGGGTCAGATTCTTTGTTGTTTATTCTGACCTTGTAAAACCTATTTGATAGGAATGATTTAAACCAATTGAGAGCTGTGCCTTTAATTCCTATGTTTGATAGTTGGTTTAGGAGTTGTGAGTGATTTACCGTGTCGAACGCTGAAGATAGATCTAGCAGTACCAGCAAGAATGACTGTTTTTTCTCCAGGTTCAAAAGTAATTTATCTGTGAGAGAAAGCAAAAGGGACTCTGTGCTTAGTGATTTCCGAAAACCGTATTGTGCAGGGTGAGAATGTTGTGCTCCTCGAGATATTCGGAGAGTTGTTTATTTACAACTTTTTCCATCAGTTTGGAGATCATGGGCAGGTTTGCGATGGGTCTGAAGTTGGCTGGGTCAGTGGGTGAAGCAGTTGGTTTTTTCAGTAGGGGTTTGAGGATAGCAAGTTTTAGCTGATTAGGAACTGTGCCCATGGTTAAGGAGGTATTAATGATTTCTGCAATAGTTTTTGCGACGGTGTTAGGGATGGCGGTGAGCAAATTAGTAGGGAGTGGGTCAGAAGGATGTGCAGATGGTTTAATTTTCTTAAGTAAATTTTCAATCTCCAAGGCGGATGTGGTCTCAAATGACTCTAGTTTAGCATTCAGCGTGGGTTGGAATGTGCTCTGAGGTGTTGGTAGAGTATGATGAGTTGTAAGGGAGCGAGTAAGGTTTGAGATTTTTGTCTTAAAGTAGATGGCTAATTCGTTGGCCTTGCTGAGCGCTAGTTGGTCTGGAATGGACGGGGGCGTTGGTTTGGTGAGAGATGAAACGTAAGAGAATAAAGCTTTCGAGTCGAAGATGAAGTTATGAATTCTTTTTGCATAGAAGTCCTTTTTTGTTTTGTGTAGCGTTTCTGTAGGTGTTAAGGATGGCTTTGTAGTCCAGTCTGGATGTTGTGAAGGGTTGTTTCTCCAGTTTGTTCTTTGTTTCGTAGTTTTTGTTTTAGCTTTGAGTTCCGGGGTGAACCAGGTTTTCTGTTGTCTCTTGTTGGTTGGATTATCTTTGAGGAGGTTGGGCAGAGTTGATCAGCTATTTTGTTAGTGATTTTGATCCATGAAGTGGTGGCTGTGTTGGCGTCGAGAGGTCTATTGTTTGAGATCTTTGGAGCATTGTTCTTTGAGTAAGTCCAGTGAGCATGGTTTCCTGAAATGAATGGTGGTTTTGGAGATGTTTGGGGTGGTGTGTTTTCATTTTGAGGGTTGTGTCTATGATCTGATGGTCTGACCAGGGGATTGGCGTGCAGGTGGGATTGGTATGGATGGTCCAGCTATCGTTGATAAAATGAGGTCTAATGTATGACCTGCTTTGTGAGTGGGTCCACTGATTATTTGTGTGAATCCAAGGTGACTGAGGGAGGTAAGGAAGGTTTCGCATTAGAGGATTGGGGATGGAGTCCACGTGAATGTTGAAGTCTCCCAGTATGATGGTTGGTTTGTCTGAATTTAGTGTTTGGCTATCGTCTCTATAAGGGGAGGGGTTAGCCTCTAGAGTTCCTGGTGTGGCGTAGATGAGGAATATTTGTAGATGTTGAGATTTGAATATGGAGCATTCAAGTTTGAGTGGAGTATGATTGTTGTAGGGTTATGCCCAATTGTTTTTTTGCAGCAAGTAGAATTCCTCCTCCTTTCTTTTTTGGTCTAGGTATTGAGAAGAGGTCGAAGGCTTGTGTAGGTAGTTGGTTTGTTAGGATATGTCCGTGGGTTTTAACCATGTTTCTGTTATTGCACATATGTGGGTTGTTTCAATGAGGTAATCGTTGAGTAAATGCATTTTTTTGGAAAGTGACTGTGCATTGAATAAGGTTAAGTGAATAATGAGAGGCCTAGAAGTTGTGTAATGGGAGATGTCATGATGGTGAGGAGTCTTTGTTGTCTGGGTGTCTGAATGGGGTCAGGGGGGGAGTTATTTCTGGGTTTTCTCTTGAGTATGGGGATAGAGTGGTGGTGCATCATTGTATGCTGATTTGCTGTGTTAAGCATAGTGGTGGTCTGTAACCGGGTAGGTTCAGATTCTGCTAGGATGGATGCTGGAATTTGTGGAAAGGATGCGGGAACTGCAGGAATGGATGCTGGAATTGCTGGATGCTGGAACTGCTGGAGTGGATGCTGGAACTGCTGGAATGGATGCTGGAATGGATGCTGGAAGGGTTGGATAGGGTGCTAAATTGTGGCTGGAAAGGATTGGTTGAGATGTTTGAAAGGGGTCGATGTGAGATGTCTTTGTCCGGTCTGTTAGGTCCGTTTGTCCAGGGACCGTTGGCCTTAAAATACAATATAGTTTCAATGTGGGTATGGCTCGTGGTTTCCTCGGGGCTGAGACTAAGGGGCGAGACAAAGGGGCAGGCCCCTTTGTCGCGCTCCTTAGGCGCGCGACGCATGGCGCGCGGCGCCTGGCTGAAGAGGAATTTAAAGCCCCTCTGTGCTGTCTCCTATTGGAGGCTTGGTTCGGCGGGCGGGGCTTCCCTTTTCGGCGTTCTCGGCGCGGATTTTTGAAGTTTAAAAAACTTTTTCCTTACTTCGAGTTTTGCCTCGCTGTCGGCGCTGGGCTTCCTGGGGGGAGTGATTGTTTTAGACCTTCCCCCGGCGGGGCTCGGCGCCGATCGCGCAGGCCATCCCTCCTCTGAGATATGGTCTCAGAGCTGGATATAATATTCCAGGTGAGATCTTACCAATGACTTCTAGAAAGATTTTACCAGGGGTAGGCAACTTCAGCCTTCGAATGCTGCAAGATGATCAGGTTTTTAGGATATCTGTAATGAATATACTTGCAATGGAGGCAGTGTGTGCAAATGTATTTCATTAATATTCAGTGTGGCTATCTTGAAAACTTAACTGGTTTGTGATATTCGAGAACCCAAGTTGCTTTCTGCTATACAACCTAACATTTCGCAGGGATCAGATGGGTGCCTCCTAGTTTTCCCTACTGGCCACTGTCAGAGTCAGGATGCTGGGCTCAATGGATCATTAATCTGACCCAGCTTGGTAGTTCTTATCATTTAAACGTAGCTATCAAGCACTGAACAATTCTTCAAGCTTTCTTAGATCACACCTCATTTTGGCCTAGAGCCACTAAGCCATGATGTTTTGTTTTGTTTTTTTGCAGGAGGGGGCCCCATTATCATGGGTTGGTATTGCTGCGACAGTAGGGACCCTCCGCAAAAAAGTTACGTCTCCATGTTGTGTTCTTTTGTTTCACCACCAAGCACCATGGTGCAAAAGAACGTGCCTAGCAGCCCTTTAACACGAGCCCCAACTTCAAGTGTCTGCCATCACCTTAAAGGGTCACTGGCCTCCCAAAAACAAATTGTACGCCACAATGGGGAAGCTGAGCAGGTATCAGTGCTGACCCTCAGCTCAACTCGGGGTCACCAGTCATGTGGTCTGGATCCAATCTCTGGACCTTGCCCCAGTCACATGGCTGACTGGGCTGGATGCGATGGTGTGCCCTGGCCCTAATGCGGGAGCCGCTACTTTACTTAAATGTTTGGCAGATGCAGGAGTGGAGTCAGAGGTGGAAGAGGGTATGGGAAGGGGAAGCCAGGGCCCGGGACCTTCTTTTCTGTTTTTTTTACCTTATGGGAGGGTGGAGGCCCTTGACCCTATTTGCATTTGTGAAACCTTTGAAGGGGTAGGGGTGCTGGGGGCACAGGAACCTATTTTATTGATTTGGACATTTTGGGGGGTGGTTGTGCAGACTTATTTTTCTATTTTTTGACTTTTGCGGAGTCGGGGCCACCTCAACTGGAACCCTGGGTTGAACCAGGGGTCAGCACTGACCCCCAAAAAACTTCACTTTGGGGCGCAACTTTTTTTTTTTTTTTTGCCAGCTCTTTAAATGTGAAGCGGGAGCCTCAGGATCTGCATTAGGGTCCCAGGCCTTCCGCTCACATTTACTGCTTTTCAAATAGGTGTGGGTATTTTATCACAGCTGAACACCACTGTCGACCATGATGAAATATTTGCATCAAATTGCCTAGTAAAGGACTTCTTTGCATGCAGATGCCTTATTCATGCATGTAAATTGCATGCAAAGAAGGTCATTCTAATAGGGGAAGGAACCTGGGTGGGGAGATGCAAAATATTGCATATATTGCATGATATACACTGTTTAATGCGCGCTAGAGCACTTCTGCAGCTTGATGCATTCACCAGTTTGTTACTTCAGGGATGTCCACTTTGTTGCAGATCTCAATGTCATCTATAAAAGGACACATTTTTCCTTTTAATCCATCTACAATATTGCTTATGAAGAGTTTGAACAGAATCAGTCCCAGGACCCCTTTCCTTTCACTGAGTGTGTTTCACAGATCATCCTCCTCTGTTGTCTATCATGCCACCAGTATTTTTTTTCTTTGTTGGGCCGTTAGTTGCTTCTTTTTCCTTTTTCTTCCAGTTCAGTTGGAACTAGTGCTTGGATTTAGGTGACATGTGCCTTTACTCACAACTACCTGAGGATTTTTTCATAGTCTGGAAACCAAACCAAGAACCCCTCTGCACGGCAACGCACAGCTCTGCCACTGAGGCACCAGACAAGCCCCCTTCTAATACAGTCAAACCACCTTGGAGCCCACTTCCAGGCTGTTCAGTTTATTTAGGAGCCTGCTATGTAGGGCAGGGTCAAAAGCTTTCCTGAAATCCAAGTATACAGGATCCAGTGCATGTTAAGTTACTTTTTATTAAAATATTCCTTTTTATAATCTATTTTATTTTGCTTATATTTTACATTTGATTGGTATGCTGGTCTCAACCCAATCCTTAGACCCGACCAGCCAGTCGGGCTTTCAAGATATTCAAAATGAATATACCAGAGATAGATTTGCATACAATGGAAACCGTGCTTGCCATCTATCTCATGCATATTCATTGTGAATTTCCTGGCTTGGTATGTCCCAAGGACTAGACCACTGGATTGGTACAGTTTTATTACAATTTTTGTTGTCGCTCTTTTTGAAAAAGGTGGTATATTTTGGCATGTTGCCCATCTTTCACTTTTTCTTGCTTTTCAGAAATGTTTAAAGTCAGATGTATGAATTTAGATAAATGCACAGTACTTCTCTGAAACTCCTCATTTCTCTTTTCACTTGAGATTCACATTTTATGCTTATTTAACCATAATTGAAACAACCAAGGAAATTGTGCAGTTCAGTCAATTGAGTAAGTAGTTACTTTACACACTTTTGAAAATAATGCCCTATATGTTTGTATTATGACTTCCAGGTCACATTTGTGCTTAGTCAAATTCATTTTTTAGGATTCTAAAAATGCATTTTAGTTATTGCTGCTCTGGTAAAATAGACATCCAAGTCAGTGGGAGATTTGCAAAATACAAAATGAAATAAATTATTATTGGTTGAAAGCAGTTAAAATGATTTTGTAGGTTAATATCTCAAATACAGTGCCTTATAGAAGTCTTCTCACCCTTGCACATTTTTCACATCTGTTTCCAACAAATTGGATCTACTTCTTGAGACTGGCCATTGTCAGAGACTGACAAACCTGATGAACCTTTGGTCTGATCCAACATAGCACTTCTTTTGTTCTTATGTAAACTCCTAAACCCAAAGAAATGTACTTCAGTTCACAATCAAGCAAGCTCTCAAACAGAAATAAATATATTTCACAGCACAGTCAAATTCCCTTCAGCAAGCAAACAATCAAACTCCCAAACAGAAAATAATATATTTTAAAGCTCAGTCAAACTATCCTCAGCAAGCAAAATAGTTTAGCAAGTTAGACAGACACTTGATTTTATCCAAAGCAAAGTTCTGTTCTCACCAGCTTTTGCTTCAGCAATAATGTCCTATCGTTGCTGCTGCAGACCAGATTAAGCAACTTCTGATGTTACTCCATGGACCAGAAGAGCTGCATCTGGTCCTCAGGCCTTAGTTTGGGGATGCCTGGTTTAGGCTCTGCCCATCTAGCTAGTTTTATCGCTGGCTGACTATAAATAGCTGACCAGCTGTGGGGACTGGGATATGTTTATTTTTCTTAATATTTGGATTTTCAGAAGGAGTGTAATTTTGATGATCATTTACTTTTTTAATGCATTCTGTTCCAGCTCAAGGAGAGTGGTGAGGAAGTTCAGTCTATAGTGGGGACTTTTTATATTGTATTATATTTTTATGATGATGCTGTATTTGATGATTTATAATGTGTTATATATGTGTGGTATTTGGCTTATTATAAGATGAGTACAAGTGTGGCCTGTAGAAAGACATTAGTATGCTGAAATTATAATATATTCTAGTAGAATGCCCATCAAATGTGACATTTCACAGTCCAAATATTTCTTGGTGTATTGCATGAGTTAATTTACAGTGAGGTTATACTGTAGGAATTATATACCTCCTTTATAAATAGAAATGGCCCTTAGTAACAGAAAATATGCATTTTTTTGTGTTTGTATCTATGTATGTTTGGTGATTATGTGCAAGGGGGTGTGGGCTTATGTTTGTATTTGGGTGTTTGAATGTGTCTTTGAAATAATCTCTCCTGCTGATGTATTCACAAGGTCTTCAGTCTTTTCCAGTCTATGCTCTCCCTATTCAATCCCCCAGTACCCAGTCTCCCCACACATACAATTTCCATCATTCCCACCCACACCTCAAACCACCACTCTCTCCCCTCACCAGCCCATACTAACTTGACCGAGAGGAGAGCCAGTTTGGTGGCCCATCACTTGGCAAGCCTGCTTCTCCTGCCACAAATGCATCAACTTTCCACTTTTTTCACAGTAGTTGTTTGAATTGCATGCTCTGCTCTCCTGCTGGTTGGGTCAGATCTGACCAGGCTGGTCTGTTGGAAGTCAGAGAGAAGGAACTCAAGGATTGCTGTATTTAATTTTACTTTTGTGTGAGCTGCTGATCCTTTAGGATTGGCCCGTGACTACAGAGGTAGCAGTTATTGTGGCATGGTTAGTAGGTGATACAGGCTTGGAAAGAATGAGCAAAGCATGGCGGCAGAAGAAGCAGAGGTAGTGGGAGTCAGTTGCATAAGACAGAAAATTTGACAGTAAAAAAGAGACAGGCACAACAGAGCACTTCTGAGCCATGCTGTCATTTTAGCTGCAGGCTGGGTAAGTGAATTCTCTCCTTGGCTGGATAGTGGCAGCATCAGCAAGAGCTGCATTAGATGTAGAGAGCCTCTGTATTGAGCAGCAGGTATAAAAAGGAGCAGGTGTCACAAATGGAGATGTATTAGAAAGAGACTGATAAGCACTTAATACTGTGTTTACTTCCTTCTGTCTTTTGGATCAAATGCTCCCTAGCATGAGAAACACTAACTTTTATTCTATAGAATCTCAACCTCTGTACTTTAGGCACATATCCCTTGATTGTCTTGTTTTGTTTCACTGACATACATGACTGATCTCTGGGTTATAATGTTTTACATGGACAGGAAAATTCTTAATCCTGTGCTTGGATGAAGTCAAGCTGAACAGTTCTTGATTCTAATATAGTTGTGTTTTCTGGCTTCTAATCTATTGTACTGCACATACACTATGGCAGACATGCTATCTTTTTACCTTCCATCTTTGTGAATCCATTGAGGCTGCCTGTTCTTAGAAAAATTGCTGATCTGTAGTTGTCATTCTAGTAAGAGTAACTCAATGGGTTTGGATAACCCAGCCATTTGCCTTTGTATATCTGGGGTAAAGTTTCAAAATTTTAGTCAGGACTTATGCATTTAAATAATGAGTACATAAACTTTAAAATTTTTATTTTACACAAAATTCCAACACCAATGGGGAGCGGTATCAGAACAGTTAGTGCTCCAATCTTATGGACTCTTGCCCTTACAGGGCTACAACCCCTCTCTTGTATTAGCACTGTTCAATCACATCACTTACCACTTCCCCTATGGCGTGAAGATTTTTTTTAAAACATTTTTTATTGCTATTTCACCCGTTTATTTGTGCAATAGAGCCTCCAAACTCCTTTGATTAAAAAACTTTTTAAAAAAGTTTATCAAGTCAAAGTCCCGGGACTCATCTCAATATATCAAGTCAAAGTCCCGGGACTTGATATATTGAGATGAGTATCTCTTGAATTGCAAATGAAAATTGATATTTAAACTGAGGATCCATTTAATGATGGGACTTGTATGAAATATAGTAAGACAAGCCGTTAAGCCCGTCACAACGGGCTACATTACATTTTTGTTTTCGGTCCATTTTCGAAAACAGCACCCTCCTACACTTTTTCTCCCTCATTCCCCCTTCCCCCTCAGTCACTCACCCCCTTCCCACCCCTCAGTCTTACTCACTCTCTGTCTCCCACTGCCTCCTTCCCCTCACTCTCACCTCCCTCCCCTTCCCTCAGTCACTCCCACCTCTCTCCCCTTCCCTCAGTCACTCCCCACCCTGTCTCAATCCCATCTCCCTCAGCCCTCCTCCACTCCCTTTTTCTCTGCTCCACAACTTCTAACCCTTCCACTTACTCACATCCCTGTCTCTCACCTCTCCCTCATTCTCACTCTTCCCCACCCCCTACCTCCCTCCCACTCAGTCCCTCCCTCCCTCTCACTCAGTCCCTCCCCCTACCTCCCTCCCACTCAGTCCCTCCCTCCCTCCCACTCAGTCCCTCCCTCCCTCTCACTCAGTCCCTCCCTCCCTCTCACTCACTCAGTCCCTCCCTCCCTCTCTCTCCTCCCTCCCTCGCTACTGGCCGCCGCTGCCGCCGCTCCTTGTCGTCATTCGCCGCCACCGCCGCTGCCACCTGCCGCCGCTGCCACCGGACGCCGCCGCCCCCCGACACCGCCGCCGCCACCGCTGCCCCCCGACACCGCCGCCACCGCTGCCGCTGCCGCTGCCCCCCCGACACCGCCGCCGCCATGTTTTTGTTTTTTTTTGACGCTGGCTAAGACCGACGTCCTTGCCCGCACATGCGCAGTAGAGCTGCGCTCTACTGCGCATTTGCGGGCCGTCGGTCATGGCCCATTTATAAGGTAGATGAATATCTTTCCAATTGCAAATGAAATTTGTGTTTAAACTGAAGTTCGTCAGCATACAGCAAGATTTTTGCATATATATTTTAACAAAAATTAAAAAAAACAACAAAATAAGTTGGAGTTGAAAATAAAGTGACCTATTACCAACCTCAAGTTTGATTGATATACAAACTCCGTGAGTGTGGGTCCCACATCAAGTTATAAAATCATATATCACTTATTTGTAATGTGGCTATTTGAAATGGCATGAAAACTATACCAGTGAAACCAACTGAGCTTTGCTTTAGAAAGTTGTCAGCCATGTTATTTTATTTACACCTTTTTGGAAAGAGCTAATCAAACGCGGGAGCATAGAATCCATAATATGGGTCCCTAATCTCCCATGTTAGATTTAAATGGCATAGCTGCAACCCAAAAAAAAGCAGCAAAATGAGTAAAATGTGTGCGGGGGTTAAACACGACCACCTTTTCTCCCTGGGACCTCCACTCGAGATAGTTTAAAAATAAATGGTCAGAATCGCACAACAAAGGCCCCACCCCCCCCCCCCAACCCATTCCACATAGAAGAAATCCTGGCCACTGTATATCCCCCCACCCCTCTTTCCATTAAAACATAGCCATGCTTGTCCCTCTATACCCCCAGGTAACATGGAGATTCAAATCTCAGCCATGTGGCTGACCTTCCTCTCAAGCAGCCATTTTTCCACCATTTCCACAGGGTCAAAAGAACACTCTAGCCATTGACCATCAGCCTAAGCATCGCAGGATAGAGCATTATATAACATTTGTTCAACTTTTATAGCTATTTTATGACCTTGACAAAAATCTGTTGCTTGCGCTGCACCTCTGCAGAAAAGTCCTGAAAGAAAATTATATGTTGGCCATGGAAAGTGAGGTCTTGCATATTCCTGGCTGCATTTTAAATGGCTCTTTTGCTTCTAAAGTTATGCAACATAGTTATCATTGGACGCAGGTGCTCACCAGGCCCTGGAACTGGAGCATTCGAATGGTGAGCATGATGTATCTTTACCTGTGCCTTGGTACAGACCATTTTTAGTACCTCAGGAATCCAGGTAGAAAAGTATTGTTCAGAATCAGAACCCTCCACTTTCTCAGGGACACCAAGAATCCTATCTTATTATGTATCTTGTCCAGGGCTGAAGTATAAATCCATTCCAGTTTTTCCAGCCTAGCCATAGTTTTGGTGAGTAAGAGTTTTAAGTCATCGATTTTCATCTCGTGCTCCTTCAAATGTATTGCATTGTCCACAGATTTTGCGATATTCGCCACTTTTTCAACTATAATTGCCAGACACAAATCTAGTTTCTTTGAAATCTTCTCCGCAAATCTCTCCATCAGATCACTCACATAGGCCACGTTCTCAGAGGACTCAGGTATCTCGGACGCAATTCCTCAGCAGGGGGAAGTTTGCTCGCAGTGGCACTTCTGCCGAATTTCTTAGCTTTAATCGAGTAGTCAGCCCAAAGTGAGGGTATCGAATGTATAGAAGTATCTTTAGCCTGAAAAATTTATGAAAAAGTAGTCAAGAATTACTGTTTAAAACAGAACAGCAAATGGTTGGCAGGACCTCAGCTAACCTGAAGCCACTCTTCTCAGAGCATAATTGGAAGTTCCAATTACATCATCATTAAAATAGTAAAAGTTATGCTATGCACCTATGTTTACCCACATAAACTGAGATGCAAAACAGTTTATTTGGGTACTTTTTGTTTGAATCTCAGATTGTTTTATGTATGCTTAAAAGTGTGTGTGTAACTTTGTTGTTAGCTGCTGTTCTGAAAATGTATCCTTCAGTTTTCTCTCCAGGATGTTGCAAAAGAATTGGGGGCTGGAGTGTGCTGCTGGCAGTTACTAATTGCATGGCAACCGGTTAAAAAATGTTAACTGTCATCTTGAGAAACTCCTTCAGCACGTTTGTCACATGACCCATCTGTAGAAATCCATTACACTGCTGTTGTTAGAGAATGACAGTTATAGATAAGAAATTTCAATTTATGGTTGTCCTTGGTTAAAGAATCTACTCTGGAAGAATCAAAATGATGAGATTTAGGGTTGTGATTGCTTGGCAGTATTTTAACAGCATAATTAGTTCATAAAGTAAAATCCAAAACTTATGAATGAAATTATTTGTAAGTATGAGTAGAGGAGCAGACTGGGGATCAGACCAGCAGGCTGAGAACCAAAGAAGCCAAGATTCAAATCCCAGTTCTCTTACTGACACTCTTTTTGACATTGGGAATTCACCCTCCATTGTCTCAGTTACAAATTTGCAAACCGATGCAATAATCTGTGCTTTAAGGAACAGTGCAGTGGATTTCAGTGCACAGTTTTAATGCACAGATGAAAATGTTTTTAAATTGCCAATGCAGCAAACTATTGATATGCTAATACCTTGGGAATTAAAGTATGTATACTAAATTAAAATGTGCATTTGGCCTGTACCGAACATACATTTTAACTCTGGTTGCGGGGGGTAGGGGTAACTGGGGAAGAATGAGATAGTGCTGATAGTCTGATAAATTGTACTTTCCCGGCTATCTAGCCACGATTAGTTCCCGCCACTTAGTCAGATAAGTATGGACCTTTAATTTTCAACTCCAACTTATTTTGTTGTTTTTTGAATTTTTGTTAAAGAAGACCTTTATTGAATAAGTTACGCCGGCCTCTAGGCCGGCGTAACTTGCGTGCGCCGGCTCTCCATCCCCCGGCCCAGTGGCTGTTCCGGAGGCCTCGGTCCCGCCCCCAGGCTGGCGCCCTGCCCACGGAACGCCCATTTTTTCAAGCCCCAGGACCTACGCGTGCCCAGGGGCTTGCGTGCGCCACCAAGCCTATGCAAGATAGGCTCGGCGCGCGCAGGGGGAGGCAGGGGTAGGTTTTCGGGGGTTGCGCGCGTAAGATACACGCACAACCCTTTGAAAATCTACCCCATATACAGGCCGATACAGTAAAGTTCGCGGGAGAGCATCCCTAGCGTCTCTTTTTGGACAGAAGCCGGTGGCTATCAACGGGTTTGACAGCCGGCGCTCAAATTTGCCGGCTTTGGTTCTCGAGCCCGCTGACAGCCACGGGTTCAGAAACTGGATGCCGGCAAAATTGACTGTCCGGTTTTCAACCCACATTTTTTTATTTTTTTAACTTTTGGGACCTCCGACTTAATATCGCCATGATATTAAGTCAGAGGGTGCACAGAAAAGCAGTTTTTACTGCTTTTCTGTTCACTTCCCTGGCGCCGACAGAAATTAACGCCTACCTTTGGGTAGGCACTAATTTCTTAAAGTAAAATGTGCAGCTTGGCTGCACATTTTACTTACTGTATCGCGCGGGAATGACTAATAGGACCAACAACATGCATTAGTTGGTCACAAATCTATATGATCGGGCGCCCAGAAAGGTGCCTAGCTAATCTTGCCCCTCAGATGCTGAGCTCGGCACTTATTTGGTCGCAAATCTATACGATTGAGTGCCCAGAAAGGTGCCTAGCTATTAGTCTCCGGGGGGGGGGGGGGGGGGGGGGGGGGGTTGGACGCGCGTTTTCAACGCGCTATTACCCCTTACTGAATAAGGGGTAAAGCTAGCGTGTCGAAAATGCGCTTCCAAATGCCGGTTAACAGTGCGCTCCAGTGGAGCACACTGTACTATATCGGCCTGAATGTGCATGTAACTGCAGGTTAAGCTGTGGATTCATCTAGACACACCTTTCTGCATTGACTTGTTTACTAAAGTGTTTCTCCTATTCTGTGCCTATATCAAAAATGCTTAGTAAATGACCCCCTTAGTTTGTAAGCCCTCTGGGACAGGGAAATACCTACTGAACCTGAATGTAACTTAGTTTGAGTTTGAAAAGGCGAGTACTTAAATTTTAAATCCCATCCAGTCTTCCTTATTGAAAGAAGTTATGAGCATTGTTGCATAATTTGATGCTACCTTCTTTTTCCTTCTTCCTCACTTCAAGGTGGGCCTAAATGTTCTGGTTCAGAAGGCAAACACATTCACTCCATCTACTCGTCTTTTGATCCAGAGATTTGTGCCATTCCCTGCTGTAGGTAAGAAAAAGAATATAGGTGTATATGTCTGCGAGTATGTGTGTAAAGTATGGGACAATTTTTGAACAGTCTCAGTGGGACAAGGATTGCAGGTACTTTTTATCTGTTGATTTCACACTAATTTTCATAGAAAAAGCATGTACATATTTTCATTTTGAAACTTGCCACAGGTACAAATTGCCCATGGGTAATTGCACCTGCTTCTTTGGGGGTACTTTTTCTATGAAAAGTCCATGTAAAACATTTAAAAATCAAAAAACAAAGAAGCAGAACACCTCTCTAATATAATCAAATACTAACAAAGAGAGGGAAAAGGATCAAAAGTCCAATCAATAAATCTCAAACCAATTAATGGCAAATGACAATATCATAAAAAATCTTTGCTTTGGAATTTCAGTCTGCAGCCTCTCGCCTCGCAATGGGCCGCAAGCTTCAATCAGCTTACAAAGCAGAATGTAATATTTAATCATTTATTTTCATTTTGCTCATACCAGTGTTAAACTTTATTTAAACAAATTATTTTCTTACCACTAATTTTATTTCAAATCACCCTAAAAAAGGTATATCCGTATGAAAAAAGCCTATACTTATCACCACTTGTTAAAAATTTTTAACCACAAATGTTGGAAAGAGGAATACTTAGCCAATCCATTGTGAAATATAAATTAAATTATTCCCGACATGAATCATGTTTCGATTGTAGAAAACAATCTTCTTCAGGGGATATTTCTCAATGTTTTTTGCATGAAACGACCAATATTCTTCAATACCTTTAAAAACAAACACAACATATTAAAAAGTGCACATATCCTCAGTTATACAAACCCCACAACCTCCTACCATATTATCCAACCAAAAATGGTTCACACTGACTTATATCACAGAAAAAAGCTTACCCGGACAAACACTGCCTCACCCAACAGTTTCAAATATGGCGCCAAGGCGTCTCTGAAGACCTCTTAGTATAGCAGCCATTTAAATCTTGCTTCCGTTGTCCACATCACCGGAAATCATATCAAAAGGACACTAAAAAACTACAAATCCCACATTGCAATAGATCAAAAAGCAAGCCGACCCATTTCCTACTAAGAACCTTGCTTCTGCTGCTGTATCACCAAACAAGATCACACTCAAAGAAGTTTGTATCAAATTGAATCAAAACACAAACCAATCAATTTCTCTGTTCAAGCCCTTAGGAGCGACAGTGTCAAAGTAATATATCCATTTCTGTTCCCTACGTAAAAGATAATTATCAAAATCACCCCCTCTATTACTAGGTGCCAACTGTTCAATGACTGCAAAACGTAATGTATCAAAGGAATGACAATGCTGTAAACAATGTTGTACCACCGGCGCTTCTAAACGTTGCCGCACAAGGGCACTTTTGTGTTCAATCATGCGAGTTTTTAAAGTCCGTTTAGTTTTGCCAATATACAATATACAATAAAATCACCCCCTTAGACTGACAATTCGTATATGACTTAAATCTAAATTTGCCCTTGCCAAAAAACGGAAGAAACTCTCCTGAAAACGATTGACTGCAAACGCTGCATTTATTGCAGGAAAAGTGACCCTTAGGCTCAGTGTTGTCAAACAAATCACCTAAAGATTCATCAGAGAAATCAGAACAGACCATCAAGTCTCTTAAGTTCTTACTCCGCTTAAATGCAAAACGGGGAACTTGCTGTAACTCAGTGTGTAGACTAACTACATGCCAGTACTTCTTAATAATGTTCTGAACTAAATATATCTGAGGAGAATACGGGAGTACACAAGTAGTTTTGTCTGACACTGGCTGAATCTGAGATGGTAAAAATAAAAGGTCACGATTCACCCACCTAGCACGTTTGTATGCCTTTTTAATGATGTTTAAAGGATAACCTCTCTGTTGGAAGTTGAAAATCAAATATTTGGCCTTCAATTTATAATCTGAAAGATCAGAACAAAGCCTCCTTAGTCTTAAAAATTGGCCATATGGCAGATTTGATCTTAAATGATACGGATGACAGCTCTCAAATCGAAGCAGAGTATTTTTATCTGTAGGTTTGCGGTACAAAGAAAAAGCAAAACCAGTGGCATGTAGGGAAATAGAGATATCAAGATAAGCAATACACGACTTATCAAACGTGTAAGTAAATTTTATATTTACATCACAACAGTTGAGCCATGTCATGAACGATGCAAACATACTCTCTTCTCCTTCCCACACTATAAGTATGGCGCCAGATATCGCGAACCTCTACATGGGGAATTTTGAGGACAGATTTCTCTCTGTGAATCCATTTGCCAATCACGTGAAATTTTGGCGTCGATATATTGATATCGTTAGCTCCTTCATCCCTCTAAGGGTCATTTACCAGCAGAAATGGCCCTTTAAAAATTTGCCTGACTGATATGTGCATAAAATTCCATGCCTACACCCTGTAAGCACTTCAGGAAGATGTGTTTTGTGGGCAAAGGCTGAGCTGGGAACTTTTTCTCCGCCCCCTCTCCCTTCCCCTCCCTTCCCCTATCTAACCCGCCCCCCCCCCAGCCCTACCTAAATTCCCCCCCAAACTTTATTTTGTTATTTATGCCTGCCTTAGGCAGGCGTAACTTGTGCGCACCGGCCGCCGGCGCACGATCCCCCAGCACGGCCGCTGTGCAGGAAGCCTCAGTCCTGCCCCCGCCTTGCCCCTTTCACAAAGCCCCGGGATATACGTGCATCCCGGGGCTTGCACGCTTTGCCGGGCCTATGCAAAATAGGCTCGGTGCGCGTAACCCTTTTAAAACCTGCCCCTATATATGGTTTATGGTTCCAGGTCATGAACCATTTTTGATGTTCCTTCTTTGGTGTCCTTTTGTAGTTACAATATGTAGAACTGCATACAGTATTCTCAAGATGGGGGTCCTACCAGATATCTGTATCAATGAAATATTACTTTCCTCTTCCCGTTAATGTTACCTCTATTTATGTACCCTAGTATACTATTAGCTTTCTCATTAGCTTTCTCAGGTCAGATGGCCACCATGAGATCAATGGAGATAAATCTGTCTATGTCTCTGTCAATCTATTTTATTTTTTGGACCCAGCAGGTTCCTTCTGCTCCTTTGCTCTTTTAGCTCAATCAGAACCCGAGCTAGGATCTAGCACCATACACAACTACCTGGGGATTTCCTCCTTACTTTTTATACCTCTCAACTTTATTCCAGACATGGTAGTGATAGTCCTTAGATGGGAGCCATGTACCAGAGTTCATTCAAGAATCCAGCAATCTTGGGCCCCAAATCCCAGCTCTAGAATTCACCATTGCTTGATGACTACAGGTCTCTCCCTTATAGGAGCTGTGATCCCAAGTCCTGCATCAGGAATTTAAATCAGGTTTCTCCCCATGGCAGTTTGCAATGCAGCCACTGAGCCAACAGGCCGACCCTATGTCTCTCCTGTTTGATAACTACTAATTCTTCCCTACCAAAATGGTATTTGGTCCTTGGATTTCATTTTGGTCCTTGGATATTTTTCTAGTTTTGGATACAGTGCAATTGCCAAACACTCGAGAGTTCTTGCAATTTTCTGTCATCTTTCATCTTAATTATTCCTCCTGGCATATATACTTTGACTTCATGATGATGCACTATTCTGTTCTTCCTTAGTGTTTTGTTTACTTTCCCAGCCACTGATTTCAAACTAACAGGTCTGAAGTTTTTTGTTTTCTCTTTGTTCCCATCTTTGTGAAGTGGGATTACCACTTCAACTTATCACTTGGAAACTGCTCAAGTGGTAAGTTAATAAAAAATGAGATGGATAAAGTCAGTACCTGCTTCAGCTCTTTTGGTAATCATCAGGTTCCATAACTTTGTCTGCTTTCAATTGTGCCAGTAACTTGAATTCCACCTCCTCTCCAAATGATAATGTGTTTCCCCACAGTCCACGATGTCTTTTCCTTTTGTTTTTGGGCCTTCACCCTTTCCTAATGTGAGTATTGAGCAAAAGTAACTATTCAAGATATCTGTGTTCTTCTGATCTTAGAACATAAGAAATACCATGCTGAGACAGACCAATGTTCATTGAGCTCAGTATCCTGTCTCCAACAGCTGCCAGTCCAAAAGTACCCAGCAGATCTCATAAAGTAGATCTATTTCCTCTAACTCCCAGGAATAACAATAGTTTTCTTTAGTCTACCTGACTAATAATGTTAGTCCAGGAACTTGTCCAAACCTTTTTCAAACCTGCCATGCCAGTTGCCTTGACTACGTCCTCCGGCAACAAATTCCACAGTTTGTGCACGTAATTGTTTCATTTAACCCGTCCTCCGCCTTTCTTACTATTCCCTTTATTTGTCTTATTTATTTGATTTATATTCCCCTTTTAGTCTGCCTCGCTTCACTTTCATATGTAAAGAAAGTTTTGTCTCCTGCCTTTACCGATTGGATAATTTAAACATCTGTTTGAGCCTTTGCCAGTCTAACTATCCTTCCTTTGTTTCTTCTGATAATTTTGCTTGACTTCCTCATTTGTCTATATGCATTTTCTGAATGCTCATAATTTTGTAGTGGGAGACTGGAGTCCTCTGATATTAGCTGCTTGTAATTAGAGGTGGAAGATATTTTGATAAACTGGATGCTAACGAACATTTTTAGGAGTGTGGGGGGTGGATTTACTTCCTTTTAATTTATCTTATTTTTCCTTTCACTTATGTTTTTTTTTATTTGTTTATTTTTTGTTTTTCTTTTTTCTCCGTTCAGCCTCTTCCTTCTCTTCCCTTTCCTCCACCCTCACCTCCTCCCTTACATAAGAACATAAGAAATTGCCATGCTTATTCCAACAGAGGCCAAACCAGGCCACAAGAACCTGGCAATTACCCAAACACTAAGAAGATCCCTTGCTACTGATGCAATTAATAGCAGTAGCTATTCCCTGTGGGGCAGATTTTCAAAGGCTATGCACATAACATACGCGCGTAACCCAAGAAAATCTGCCCCTGCGCACGCCGAGCCTATTTTGCATAGGCTCGGCGGCGCGCATAAGCCCCGAGACACGCGTATGTCCCGGGGCTTGCAAAAAGGGGCAGTCCGGGGGCATGGCCAGGGCGTGACGGCAGATCGGGGTGGTCTGTGGGCATGGCCGGGGCGGGGTGGCGGTCCGGGGCGGGGTCGAGTGCTCCGACACTGTGGCCTGTGCTGTGGCATGGCGCGCCGGTGCACGCAAGTTATGCCTGCCTCGGGCAGGCGTAACTTTTTCAACAAAGGTAGGGGGGAATTTAGTTAGGGCTGGGGGGGTGGGTTAGATAGGGGAAGGGAGGGGAAGATGGGGGGGGGGAGCCGGAGAAAAAGTTCCCTCCAAGGCCGCTCTGATTTCTGAGCGGCCTTGGAGGGAACGGGGAAAGCCATCGGGGCTCCCCTTGGGCTCAGCGCGCGCAAGGTGCACATGTGTGCACCCCCTTGCATGCGCTGACCCCGAATTTTATAACATGTGCGCGGCAGTGCGCGCATGTTATAAAATTGGGCGTATATTTGTTCACGCCAGATTGCGTGAACAAATCTACGCCCGCGCATAAGTTTTAAAATCTGGCCCTATGTAAACTTGATTAATAGCACTCAGTACTCAGTCTCTTCTTGTCTGTGCAGTCTGGCAGCAGGGAGCTGCCTTGGACCTCATCTTCAGCCGCAGTTTATCTTTGCAGCTTATTGCACTGATGACTCCTCTTAAAGGCCCTGGACTGCCCCAGGCCACAGCAATCCTGCAGCAGGGATTTGCTATGGGCTGCAACAGTAATGCTTCTTCAGCCAACTACTCGTGGAAAGTCAAGAATTTAAGATGCCCAAGATGACTGTGAGGGGATATGATTATGACAGATTTATAAAATCATGAGTGTGGTGGAATAGATAACTAGGGAATGGTTATTTAGTTTTTCAAATAGTACTAAGCCTAGGAGACATTGGAAACAAGTAGCAAATTTAAAACAAATTCAATTCACAATCAAGATGTGGAATTTGTTGCCGGAGGATATGGTCAAGAGATACAACTATTATGGCAATTTAAACGTATATCACGAAGTTGTTAATACTAAATAACATACAGGTGACATATATAATATTTCAATGTTTATTAAATTCAAACAAGAAAATTACAAGCAACCTAATTCTCAAAAATTCACAGCATCACCCCAAGGAATATTCACCTAAAAATACCCACCCATACTCACACAATAATCATACACCATTCATACCACTTACCCACACACATCCTTCATACCTCCCATCATTAAAATTCCTCCATTTTTCCAAATTGTATCACACACAAGTGAAAAAGCCTCTTCACAATACAATAAATCCTTCAAAAACAATCTGTTCACAAGCAGAGAGAGTTCTATTTCACAAATTTTTCTTCGTTCAAGGAACGAGAATCCTTCAATTCTTCTTCATCTTCTCAACATGTTTCGCCTTCCCACAGGCTTCTTCTGGAGAACCTTTGAAGAATCTCCTACTGCTTATTCTCCATCAACATATTCCCACGCAGGTTTCATCTACAACATTTAACAATCTAAATCAATATTACTTAAAAACTATAATCCCTACCAAACCCTTAAATTTTACCTTCAAACAACCATATCATTTTTTTACCTATACGTCCCAAAAATTTTTTTTTGACGTACATGCAGATATGTGAATAGGCTTTTTCACTTGTGTGTGATACAATTTGGAAAAATGGAGGAATTTTAATGATGGGAGGTATGAAGGATGTGTGTGGGTAAGTGGTATGAATGGTGTATGATTATTGTGCGAGAATGGGTGGGTATTTTTAGGTGAATATTCCTTGGGGTGATGCTGTGAGTTTTTGAGCATTAGGTTGCTTGTAATGTTCTTGTTTGAATTTAATAAAGATTGCAATATATATGTCACTATATGTTATTTAGGAGGATATGGTCAAGGCATCTAGCATAGCTGGGTTTAAAATGTTTTAGCCAAGTTCCTAGAGAAAAGGTCTATAAACAATTATTAGCCAGGTAGACTTGGGATAGCCATCATGTATCTCTGGGAATGAGCAAAGAGAAATGGATTTACTCTTTGGGATCTGCCTTGCATTTCTTAGTGACCTAAGTTGGTCACTGTCAGAGACAGGATGCTAGGCTCAATGGACTTTTAATCTGACCTAGCATGGAACGTCTTATGTTCTACCCCTATTACAGGGTTGGCCATCTCCAGTCCTCAAGAGCCATAAATAGACCAGGTTTTCAGGATACTTACTATGAATATGCATGAGATAGATGTGCATGCACTGCCTCCATTGTATCCAAATAGATCTCATGCATATTTATTATGGATATCCTAAAACTTGATCTGTTTGTGGCACTGGAATTAGCCTCCCCTACCCTATTGCATCAAAAATATACCAAAAAAAACCCCTTAAATAGTATCAATTTATGTCTAATGTCTTATAGCACTATTTGTTTCCTCTCCGATATGTGGGCTCTCTAACTTTTTTTTTTACAGTGTAAGCATTAGGATCCACAGTAGTCTCAACCTTTAACTCATTCCTGCATATATTAAGCAGCAGGGTCATTTATTACAATTTAGTCATTTTATCCTTCTGGCTGATTATTGACCATTGTTTACCGCCTGCTGTTTTTTTAATTAGAAACCTTTGCTGTCTTCAGTGCCAGTTTCACACGATGTGTGGGACTTTTTATGTAACAGAGCCTGTAAAATAGCAGTAAGCAATGAGAAAGCATAGTTCCTAAACCAGGGAAATTCAGCTCTGAGTTGACTTTAATCATTATAGCTTTTGTGATATTTTTCTCAGTAAAATTCAAGGTTAAAATGTAAAAATTTGAAAACTCATAGTTTTGTAGAAAACGGAATAAATATATAAAGGATGTCAAATGGCTGACAGAAGATATATATATTTTTTTTAACTTCACAAGTTACAAGTAACTGACTGAGATTGCATTATTTTTACTGTTAAAGGGCACAAAGACTTCTGTCCGCCCTTGGATCATTAAACACACTGACTCGCATGTGGTTTTCTACAAAGGAATGGACCATTCTATTGCCAAAGTACAGAAGATTCCTCAATTATTTAATTTTAAAAGGGGTAGATATTCAAAAGCCATTTAGATAGCTAACTCAAAAGTTATCCATCTAAATGGTAAATGTGGCATATTTAGCCACTTAGCTATCTAAATTATAGCTGGATAGATAGTAATCTGGCTATAATTTAGACAGATTAAAAAAAGGGGTGTTTTGGGGGCATTCCAGGGAGGGGCAAAGATAACGGACTAACCTAGCAGAATATCGGGTATATCCCGCTAGGTTAGCCAGAAATTTTAGACTTGCTTCTGAGCAGGTCTAAAGTTATCCAGCCTCGTGTGGCTGAATAACGTGCTACATAGCCGGATATCTTTATAAAGTATCTGGCTAAGTAGCCCTGTAATTACCCAAGAATATAAGTTATCAATGGGGCAATTCCTCCCTCCCCACACCTAAGTGTAATAGTAAGGCCATGCACTTCTAGCACCCTGCGCCCCCCCCCCCCCCAAACCTTTTTAACAACTTAGAAAGGGGAAGGCATTGTACACCATCCCTGCTCTCCATTATCACTTAGAAGTATAATTGGGCTGCCTCCCCCCACCCACCCACCCACCCACAAGAAAGAATAGTGGCACCTGTTCCCCCATCCCCTGACCCTCCCTGTCTCCTCCCAATACCTTTTTTTATGTGATCTGAGAGCGAGGAACTCCCTGCCCTGCTTCCAGTGCCTCCAGCACTACTCTGACAGAAGACAGCTTTTAAAGATATCCGGTTAAGTAGTACGTAATTCTACCCCATAAGTTTCAACTTATCCAGCTAAGTGGCGACAAAAGTCTGGCTAAGTAGCGCTGAGGCTACTTATCCGGCTAAGTAGCTCTGTATAAGACTTAGCTGGCTAAATAAGAAAGCTGGATAAGTAAGAGAAAAGCACTACTTAGCCAGATAAGTAAAATAGATAATTAGCGTTCAAAGACTTATCCAGCTACCTTACTTATCCAGCTATGTAGCACTTTTTAAAACTTATCTGGCTAAGTGTTGGATATAACATCTCTATATAAGAAGTGGTTCAAGTTGTAGCCTCTGAGTAGGCTGTCTATGACTTTCTGTCTGAAAAGATTGCATTTTTAGCTAAAATCACTAATATGACTTTGGCAAAAAATTATTTTATGTTCCAGAATTCATTATACCAACAAATTCAAGGCATGGCCAAGGGCACAACTAAGCCTCTGTGGCTTCTTTGTGTGTAGCTTAATTTGAACGTCTAATGTTTACACTTCTCCATTTTGGTCATCAGTGAAGACATGGAAATGTTACATATATGATATATTTATTCTCTGTGGACATAGCCACACACGATATGTGATGTCATGCAATGGTACTGCTTCAGTCTTATTTCTCCTCTAGCCCAGAAACTTCTGGATTCCATTTTGGGCATGCCCAGGACTACCAATGCTAGCATCGCCGCAGACCTCCCTCAGTCTATTTTCATATGCTTCACAAAAGGTCAAAGTTCTCTTCATTTCCTCAGCTGAAAAGAACTGGATTCTTAAATTAACAGCCAGCTCTGAAACTAAAAATGGCAATGCTGACATCAACATCGTCAAAGAAGGATAAAAGTGTTAAAAATGCCAATAATAGCAGATCTTACAACAACTCTCTCTACCCCACTATGTATAAAGTTAATGGGGGATTGATTATATACAATTATAGCAGATCAGCATGACCACTGTATCTGCTATTTGGGCCTGGACCAAAATAGTGCTACATGCAGCCCTTGTGGCAGAATGTCCCTGACCTCCAACATGAGCTCAAAGGCTTGTCAAAGCATGACAGCTCAAAAAAACCTAAGATGCATCATAGATCTCCTCAAGAAGATAGGTCCCCATCACACTTACTGGTGAAGAAGTGCAAGGATAAGAAATCAGGGCCATACTCTGACAGTGCGGTACATACGGTGCCAAACCCTTCAGGCTCAACATTAGTGCTAGCCACCACTGGTGCAGAACTGTCGGCACTGAAGGACAGCAAAGTGCAGAAGGCTCACAGCACTACTTCTTGGCACAAACATCATCCTCATCAGCACATACAACTCCTTGTGCTACTGTGTCAGTGCAGAGAACAGCCCATGCCGAGCAACCAAGAAAATAAATCCAGCAAACAGAAAAGTTTAACAGATTTTTCTGTCACCACCATTGCTACAGCCACATGCTTCATCAATCACAGTTATGAAGGAGCCGTGGCTAACTTTCCCTACTTTGACTGCTACTCATTCATCCAAAAACTCTGGATGGATTTCGTAAAGACTTATGTTGATGAACTTCCAAATAAGGGAAAGTCTATGAAAAAACGATACTGGAAAAATTGAGAGAAATTAGAAGCAAAATGTTCATCTCTGCCTCAGGGTGAGGATATCATAAGGGAAGACCCAATTACAATCTCTTTTTCTGACGAGATTGTAACTCAGAAAAAGACATGCCTTTGCCAGATCATTCATACATTGGATCCCATTCTGGTCATTCTTATGTCTCAGGGGATTTGGATGATTTACCTGATGATGGAGGATTACCAGATCTACATTCGGACCCCTGCTGGAGCCTAATAAGCCATCTTTTCCACCTGTGGATACAATGTACTCTTCTTTTATATGAAAGATATCAGTGGTGCTAGCCTTCAATCTCTACGAGGTCAAAGCACTTCAACTGAATGACAAAGAGTCTTGCAGTGTCTGCAAATTCCTAAGCAGAACAAAGTAGTCCCTAAGCACCACGTACTTCTACAGGTCTAAATCAAGATATGGAAAACACCGCATTCGATTGTTCCTTAGTGAAGTCCATAAATATAGGATTCAGAAATATGAAACATCCAATTATCACACAACTCGCTAATCGCAGAGCCAGCCATGAAGAAAGCTAGGAAAAATAAAATATTTATAAACACACCACCTGGCAAGAACTCAAAAATTCTAAACAACATTGGAAAGAGCTTATCAAGGAGCCTCTCTGCAGTCTAGGAATGAGGCCCATCAAATTCAAATAATTCAATATCTATACAACAATCTGCAACAACTGAAATTATTGTTTAAAACCTGCTGGAACAGGACTGAAACAGTTCACAGACATAATTCATAACCCTGAGGATTCAGCACGATATCTGGCATACTCTGTGATGCTTTCAATACCTCTTCAAGGGTAATGGCAACAGGTATTGTAGCTCATAGACGAGAATGGCTTCAGAATTCTGGGCTATGAGAAGATATATATGATAAGCTAGCACCATAATTGTTATGCACAGGAAGGTGGACCCTTGATCCGAGATAGTCACCAAGGTTCGTACCGTCGGAAGGCGAGGCACACTCAGTTGGTCTTATGCGCGTGGACAAGGAAATCTGGATGCAGGCGCCTCCTGCAGGTCGTATGTTCCAGATAGCTGGCACCTCCAGCCGGTCGTAAAGTCCAGGGAAGAAGAACAGTCAGGCCTCCACAGCCCGTCCAGAAGACGAGATCAGAATAATCCGCAGTCAATCCAGAGGTCAAGACCAGAGCGTATTCCACAGCCAGTCCAAGGTTTGAAACCAGAGAGTGTTCCACAGCCAGTCCAAGGTTTGAAACTAGAGAGTGTTCCACAGCCAGTCCAGGGGTCGAAACCAGAGCGTATTCCACAGCCAGTCCAAGGTTCGAAACCAGAGCGTATTCCACAGCTAGTCCAAGGTTTGAAACCAGAGAGTGTTCCACAGCCAGTCCAGGGGTCGAAACCAGAGCGTATTCTACAGCCAGTCCAAGGTTCGAAACCAGAGAGTGTTCCACAGCCAGTCCAGGGGTCGAAACCAGAGCGTATTCCACAGCCAGTCCAAAAGTCAAAACCAGAGAAGATTCCGCAGCCAGACCAAGACGTCACTAACAGAGGAACTCAGAAGCCGGTCCAGGAGTCAAGCACAGGAAGTCACAACAGGAACAAAACTCAGGAACAAGATCCATAGGAGCCAAGAAGTCAAGGCAAGGTCTGAGATGCAGACCTTGCCCTTAAATAGTCCCCAATGGCTGGAACTCAAAGAGAGGAGCCAATCCCATCACAGGAATGACTCCTATAGCAAATCCTCTTCTGCCGCGTACAGCCCTAGAGGGGGCGGAGCCAGAAGCCCCAGGAGGATGGCCGACACCGTGGCCATGTTGAAGCAGTGAAACAGCCGTGGAACAGACCCGCTGAAGCAGGACGCCGTCAGCGGGGACGAGGCGGTCTGCCACGCCGGTAAGTGACGGGCCCCGGTCATGGCTTGCCGCCGCCGAGGGCCATAACAATAATATGCAATGGTGATAGGCTGTTTGGAGAGAAAATTAATTATACAGTAGAGGTGATCAAGAACCAAAGTAGTGCTGTGCAACACTTTCAATGTCTCAAATGGATACTTCTGCTTCTGGATACTCCTCTTGGAGAAGAGACAGCTGAGGGGGGGA
The DNA here is from genome assembly GCF_901001135.1 of Rhinatrema bivittatum. NCBI lineage: Eukaryota > Metazoa > Chordata > Amphibia > Gymnophiona > Rhinatrematidae > Rhinatrema > Rhinatrema bivittatum. Next base: position 269,951,551 of record NC_042615.1, on the reverse strand, counting down.
TATGATAGAGGTCTTTAAGATCATGAGAGGTCTTGAACGAGTAGATGTGAATCGGTTATTTACACTTTCGAATAATAGAAGGACTAGGGGGCATTCCATGAAGTTAGCAAGTAGCACATTTAAGACTAATCGGAGAAAATTCTTTTTCACTCAACGCACAATAAAGTTCTGGAATTTGTTGCCAGAGGATGTGGTTAGTGCAGTTAGTATAGCTGGGTTCAAAAAAGGTTTGGATAAGTTCTTGGAGGAGAAGTCCATTAAAGGCTATTAATCAAATTTACTTAGGGAGTAGCCACTGCTATTAATTGCATCAGTAGCGTGGGATCTTCTTAGTGTTTGGGCAATTGCCAGGTTCTTGTGGCCTGTGTTGGAAACAGGATGCTGGGCTTGATCTGACCCAGCATGGCAATTTCTTATGTTCTTATGTTGCCAAGATCCATATCATAGACCTTATTACTATTATTAGCAAAGATGTTATAGCTCTTACAGCTACTATAGACAAAGACCTAGAGTATTGCAGCAACTGCCATATACCCATTAGCAGAATCAACACCTGCAATTAAAGCTGAGAATGTGCCAACAACAAAGGTAAAGCCAGCAGCCTCCACAGATGCTTGGTACTAGTTTTTGACAATTGAACAATATACCAACAAAATCCATGCCCAGAATTCCAAATTGGGGGGTGGGGGGAGATTATAGTTCTCTAAACATGGCTGGAACCTTATCACAATGGACAAATGGATTTAAATATCATAAGCCATGGATACTTTCCTTTTGGAAAATTCCACCACAATTCCCCTCTCCTCCCATTACCAAAATCATTCGCAGACAGTTGTAGGTGTTGAAACAAGAAGTAAACTCTCTCCTTAATTCCAAAGCAGTTCAACCAGTACCAACCAATCAATGGCGACAGGAGTTTTAATCCCTATATTTCCTGATTCTAAAGAAATTGGGGGATCTCTGCCCCATTTTAGATCTCAGAAATCTCAATATCTACTTACAAAGAGAAAAATTCAAAATGAACACATTAAGTACCATCATACCATTGCTTCAACAATATGACTGGTTGATTATGCTGGACCTGAAGAACATTTATGTTCGCATACCGATCAACAAATAACACAAAATATTTATGGTTCACCTTGCTCAGCAACAGTAACAATACAGGGTTCTTCCTGTTGGACCAGCAGCAGCCCCAAGGGTCATTATAAAATGTCTAGCAGTTGTATCAGCAAGACTAAGAAGAGAGAATTTTCTCGTGTTTCCATACCTTGACTGTTGGCTAATATTGAGTATCTCCTACAAAAACTCTATAAAAGATACCAACCATGTCATTTCATTTATGCACAGCCTTGGTTTCATAATACATTTTCAGAAATCATCCATAGTATCAAAGTAACGCATAGTGTTTTTAGGCAAAAAACTTGACATGATGAGGAGCAGAGTTTACTTAACATTTTAATGGGAATCCAAGCTAAAATCACTCGTAAGCAGTATAAAAGCAGTTCAAACGAACATGGCAAAAAGGTACATGAGAATCCTAGGACACATGGCTTCCATACTCCAAGCTACATCTCTAACAAGCATAAACATGAAGTATGCTCCATAGCACTTAAGTTCCTGGCGGAGAAGTCTATAAACTGCTATTAATCAAGTTGACCTTGGGAATAGCCACTACTTATTACTGGCATTAATAGCATGGGATTTATTTATTGTTTGAGTACTTGCCAGGTACTTGAAAACTGGCTTGGCCACTGTTGGAAACAGGATGCTGGGTTTGGCCTGACTCATTATGGCAAATCTTATGTTCTTAAGTCACCATTGGGACCAACAAACATAGCCTCTCCACCACAAAATTCCAATCACAAGTGCACTTCGGTGATCACTGCAGAGGTGGGAAGACCCAAAAAATCTGCAACACGGGCAACACATACATCTGCCTCAGATGCATGCAGTATTGACAACCAATGCATCAAATCATGGTTGGGGAGCTCTTATTGGTTTGCTAAGTACTGAATGTGCATGGACAGGACAAGAAGCATCTCTGTATATACACTTTTTAGAGATGAAGGTCATTTTCAATGGCCTCCAGGTGTTCAAAAGGTACTTGAGAAACAAAGTCATACAGATTCAAACAGATAACCAAGTGACGATGTTCTACCTAAACATGCAATGGAGCACAGCTCCTACCAATTATGTGCATAAGCCATACAAATCTGGAAATTAGCAGTGGAAATGAAGACGCAGATAACAGCCATCTACCAACCAGGTAATGAAAACCTTCTAGTGGATAAGTTGAGCTGCCAACTTCAGCTGTATATGTGGACAGTCAACGACAAGGTTCTAGAATATGTATTTAAGCTCTTGGGTACTCCAACCATAGATTTCTTTGCTTTAACTTTCAACCACAAATTAAACAAGTTTTGCTCCAAAAGGCCTACAGATAGATACATTCACCATTGTATGGAACATAGGACTAGTATACGCTTTTCCGCTTATTCCATTGCTTGCAAAGCCCATATTGAAATTGTGCAGACAAAATGGGGAAATCATCCTTATAGCTCCATTTTGGCCTCATCAGGGATGGCTTTCTTGGCTCCACAGGCTTCAGTGGCTCATCCAGTCAGGTTACCATTAATCCTGAGCCTCCTTACCCAATATAAGGGAATGGTTCTCTACACTTGCACTGACAGTATGGATGTTGAGAGTAGAGTAATAAACACTTACAATCTCCCTAAGCAAATAAATGACATGTTGCTATCAGCAAAATACCCTTCCATGCAAAGGTTTTACAACTACAAATGGATGAGATTTTCTAAATGATGCCACAGAAAGGGTGAAGATTCCTTCAAATGTAAACTGACAGTACTTCTAAATTATTTGATGCATCATGTAAACACAGGGTTAAAATTAAATTCAATATGAGTCTACCTTAGTGCTATCAGAGTTTATCATTACCAAAAAGGTAGACATTAAGTATCCCAACATCCCCTTTAGCAAAGTTTATATAGTTTGCAGTCTCCTATTTAACCACCTCCACTGCAATGGGATCTTAACTTGGTACTACATCAATTGATTCTATCCCCCTATAAGCCCATGGCATCAATGGACTTAAAGTATGTTACTTGGAAGAAGGGATGCACAGCACAAAAAAAATTCATTTTGGTTCATTCATTTGGTTGTTGAGACCCATATTCATTTCATTAGTTTCATATCAAGTTTTTGTTTATGCGTGTCATTAGTTTCATTCATTTTCCATTAAAACCTACAGGGGAAATACTGTAGTCTCTTATGGGCTCTAGAATAGTAATGTTTTTAATCAAATCTAATCAAACTTGTTAGAAGAAATCATCAGAAGGGGGAAGGAACTGCAAGGCATTTAGAGTGTGGCAAAGTGGAAACAAAAGTGGCATAAATAGTAGCATTAAGCTCCGTAAAAGTGTACCAGGATTACAAGATTGGCAGGAGTTCTGTAATGCAACGTGAGTGAAGCAAAGAAGCAGTAAGAGGAGGAAGAATGCTCCAAGATTTAAAAAGAGGATGCCAACCAAGCAATAGTGTTATGAACAGTTAGTTGATGGCATCACGAGAAGCAAAGTGGTACCAAAAGTGGCTTCTGCACCATGAAGGGGAAATGAAGCAGAAAACATGGCAGAAAATAATCCCAAATTATAGATAAAGGGACCAATAATCAGAAAGAGTGGTATCCAAATTTTATGTTTAAATCTGTTTATTGAAACATGAACATAACAACCAGCATAAGCCAAATTTTAAAAGCATAGGAGAGGGGCACAGCAGCACCCCAGATTGGCAAGAAGACCTCAAAGTGTAAGAGCTGGAGTATGCCAGGACGGTACAGTGGCAGAAAGAAGTGAAGAATCCCAAGGTGGAAAATCTGCACATGGCAGCGAGGCAAAGCGGCACAAGGATCCAAAGGTGTAGGATAAGAGGCATAGCATTAAGTCAGAGTGGCATGGGAGATGGCAGTCATTCCATTGGAGGATACAGACAATCATAGAGGGGGATGCCTCTTCCTGTCAAAGTATAGCTTCACCTGGCTGATCCACCAGTCCAGTAGGATGTCTGTCACAGAGTTATAGGTAGGTATTCAAGTGCACAGTACAGTAGAACTGCGAGTGGGCCATGAAATCAGTTATGGTTCATGGAGCGGTGGCGCAAGTGTGCAAAAGAATGGATAACCATGGCAAGAGCACAAGAAAGCAAGAAGGTGAATATCATAGATGAAGAATGGTATTAAAATACTGAGGAGCGTTTTAGTAAGTTTGAAAAGCAATATATGGCTAGGGCATGATAAAAAAAGGTAGCAGGTACTGTAGGGGAAGAGAATTTGGCAAAACCCTTGAACACAGCTGGAATAGTAGGAAGAAAGTGCCCTCAGGTACCAAGACTGGCTTGGAATGGCAGGGGCAGCAGTGGGGCAGGTTCATCTTAAGAACTTGAATGGTAGGACCAGAGAAATATAGCAAGAAGGGTTTCCATATAATACTCCCAAAAGAGTTTGGCAGTTCTTGTACATGCACAGAGCAGTGGAGCGAGTGAGAACCGTAATGTGGCAAGATTGGCTTGGAGCAGTGGCAGCAGAAATGATATTGATTAATAATTTTAAAAATTGGAATGGTAGGAGCAGAGCAACACAGTAAGGAGTGTAGCTGTAACACTCTCAAAGCTGTGTTGTTGTCAGTTTTAGGTCCATGTAGCATTTGAGAAATAATTTTGCAGGTATAAAATGTAGCATTCTTAGGGACTGCAAAATTTATTGGAAATAATTAAGCATCCTGAGCCTTGCTAAGACTGTTTTGATATGGTTAGAAGATAACATACTGAAGCTGGAAGTGTCAGATCCCAGGGATTGTGGTTTTTGCCTTACAGGCTTAAGTAGGATTCGTCAGGACTGAATGGATATGGTGGAGCATGAGATGCACCAGCTGGAAGTGTCAGGTCATGGAGGTGCTGACTGCAGCAAGAGAGGCTTATGCAGGATGCATCAGGCCTGAGTGGACATGTGGAGAATGGGATGTTGCAGCTGGACGTGTCAGGCTACGGAGGTCATAGCTGTAGCAAGGGCTTATGTAGGATACGTCAGGCCTGAGTGGATAAGGTGGAATCTGGGATGTTGCGTTTGAAAGTTTCAGGTCATGGAGTTCATGGCTGCAGCAAGAGAGGCTTATGCAGGATACATCAGGCCTAAGTGGATAAAGTGAAGTATGGCATGCTGCAGTTGGAAGTGACAGGCCTCGGTGGTAATGGTTAGAATATGGCATGCCGCAGCTGTGCCATGCCTCAGTGGTTATGGTTTGAAAATGGCATGCCGAAGCTGTATCAGGCCTCAGTAGTTATGGTTTGAAAATGGCATGCTGAAGCTGTGTCAGGCCTCAGTGACAATGGTTGGAACATGTCATGCCCTATCTGTAAGTTTCAGGCCACAGTGGTTATGATTTGAAAATGGCATGTGCTAGCTATAAGTGTCAGGCCACAGTGGTTAAGATTAGAATATGGCATGCTGCAACTGTGTCAGGCCATAGAGGTTAAGTTTTGAAAATGGCATGCTGCAACTGTGTCAGGCCACAGAGGTTAAGTTTTGAAAATGGCATGCTGCAGCTGCAAGCATCAGGCCACAGTGTCAGAGTTGGAGTAAGACAGACTGATAAAGGATGTTATTCTTCAGTGGTGGAGTTTGGAGAAGAGACAGAGGATCTTAATGGAGTCATGCCCCAGTGGTGTTTTGAAAACACCACTCCTGAGGCATGACTCTCCTATCTCCTCCTTCCTGCTTCTCCTCAACAACTGTTTGGAGTGAAGCAGACAGGAGAAGTCAGTGGAATCATGCCTCAGAGGTGGCTTTTGGGGAAAAGGAGGCAGAGGAACTGAGCGGAGTCATGCCTCAGAGGATGCATTTTGGGAAAAAGAAGCAGAGAAAATGAGTGGAGTCATGTCTTAGAGGTTGCATTTGGGGAAAAGGAGGCAGAGGAACTTACTGGAGTCATGCCTTGGAGGTTGCATTTTGGGAAAAGAAGGCAGAGGAACTGAGTAGAGTCATGCCTCCGAGGTTGCATTTGGTGAAAAGGAAGCAGAGGAACTCAGTGGCGTCATACTTCGGAGGTTGCATTTGAGGAAAAGGAGGAAGAGGAACTCTGTGGAGTCATGACTTGGTGGTGTACAAACAGGCAGAGGAACTCAGTAGAGTCATGACCCTGCAGTGGTGCTTAGAACATGGCAGGCAGACAAAGAATGTATCAAACCTTTGAATTTGTGTGAGGTGTATGGCAGTGTAAGGCTGCTGCAGGATGTGCTGCCAGAACCCTGTGCTGTTGATTTTGGGGCATGGTAATGAAAGGCTGCTACTGGATGTGCTGTCAGACCCCTATAGTGTCAGGTCCCAGGGTTTTTGATGTGGGACAAGTCAGGAGGAAACAGAAGGATTAATGCCCCAGAGTTGTTGTTGAGGACTTGTCAGGAGGAAGTAAGATGAGTCAGACCCCATTGTTGTTGAAGGGGCATATCATGAGGAAGCAGGAGGTTTGAAGCCCCAGTGTTGTTGCTGGGGATGTGTCAGGAGGAATCAGGAGGATTGAAGCCCCAATGTTAATGTTGGGTCTTAGCCAGGAGGAAGTAAGCTGAGTCAGAACCCAATTTTCCTGATGAGGTCAAGTCAGGAGGCAGGCCTCAGTTACATCAATGGGGTAAAGTAAGAAGGAAGTAAGCTGAGTCAGACTCCAGTTTTCTGAATGGGACAAGTCTGGAGATGGCATGTTACAAGCCCCAGTTTTATGGATGGGGACAAGTCAGGAAGGCAGCAGGGTATGACAGGCCCCGGTTTTGTGGATGGGGACAAGTCAAGAGGCAGCAGGGTGTGACAGGTACCAATTTTGTGTATGGGGAGAAGTCAGGAGGCAGCAGGACATGACAGGCCCAGTTTGGTGGATGGAGACAGGTCAGGAGGCAGCAGGGTGTGACAGGCCTCAGTTTTCTGGTTGGGGACAAGTCAGGAGGCAGCATGATGTGACAGGCCACAGTTCTTTGGGTGGGGACAAGTTAGAAGGCGGCAGGGTATGACAGGCCCCAGTTTTATGGATGGGAACAAGTCAGGAGGCAGCATGTTGTGACAGGCCCCAGTTTTGTGGATAGGGATAAGTCTAAAGGCAGCATGTTGTAAAAGACCCCAGTTTTGAGAATAGGGATGAGTCAGGAGTTGGTAGGCTGTGACAGACCCCAGTTTTGTGGATAGGGACAAGTCAGGAGGTAGCAGGGTGTGTCAGACCCCAATTTTCTGGATGGGGACAATTCAGAAAGCAGTATATTTTGTCAGTACCCAATTTTGGGGATGGAGGCAAGTCAGGAGGCAGCAGGGTGTGACAGGCCTCAGATTTTTGGATGGAGACAAGTCAGGAGGCAAGTTGTTGTAATAGGCCCCAATTTTGTTAATGGGGACAAGTCATGAGGAAGCAGGGTATGACAGGCCACAGTTTTCTGGGTGGTGACAAGTCAGCAGGATGTAAGCTGAATCAGACCCCAGTTTTCTGGATAGGGACAATTGCAAGGTAGCATGGTGTGACTGGCCCCAGATTTGTGGATGTGGGCAAGAAAGGAAGCAGCATGCTGTGACAGGCTCCAGTTTTGTGAATGGGGACAACTCATGACGCAGCAGGGTGTGACAGGCCCCAGTTTTCTGGATAGGGACATTCATGAGGCAGTAGGGTATCACAGGTCCCAGATTTTCTGGGTGGGAACAAGTCAGGAGATAGCATGGTGTGACAGTTCCCAGATTTGTGGATGTGTACAAGAAAGGAAGCAGCATGTGGTGACAGTCCCTGTTTTGTGGATGGGTACTCTTCAGGAGGCAGCTTGGTGTGACAGGTAAGAACATAAGAAATTGCCATGCTAGGTCAGACCAAGGGTCCATCAAGCCCAGCATCCTGTTTCCAACACAGGCCAAACCAGGCCACAAGAAACTGGCAATTACCCAAACACTAAGAAGATTCCATGCTACTGATGCAATTAATAGCAGTGGCTATTCCCCAAATAATCTTGATTAATAGCTATTAATGGACTTCGCCTCCAAGAACTTAACCAAACCTTTTATGAACCCAGCTACACTAATTGCACTAACCACATCCTCTGGCAACAAATTCCAGAGCTTTATTGTGCGTTGAGTGAAAAAGAATTTTCTCCGATTAGTCTTAAATTTGTTATTTGATAACTTCATGGAATGCCCCTTTGTCCTTCTGTTATTCAAAAGTGTAAATAACCGAGTCACATCTATTCGTTCAAGACATCCCATAATCTTAAAGATCTCTATCATATCTCCCCTCTGCCATCTCTTCTCCAAGCTGAAAAGTCCTAAACTCTTTAGGCTTTCCTAATAGGGGAGCTGTTCCATTTCCTTTATCATTTTGGTTGCCCTTCTCTGTACCTTCTCCATCGCAACTATATCTTTTTTGAGATGTGGCCACTAGAATTGTACACAGTTTTCAAGGTGCGGTCTCACCATGGAGTGATATAGAGGCATTATGACATTTTCCGTTCTATTAACCATTCCCTTCCTAATAATTCCTAACATTCTGTTTGATTTTTTGACTGCTGCAGCACACTGAGCCGACGATTTTGAAGTATTATCCACTATGATGCCTAGATCTTTTTCCTGGGTGGTAGCTCCTAATATGGAACCTAACATCGTGTAACTACAGCAAGGGTTTATTTTTCCCTATATGCAACACCTTGCACTTGTCCACATGAAATTTCATCTGCCATTTGGATGCCCAATCTTCCAGTCTTGCAAGGTCCTCCTGTAATGTATCACAGTCTGCTTGTGATTTAACTACTCTGAATAATTTTGTATCATCCGCAAATTTGATAACCTCACTCGTCGTATTCCTTTCCAGATCATTTATATATATATTGAAAAGCACCAGTCCAAGTACAGATCCATGAGGCACTCCACTGTTTACCCTTTTCCACTGAGAAAATTGACCATTTAATCCTACTCTCTGTTTCCTATCTTTTAACCAGTTTGTAATCCACAAAAGGACATCGCCTCCTATCCCATGACTTTTTAGTTTTCTTAGAAGCCTCTCATGAGGGACTTTGTCAAACACATTCTGATAATCCAAATACACTTTTATCCACATGTTTATTAACCCCTTCAGAACAATGAAGCAGATTTGTTAGGCAAGTCTTCCCTTGGGTAAATCCATGTTGACTGTGTTCCATTAAACCATGTCTTTCTATATGCTCTACGATTTTGATCTTGAGAAAAGTTTTCACTATTTTTCCCGGCACTGAAGTCAAGGTCACTGGTCTATAGTTACCCAAATCGCCCCTGGATCCTTTTTTAAATATTGGTGTTACATTGGCCACCCTCCAGTCTTCAGGTACAATGGATGTTTTTATTGATAGGTTACAAATTTTAACTAATAGATCAGAAATTTCATTTCTGAGTTTGTTCAGTACCTTAGGATGCATACCATCCAGTCCAGGTGATTTGCTACTCTTTAGTTTGTCAGTCTGGCCTACTACATCTTCCAGGTTCACAGTGATTTTGTTCAGTTCGTCTGACTTATCACCCCTGAAAACCATCTCCGGAACTGGTATTCCCCAACATCCTCATTAGTAAACACGGAAGCAAAGAATTCTTTTAGTCTTTCTGCAATGGCCTTATCTTCCCTAAGAGCCTCTTTAACCCCTCGGTCATCTAATGGTCCTAGTTTTATGGATGGGTGAAAGTCAGCAGGAAGTAAGCTGAGTCAGACCCCAGTTTTCTGGATAAGAACAAATTGGGATGTAGCATGGTGTAACAGGCCCCCAGATTTGTGGATGTGGACAGTGATCATAATATGATCAAATCTGAATTAATTACTGGAAAGGGGACAGTAAGCAATTCCACGGCTCTCCTGCTAAACTTTTAAAAGGAAAACTTTGATAAAATGAGAAAAATAATTAGAAAAAAACTGAAAAGAGCAGCTACAAAGGTAAAAAGTGTGCAAGAGGCATGGTCATTGTTAAAAAATACCATCCTAGAAGCACAGTCCAGATGTATTCCACACATTAAGAAAGGTGAAAGGAAGGCAAAACGATTAACGGCATGGTTAAAAGGTGAAGTGAAAGAAGCTATTTTAGCCAAAAGATCTTCATTCAAAAATTGGAAAAAGGATCCAACAGAAGAAAATAGGATAATGCATAAGCGTTGGCAAGTTAAATGTAAGACATTGATAAGAAAGGCTAAGAGAGAATTTGAAAAGTTGGCCATAGAGGCAAAAACTCACAGTAAAAACTTTTTAAAATATATCCGAAGCAGAAAGCCTGTGAGGGAGTCAGTTGGACCGTTAGATGATCGAGGGGTTAAAGGGGCACTTATAGAAGATAAGGCCATCATGGAAAGATTAAAAGATTTCTTTGCTTCGATGTTTACTGAAGAGGATTTTGGGGAGATACCTGTACCGGAGAAAGGTATTCATGGGTAATAATTCAGATGGACTGAACCAAATCATGGTGAACCTAGAAGATGTGGTAGGCCTGATTGACAAACTGAAGAGTAGAAAATCACCTGGACCAGATGGTATTCACCCCAGGGTTCTGAAGGAACTAAAAAATGAAATTTCAGACCTATTAGTAAAAATGTGTAACCTATCATTAAAATCATCCATTGTACCTGAAGACTGGAGGGTGGCTAATGTAACCTCGATATTTAAAAAGGGCTCCAGGGGTGATCCGGGAAACTACAGACCAGTTAGCCTGACTTCATTGCCAGGAAAAATAGTGGAAATTGTTCTAAATATCAAAATCACAGAACATATAGAAAGATATGGTTTAATGGAACAAAGTCAGCATGGCTTTACCCAAGGCAAATCTTGCCTCACAAATCTGCTTCACCTGTTTGAAGGAGTTAATAAACATGTAGATAAAAGTGAATCAGTAGATGTAGTATTTGGATTTTCAGAAGGTGTTTGACAAAGTTCCTCATGAGAGGCTTCTAGGAAAAGTAAAAAGTCATGGGATAGGTGGCAATGTCCTTTTGTGGATTACAAACTGGCAAAAAGACAGGAAACAGAGTAGGATTAAATGGACAATTTTCTCAGTGGAAGGGATTGGGCAGTGGAGTGCCTTGGGGTCAGTATTGGGACCCGTACTTTTGAATATATTTATAAATGATCTGGAAAGAAATATGAGTGAGGAAATCAAATCTGCAGATGATACAAAATTGTTCAGAGTAGTTAAATCACAAGCAGATTGTGATAAATTGAATGAAGACCTTGTGAGACTGGAAAATTGGGCATCCAAATGGCAGATGAAATTTAATGTGGATAAGTGCAAGCTGATGCATATAGGGAAATTTAACCCATGCTTTAGTTACACAATGTTAGGTTCCATATTTGGAGCTACCATCTAAGAAAGAGATCTAGGCATCATAGTGGATAACACATTGAAATTGTTGGTTCAGTGTGCTGCAGCAGTCAAAAAACAAACAGAATATTGGGAATTATTAGAAAGGGAATGGTGAATAAAACGGAAAATGTCATAATGCCTCTGTATCGCTCCATGGTGAGACTGCACCTTGAATACTGTGTACAGTTCTGGTCGCCGCATCTCAAATAAGATATAATTGTGATGGAGAAGGTACAGAGAAGAGCAACCAAAATGATAAATGGGGTGGAACAGCTCCCCTATGAGAAAAGACTAAAGATGTTAGGACTTTTCAGCTTGGAGAAGAGACGGCTGAGGGGGGATATGATAGAGGTGTTTAAAATCATGAGAGGTCTAGAACGGGTAAATATGAATCGGTTATTTACTCTTTCAGATAATAGAAGGACTAGGGGGCACTCCATGAAGTTAGCTTGTGGCACATTTAAAACTAATCAAAGAAAGTTCTTTTTCACTCAACGCACAATTAAACTCTGGAATTTATTGCCAGAGGATGTGGTTAGTGTAGCTGTGTTTAAAAAAGGATTGGATAAGTTCTTGGAGGAGAAGCAAATTGCCTGCTATTAATTAAGTTGTCTTAGGAAATATACACTGCTATTACTAGCAACAGTAACATGGAATAGACTTAGTTTTTGGGTACTTGCCAGGTTCTTATGGTCCAGAACCTGGAAATAGGATGCTGGGCTTGATGGACCCTTGATCTGACCCAGTATGGCATGTTCTTATGGACAAGAAAGGAGGCAGCATGTTATGACAGGCCCCATTTTTGTGGATGGGGACAATTCATGAGGCAGCAGGGTATGACAGGTCCCAGTTTTCTGGATGGGGCGAAGTCAGGAGGCAGCAATATATGACAGGCCCTAGTTTTCTGAGTGGGCACAAGTCAGCAGGAAGTTAGCTGAGTCAGACCCCAGTTTTCTGGATGAGGATAAATCAGGAGGAGCTGATTGAATACAGCACATCTAATGATCTGCAAAGGTGGGGTTTTTATTGGCTAATTGCTATCCCATCTGAACCTATATGTACCAGCATTCACTGGAGACATTTTGTTCATCTTGATCCTGCGGTCTTGGATGTTGGATGCTGCGTGATTGTGGGTTTCATTGTGAGGTCCACAGTGTTACCTGGAGAATAAGTATTACTATATAGTTTATGCCAGAACATTATATTTTAATGAGAAAGTTCCAGTTTATTATTTTGATTGTTTGGGTTTTTTTACATACACTTTTGTTTTTTGTAGAAGGAATCAATCAATATTTTTAAGTGCAAGTGAATTCCTGCATAATTCTTGTCACATTATCTTCAATGTTGTACTTAAACTCCTTGAAAAAGCCATTTGATGAAACATGATTTATGTCAGAGGGTTTAGCATTAATGTATAGGTGATTTAAGTATGTACAACAGACTTAAATACATATAATACCTATTCAATAAGAAAGACATCACATTCACCATAGGATTTAATCACAATACTTTTTTTATATATTATCATTTAGTGGTTCATTGTGTGTTTTGTAGTATGATTTAAAGTGTACCCCGCAATATCAAGTTGTTGCACAATAATTTAATATGTATTTAGGGGTAGATTTTTAAAAAAAGCGCGATCGCGTACTTTTGTTTGCGCAGCAGGCGCAAACAAAAGTACGCTGGATTTTATAAGATACGCGCGTAGCTTCTAAAATCCTGGATCGGCGCGCGCAAGGCTGCCGATTTTGGGCAGCCGGCGCGCGCCGAGCCGCACAGCCTGTCTCCGTTCCCTCCGAGGCCGCTCCGAAATCGGAGCGGCCTCGGAGGGAACTTTCTTTCGCCCTCCCCTCACCTTCCCCTCCCTTCCCCTACCTAACCCACCCCCCCCGGCCCTATCTAAAACCCCCCCTACCTTTATCCACGGATTTACGCCTCCCGGAGGGAGACATAAATCCACGCGCGCCAGCGGGTTGCTGGCGCGCCGAGACTCGACCCAGGGGCGGTTCCGGAGGGCGCAGACACGCCCCTGAAACGCCCCGGGCCGAAACCACGCTACCGGTCCCGCCCCCGAAACGCCACGCCCCGCCCCCGAAACGCCGCGTCATCGGGTCCCGCCCCCCGACACGCCCCCTTCCGAAAACCCCGGGACCTACGCGCGTCCCAGGGCTCTGCGCACGCCAGCGGCCTATGGAAAATAGGCGCGCCGGTGCGCAAGGCCCTGCTTGCGTAAATCCGGGCGGATTTACGCGAGCAGGGCTTTTAAAATTTGCCCGTTAATTTGATACAAATGTTATTTGATGCGTCATGATTGACTGGTTTCCTTTACTTGCCTGTTTATTAAAATAGGGTGGTTGTGTAAACACACCTTTTTCACTTGGTTTTTGCAATTGGAGATTTTGTGTTGGTATCTATAGGGTTAAAACATTTCTTATATATTTTTGGTTGAAGTTCATTTAAGTAAATATTTGAAATATTATGGATTTATTAGTCCTGGTCCGTAATACATAGTAACATAGTAACAGTTGTAGAAAAGGACCAAATGGGCCATCCAGTCTGCCCAGCAAGCTTCTTATGGTAATATCTACCATGGCATGTAGGTCTCCCCCAGGTTTCTCCTAAGGGTAGTCTATGCAGTTACCCCCAATCCTTATAGTAAGGGTACTAATAGTTACAATCAAAAAGCAAGCAACTGTCAACCCCATAAAAAATTACTGCTAGCAACATTTTTACTGGGTGAGGTGCCTTCCTGAAAATGCCGGCAATGCTGACTTGCTTTCCTTTCGGACTTGGCCATAGATGCAGTCCTGTGCTTTTCCCTTATGTCTGCATATCAGTACCCCTAGACTGTAAAAGTCAGGGCCTGTGTTGGTTGCCATCTGAATCCAATTCCCCTTTTTTCACCAACACCCTTATGATTTTCTGTACACTTAAGGCTAAAGTAGCCAAGATGGATGTAGATAAAGAGGACACAGATGTGAATGACTCTTCACTGCCTCTGCCTTCTGCTAATAGGTAAGTCATGAATACAAATAAAAATACAAATATACAAATACCAGGAATCTGAGTAGTAAGACTGGTGAGTTATAATGTATGGCATTATATAAGGATCTAAACATTATAGGCATTTCAGAGCTGTGATGGAAGGAAGTTAACCAATGGGATAATGTGATACCAGGGTATAAATTGTATCTTCGAGACAGGGCAGATTGAATTGATGAGGGGTGCACAGAGTCTATGACTCTATGGCATAGAGTCAAGCAGGATAAAATTCCTATAAGAAACAAAATGCCCTGTGGAATCCTTATGAATAGAAATTCCATCCATCTGCCAAAATGAAAAAACACTGTGAAAAGCAGCTGAAGTTAGAAAGGCGAATACATTTGGCAACAATAATGTGAGATTTGAATTACCCCAGTATTGAATTAGTTAGTCTCATTGGTGCATTCTAGAGAGGATTTTAGATACTAAAGATCATTGATTCATGGAGCAGCTGATCCTAGAACAGACAAGAGGGTCAGTTACTTTATATCTAGCCCTCAATGCACAACCTGATGCAAGGAGTTACTGTGGTGGGGCTGCTAAACAATAGTGATCGTATTACAATCAAATCTGACATAATCACTGGAGGTGGGACATTAAGTAAAACTGCAGTAGCATTTAACTTTAAAAAAGGATAATATGATAGAACAAAATAAAAGGAGCAGTTACAAAGGCTAAAAATACTGTCTTGGAAGCACACTTTTTAAAAATTATATTTGGATATTGTTTACAAATACCATCTTGGAAGCACAAATATTCCATGTATTCCATGCAATAAAAAAGGTTGAAGGAAGGCCAGATGACTGCCTCATGGTTTAATAATGAGCCATCGACAAATTCTTCTCTTGGCGTACCCCAAGGATCCTCCCTTTCTCCCACCCTTTTCAATATTTACCTCCTCCCCCTTTGTCATCTGTTAACAAGTCTCAATCTCATCCACTACATCTATGCTGATGATGTTCAGATTCTGCTTCCCATTACAGAATCCATCACCAAAGCTCTCTCGCTTTGGAAAACTTGCCTTCAATCTATAAACAATCTCCTCAATAATCTAATTTGGTCCTCAACTCCGCTAAGACTGAATTACTACTTATCTCTTCCAACCCAGACATCCATCCTCCACAAACCCACCACAGTCACCAACTCACCCATACTCAAGTAAGAGATCTGGGAGTAATTCTAGACAACCGCCTTAATCTAAAGACTATGATCAATAGGACTACCAAAGATTGCTTCCACAGACTACAGGTGTTGAGAAGACTGAAACCTCTCCTATATCTCCACGACTTTAGAACTGTTCTGCAATCCCTAATATTTTCAAAAATAGATTACTGCAGCGCTCTTCTTACTGGCCTACCCAGCTCAACCACCAAACCACTTCAAATGATATAAAATGCCGCAGCCAGAATCTTAACCAGTACCAACCGAAGAGATCATATTACACCCACTCTCCGAAACCTACACTGGTTACCAGTCTACCACAGAGTCCTTCACAAATCTCTCACCCTGATACACAAGTCCATCCATAACTATTTTCATCTTGACCTTGAATTTCCCCTCAAACTCCATACATCCAACAGACCGATTAGAGAAATCCACAAAGGAGAGTTACAATCCCCTCCAACCAAAGCCATTCGCCTAGTCTCGACCAGGGTCCGAGCTTTTTCTTTAGCAGGTCCAAACATCTGGAATAGCCTTCCCGCAGAACTCAGGTTGGAACCATGTCTACTAACTTTCAAAAAAAAACTTAAGACTTGGCTGTTCCGACTAGCCTTCTCGGATCCATCAGACACACAATAATCTATCAACCTACTCACGAGCCATGGAACCATGCCTCTCTGTGAGATGCCTCTTATCCAATACCTCCGCAATTAATCTATCTTGCTCGAACCGAGCTCATTATGACTTTTGAGTTTAAGTTACTGCCCTGCTCGGGCCTTCTTTACTCTATTTACTTCCAAGCTGTAAAGCCTCCAAGTTTATAGTCCTTGTTCAATGTAACTTTTTTGCTCTCTTTTTGATTATAATTTACTGTTCAGTTTTTTTTTTTTTGTTACAAGTTTCTCTATTCCCTGTTCGATGTAAACCGATCTGATATGGTATTCAACCATGAAGCTCGGTATAGAAAAATGTGAAATAAATAAATAAATAAATAAATAGAAGAGGGTAGTGTAAGCCAAATGGACATCATTCAAAAAATGGAAGGCATATTGAAATGAAGAAAATAGGCAAGAACATAAGCACTGCTAAATTAGACGTAAAACACTAGCAAGACAGGTCAAGAGAGGCAAATACTAATAATACTTTTTCAAGTACATTTGAACAGAGATGAGCAGGGGTAAAAAATTAGTTTTGATTTTGTTTAGTTTTTGGGAGTTTTACCCCCATGAATTTCATTTTGTTTAATGTAAAATTTGTTTCTTTAGTTTATAAAAAAATAAATCTAACATTTAAAAGAAACCCCAAAAACAAGGAAACTGGGCCTTCCAAGGCCTCCTGTCCCCACCACCCAACCCTCCCGCACAGAAAAATGCTGAGGCCAGGATCCCCCCAGCCCCCACTTACCTGTTGGTTGGGATCCACTGGCAAGATCTAAGCCCAGGCCGAAACCTTGGCCTTATGTAGGCTAAGGCCATAGTAGATCACCACGACCTAGTCCTAGGCTCAACAGCTGAAGTTAGAAAGGCGAATACATTTGGCAACAATAATGTGAGATTTGAATTACCCCAGTATTGAATTAGTTAGTCTCATTGGTGCATTCTAGAGAGGATTTTAGATACTAAAGATCATTGATTCATGGAGCAGCTGATCCTAGAACAGACAAGAGGGTCAGTTACTTTATATCTAGCCCTCAATGCACAACCTGATGCAAGGAGTTACTGTGGTGGGGCTGCTAAACAATAGTGATCGTATTACAATCAAATCTGACATAATCACTGGAGGTGGGACATTAAGTAAAACTGCAGTAGCATTTAACTTTAAAAAAGGATAATATGATAGAACAAAATAAAAGGAGCAGTTACAAAGGCTAAAAATACTGTCTTGGAAGCACACTTTTTAAAAATTATATTTGGATATTGTTTACCTGGGTGAGGTGCCTTACTGGAAATGCCAGCAATGCTGACTTGCTTTCCTTTTGGACTTGTCCATAGAAGCAGTCCTGTGCCTCGGCCTAGGCCCAATACTGGATTCTAACCTGGATGCTGGGACCTTGGCTTCAGCAAAAGCCCAGGCCTGATGCCAGGGCTCAGCCTGGAGACTGGATCCCAATACCTGGGTCTTGGCCTATGCCAGGACTCAGGCTCAGGCCTGACAGCTTAGCCTGGCCGTGAGGACGGATCCTGATGCAGGGCCTTGACCTGGACCCAGGCCCAGTGTCGTGCCCTTGCCTGGAGGGTGGGTCCTAATGCCCAGGCCCAGAGCCCAGACCATGGACATCCTGTTTGTAGGTTTTCTGTCTTCTTTCTTGCTGCTGGTAATGACACTGTCTGCTGGGATAGTGTCAGAGTAAATTAACTCTGGTGCATCCTCTTCAATAGGGGGCACCATTTTGTTGCACAGCATTGACATAGAGCATTATTGTTTTGCAAAATGGTGCCCTCCATGGGGGAGATATGCCAGAATTATTTAATTCTGGTGAGACCCCAGCAGACAGCGTCATTTCCTGGCTGTGGAGTAGGGCCTAGTCCTGGGATCTGGCCTAAGCCAAGGCCCAGGCATCAGGACCTGGCTTCTGGGCTAGGCCCCATTGTTGGTCCTGGTCCTGGGCCAATGCCCAGGCATCATGACCTGGCCTTCAGACTGTGCCCAAGCCCAGACCTCATCACCCAGCTTAGCCATGCTTCAAATATCCAAGGGATCAGATAAGTTATGTTTCATGGGCTTCTGGGCCTTTGCTTGGGTCTCAGCTGAGGCCCCAGTATCGGCATGGGCCTTGGCCAAGACCCCTGCATCGTGTTCAGGCCTAAGTTAGGGCCAAGGTGCCATCTCATGCTTGGGTATAGGCCACGGCCCCTGCTTTGGGTCTTGGCCTATACCCTAGGTGAGACCCAAGCCTCATGCCTAGGCTTGACCAGAAGTTTTAAATGAATTAAACGAATAAGATTTGTTTTATTCAGGGGCATCTCAATTTGTTTTGGGGCCTGCAAATGAAATGAATTGTTCCTCTTTTTATGCATTTTGCTAATTTAAAATGAATGTACATCCCTACATTTGAAGCAAAAAGCCTGAAAGTAAGTCATTTGGGCTGCTAGATGTTGAAGAGTAGAAAGGGTGCGCAGGCAAGTCAAAGAAATAGTAAAAAAGAAAAAAAACAAACTCTTTGCTGTGGTCTTTACTAAGGAGGATATTGGGAATGTATCCACACCGGAAACATTCTTTGATGGTGATGATTCTGAGCCACTAAACCAAATCTCTGTGATAATGGAGAATGTAATAGATTAAATTGACAAACTAAAGAATAACAAACCACTAGGACTGGATAGTATCCACCCCAGAGTCCTAAAAAACTTTAAACATGAAATTGCAAACCTGTTACTATCTGTAGCCTATTATTTAATACAGCCACAATACTTGAAAGTAATGATAATTTTTAAAAAGGGCTCTTGTGATGATCCAGGAAATTATAGACCAGTGAGCCTGTTATCAATGCTGGGTAAAATAGTAGAAGTTATTCTTCTTAAAAACAAAATTACTGGCATTATAGATAGACATGGTTTAATGGGAAAAAGTCAACATGGTTTTAGCAAAAAGAGGTCTTGGGTTGCCAGTCTTTTAGATTATTGTGAAGGTGTAAATAAACATGTAGATAAAGGCAAGCCAATGGTTACTGGGTATTTGGATTTTCAGAAGGCATTTGGCAATATCCCTCTTGAGAGACTCAGGAAATTAAAAAGGCCTAATTTAGGAGGCTGAATCCTGTTGTGGATTGGTAAACCGATTACAGAAACAGAGGGTAAGACTAAATGGTTAGTTGTCCAAATGAAGAAAATTCCTTAGTGGAGTACCACAGGATCGGTACTGAGACATGTGTTGTTTAACATATTCATAAATGATCTGGAAAAGGAAATGACGAATGAGGTGACCAAATTTGCACATAACACAAAATTATTCAAAGTTGTTAAAACAGAAGCGGATTGTGAGGAATTACAGAAAGACCTTGTGAGACTTGGAGATTGGGCATCTGAATAGCAAAGTAATGTACATAGGGAAAAATAATCCCAAATACAGGTACACAATGCTGGGTTCTATATTGGGAGTTGCTACCCAGGAAATGGATCTTGGAATTCTTGTGGACAATGCATTAAAATCTTTAGCTCAGTCTGCAGCGGGCAGTTGAAAAAGCAAATAGAATTTTAGGAAGGATCTGAAAAGGAATGGAGAATGAAATGGAAATATCATATTACCTGTGTATCAATCCATGGTGCGACCACATTTTGTGTAGTTCTGGTCATTCCATCTTAAAAGATCCCCATAATGCCCGATATTGTTCAGCAGCCACCACTTAGCCAGATAAGTCACTTAACTGGCTAAGTAGATATCCAGATAAGTTATGAACAGGCAGTGGGTGGATTAGTGTGGCACTACTTAATGCTAATGAATTATCAATATTCGTACTGCCATAGATCAGGTCTAACTTACGGCCTGATTCACTAAGGCATTTCTCCCATTCTGAGTCTATGGGAAAATGCCTTGATGAATCAGGCCCTTAGCCAGATATAACTTATTCTGTTAAGTAGCGATGAATACAGGGATATTCAGCAGCATAGCCAAATTCAGCAGCAATGACTACCTTTGAATTCTGAGGCCAGTGCAACTAGAAAAGATGCAGAGGAGAGAAGCAAAAAAGATAAAAGGGATGCAACGGCTCCCCTATGTTAAAAAGCTGTGCAGGTTAGGGCTTTTTATCTTGGAAAAGAGATGGCTGAGAAAGGGACATGTTAGAAGTTTATAAAATGAGTGGGGTGGAACAGGTAAATAAAGGACAATTATTTATTTACATACATTTGATATTCTGCTTTTAGCTAGCAATGGTCTCAAAGCAGGTTACAATCTTTTTTTAATGGATAACAAGTACATTACCAGATAAAATAGCTGTAGTATTGTATGCCATTATAATAGAATAATGTCTTGGTGTAGGGAAATGTTCTTTCCTAATGAACAGACTGAGGGAAGGCCTGGTGGAACAACTGTGTTTTTGCTTTTTTCTGGAAAGTGAGATAGCATGGTTCTAAGTGAATGGGTAGTGGAACTTGGTTCCAGATCTTGGTAGCAATACAGCTGAAGGTTCTCAGTCTTGTGCAGTTCAAGTTTGCCATAGTCAAGGGTGGAGAGGAAGAAGGGCCTTTTGTGAGAACTGGAGTTCTTTAGTGGGGGTGTTGGAGACTTGGAGATGAGCGAGATATTTTGGAACTTGTTTATTCACATATTTGAAGGTGGAACAGAGGATTTTGAATTTAATCCTGGTTTTGATTTGTAGAAGTGCAGTCTGTATAGGATGGGCCTTATATAGTTCAATGTTTTGGCTCTTACCAGGATTCTAGCCACCGTGTTTTGCACAAGTTGTTGACATTTCAGGACTGTCAGGAAGATACCATTCAGTAGAGAGTCACCCTAGGAACTGTTGATTAGTGCATGAATAACCAATGCATAGCTATGTTGATCAAGGTAGTTGTCAAATCTTGCAGAAGTACATAAGTAGAGCTGATACTACCTTAGAAATATGGAATTCCATTGTGAGATTAGTGTCATGTTGAACCCCAAGGTTCGGTACAGATTCTTTGAGCTAGAGGGGAGTTCCTGTTAGGATGGTAAATAATGCAGGAGTTGTCCTCAACAGCTTAGCCAGAAGAGTTCTAATTTGGAAGAGTTAAGTTTGTTTATGATTACTGAGCCATAGGGCTACTACCATAAGACAGTTATTAAGGTATTGAGACTGGTGATGGAAGAATTATGGTTGCATACAATTTTAGCGCAAAGTTGGATGTTATCTGCAAACAAGTTATGTTCAATATTGAAGGATTGAATTAGATCACAAATTGGATGGATGTAGATACTGAAGAGAATCTGGGAAAGAAAAGAAACTTGAGGTATTCCACATATGAGGTTTTTAGGAGTGGACTGATTGTTGGCCCACATGACAGATTGTGTTCTGTTGGCTAGAAAAGATTCAAACCATTTAAGGGTGGTGCCTTCAATGCCAGAGTTCTCTAGGAAACTGTAGTTGACTATGTCAAAGGCTACAGAAAGACCCAGTAAGACTAGGATGGAGTCACTCCATGATCTGCACTTAGATGAATACCATTTGTGGTATTGAATAGGATGGATTCTGTTCTGTGGCCTTTCCTGAAGCAGGATTGGTGTAGGTGCAAGATGCTTCCCTCTTTGAGGAAGTCAAGGAAATGAAATATATTACCTTTTCTTCTAGATTAGATAAGAAGGGGAGGCTGGAAACTAGATGATAGTAATCGATTATTTGAGGGTCAGATCCTGGTTTCTTCAGACTAGGTTTGATTATTGCTTTTCTAAGTGTGTCAGGAAGGATGCATTAAGATAAGATGCCATGGGGTCATATCTTGTTTCGGTATGTGAATGACCCTTGGGAAAATAGGGTGTAATGGGCTAAGTGTCTGTGGGCTCTTTCGATTTGGAAAGTAGAGGAAAGGGAGGGGATCTCCAGGGCCTTGGGGAGCCATTTCTCAAGAAAGTTTGCCAGATTATTGTCCAGAACAGTTTTGGTGATACCAATAATTCTCATGTTGCGGCAAGATCTATTTTCCAGCTCATCTAATTTTTTTGCTTGGGCTTTTAGCTGTTTTTCAAGTGTGGAGAGTTATCTAATAGCAGTGTTTGAATCATCTTTAAGCGATCCTACCTTCCACTACATCCAAACGTGGATGCAGTTCAGCAACAGAGTTTTGAAGGGCTGCCAGTTGTGCAGATATATTGGAAAATTTAGTGTCCAGAGCAGCCACCACTGCTGCAGTAGCCTTCTCTGTTAGGACTTCCAGTGTGATAGTGGGAAATCCTGGGAGTACCCTCCCTCGGCAGACATCTTCTCTGGTGTAGGCCTCAGTTTCTCTCTCTCCTTTTTTCCCGCTTTAAGGGCCATCATTCCTGGCGATTTGTGCATATATTTATCAATTGACATAAGATCTTCAAGTTCAGCAAAAACGTTTTCCTGCTGAAGTGGGGATGGCTCAGAAAAGGTTGGATGAGGAGAGGATGATGCTCAGAGGTCAGGAAACCTCGACTTCCCCAGCTCACCACATCACATGACCCATCCACAAGCATGCTTAAAGAAGACAAAGTCTGTAATCCAAGAATTACCTTAAAAAACATTGGACAGCAATCACCCTTTCAGACTCAGATTAAAACAGATTTCAATCAGTCTTATATGCTCTTGACAATTGGCAAACATTTGAAAATATCTGTTATAGATACACATTTCAAAGCTCATCTTTACACAGGGACGACTCTATATAGCTTTTTCAAGAGTTTTGAGTCTGTTAAAGTTCATGGAAACAAGGTGACCATAAATCCTATATTTCATGAAATACTAATGTAAAACATATTTCCTTTATATCCCTTTCTCTT
Organism: Rhinatrema bivittatum; assembly: GCF_901001135.1. Classification (NCBI taxonomy): domain Eukaryota; kingdom Metazoa; phylum Chordata; class Amphibia; order Gymnophiona; family Rhinatrematidae; genus Rhinatrema; species Rhinatrema bivittatum. The sequence goes on along the minus strand of NC_042615.1, from coordinate 269,928,514 downwards.
CATTTTTCACAGTATCGGTCTATAACCAAAGACTAATTCCACACTACACACACAACATGTCCCTGTGATATTTCAATGGGTTTCAGCTAGTGTCTATATGTGTTTGTGTGATTATGTATGTATATATATAGGTATGTAAATATATAGATATATATTTGCACATACAGAGGGTGTGCAATTTTATAACTGCCCGCATGTAGAAAGTACACACAGACTTCAGACCAGATTTTCAAAGCAGACTTACACATGTAACTCCCTTCAAAAATTAGCAGGTATACATGGAACCCTGTGAGGACAACTTATAATACTCATTTCAGAGGTAAATGTAGCAGGTTTCTGATATAAATTATAAACTATGTACTTTTTTTGTTTGCATGAAAGGGGATATATAAATCTAAAGAAGTGGTATTACAATAGAATAGAGAATGATATCAGTGTGCATAAACAATGAAAAAGGAGATACTTAAGAAGCCTCCTATTTCAATCAAAGAAAAATATTTTGAGTATGCAAAAGGATGATCCACAAAATAGCTTTGAATTTTATTTTTTATATCCGTGACATATTCATTCAAAGTTAACTTTTATAAAAATAGTTTGCTATAATTTCATCTCTGGGTGAGTTCCTAGTTGGCTGGAGGATTTTGGTACTGCTGAGGATAGAGGTAGAGGTGGAGGGCTAGCAAACAGACTTTTATTAGTACTGTATTCAAATTAGCTTTCCAAAGCTCACTCTGATGTAAGTGCATTCAAAACATACAGACCAATACAGACCAAAAGACTTCCAGCATTAGCTGAGCACAAGGCTGTTTCTTGTGGTTAAGGTTGGCATTCTTGCTGCACCTTAGGGTTGGAACAAGAAGGAAGCAGGCCTTCTTCAGCTATTTGGGAGATGGAGCCGGACTTTCCTGTTGTTCTTCTAGGAACTGAGTAGGGAAAAAGCCAGGCATTCCTGAAACCCCTTGAAGCTGTGCTGAGAAAGGGAGCAAAGGAGGGAGGCAGTCTTTTCTCTGAACTATGATGTTGTATATCAAGACACTTTAATCAATTAAGCAAAACATGTTATGCTCTTACCTGTAATAGGGACTCTTGGGAGTTTCTCAAATCCAGGCTTGAGGATTGGTAAGACAAGGTGATTATTAATAAAAGCTTGTTTGCTCCCATCCTCTCCTCCCCCTGCTCCCCCTACCCTGAGGAGGCTGCCTGAGGGGCATTTGTAACAGGCCCTCATGGGAAGGCTGCCCAAGTTGTTTTTATAACTGCTTCTTGGGCAGTGTCCCCATTGGATAGGTGGGGGATGAAAGGTTCAAATTGACTTTCAGTATTATTCAGATTTATCTTACCAAAACTTAACCATGATGTAAAATATTATTAACAACATATCTTTATCTTTAAATATTACAGACAAAAAGATACTGAGCACCAGCCAAGTATGGGATATCTTCTTGTAAGTGAGGCAGGCCTTCCCTTGACTTTTCTGGGCTAAACCAGAAAAAGGGTGGGGGCTTTCCACTGACCCGGGTGTAAATAAAGAAACTTTAGTAAGTTAACCAAAAATATGTTCTTGTTTGAAATGGGAACTCTTAGGGTCCTCTAACATAGGCAAAGAGCAATCATTTCTGATATTTTATTACAGAATGATCAAAAAATCCCTATACACCTATAGTATACCTGCTTCAAAACAAGCCCGGGCAAGCAACAGCTTAAAAGAGCAGGAAAGAGAGTAACCAGAGAAAGTCAAGGAAGTTCACTATATGTATCAAAAATCACAAGCCATTTCCACCTAGAACTGGGCTGCTTTCTACAGTAAACTTGAGATTTGCATAGGGATTTTTTGATCACCCTTTATAAATTTGTTTGACAGATGTGAAAACTGTCTTGGATATCACTTGAAAACAGAGCTTTATAAATCTACTGTGTTTTGCCTAACAAATGTTTAAATTAAAAAAAAAAAATTCAGCTTCCCCCTTACACTACTTTTTAGTTATTATGAATCGATATACATCATAGTCTTTTCTTCTATCTCACTCTCTCAGCCTTAGGATATCAAAATTGTCCTCCATTTTTATCTCCTGAATCAGGGTACTGTTCTGAAAAGCAGGGGTGTGTTCAGCGGCGGATTCTCGATGAAGACCGGCCTGGAGGTTCGCCGCCCAGGAGATACCACGTGGTCTGCCAAGCGCGGCTCTGTCACGGCCACGCTTGGCAGACCACGTGACTAGTGCAACTGGCCCACCGGGGGATGCCCGATCCCCCGATAGGCCAAGCCGCCCCTGGATGTGTTGCATTCATAGACACATGGGCCGAAGCAAGGAAGACCCATTTAAAAAAGAGGCCCAGCTGGATCTTTGCTATTCCAGCCCTCATCCCCTTCGATTGAGCCTTTGCGTACTAGGGCTGGCAAGTCTTAGGTGGGGACCTCTGCTGATGATGGAGAGGTTTGACATAGGGGAGTGGGTCGAAGCAGACGGAAGACAGGCATGTCTGGAGGCAAGCAGGCAGCAGTCAAGCATTTTCAGTGGCAGGCAGTGGTTAAGTGTATCCAGTGGCAGGCAATGGTCAGTGGCAGGCAGCAGTCAAGCATATTCTAGGTCAAACCAGGTATCCATCCAGAAGGAAAGGGATGGATAGACAGGGCAGGAAGGCAAGGAGAAGAACAGGCAGGCAACGAGAGAGAAGCTGAAGAAGTGAAGACAAGGACATTGAAAGTGAAGAACTGAAGACAAAGACCATGGTAGGATCATTTCTTGTTGAGAATTTCTCTAGGTCTAAATAAAACAGCAGTGACAAATAAGGACCATGATAATTTAGTATTGAGACAAGATTTGATTAATGCTGAGATTTTTAATTCTGCTCTAGAGCTCAAATTATTCTGATTTTTTGTTTTGATAGCGAATCGGCTTTATCAACATGGAATAAGACCCTGGTGACCAATGCGTTTTAGGAAGCGTAAGCATATTAAAACACATGGTTGGATCTCGCAGGAGCTCAGATCTAAGAGGCATCAGTTGAGACAATAAGAGGCAATGGCAGATGAGCAGATCTGCGAACAACTTAATTATATTCAGAAATTTCTTGAAACAATACCAGAAACAAACTGAGGAAGCAAAAAAACATTATTTTTCATCAGTGATCCAAGCCGCAGGTAATAACCCGAAGATGCTGTTCAGTATTTTAAAATAATTAACACCGACTGGGCCTGGATCTCATGAACAGCACAATACAGCTGTTCAAAGTCATTGAGTTCAATACATTTATGCAATTTTTAGCTTTAAAGTTAGCCAAGATTTCTGCATTACTAGCTAGTGGAGGTGAGAAACCAGAGGGAGATAGTAGTTAAATGGGAGTCATTTGAACCATCTACCACTATGGAAATATCTAACATTATAATGGCTATGAACGCAGCCAGTTCCTCCTTGAACATCTGTAAAATGAGCACACTAAAAAGGGCCAGAGAGTGCATTGCCCCTTCTATTAGTCATTTGGTCAACCTATCTGTTGCGTCCGTCAGTCGCAGACGGCTGCGACCGCTCTGCCTCACCTCTCTTCTACCCTTTTCCTCCTCCCTTGGAAGGATGGCTGCCTCTGCTGCTATCTGCTGAAACCCTCAGCATCTCCGAGCCAGCATGGGCGTCCCCGTCCACCATGCTTCTTCCTGAGGCCTCCTAGGGCACGCGCGCGCACGCTGCCAATGTTTTTGAGTACTTATGGCGGGAACCTCGGGGGCAGCCCCACCGCATGACGTCAGTACATCCGAGTATTTAAACCTCCGTTCCGCTCCAATTCAACGAGTTACCAAGGACTATGGTTTTGTTACTCTGACCACTTCTAAGCTGCTCGCTTGGATTCCTCACTACCCTTCGGGGTATCTCGCTCCTACGGAAGCTCCAGGTACCCGCTACTCGGGGGCCTCTCACTTCTACTTGCCCTCCGGGGCTAATCTGCATAACCTTAAGGACACCAGCTCTTCGGGGGACCTGTCTGCTTTCTTTCAGGAACCCTCAGTGCTCCTAGGTACTCGCTCCTCGAGGACCTATTCTACTCAGGGTATCCTGCACGTTGGACCTCTGGTCCTCCGCTTCATTCAACTACCAAAGGAAGTTATCAGCACTGCTGCTCTGTGAGTATTTCTACGCTCCAGCTCTTCTCATTCCACCCTCCAGGTTCACGGCCTATCCTGCGCTGCGGAACACTACCGGACCTTTGCTACATCTGGGTGAGACTATCATCTACAGAGACTGTTTGAGCTTACTGAGATATCGCTGGACTACAGCACTGTCTGTTCCTTGGGCAAGATTCAACTCATCAACAGCAGTATAATAAAGCTTTCTTTCCTCAGTGTCTGCTTACTAAAGTCTAGCCAATCATTATGGTTCCCCAAGGGGCCCCTCCCCGTGGGAGGAGTCATCGCCACTTCGCCACAAACCCAACAGATTGCTAACTCCATGGACTCGGCTCAGCTCACAGCCTTGCAGGCCATTCCTGGCCTAGCCCAGCGGATCACTGAGCAACAAACGTCTCTGGAAAGCCTGGCTGCTGCCTTCAATCAGTTACATGCACAACTAAATACTTCGGCAACTCCAGTGAAAGAATTGCTGTCTCTGGTGGTGACTGTCAAAACCATTGTACCTTATCCATCTCTACCCACTTCACGGGTGAAGCACAGATGTGTAGAGGGTTTGTTAGCCAATGCAATATGCATTTTTCTTTGCAACCTACCCTCTTTCCCACAGAAACTTCCAAGACCACCTATATCCTATTTCTACTTGAAGGAAGAGCCTTGGCTTGGCCTTCACCATTATGGGAGCATGAAGATCCTATCCTGAATGACCTATCAGGATTTCTGAAACTTTTCAAGTCTGTCTTCGATGACACGGCTCACCAGAATTGCTGGATCCGCTCTACTCAATCACCAGCAAGGTAATAAGCCACTAGAGACTATGCGATCGAATTCAAGACTTTAGCATCCGAAGTACACTGGGACACAGGATGTTTACGTGCTATCTTCATGGAGGGCCTCAACTCTCAGTTAAAGGACGAACTGGTGGCTCGCGACCTGCCTGACAACCTTGAATCTCTCATGGAACTGGCTGGGAGAATTGACTGCCGGATTCGAGACCGGATTCAAGAGGCTAAGAGTCCCCAGAAGCCCATCCTGGGAGCTAACCATCCTAAACCTGTGCCAATTGTCTCAAGCCTACCATCTGCAACATTAGAAGAAGATGAGCCTATGCAACTAGGATAAAGTCACTTAACTTCTAAAGAAAGACGATTCCGCAAACGCATGGGGTTATGCATGTACTGTGGCCAATCAAGCCACGCCGTCCAAACCTGTCCCATCTGTCTGGGAAACTGACAGGCCTAGGATCTGCAGGACAACTTCTCCTAGGCCTCACTGCTCCAACTCCTCCATTGTCTCTACCAGACTCACTCCTCTGCGGAGGCCTTGAGTTTCAGACCCTTGCCCTCATAGACTCAGGTGCCGGAGAAAATTTCATCTTAAAATGCTTAGTAGAACATCTACGGATTCCTACCACACCAATAGCAAAGCCATCACTACTTAAGAACATAAGAAATTGCCATGCTGGGTCAAACCAAGGGTCCATCAAGCCCAGCTTCCTGTTTCCAACAGAGGCCAAAACCAGGTCCCAAGAACCTGGCAATTACCCAAACACTAAGAAGAACCCATGCTACTGATGCAATTAATAGCAGTGGCTATTCCCTAAGTATAATTGATTAATAGCCATTAATGGACTTCTCCTCCAAGAACTTATCCAAACCTTTTTTGAACCCAGCTACACTAACTGCACTAACCACCTCCTCTGGCAACAAATTCCAGAGCTTTATTGTGTGTTGAGTGAAAAAGAATTTTCTCCGATTAGTCTTAAATGTGTTACTTGCTAACTTCATGGAATGCCCCCTAGTCCTTCTATTATTCGAAAGTGTAAATAACCGAGTCACATCTACTCGTTCAAGACCTCTCATGATCTTAAAGACCTCTATCATATCCCCCCTCAGCTGTCTCTTCTCCAATCCATGGAGAACCACTGCTTGGAGAGGTTTCGTTGATTACCCAGCCATCGGCCTGCACACCGGAGCTTTACACTCTGAAACCATCTCCTTCCTTGTATTGGAAAAGGCCATGCATCCGGTGGTACTTGGACTGCCCTGACTACAAGATCATATGCCACAGTTTAACTGGGCAACGCTGGAATTATCCCCGTGGGGACCTGACTGTCATGGTCTGTGTCTCGCGGAAGTCTCACCATTAATATGCATGCCTACTACACCATCTTTACCAGGTTTAGCTCCCCAACATGTTTGTTTCCAGGATGTCTTCTCTAAACAAGCTATAAATCTAAGTAAGTACACCTCTGTTTCTATTAATAGATACACTATATGAACAGAGGACTCGGCACAATTATAATGCCAACAAATAAGTATATATACATTTTTTATTTAGAAATAACTTTAACATATTATATTAGAACCATTATGTGCTGAAAACATACATCATTTAAAAACTACCAACGACGCATCATTACTATCATATCACTCATACCATTCCATTCATACTATATCCCTAATCATCTCTAAAAATCAATACATACAGGATATATATTCACCATCACCAACCAATGTTACCTCATAGAAGTTATCCTAGAAATGTATTGTTTGCTACATGTTGGGCATGTCAACATTGGTTGGTGATGGTGAATATATATCCTGTATGTATTGATTTTTAGAGATGATTAGGGATATAGTATGAATGGAATGGTATGAGTGATATGATAATAGTGATGCGTCATTGGTAGTTTTTAAATGATATATGTTTTCAGCACATAATGGTTCTAATATAATATGTTAAAGTTATTTCTAAATAAAAAATTTATATATACTTATTTGTTGGCATTATAATTGTGCCGAGTCCTCTGTTCATATAGTGTATCTATTCTCTAAACAAGCAGCAGATGTACTTCCACCTCACAGAATTTTTGACTGTGCTATAAACCTGAAACCCAGTTCCGAACCTCCAAAAGGGAGAGTTTACCCTCTTTCTGCAACTGAGACTAAGACCATGTCCACCTATATACAAGAGAACCTTCAAAAAGGATTTATCAGACCCTCCAAATCCCCGGCTGGTGTAGGATTCTTTTTTGTGGGGAAAAAAGATGGCACCTTACGTCCCTGCATCGACTATAGGGGTCTGAATGAAATTACCATCAAGGTCCGGTAACCCTGCCCTTAATTTCAGAACTATTGATAGGCTCCAGGGAGCCAAGATATTTTCTAAACTGGATCTCAAAGGAGCTTACAACTTGGTGCGCATTTGTGAAGGTGACGAATGGAAGACAGCCTTTAACATCCGCGATGGACACTTCAAATATCTCGTCATGCCCTTCGGACTAAGTAACGCACCTGCAGTCTTTCAAAATATGATGAACGACATCTTACGGGACTTACTATATCCATGTGTAGTAGTGTATCTTGATGACATTCTGATATTCTCCCAGGATTTACAAACACATCAAGAGGATGTCAAGAAGGTTTTAAGACACCTACGGGAGTACCATCTATACACGAAACTTGAGAAGTGCAAGTTCCACAAGGAATCTGTACCCTTCCTGGGATACATTGTTTCAAAAAATGGGTTTCAGATGGACCCCAAGAAATTAGAAAGCATCCGAGATTGGCCCCAACCTACAGGCCTGAAGGCACTGCGCCGTTTCTTGGGCTTCACGAACTACTACCGTTCCTTTATCAAGAATTATTCATCATTGACGGTCCTCTCACTGCAATGACCAGAAAGGGAGCCAACCCTGCTAACTGGTCTACTGAAGCCATATCAGCCTTCCTGTCTCTCAAAGAAGCTTTTCAAAAGAAGCCATGCCTCCGCCACCCAGATCCGCATCGAACATCGGCGTGGGAGCGGTTTTGAGCCAGTACAGCGAATCCAATATGCTCCATTCCTGCTCCTCCTTCTCAAGGCGGTTCTCGCCTGCTGAAAGAAATTATAGAATCGGAGACAAAGAGTTACTCACAATTCAACTGGCCTTTGAGGAGTGGCATCCTTGGCTGGAGGGCGCACAACATCAGATAGTAGTATACACCGATCATAAGAACTTGGAGTACCTCAGACATGCACAACGACTCAATCACCGTCAAGCAAGATGGTCCCTGTTCTTTAACAGATTCTATTTCCTTTTGAAATACCATCCAGGAGAGAAGAACACCCGGGCTGATGCCCTGACATGATCCTTCTCCCCTCAGGATGTGCCTGATGAACCCCGTCACATTATTGATCCCAGGAAGGTGGTTCTTGCAGCCACTCATATTGTACCCACCGGGAAGACGGTTGTGGCTAGAAATCAAAGGAAGAAACTGTTGAAGTGGGCACACGATTCCCGCCTGGCCGGCCATTCTGGTCAGAGTCGAACTTTGGCCATGTTACAGAGGTATTTCTGGTGGCCAACCATGAAAAAGGATGTACAAGCATATGTGGGTTCCTGCGTAGTCTGTGCCAAGCAAAAACCACCAGCCGGATGTCCTTGGGGTCTGCCTCAACCCCTGCCAGCGCCGGATGAACCCTGGACACATATAGCAACCGATTTTGTGGTAGACCTACCACTCTCCAATGGGAACAATACCATTTGGGTCACCGTTGATTGCTTCTCCAAGATGGCACATTTTGTAGCCTTACCAGGATTATCTTCAGCCGTGGAGTTAGCGAGACTCTTCATCAAACATATCTTCTATCTTCATGGAATGCCTAAGCATATTCTGTCCAACAGAGGAGTACAATTCACTGCTACGTTCTGGAGAGCTCTATGTCAAAAGTTTGACATTGCCTTGGCCTTGACCTCCGCTTACCACCCTCAGTCTAATGGACAGAAAGAATGAACAGAACGCTTAAACAATTTCTACGATCCTATATTAATTCAAGTCAGAGTGACTGGGCAAAACTGCCTTGGGCAGAATTTTCTATCAACTCGCATCCTGCTTCATCTACGGGGTCTTCTCCCTTCCAACTCGTCTGTGGAAGACAACCTCTTCCTCCTCTGCCAATTCCTTTATCAGTGGCTGCTCCTGTCACACAGGCCACTGCAGCAGAGTTATCTCAGCTTTGGAAGCAAACGAAGGATCTACTCCTTAAAGCAGGACAGAAAGCAAAAAAGATCTACGATGCTCACCATCGAGAGGTGCCTAAGTTTCAGCCTGGAGACAAAGTCTGGCTGAGTACCAAGTTCCTCCGTCTTAAACTACCTTCAGCACGTTTTGCACCTCGCTATGTGGGATCCTTTGCTATTCTTCGGCGCTTGGGAAATCTGACATACAGTTTGAGACTACCCCATCAATGAGAATATATAACGCCTTCATGCCTCTCTGTTAAAACCCTTGATGCTCTCAGAGTTCTCTAAGAAGACCCCAGAACCCACTAACCTGGACACGGAGGACGATATAGAGTATGCTGTAGATGCCATCTTGGATGTGCATAAGAGAGGCAAGACGTGGGAATACCTCATCTCCTGGAAGGTTATGGACCAGAAGAAAACTCATGGGAGCCTTTGGTCAACATCATGGATAAAGACATGGTACGTCAATTTCATCTCGCATGCTCTCGGAAACCCAGACCACCAGGAAGAGGTCCTGGAGAGAGCCCTTTGAAGGGGGGTACTGTTGTGTCCGTCGGTCACAGACGGCTGCAACTGCTCTGCCTCACCTCTCTTCTACCCTTTTCCTCCTCCCTTGGAAGGATGACTGCCTCCCCTGCTGTCTGCCAAAACCCTTGGCGTCTGCGAGCCAGCATGGGCGTCCCTGTCCGCCATGCTTCTTCCTGAGGCCTCCTAGGTCACGTGCGCGCACGCTGCCTACATTTTTGAATATGTCATGGCGGGACCCACCGCATGACGTCAGTACCTCTGGGTATTTAAACCTCTGCTCCAATTCAATGAATTAGCAAGGACTACGATTTTGCTACTCTGACCGCTTCTAAGCTGCTCGCTTGAATTCCTCACTACCCTTTGGGGTATCTCACTCCTACGGAAGCTCCAGGTACCCGCTCCTCTAGGGTCTCTCGCTTCTACTTGCCCTCCGGGGCTAATCTGCCTAACCTTAAGGTCACCCGCTCCTCGGGGGTCTTGCCTGCTTTCTTTCAGGAACCCTCAGCACTTCTAGGTTCTCGCTCCTCGAGGGCCTATTCTACTTAGGGCATCCTGCACCTTGGACCTCTGGTCCTCCACTTCATTAAACTACCAAAGAAAATTATCAGCACTGCTACTCTGTGAGTATTTCTACGCTCCAGCTCTTCTCATTCCACCCTCCGGGTTCACGGCCTATCGCGGAACACTACCGGACCTTTGCTACATCTGGGTGAGACTATCATCTACAGAGACTGTTTGAGCTTACTGAGATATCGCTGGACTACAGCACTGTCTGTTCCTTGGGCAAGATTCAACTCATCAACAGCAGTATAATAAAGCTTTCTTTCCTCAGTGTCTGCTTACTAGAGTCTAGCCAATCATTGTGGTTCCCCACGGGGCCCCTCCTCGTGGGAGGAATCATCGCCACTTCGACCAGGAGTCCACAATATGCCACAAACCCAACACTATTACTGTTGGAAGGTCACGTTCCCACTGCACTTAAATCAGCTGCCGTTTGAACACTCCTTAAAATACCTAGCCTCGACCAGAGTGACTTCTCAAAATACAGACCTATCTTCTCCCTACCATTTTTGGTGAAGATTCTTGAGTCTGTAGTACTGACTCATTTAAAGGATTTTGTGGAGGATCATATGGTACTGAATCAGTTTCAATACAGCTTTAGAAAATCTCTAAATACTGAGATCCAGCTGGTCTCCTTGGTCGACTTGATCAAACATGGCTTTGATCAAGGGCAGAACTACTTTTTGATAATGTTGCATCTATCAGCCGACTTTGATACTGTTGACCACCAGGTTCTCTTGGTTTTCCTGCAGGATCTCTGGATTAATGGCAGCGTCTTAGACTGGTTCAGATCCGACATTAGTGGCAGAAAACATCAGGCTTGAGACTAGTTGAAAGTGGTTCCCAATGCCTTCGGGAATCCCACAGGGGTGAGTCTTATTAACTTTATTGTTTAATATCTACTTAGCTCCCATATGTTAAATTTTGGCTGACCTCTGCTAAGGCTTCCAAATTTATGCAGATGACATACAATTCTATATCTCAGTAAAGGGTACCTGGGTTGAAATGCAAACCAAGATTTCTGCCAGTATGGCTATAATTAGTTCCTGGTTAACCATAAATAAACTAACTTTAAATTTGTCAAAAACAGAGATCATGTTTTTACAACATCATTCATCTGTTCCATTGTCTATGACCATTGATAAGAATGTGATAAAAATTGATGCACAAGCAAAAAGTGTAGGATTTATATTTGATTCCAAATTGTCATTCATTCCGCAAACCAGAGCAATGGTTAAATCTGGATTTATAAGCTACGACTGCTATGGACTTGCAACCCATTGACTTTTGACTAGTAGTCAAGGCCTTAATAACACCTGTGATCAACTATCGTAACAACTTGCTTCTAGGTCTCCCTACTTACGCTATCAAGTCCCTGCAGTTTCTACAGAATGCTGCTACCTGCCTTATATCTGGCCTCCCAATTAGGGGTAACATATCTTCTGTCTTGGTAAGCTTACAGTGGCTTCCTATTGCTTTTAGAATTAAATTTGACTGCCTATTTGGCACATAATCTGACTGCTCGCACAGCAACATCATGGATCTCCACCATGATTAAGCCTTATTGTTCATCGAGAGCGTTGCATTTATCACAGAGAGGTCTGCTTGATGTACCTTTCCTCAAAGAGGTTCATTTACATGAAATTCAAAAATCTGCTTTCTCATGCAGGTCCAGAGTTTTGGAATAGTTTACCAGATGGGTTGAGATCTTTGACTCGCCTGAAGTTCTTCAAGAAAGAATTAAAATCTTAACATTTTGAGCAGACCTATCATTAAACTAGAAGCACAGTCCAGATGTATTGCGCACATTAAGAAAGGTGGAAGGAAGGCAAAATGATTATTGGTATGGTTAAAATGTGAGGTGAAAGAGGCTATTTTAGCCAAAATATCTTCATTGAAAAATTGGAAGAAGGGTCCAACAAAAGAAAATAGGATAAAGCATAAGCATTGGCAAGTGAGAATTTGAAAAGAAGTTGGCAGTAGAGGCAAAATCTCACAGTAAAAACTTCTTAAATTATATCCAAAGCAGAAAGCCTGTGAAGGAGTCAGTTGGACCGTTAGATGGGGCACTTAGAGAAGATAAGGCCATCATGGAAAGATTAAATGATTTCTTTGCTTCGGTATTTATTGAAGAGGATGTTGGGGAGATACCCATTCCAGAGAAGGCTTTCATGGGTAATGATTAAGATAGACTGAACCAAATCACAGTGAACCTAGAAGATGTGGTAGGCCTGATTGACAAACTGAAGAGTAGTAAGTCACCTAGACCAGACAGTATACACCCCAGGGTTCTGAAGGAACTCAAAAATGAAATTTCAGATCTATTAGTAAAAATTTGTAACCTATCATTAAAATCATCCATTGTACCTGAAGACTGCAGGGTGGCAAATATAACCTCAATAGTTAAAATGGGCTCCAGGGGTGACTCGGGAAACTACAGACCAGTTAGCCTGACTTCATTGCCAGGAAAAATAGTGGAAAGTGTTCTAAAGATCAAAATCACTGAACATATAGAAAGACATGGTTTAATGGATCAAAGTCAGCATGGCTTTACCCAAGGCAAGTCTTGCCTCACAAATCTTCATTTTTTAGAAGGGGTTAATAAATGTGTAGATATAGGTGAACTGGTAGATGTAGTGTTTTTGGATTTTCAGAAGGCATTTGACAAAGTTCCTCATGAGAGGCTTCTAGGAAAAGTAAAAAGTCATGGGATAGGTGATGATGTCCTTTCGTGGATTACAAACTGGCTAAAAGACAGGAAACAGAGAGTAGGATTAAATGGACAATTTTCTCAATGGAGGGGAGTGGGCAGTAGAGTACCTCAGGGATCTGTATTGGGACCCGTGCTTTTCAATATATTTATAAGTGATCTGGAAAGGAATACGATGAGTGAGGTAATTAAATTTGCAGATGATACAAAATTATTCAGAGTAGTTAAATCACAAACAGATTGTGATAACTTGCAGGAGGACCTTGTGAGACTGGAAAATTGGGCATCCAAATGGCAGATGAAATTTAATGTGGATAAGGGCAAGGTGATGAATATAGGGAAAAATAACCCATGCTATAGTTACAAGTTGTTAAGTTATATATTAGGAACTACCATCCAGAAAAGAGATCTAGGCATCATAATGAATAATACATTGAAATTGTCGGCTCAGTGTGCTGTGGCAGTCAAAAAAGCAAACAGAATGTTAGGAATTATTAGACAGGGAATGCTGAATAAAATGGAAAATGTCGTAATGCCTCTTATTGCACCATGGTGAGACTGCACCTTGAATACTGTGTACAATTCTGGTCGCCGCATCTCAAAAAAGATGTAATTGTGATGGAGAAGGTACAGAGAAGAGTGACCAAAATGATAAAGTGGATGGAACAGCTCCCCTATGAGGAAAGGCTAAAGAGGTTAGGGCTGTTCAGCTTGGAGAAGAGACGGCTGAGGGGGGATATGATAGAGGTGTTTAAAATCATGAGAGGTCTAGAATGAGTAAATGTGAATCGGTTATTTACCCTTTTGGATAATAGCATGAAGTCAGCATGTAGCACATTTAAAACTAATCAGAGAAAATTATATTTCACTCAATGCACAATTAAACTCTGGAATTTGTTGCCAGGGGATGTGGTTAGGGCAGTTAATGCAGCTGGGTTTTAAAAAGGTTTGGATAAGTTCTTGGAGGAGAGCTGCTTGGAGGTGAACTTCTTTACGCGCGTCGCTGGGCCTTTTGAAAACAGGCCCGGCGCGCGTAACCCTTTGAAAATCCGGCCCATATCATCTTTGCTTTAGGGTCAGTTCATGTTATGTACGTGTTCAGTTGTGTAATTGTTGTTATGAGCAGTGTTTAACAAGGTTTTTACTGTCTTTCACTATTTTTAGGCATTAGTCCTATTTTATGTTTTTACTGTGTACGTTTTGTTGTGAGTCACCCCGGATAGGGGCGGCACACAAATAAACTTTACCGTAACCATAACTATAACCAAGGACGCTGGAACTGAAGACAAGAATTTTGAAGTTGGAGAACTGAAGACAAGGATGTTGGACCTGAAGACCTGAAGTCAAGAATGCTGGAACTGGAGAACTGAAGACAAGGACACTGGAACTCAATAACTGAAGACAAGATCACTGGTACTGGAGAACTGAAGAAAAGGATGCTGGAAGCAACATGGTATACTCAGAGTAGTGGGACCAGTTGCTGAGGCAATGACAGAAGTCGAGAGGGTCTTTTATAGGCCTGGCTGCGTGAGGTGATCAGAGAGTGCCATGGAGCTTTTTCTGCTGCGGGCTTTTCAAAAGTAGCAGCATTGGCTGCGTTCACGTCTAAGGAGGAGTGTGGCGAAGAGGAGCAGCGCCCTGCCATGAAGAATACCAGAGATGTGTCACAGCGTTTGGGGCCTTGCCAGGAAAGTAAAGGTGGCAGTTCGTGAGATTAGCCCGCCGACACAACATGGTGGTAATGAAATATCTTTAAGAATTCTATTAATGATTCACATACTAATTAAGATGAGAATCATTTCTTTGCTCCATGTATCCCTATATCTCAAGCCTAAATAAAGAACATTGCCCAATATTCTCTTAAGAGATCATAAAGAAACATAAATATACAGAGCCAGATTTGAGGATCAAGTAAAATTAGGGTAAACAAATGCAGAACATCTACAAGTTTGTACCGTTGTTATACAGTGCATCTTTCACCTCAGGCTTTCATTTTCTGCAACTTTGGAAGGGAAAAAAGTTACATTGTGATAAAAGCATTTGTGGAATGTCTACGGTAGTTCTTCTGTGGCTTGTGTATCTTTTTTGAGTGGTGGTGAATTATTTTTTTTCAACTCAAATATCTGTTCTGGCAATGGTTGATATCTGCATACTCGAAATATGTCCATACAAAGCTATTTGCATGAAGCAAGTTCATAAAAAAATAGAATATCTGTTTCAGGCCTGAGAGAGTTTGGCATCCCATTAAAACTATTTCTTCATAGTGCATAATCACAATTCCTATTATTTTGTTACATCTCATGGATCAGCATGAATTGGTTAGTAATAGATTGCAAAACTGTACTCTCGAACAGCCCTGAAATAATTCATTGTGAAATGCAACTGGAAAATCTTTGCCTTCAGGTTTATTCTATTTTTATTTTGAAATGATAGGAAATGGGAGGTTAAATTTGTGGCAGGATTGATTGGGGACCTGTAATTAATTTGTTTAGTGGTTAATTAATTCTCTAGTTACTACTTTTTATTTTTCTGTGTGTGTTGTCATGCCTAATTGTTGGCCAGACCATCAGGAATCATCTCACTAATTGCAGGTTCATTGTTTGAGATGCTGATTTTATTGCTTTAGGGACCTGGGCAAACTGTTTAATTAAAGGTTTTCTTCAGTCTAAGTAAAACGTTTTACTCTGGAAGCATAAGAGCTTTCATCTGAACAGTGTTGGTCAAAATTGGACTCTCGTTTGGCCCAATATTTTTCTCCTGCATCTTTGGACTTCCAGCTCACTCAAAATTGGCCCTTATTAGGACTATGGTGCAATCATCTTTCATTTGCAACTACATGTCTTTCCTCTTCCCTTTTTTGACACACTACTTGAGAATCTAGTATGCATGCACCATGAGTCTGATTTGAGCATCTTTTTAAAAATGTTTTCCTGGGAACTGACCCGCTCGGAAGGAGGTGAGGAGGCTACCTTGCTGAGGATACCTTTCCCTGCGCAGAGTTTTGAAAGATCTGACTCGTCGTTTCCGGGAGGAGGTGGGGACGTCTTGATGTCATTTCCGCCCGACGTCGGAAGCCTGCCTATAAAATCTGGACTGCAATGGTGCGAGAATTGGGTCTCACCCGCTCGGAAGGAGGTGAGGAGGTTACCTTGCTGAGGATACCTTTCCCTGCACAGAGCTTTGAAAGATCTGACTCATCGTTCCCGGGAGGAGGCGGGGACATCATGATGTCATTTCGGCCCAATGTCAGGAACCTGCCTATAAAATCTGGACTGCAGCGGTGCGCAGCCAACACTGGCGCGCGGCTTTGATCTGAAAAATTGTCCTGAAAATTTGGAAAATCTGAAAATTGTTTCTTCAAAGAAGATACTCTGATCTCCTTCGGTGCTCAGTCGCCCAAGGGAAGGTAATTCTAAGTATTAAGTAAAGAGGTATAATATCTGTGAAATCGTTGGTGTTATTTCCTGGAATTTTATGTATTGTTTATCATTTAAGAACATGCCTCATAAAAGAAAGGGAAAAGTGAGGATTTTTCCTTCGGAATCCTCACTTCCTCCAGACCAACGAGCCATCACAGATTTTGCAATATCTACCCCAGACCCAGCGAGTGTAAGCCTCATTGGGGGTATAGGTAGAGGAGTACCTTTCTCCCCTGAGGATGTCTCACTTACACTGCCTGAACCTAGAACACCACTTTTTAAATTCCCTGAGCAGGATGCTTCGATTTGTGAGACAGAAAAAAACATATGCTGTCTCACTGACAGAAGGAAGCGGTGCATTAAACCAGGTTGGAATACCGGAGGGAAATATTCCAATTTTAACATCTTTGTTGGATAAAGGAGCAGCAGCGAGTATACAGCTCCTGTTCCCTTCGGGAGATATTGGTCAACTTTCAGGAACTGTAATACCAGTTGGAGAATGGACCCAGATATTCCTAAGATTATAACAAGACCATCGGTGGTGGCATTAGAAACACTCTGGGATATGTCTGCGGATTTCATGCGAGTTGTCAGAGACTTATCACAGCGTCTGGAAAAGGTTTCTAATAAATTGGACAGTGTAGCGACTGATCATCAGAAAATCTTAATTGATCATACTCTCACTATGCAAACTATGGGAACTGATATAAAAACATTACAGGATGCATGTTGTGTTCTGCGCTCCTGGAAGGCCACGAGCGCGGCCCCCTACCTTGTCCATGATGGCGACCCGCCGTGGGAACTCCAGGGAGACCCCTGACTTGATGCCCATCGCTTCGGCACGGGTCCCTGCTCTGGCCGCTGGGTGGGGAGCCGTGCCTGCTTCTCCCTCGCGGCATCCTGCAGCATTTCCTCCGCGGAGGAAATCCAAAATGGCCGCCGCCATCTTTAGGCACGAGGCCACGCCTCCTCATTAGATTTAAAGGGACCTGATCCCTTTAACCAGGTTCAGCTGCTGCCAATGATCCAGAGCAGAGGAAGTACAAAAGGAGGCTTCCTCTGCTCATTCCTTGACTTGGCAACTTTTGGGTTAATCAGGCCTGCTTGCTTCAGTGAGTTCTTCTCCTTCGGATCCTTGTTCCTGTCTTGTCTTGGTGTTCCTGGTTCCAGACTTTGGATCGGCTAGCGGTGATTCCTGGTGTGTGACTTCAGATCGGCTAGCGGTGATTCCTGGTGTTTGACTTTGGACTGGCAAGCGGTGATTCCTGGTGTTTGACTTTGGACTGGCAAGCAGTGATTCCTGGTGTGTGACTTCGGACTGGCAAGCGGTGATTCTCGGTGTGTGACCTCGGACTGGTAAGCGACGACCCTCTGGCACTTGACCTTGGACTTCCTCTTGACCATCGTCTCCAAGGGCCCACCTAACTCCCAGCGGCCTGGGTCCCTACGGGCTCCTCCCGGGTGGACCGCGGGCTTCCAGGGGTGAAGTTCCAGTCAGCCCTTGCACCAAATGCTTGACTTCTTGACCTCTCAAAGGTCCACCTAAGTTCCAGCGGTCCGGGTCCCTACGGGCTCCTCCTGGGGAACCGCGGGCTTCCAGTGGCGAAGACACAGTTCCTTTCCTTGACATCACGACTCTTCGTCTGCCTCCACGGTTGCCTCTGTCTCCAGTGCTGAGGGTCAGCTGGTCACGTCTTCTGTTCCTGCCTCGCCACCCGACGGGAGAACCTACGGATCTTCCTCCTAAGGTATTCCATCCTCCTGTCGGCCCAAGGGTTCACAAGCCTGAGCATAACAACACAAAATGCTTTAATGATAAGAGAACGTCATAATACAATTAGAAGAATTGAATCCTTAGAAAATCATTCACGTCGTTTAAATTTAAGAATGATTAATTTTCCTAAAGTAATAGATGCACCAATATTAGTAACAGTGAGAAAATATTTCTTAGAAAATTTAAAAATTCTATCTGAGAAAATACCTGTTGTAAGTAAAAATGTATTTTTACCAGCTCAAAAGAAACAATTTGTTACTGTGAATCCTATAATTCCAAAGAATTAGGAGAGTTAACTGCCTTCCTAGAGTCCTCATCAGAAGAGGTCCTAGAGAGGGCGACTCTCCTGATTTCTTTTTCTTCTTTTCAAGATCTTAATATGGTAATGAGGCACTATTCCAAGAACCTAAATACTTCCTTTTGTGGTGGACAAGTTCGTGTCTATCATGATTTTTCTAAATCTACACAGGATCGCCGTAAAGCTTTCCTAAATTTAAAAAAAGAGGTACTGGATAGTGGAGCATCATTATTATTGAGATATCCATGTAGATGTCTTATTAAAAAAGGAAATAATACTTACGTGTTCTTTAGTCCAGAGCAACTGAATAGTTATCTGAAAAGCTAACAAAATCTGCAGTCTTAAGATATCCCTTAATATTCTAGGTAATATGTAAATTGGAGTGATATATACCACTTTTCTTATATGTTGGATTGAAAAATGTTTTCTGTTTAGGAGTTCTAATATTTGCGTTCCTTTGTTATTGGATGTGCAACCAGATTGAGATGGTAGCGCTAGACTCTTGTTAATTTTCTTTTTTTTGTAATTTTCTTGCAAATTCAATAACTTGTTGAAGATCTCATTTATTTCTTTACAAAGATTAATTTGCTTTGTAATTTGTTGAAAAATAATAAAGAAATTAAATTAAAAAAAAAAGTTTTCCTAATCCCCCATATAATAAAAAGGCAGGCTAAGGAATCTGCCTGCCAAGAATAATATGGTAAAGGCCCTACCCCTTAGCCCATGAACTCTTCTTTTCTCAGGGTATATTTTTGAATTAAAAGCCACCTTACCAGAGGTGTTGCATCTCTGGAGGAAGAGGGATCTTGCAGCAATGCATGGTGGGATAATTCTTCGTGAGTGTTAAGTGGTTTAGCATGTGGAGAACCTTTGAATCAAGACCGATGAAGCTGGGCCCTGATTGGTGGGGGTGCATGTGGAGCACTTCCTGGGAGAATTTTGTCATAGTTGGTGGGTAGCCCGAGCCCGTAGTAACTTTTGTTGCATTGTGGGAATAACTTTACGTGAACAAGGATTTGGGAAGAAAGCTTGAGGGGGTTTTAAAACCCAGGATTCAGCATGGTGGTGGGATCGCTGGTTATGTTGGAGATATTTCTCTGCTGGGATCTGGCAGGGAGGAACTTGGAAAGGTGAAGGACCACCGGGAGGGGGGGAAAATTTGCAAAGGGTAGGCTGCTTTGGAAGCTGGGGTAGGCTGTTGGTGGTACAGCCGGGTGGTGGCTTATCACCCCAAAGGTTGTCCTGTCATTGGTTGTATTTAGATTTATTAAACTTTGTCAATGTTACAATAATTATGCTTGGGCTTGGGTTTTGGTGTTATACAAATAAACTGCAGCCACATGTTAACCAATATTGTTTTTGTCTCTCATTTGTAATGGGTGAGAGGTTTGGGAGAGGGCCAGGGAATCTCGCTTACCCATATTGTTACTGTGTTTGTTTTCTATTTCAGATAACCACTTAGTTTAGCTGTAAGGCTTTGATAAAACTAATCGGAGAAAGTTCTTTTTTACTCAACGCACCATTAAACTCTGGAATTTGTTGCCAGAGGATGTGGTTAGTGCAGTTAGTATGGCTGTGTTTAAAAAAGGATTGGATAAGTTCTTGGTGGAGAAGTCCATTACCTGCTATTAAGTTCACTTAGGGCCTGATTTTAAAAAGGATTTACTCGAGTAAAAACCAGGTTTACTGGAGTAAATTCACTTTACTTGAGTAAGTGGGTTTTTGAAAATTGCTACAATATATGCCATTGACTTGTCTATAGGATTTACTCACATAAGTGCACTTTACTTGAGTAAATGGCTTTTGAAAATTGCTACACTAGTAGCTACATTTACGCATGTAACTCCTTTTGAAAATTACTCCCTTGGGGCGGATTTTCAGAGCCCTGCTCGCGTAAATCCGCCCAAAACCGGGCGGATTTACGCGAGCAGGGCCCTGCGCGCCGGGAGGCCTATTTTACATAGGCCTCCCGGCGCGCGCAGAGCCCCGGGACTCGCGTAAGTCCCGGGGTTCTCCGAGGGGGGCGTGTCGGGGGGCGGGCCCGGTCGTCGCGGCGTTTTGGGGGGCGTGTCGGCAGCGTTTTGGGGGCGGGTACGGGGGCGTGGCTACAGCCCGGGGCGGTCCGGGGGCGTGGCCGCGCCCTCCGTACCCGCCCCCAGGTCGCGGCCCGGCGCGCAGGAGGACCGCTCGCGCGCGGGGATTTACGCCTCCCTCTGGGAGGCGTAAATCCCCCGACAAAGGTAAGGGGGGGTTTTAGACAGGGCCGGGTGGATGGGTTAGGTAGGGGAAGGGAGGGGAAGGTGAGGGGAGGGCAAAGGAAAGTTCCCTCCGAGGCCGCTCCGATTTCGGAGCGGCCTTGGAGGGAACGGGGGTAGGCTGCGCGGCTCGGCGCACGCCGGCTATACAAAATCCATAGCCTTGCGCGCGCCAATCCAGGTTTTTAGCAGATACGCGCGGCTCCGCGCGTATCTACTAAAATCCAGCGTACTTTTGTTTGCGCCTGGAGCGCAAACAAAAGTAGGCTATTCGCGCGCCTTTTAAAATCCGCCCCTTAGAGAATAGCCACTGACATTAGCAATGGTAACATGGAATAGACTTAGTTTTTGGGTACTTGCCAGGTGTTTATGTCCTGGATTGGCCACTGTTGGAAACAGGATGCTGGGCTTGATGGACCCAGTATGGCATTTTCTTATGTTCTTATGTTCTTAGAAAGTCTCATTGAGAATAAAGAGTGCATTACCAGAACTATACTGATAAGACTGAGTTCAAAGAACAAAAAAGCTAATAAAGGGGTTGGAGCATTGATCAAATTCAGGAAAGTAAGGGTGCTACAAACAATACTTTGGAAAAAGGATATTAAAAGGGATTTTAGGGGTAATCTTTAGTCAGTTGTGTAGTGGCAAGTTATGCAGATACTTTCCTATGTTAACTTTACAAATGTTCAAAGAGAAACTACCTAGGTAGCTTCCCTCTGAAAATTCAATAAAATGATATGGATACAAAATTACCCATGTGCCTTGCACCTACTATTACTGAGGCTGGATGTACACAGGAGAAACATGCATAGTTTCCTCACCTGACCCAACCTCCTCCCCTCCCTGCCCCTGGGAAAGCTTTCTTTAAGAGCAGCTAAATATACCTGTCTAATTTGGCAAAGTGGCTATGGTTAGCTGCTCTGCGTGGGGTATTTGTCAGCCTGATGGATCTAGCTGGCTATCTCCTTGGTTAATGGTCTAGAACCCTTTGAAAACAGTCTTCTTCCAAGTCATTCATCAAAGCAATGTACATGGGTAAAAAGTGTTTTGCCCGCACTAATTGGCAGTCTGAAAATTGGCCCCTTTCAATTAGGCTGAGAATCTGTGCATTGCTCCACAGCATACGTTCTTTTAACCACATTGAAAGGAGGCATACCCAGGATTATGTTTAGGTCAGGGGACAGAAAGTAAGCATGTAGATTTCATTTTCAGATTTTCATATGTACTTTTCCTGCAACATTCCATCCGCAGAAGAAGCAAGTACAAATGACTATGAGTACCTGCAACAAATTTCAAAGTGAAAGTACACGTATACTTTTGCTTTTTGAATTGGTGCAAAGCCCACAGTACAAAGTGGGGCAGATTTTTAAAAAGTACGCTGGATTTTATAAGATACGCGCGTAGTCGCGCGTATCTTATAAAATCCGGGGTCGGCGCGCGCAAGGGGGTGCACATTTGTGCAACCTGCGCGCGCCGAGCCCAGCGCGAGCTGCATGTTCCCTCCGAGGCCGCTCTGATTTCGGAGCGGCCTCGGAGGGAACTTTTCTTTGCCCTCCTCCCACCTTCCCCTCCCTTCCCCTACCTAACCTACCCCCCCTTACCTTTGTCAGCAAAGTTACAAAGCAGGCGTAACTTTGCGCGCGTCGCCGGCAGCCCCGCTCCGTCCTCCGGTCCCGGGGGCTGGTCCGGAGGCCTTGACCATGCCCCCGGGCCGGCGCCACGCCCCCGGGCCCGCCCCCAAAACGCTGGGGCCCGCCCCGGACATGCCCCCTCCCTCCCCTTTTCGAAAGCCCCGGGACTTACGCACGTCCCGGGGCTTTATGTGCGCCGGCGGCCTATGCAAAATAGGCGTGCTGGCGCGCGCGGGCCTTTTAAAATCCACCCCAGTATGCATTTTAAGGACAGTTTCAAAAGAGTCTCCATGAGGACATAAGTAGTTCAGAGGGTCCTGCAAAGATTTATGTAAGGAGTAGCTCTGGATACATAGAATTGGTTAAACTAAGTAGTCATAAGTTAAGTCTTTAATGATACATGTTCTTTAAAATCTAGGCAAAACGTTTTTGTTATTAAAATAGTGTACAAGACTAGACTTTGGAATGGTTTGTGATAGGATTTAATTTGTGCAAACTGGATAACATTGTACAGGAGTAAACTAGACATATTTATAGAATAGTTGCTAATAATCATAATGGAAATAATGTCTATAACAGGTGTTCAAAACACTTGGATTCAGGCCTAGCATAATTTTGGGGGTAATAATGTTCACTAATAATGTTCTTGCTCATGCCATACAGTCCTGCCCAGGTCACAGAACCCTGCCCTACCACTCCTGTCCTGCTCCCCCAGACCTCAGGGGTTGTACTCCAGCAACATATCCTCTGACTGCAGTGAGCATAGGGATTATGTCAAAGTGCATTTATAGGCCTCACAGTGGCCCTGCCTTCTTTCAAGGCTGTTATGTGGGGGTGAGGCCTAGGAACTCAGTCTTTGTGTTCACTGCAGTTGGAATATATATCACTGAAGTGGAGCCCTTGAGGTCTGGGTTTGGAATGGGAAGAGGGGAAGGCAACTGCATCTCAACTGGAAGAGTGATGAAAAAGGAGATGGTAATTAGAAAGGGGAGAGGAGATAAATGAAGATAGAGATACCGAAGCAGTCAATCTCGGGTGATGGGATTTCTGCAAAGCCCGACCAGGCCGATGCAAAATTGGCGCGTGGAAAACGGGTGCTCATGTTTGAGCGCCTGTTCTAATATGCGTCCATCGACCTTTCCAGGGCACCCGATGCAATATACAAATGGGCTGCTACGGTAAAAAGGAGGTGCTAGGGTAAATTGTGCGCCCCTAGTGCCTCCTCGGCAGCGGGCGCCCAGGGGAGGCAGCTGTCAGCGGGTTAGGAAAATGGATGCTCAGTTTTACGAAAGTCCATTTTCCTAATCTGTGCACAGCCACAGGTTAGGAAAATGGATGCTCATTAATTGAGCGTCCCTTTACCTAACCTGACCGCCGGCACTTTTTTTTTACCTAACTCCTTTCTTCAGTTCCTCTGACTTAATATGGCCAAATATTAATTTGGAGGAACTACAGAAACCCAGAATTTTCTGCTTTTCTGTCAAATTTAGGTGTTGTAAGCGTTAATTTCTGAGGGTGAAAATGTGCGCGTTGGGTGTACATTTTTTTTTTATATCGGAAGGTAATAGCTAATAGCCTCATCAACATGAATTTGCATGTGATGAGCGCTATTAGTTTCTCAGCGGGTTGGACAAGCATTTTGGACACGCTAATCCCCTTATTGCATAAGGGATTGTAGACTTGTGTCCAAAACTCTTGGGAATCACTTGGCAACAGAGCTTTATAAATCTACTGTGCTTTCCCTAACAAATGTTTAAATTAAAAAAGAACTTCAGCTTCCCAGTTTCACAACCATTTAGTCATTATGAACCCATATACATCACAGTCTTTCTCCTAGCTCACACTCTTACCCTTAGGATATCAAAGTTACCCTCCATTTTTAGCTAAATCTGTACCTTAGGTTTTAAGCAATTTGGACTATTTTTTAGCCTGCCTTCTGAATTTACACAGCTGGACTGTTTGCCAGCATGCATAAAAGTTAAAGCCTTACTTCATGCCTGACTCCACTGCAAACAAAAAGTGACAAGAACTTTTGTTGGCCAGAGGCTCAACAAAAACCCATGGGGTAGATTTTCAAAGGGTTACACGCGTAAGATACGCGTGTAACCCCCTAAAACCTACCCCTGCATGCGCCGAGCCTATTTTGCATAGGCTCGGTGGTGCGCGCAAGCCCCGGGGCGCATGTATGTCCCGGGGCTTTCAAAAATGCGCGGTCTGGGGGTGCGGGCAGGGGCGTGTTGGCGGGCTGGGGGTGGGGTCGTGGGCGTGGCAGTGGTCCGGGGGTGTTCCCAAGTCCTCCAGCCCAGTGGCCGAGCCGGAGGTTCGCGCGCCGGCAGCTGGCCAGAGACAGGCGTAACGCCATCAAATAAGGTAGGGGGGGATTTAAGTAGGGCCGGGAGATGGTTTAGATAGGGAAGGGAGGGAAAGGTGGGGGGAATCCAAAAAAAAGTTCCCTCCAAGGCCGCTCCAATTTTGGAGCGGCCTTGGAGGGAACGGGGAAAGCCATCGGGGCTCCCCTTGGGCTCGGCGTGCACAAGTGTGCACCCCCTTGCACGCGCTGACCCCAGATTTTATAACATGCGTGCGGCAGCATGCACATGTTATAAAATCGGGTGTACATTTGTGCGCGCTGGGTAGCACGCACAAATGTACCCCGTGCGCGTAAAATTTAAAATCGGCCCCTATGTGAACTACTGGACTATGCCAACTATATGCTATGGCCCTTCACATATATAGGTAGATTTTAAAGCATTGCTCACGCAAAAACAGCCCCATATACACGTATGTGAGCCGCGTGCGAGCAACATGAAATTTAAGAAGCCAGGAAGTACATGTGTATAAACCTGTACGTGTGTAAAGAATATGGAGGCAGAAAAGGGGCAGAGCATGGGTATTCCAGGGTGGAGCCAACACTTGCGCTCATAAGCCCTGAATTTTGCAAGGCTGAATATGGCAATTCGTGCCACGTTACCTATGTTACTTTATTACTGGTCCTGATGAGGTGCAAGTCTGGAGATTTTGGGCCAGAGGGATCCTGAACACTGGGGGGGGGGGGAGAGAGAGACAATCTGACACTCTATATATCTCCCACTGTAAGAGGGCCACTTTCAACTCAAGGTGGGTTTTGGCGGGGCGATGTTACATTGGTGCATCCCACCAAAAAACCCGCCCTGAGTTGAAAGAGGCCCTCTTACAGTAGAAGATATATAGATGTCAGATTTAACAGTCTCTCTCTCTCTCTCTCTTTCTCTTGCTCACTCTTGCTCGCTCTCATACACTCATAAGAGCTCCACACATACACATGGTAGGGATATTTTAAATGATATGCATGTACTGGTAAGCACAATATAAGATTAAGTGTATTTTTGGTCGTGTGCCTAATATGTGCGTTTATGGACAATTGTGCGCTCCTTTTAAAATTTACTGTTAGTGTCTAAATTAGGATGCGGCACCTGTTAATGGCAGAAAGAGGTTGAAGAAATCACATGGTAAAGCTTTAGGTCTGATTATTCTGTACCGGGGTAAGAATATTTTAAGTTGCTTGAGGTGCAGGGGTCTCTTACGTTGAAAGGGAAACAAGCAAATTCCCCTTTAGGTCATCCTCTCCATTATGTATCCTGAGAATTCAGATTTCTTTCTCCCTTTTCCTCTCCTTTTGTTATCCAGTAGAAAACCATCTACACTGAATTGGGTTGTGTTTCCCCCCTCCTCTGCAGGAGGATAGTCATGAATGCCAGACCAGCTATTAAAATGAATGGCTGAACAGGAGCAGTTACATTAACAAGCCTGACAGCAGTTTATCCAGCTACTCACACCAGCAGCAGCAGTCCCAGCAAAAATTGGAGATTCAGCAGAGGTTTATCCAACAATTCCTGCAACAACAGTAGCAGCAGATATAGCAACTATACCATGCTCAGTCTAGATCAGTGGTCCCCAAACCTGTCCTGGAGGGCCACCAGCCAGTCGGGTTTTTGGGATATCCTCAATGAATATGCATGAGAGAAAATTTGCATGCACTGCCTCCATAATATGCAAATTTTCTCTCATGCATATTCATTGTGGATATCCCAAAAACCCGACTGGCTGGTGGCCCTCCAGGACAGGTTTGGGGACCACTGGTCTAGATGATGACATGGAAGCTTTCTCAATCACTTTTCAGATTGTGACTAAGGCTGCAGGCTGTTCCAAGAAAGAATGGACAATGTGACTGGGATCCTGTTTCACAAATCAGGGCCAGAAGACCTATCAAGCACAATATAAAGAGGCTGAAATACATTACCCAGGAGTAAAAGATGGTGTCCTAAATTGTATAGAGATCCTCCACAGAAAAGTTCTGGACCCTGATGTAGAGCCTCAAGGTTGGCTCAACAGCTAATGGAACAAGTTGCTGGTGCTGGCTTCAGACCCAAGGATTGCACAAGAATTGAAGTAGCTGAGTAGTTCTAGAATTACTACTTAGCAGTCTTGCCCATCTGGGACACGAATGGGTTTAGCAGCAGGTGACACATTTGTTGTCTGAGATAGTACAATTGCCTGAGCAATTCCTGCATGCAGAAGTTGTCACTAGTTGTCTATAGAGTCATTATTTTGAGGGGTTCAGTTACTGAAAGGAGTCACACTGTAGTAAGATTTCAAGTCCCAGTTGAAGGGGGAATTAAGATACTACGGTTAGAAATGTAGGGGATCATAGCTTTGTTCACTTGCTGATGAGAGTTTGAGCTGAACAGGGTCAGCCAAGGGTTCTAGAGTCTAATGGAGGCTCCACTCTGTAGAATGTTGAGATGGATAGAGGTCCAGGGTGGATTCCAACAGTTGTTTTTCTTGTGGCTAACTGGGACATTTTAAAAGAGATTTGCCTCCGTGTGGACTGTTTCCTGGTCGTACACTACCTCAGTCCAACTAGGGCAGTTGGGGGTATCCAGATTCCCCAGTTGGGATATCCAGATTCCCAACTAGTGCCAATCTCGTCTCAGCCAATCTCGTCTCAGCCCCAGGGTCCACATTGCAACAGTACCATGCACATAGTGGTTGAAGTTAGGTAGAAGAAACTACGTACATATATTTGAGAAGCTACATGCATTTAGTTTACTCATCTGACCCATCTCCACCTCCAAAAATGCCTAAAACGTGGTTATATTTAACTGTTCTATCCACAACAATTTTCAAATCTTTTGACCTAGTCAGCTAACTTCTTAGTTAACTAGTTAGATTGTTCTGATAATTGCTGTCAATATTGTAGACACACAAAATGTTGAAATACATGAAGGATGCAATATACAAATTTATAATAATTGGCAATTTACCAAAATTATTATGTGAAACAAAAAACAGCTGTTATACTGTATGCTGTGGAGGTCAAGTTAATAGTACCCCCCCTCCTGGGGGGGGGGAGGAAGGGGACTTATAATTATTACTAAAGGTTAATACCTAGTGGCCAGATTCGGGGCCTATGGCTGCAGAGTTCCAGAAGGGAGCCATGATGCAAAGCTGTCAGCACAATATCATCACTGCAATGACTGAACTAAATGTAAGTTGGGAAAGGGATTCAAAATGGGAAGAGGAGAATCCCTGGATAGTTGTGAATGAATGAAGCTAGGACCCATTTCTGGTTCTGATTGAACTGGAAGTACAAAGGAGTAGAATGAAACTGCTGGAAGAAAAAAACCCCACAGCTGTTATTTCACTATGTACTAAGCTAATGAC
The DNA here is from genome assembly GCF_901001135.1 of Rhinatrema bivittatum. NCBI lineage: Eukaryota > Metazoa > Chordata > Amphibia > Gymnophiona > Rhinatrematidae > Rhinatrema > Rhinatrema bivittatum. Next base: position 269,900,504 of record NC_042615.1, on the reverse strand, counting down.
ATGGAAACATATTGCAGAGTATGTTTCCCATGTTAGCACATTGTACAATATTTTCCAGGTTAAAAGTGTTCTATCATCAAATAAACAAGAAGATTTATGATCATTTCATAATGCCTAATTTCCATCTTTGGTATAGAAATTTGCACATAGTTATGATCACATTCATTATGTGAACTTCTGTATAATAAATATATATTAGAGATTGTATTCCCTTATAAGAAGCTAGGCAAGAAATTGAGTCAACTGGCACTAATAAATTGCAGGGCAACATTAAAAATGTTCCTTGACATCACAATGTGTTATGATTTTACTGAAATATCCCAGCCTGTAATCAAGAAACTATATAAATGCCTCTGTTGCAAGAGAGTCATGTATTTATGAAATATAAAAAGTTATTATCTAACTACAATTTCTTGCACGAGATAACATTAAAATTAAATGCAATTCATCTCTCCAATCATCAGATGGCAGCAGGAGGTTAATTTAAAGGAACAGTCTTGTTAGTTTTAAATCAAGGTTTTATTTATGGAAGATAATAGGGCAAATATTCCAGCAGTATTTTTCTGTAACAATAACTTTGACAATTATCAAGCACTTAATTTTATTTTCCTGTCCTAACTCTGTCTCTGTAGCTCCCACTTTTTAGAATTCTAAATTTAAGAGCTTTGTGAAGCTAGAAACCTAAATTTAGGAATTCAGCTCTAATACATTTTCAAAATGGACGATTTAGGAGCCTAACTCCAAATGTTAGGACCCTAACTCCAAATGTTAGGGGCCTAAATGTTTAAAAATTGACCCTAACATGGCTGTGCATATATATTCAACTGTTGTCAGGAATGTGGTTCAGTGGATTAGTCTGGCTCTCTGAAATAGTATTTTAAAGTTATAGGTAGCTCCAACCCAACTCCTGCAAATTTTTAGGAAGAGAGTGCTGCTCTAATTCATTATTTTGCAGGGATTTCATTTCAGCTTCTATGTAACAGTTTTATTTTAGCATGCCAGACTAAACTGGGTCCCTTGTCTCTTCTTTTTCCTATTCTTCTTAACTTTTTGTTTTTAATATTGTTAACTTATATTGTTTAACTGTTGCCTGAACTTTGTAAGCCAGCATGAATACCTGTTAATGTGTATGTGAGATATAAAAAGTTTTAAATAAATAAATAGTCAAGAATTATTTTTATAATGCATTAATCTTGATACACTGCAGTTCTAAAATTATCACAGCATGTTGCTGATTGCTCTTGGGAACACACGCACCATTTTGTAGTCTTGGTATCCCCTCACAGAACTGTGGCAGATGGGATCAAGAGATCAAACTGGACATTTATTAATAATTTATCTGCAGATACCACACCTCTTAGACTAAAAACAGACTGCAGCTTTTATGCGAATAGACAATTTATAACATACTCACTATGCTGAGCCAAGAGCTGCCCTAATACCTGATGGTCATCTGAGCAGTCTGTACCCCCAAGCCTACCATGTGCCAAGCCAGGTCAGTTCCTCTCCCTTCTTCCCCACCCCCAGGCTCCTGTTCTGGCTTCAAGCTAGGAACCCTCTTTACTGCTGCCCCTTAAAGGAAAAGAAAAGGAAAAAGGTGAGGTCAAGAGTATTTTCTTTGGACATGCAATTCTTACAGATGCTGTGCTCTCTGCTCCTCTTGATGTCCGCTGTGTTTACATCAAAAGCCAGACGTTTCTAACTGTACAAGATACACCATTTGCACATGTAATGGGGTCCATGAAAATTTATGCTAATATTTTATAAACTGTGAGGCAGGAGCTACATAGTTTATAAAACACATATTTCTTCCCCAACAGTATCCGTACATGTTGTAGTTTGCATGTATATTTGAAATGCAGTAGCAAGTGTATATTCTCTAATCTCTACCCATTTATAAAAAATACACATGTACATTGGAACACAAAATTATTGTAGAATGTATACATAATAATCCAGAATTAAACGTGAAGGCAGGTACTTTATAAAGGATGCATGTACATTGTTCTAATAATACTTTGTTGTGTCCAATTTCCTGGAGCTGCGAGCAATCAGATATGCTCTCAGGGTGTTTCAGGATCACATTTCCAATCAGGTCATCCTGATTCAGACGGACAACCAGGGGCTATGTGGTACATCAACAAACAGGGAGGGGAAGGGCTCCTACCTGCTCTGTCAGGAATCTGCACAGATATGGGCAGAGGCCCTCTCCCACTCGATGTACCTCAGGGCCACCTACTTGCTGGGAGTGGACAATGTGTTGGCGGACAAGCTAAGTCGCACTTTCCATCCGCACGAGTGGTCCCTCAACCCCACAGTAGCAGACTCAATATTCCAACGTTGGGGTTATCCTCGCATAGACCTCTTTGCGTCACCTCAAAACCGCAAAGTAGAGAACTTTTGCTCTCTCACTCGCAGCCAACACTCTCAGCCAAGAGATGTGTTCTCCCTCTCATGGGCAACCGGTTCTCCTATATGCATTCCCTCCACTTCCACTTCTATCAAAGATTCTCGTGAAGTTACGTCAGGACAAGGGATCTTGTCCTGATCCTGATAGCACCTCACTGGCCTCGCCAAGTGTGGTTTCTAATACTTCAGGATCTCTCCATTCGCAGGCACATTCCCTTGGGAAAGGACCCACTTCTGATCACTCAGAACGACGGGTGCCTACGCCACCCCAATCTTCAAGCTTTGTCCCTGAAGGCCTGGATATTGAAAGGCTAATTCTTTCAGCCACTTAACCTTCAGAAGCCAGTTTTCCCGTGTTCTGATTGCTTCACAGAAGCCTTCCACGAGAAAGTCTTACATTTACAAATGGAACAGGTTTAAGTCATGGTGTTCTTCTCAATCCCTTGATCCCTTTACCTGTTCCACCATGAAGTTTCTAGACTATCTATTGCACTTGTCAGAATCAGGTCTAGAAACTTCCTCCATCAGAATGCATGCCAGTGTGGTGGCCCCCTTCCATACAGGTGTCGGGGACGTTCCTATTTCGGTACAACCCCTCGTAAAACGTTTTCTGAAAGGCTTGCTTCACCTCAAGCCTCCACTGCATCCTCCGGCCCCTTCTTGGGACCTCAATCTGGTTTTGGGTCGGCTCATGAAACCACCATTTGAGCCTCTCCAATCCTGTGATCTTCGCTGTCTCACATGGAAAGTGATTTTTCTTTTGGTAATAACATCTGCTCACAGAGTTAGGGCCTCATTTTCCAAGCACTTTACCGCGTGCGATAAATTCGCAAATCGCGTTAACAGCTGTTAACGCGATTTGCGAATTAGTCATTTGGTATTCAGGGGGTGGAGTTGGGGCGGAGCATATGTAAAGCGGGAACCTGTGTATCGTGTGCGGCGAAACGGCGGCTGCTAACTACAACTCCAACCTCGCGTTATGGACTGCGTTACAGGCCTGAAAAGGATTACCGCCATCCACGATAGTCCCAGGCAGGGGGAGGGGGGGGGGGGGGGGGGAGGAGGGAGAGAGGAGAGAGAGGGAGAGGAGAGAGAGGGAGGAGAGGAGGGAGAGAGAGAGAGAGGAGAGAGAGGGAGAGAGGGAGAGAGAGAGAGGAGAGAGAGGAGAGAGAGAGAGAGAGAGCGCCTTACTATAGTGCCTATGCCCTACATAGGTATTTTAACCCCTATGGGAGGGCCACCCTACTAACTCGGGGTGGGGATTAGGTATGAGCGTCGGGGGCCACTTTCGCATTCCACATGAGACCTACGGACTGAACAGTGGTCTCTAGTGCAGATTTGCTGGCCGTCGGAGTGAGGACGCTCACTCCAAGCGGAGATTTGGCCAACATTCTCTCCACCTAGCATGTTGTTGCCCAGGTAGAGTGTCCATCAAGCTAGGTAGAGAGAACGTTGCCCAAACCACTTCTTGGAGTGAGCGTCCTCACTCCGACAGCCAGCAAATCTGCACTAGAGACCACTGTTCTGTCCGTAGGTCTCATGTGGAATGCGAAAGTGGCCCCCAACCCCCGACGCTCATACCTAATCCCCACCCCGAGTTAGTAGGTGGCCCTCCCATAGGGGTTAAAATACCTATGTAGGGCATAGGCACTATAGTAAGTCTCTCATCTCTTCTTCTCTCTCTCTCTCTCTCTCTCTCTCTCTCTCTCTCTCTCTCTCTCTCTCCTCTCTCGCTCTCTCGCTCTCTCGCTCTCTCTCCTGAAAGATCATCGTGCACTGGGAAAACATCGCGTGCGGGCGGCTAATGTTTTCGTGAATGGCGAAAACATCGCCGCACGCGATTTTTCCCCACTGCACAAAAGAAGCCTCATTTGCATTGGTAACGCCCCCTAATGCGTTACCAATGCGATATTGGAAATAAGGCCCTTAGTGAGTTACAGGCCCTTGTTACCTATCCGCCTTACACTAAACTTCTGCAGGAACCGGGCAGTACTCCACACTCACCCTAAATTCTTACCTAAGGTAGTATCAGAGTTTCACATTAATCAATCCATTATACTACCTACCTTCTTTCCCAGGCCCCACTCCAATCCAGGAGAACAGGCTCTGCATACCCTTGACTGTAAATGGGCTCTAGCGTTCTATCTAGACTGTACAGCTGCCCACAGGAAAAGCACTCAATTGTTTGTCTCTTTCTATTCCATCAAATTGGGGCAGCCTGTGGGTAAGCAGACTCTCTCCTCCTGGTTAGTGGACTGCATATCCTTTTATTATCAGCAAGCAGGCTGGATATGCAAGACCGTGTTAAAGCACACTCTGTGAGGGCCATGGCGACTTCAGTAGCACACCTATGCTCGGTGCCGCTTCCTGACATTCGCAGGGCTGCCACCTGGAGTTCTCTCCATACCTTTACAGCCCATTATTGCTTAGACAAAGCCGGAAGACAAGATTCCATTTTCAGCCAGTCTGTCTTGCGAAATTTTTTCGCAACTTGACGTACCAACACCCTTCCACCTGCCCATTAGGGTTCAGGATGCCCTCTACCAAATTTCACCCCAGTTCTAGTGCCTATTGCACACCTGGGTACATTTGGTGCATACTCGGACATCCTCAGCTCGGTACTCACCCACATGTGAGGACTACCATCCTGCTTGCCCTGTGAGAAAGCAAATGTTGCTTACCTGTAACAGGTGTTCTCACAGGACAGCGGGATGTTAGTCCTCACGAAACCCGCCCACCGCCCCGCGGTGTTGGGTTCGTTACGTTTTCTTATTTTATTTTTCGGCACTTCCTGTAGCTTGAAACAAGACTGAAGGGGGACCACTGCTGGCTGCAGGTTTAGTGCCATGCTGGGCATGCCCAGAAGGTGCCAGTCAAAGTTCTAGAAACTTTAACAAAAGTGATTGGGCTCCATCCTGTGATGTCACCCATATGTGAGGACTAACATCCTGCTGTCCTGTGAGAACACCTGTTACAGGTAAGCAACATTTGCTATACTGTTTGCAAAATAGTAATTTGCGCATGTATTTGAGAACCCCATCCAGGAACGTCCCTAGACCACCCCTTTTGTCCTAATTAAAATGATTGCATGATACTGCAAGTATGCACTTAAAAATAGATTTTTAAACATGCACGCGCAGGTGTACATGTGCGAGCAGTTCCTGGCGCATGTACATGGACGCGCCGATTTTATAACATGCGCATGTCAACGCAAGCATTAAATCCATTACCCACACGCATATGTGCGCCCTAGTGCCCAATCACATGTGTAAGTGGGAGGATTTCAGTAGTTGCACGTGGCAACAAGATAGGCCCTTTCCCCAGTTCCCTCCCAGTCTTCTCCGATAAAGGAGCGGACTGGGAGGGAACTTCCTAAACCCCCTGGCTAACCTGCCTCCCTTTTCCCCTATCCGCCCTGACACCTAAAACGCCTCTAACTACCCTTCTTTTTTTTTTTTTTTTTTATTACTTACCCGCGGTCCGGAGCAGCAGCAGGTTGCGCATACTGGTCGGATCCCGGTGCAAGCGTCAGTGGGACAGGGCCTAATGGCATGGTCCACCCACACCCCACCCAGACCCTGTCCCACCCTTTTTGGCTCAAACCATTGTAGTGCACGTACCAGTAGATAAGCATGTGATTGTGAGTCATTTAAAATCCCGGCCACACGCATATCTCCCTGTTTTCACGCACGCTGGGTTTTTTAAATTCGGCCTTACATCATGAGGTTTATAAAATATCATATATGTGTGTACATGCTATTTTTACATGTGCAAATTGTGTTTAACTCTTCAAAAATTCACCCTTAAGACAAAGGTTCTCTCTAGATTTCTGAAAGTATGTCTACCTATTTCTTAATTCTTTTGCTTTTTCTTTAGGTTTTATTTACTGATCTCCTCCCTCCCCCCCCCCCCTCCGCAATGTGAGTTTTGTTAAAATTTTACACTTTCTGAAATAACAGGTGTGTAACTTTTTCATGGCTCCACTCTTCTTTTTAATAATCTCCTTTCCTAAATCTGCTTTTGGATTTTTTTTGTGCTATGTGTGTCACAGATATGAGTGAGATGTCTGCCCAGGCTTTTCTGGTGAACAGTAGCACATCAGCATCCTGATTCACCAAAATTCATAAAGGGGTCGATTTTAAAACAAGTGCGCGGGCATCCGTGTGAGCGCGGTTCCCACCTTCATGTTATAAAATATGATCCCGTGCACACATGCACTCCGGATATTACTATCCATACGGGCATGTGCAGGCGGGTCAGGACTCGCCTCCATAGGAGGGGGGAATTTTAAAAACCAATGTGCGGTGACGCGAGTAGGCCTTCCCCAGTTCTCTCCCAGTCCGCTCCAATTAATATTTACTGCTCCTTCAGAGCAGAAATAACTGCCACATGCCGGCTGGCTGCCAGCACGCACTTCCCCAGGACAGAGCCTAATGGCGCAGGCAGGCCATTGAAAATTCAAGTGAAAGTCAGGAGTAATCAAGTTAGGAGTTTTAAACCTAGTATAACATTTCTTCTTAGAAATTAAAATAAAACCCCATATGAAAATAAGGAATCTTAATGATTTTGTTTGTTTGAGCTACCATCTGAATTGTCTAAAAATATTTGTGCCTAGTTTTGCTACTTGACGCTTGTAAGAGTAGTATGCGGAACATAACATAAGGCATTATGGGTGATTTTTCTATAAGAGCTATAGAACAGACTAAGAAATTAGCAATCAAATCTTTAGTTTTTTAGATCATATGCTGAAATCTGCAAGAAACATGTTAAAACATAAGAAAAAAACAAAGGATTTCCATGAATGTGAAGCCCTGTTGCTACTGCCAAAATTTGTGGCTTGTCTGGTGGTTCCATGGGGCTTCTGTGAAAGTATGTTGGCAGAATACTATAAGTAGATTTGATTTGTTCTTTTCTCTCCTTTAGCCAGTGCCAATGTTTGCAATGTAGTCCTTATGAGACACAGTGAGCTGGAAGAAGGCATTGATGTTTTCGACAGTAGTGGAAAGCTTGTTGGATCTTCCAAAATCGCTGCAAAACATGTATGTACCTATGTTTTTTCTTTTTGTTATTAATCATTGTAGCATTATTTCTAATGTACATCATTATAATCGCATTGTTAAAATATAAGTGATTCACCAGTAATGTATGCAGTCTTGTGAGCTGTCAATTTATTTAATTAGTCTGAAACCAGTTTAGGAGGATGCATTGGTGGCAGAGAAAGTATTCCTGGCTTATCAAGATATAGTTCCCATCCAGAATGTTTTGGTATTGTGGCAGTTTTAAAGTTTATTTCATAGACCATATCCTAAATGCCTAGTTATATAATGCATTTCTTTAGTGAACTATGTGGCTTCTTCCATGCGCTTTAACTTAACCATTTCAAAGTAGTGGCCATTTTGAATCTGAGGACCAAACAGCATTAAAAATGCAAGATGTTTATAGCTTATTCATATTGTTGGTCACCAATCTGTCTTCCAGCCCAGCTGTAATGGAGCTCAAGAGTAAGCAGTACTCTCTGAAAATTAGATACAGGCAGTCCTACACAACAGCTAAGGTACCAGATTTTGAAAGTGTCAAATATCCAGGCCAAAGAGGGGCCTGCTTTTTCTTGCTTCAGGGCCATGCACTGGCATAGCTTCAAAGTGATGCCACCATGGCACTTTACCTATGGGTGCCAAAATCTTAAATCCAAGCCTGGATAACAGGGTCCATGGATACAAAGCACCTGTAGACTTTGCACTTAAGTAGGGCAGGAGCATTGATAGAACTTAATTTTTTGGGGGGGCCCCAAAGTTTATATGGGTGGGCACTGTAGCCAACACCACCCCCACCCTGATACTTTATCCTATCCTATTGAGGTCTTCACCTTTTTAATTTCTGACAACATTCTATCTTCTGCCTCTTCAGTCTCTCAGCCCTGTCTCTGCTGCTTTTCACTGTCCCTCAGTATTTAAGGTATGCAATGATAAATCTCTCAGGAAGTTGAAGAGCACTTTTGTGAATAGGTTTCCAGATTCTATCCAGCCTAGGCATTCCTGAACTTTCGAGGGGCTAGTTACCTGCCAAAAGTAAACATAAAGACTTTGATGGACTCAAACATTTACATGTTTAGCCCTTGAAGTTATTTATCATCATCATCATCATCATCCATTCCTCTTAAAGAAGCAGAGGATCATGGACTGGCAGTGATTCCAGTGCATCCAGGCCCTCTAACTGCTCTATCTTCAAGGGCTAACTCAGATGGGACATGACCAAGCTGCTAGGAGTGGGGGCCTTATTAAAAAGTGAGGGAGCACAGCCCGCTCCCTCAACATAGCTATGCCCCTGAGACAGAGAACTTCAAAATTGCCCCATAAAGTCATATAAATTGTGAAAAGCATATTACATATGCTCCCTTTTGCCACTGTGGAGCAATTTACTGCATGGTGGCTGCTAGTCAGAAATGATGAAATCATCAATTCACAGAAAATAAAATCTGTTACATTTCCTTAATCAGTATGGGCCAGATTTTAAAAACGTTACACATGCCAGCCTATTTTCAAAAGGCCCAGTGACGCGCGTAAAGCCCCGGGACACGTGTAAGTCCCAGGGCTTTACTAAAGGTTCGGTCTGGGGGCAGGGCGGGGCATTCCATGGGTGGGGAAGGGGCAGGGCCAGAGGCCTCTGACACAGTGGCCATTGCTACTATGTCGAAGGATCGCATGCTGGCAGGCTGCTGGTGCATGCAACTTGCGCCTGCCCAGAGGCAGGCGCAAAAGTTAAGATAAAAATGTTGGGGGGGATTAGAGTAGGGCTAGGAGGGAAGGGGTGGGAAGGTCAAGCTAGGGGGAAAGGAACGGGGGAAGGCAGCGCAGCTCGGCGCTCACAAGGTGCACAATTGTGCACCCCCTTGCTCGCGCTGACCCCTGATTTTATAACTTGTGCGTGCCTGAGCGCGCACATTATAAAATTGAGCATACATGTGTGAATGCCGGGTAGCACCTGCACATGTACGCCCGCGCGCACCCTTTTAAAAGCTACCCTTATGATTTTATACTTATGTCTTTGTTTGCATAAATTATAGGCCCTTCTAGCCTGATTGGAATGTTATCATAATTACTTAAATCTGAGATTATTAGTGTCTTGAATAGAAACATTACATATGTTCATCTTATTCAACATTAATGCTGCCATTTATAATCTATATACAACATTTATGGGAGCAATTTTCATACTACCCATATAGCTGCAAAATATTTTTTTATTGGTGGCTTTTGCACATGTTTTCAAAGTGAAAGTACTCCTTTACTTTTACTTTGAAAATTGCCCAAGATAAAAACATACCTACAGAAATTTGCACCTGGTTTTACAGCAGATATTTTTTTTACAACCAAAACTGCATGCATAGTTTTGAAATATAAATCTATATATGTAGTTTTCTCTCCCAACCTAACCCTGCTGCAAGAATGCCTCCACTATAATACAGATAAAAGTACGTGTGTTGTGGAACAATGAGTATACTTTTACTCACGTGCAGGTTAGGCAATTTTGAAAACCCTTTGAAATTTCGCTTCCTATAACTCTCTTTATTGTCATGGTGGTGGAATTGTCAACATAATTGTGATTTACAAATATCATAATGCCTCTGTTGAATCTATGGTGCAACCTCACCTGGAATATTGTGTGGAGATCTGGTTGCCCCATCTCTGAAAAGATATAGAAGAAATACAACTAGTACAGAGAAGAGCAACAAAATTATAGAGTATCAAGTGCTTTCTTCATAAAGATAGGTTCAACATATTATGAGGAAAACTTTCAAAACTGCTTGTGTGCACCCACTTATGCATGTCTGTGGGCATATGCAAAGTTGCTACTGTATTTTACAACCTGCACAGAAATGATATGCACAGGTTATAAAATTCGAGTGCATAAGAGTGCACAAATGATCATCATGTAAAAACTACAAGCTGCGCAAGTTCGGACTTATCTGGATAAATGACGATTTATCTGGCTAAGTAGGAGCCCTTCTCTGGATAAGTCCAAAGAGCCCTACTTTATTGAACAAGTAGTGCTTTTCAGACTTATCTGGCTAAGAAGTGCCTACTGCTACTTAGCCGGATAAGCTGGATAAGTGTGTGCAAATGATGTTCCTGCATGTTTGTACTTCAAATTTTAAAAGAATACATGAGCAGATTTTGCTTGCATTAATTAGATGCTTTTATCCCCGGTAACTCTGCTTTTATACTCATAAGTAAGGGGATTTTATAACATGCACGCTACAGTTTTATCAGTTACAGCATGCCTTTTTAAAATAGTTTTATCTGTTTATGTTATTTTTTAATGTTTGCTGTGTTAATTGCTTGTTTTAAATGATATGTACGTAAATTGTACACTGCTTAGAAAGCATTTTCATATAGGCAGTATTAAAAGAAACTGTGAATAAATACATTAATTATTACCAATTAGTCTACCAGTTTGCCAGTCCATCTGCAGTTTGTGAAGATGCTCCTGACTCTTCAGCCTGAAGTCCCCACAGATCACCAAGATCGCCTACCCAATTATTTTTTCACTTTTTTAAGATGTTTATGAACAGTTACACCAGATATTCAGAAGGAGTAAATATATGGAAGTAAAAGACTTATGCACATCACTTTGGCAGGTTGTAAAACAGCAACTTAACTCACATAAAGTTTGACCCCTCCCTGGAACGCCCTGGCCCACCCCTTTTTTATACATGCAAATGTTCTCACGGACTCTGATATACTTGTGCACACAAGTGAGAATTTTATGTGTGCAAGTTTTGAAAATTCACATTTAAAGGGTAGATTTTAAATGGCCCGTGCGTGTAAATCCTGGCGTCTATGCGCGTGGTTGGGCCTTACGGGTGCCGGGTGAATTTTTGAAGAGGCCCAGTCACGTGTGTAAACACCGGTACACGAATAAGTGCTGGGCCTCTTCGAAGGGGTGGGCCAGGGGTATGTTCTGGGTGGGGAGCTGAAGGAAATGTTGTGAAACAAAGGGAAAAAAAGAAAAAAGTAGGGTTTAGGGGGTGGGGAGGAGATGGGAAGGGAGGTTAGGTAGGAGGGTACGGAAGTTCCCTCCCAGTCCATTCCTTAATTGGGAACTGGGGAAGCCCGAAATACGTCGCCACATGGAAATTGCAAAAGTCCCCCCCCTTGCGTGCGCCGCCTGCACATACGTGTGCAGATGATAAAATCCGGTGCACATGGCCCACGGATTTTCTACCATGCGCACGCTGGCACGCACATGTTAGAAAATCGGCGCCTCTATGCATGCGCACTGGGAATCGTACATACATGGACGTGCACGCGCAGTGGAAAATCTACCCCTAAGGTTTTTTAACTTGGAGAGATAACTGAGAGTGGATATGATAGAGGTTTATAAAATCATGAGTAGTGTAGAACAAGTTACTAGGAAATGGTTATTTGACCTTTCAAATAGTACTAGTCTAGGTCTAGGGGACACTGTATGAAACTAAAAGGTACGAGATCAGCACATAGTTAAGCTGTGGAATCTTTTGCTTGAGGATCTACTTAAGGCTAGTAGTATAGTTATGTAAAGGGATTAGAGTTAGGTCTCTTCATCTGGGTCTGTGCCCTTTCACCAGAAAACTTATTAAGATTGTCAGAGTAGTGAGAGGACTGAACCATTTGTTATGGCACTCCCCTCTCTAGGAATGGCCGTAGATTAATTGCCCAAGTTGTTGGTCAGAGAAGCCAAGAATATTTTAGTCAGAGTGAGAGTAGTTGGCACTAAAGAGGCAAGAAGTAACCCTTCTGTCTCAGGGTTCCCATAGTGAGCATAGAGAGTTACACAAAAAAATCCCTGTGGTGGTACGTCTGATATCTCACAGTCTGAGAGATTCAGTCATGGAGTGGAGAGTATTCCCACTCTGAGGGAGTAAATCTATCTCTCTGGCTCTGTCTCTCGACAGAGGACAGAAAACCCTGATCTGAGATTTACATATGAATTAAAGTCTAAACTAAGATCTAATAGAATGATTCAAAGCCAGCAATACAAACCCTATAAAGAGAGGCTTAAGACACTCAAAACCTACTGCTTAGGGGAAAGGGGATATTAAAGAAATATTAAAATATTTGACAGGCTTCAATATTGTAAGAAAAGCACAATTTTCCATACAAATGGAAATTCAAGGAAAGGGATCATGTGATTTGCAAGGTTCAGAGGATGGTAGATGCCTAGAATAACCTATCAGCAGAACTGGTGGAAACCAGTACTATGACAGAATTCAATCATGTTTGTGACACATATAGAAAACAATAGTAGGTACAAAGTTAGGAGGTTGCAATATTGCAGATAATGCACCTGCTACTTCCTCAAGAGCAGAGGCAAGAGGAAAAGTGATGGAGAAAATAAGGTGCGGATAAAGGACACACCAACTAGTGACACTGTAAGATATGAAACATCCACGTGGAATTCAGTAGGCTGGTTGTTGGTGACCAGGTATCATCCAGCAAGACCATAGGGACATTGACAGATAGATGTTCAAGCAACAACCTTGCCTTCTTTGGTGGCAGTTTAGCTTTTTACAAAACTTAGTGGTAAGACATGAGGGGTAGGAGGACCTGGGTGCTAGATTAAGTATGGGAATTTTATGTCAATATAAAATAAAATAAAAGTATGGATTTTTAGCTCACCTTTTCAAATGATGCTCAGGGCAGCATATGGCATTATTAGAATTCAGATACAATAAGTCCCTGTACCAGGAGTGTCAATGGGGGAAGCAGGACTGGAACCCTTTTTTCTCAGTCCATTGTTCTAATTCAGGGTTTCCCAAACTGTGGGTTGGGACTCCAAATGGGGTCCCAAGTGCCTCAAATGGCAATGCTCTTTAGGCACCAGAAGTAGCAGCATTAATAATGGAAGACAACATGCTCATGGGCCTTACAGTGACCTCAGCCGCTGTGTGAGGTAAGATCAGGGTTGCTGCAGGGCCTGTGAACTTGCACTAGCTCACATGCCCATGTAGATCTTCATTACTAATGCTGCTGCCTATTGCAAATCACTGATTGGCTCCCATGAGTAGAGGGAAGGGCTAAGTGGAAGGGAGGGCTAAGTGTGCATGGGTTGGTGGAGATTGCTACTATTCTTCTCTCATCATCCACCACTTAATCTTTCCAAGAGAAAATGTTGCCTATGTCTTGTCACCAGTTGTCATTTACCTTTTGCCTGGGACCAAAGGAAAATGTTTCCACTGACCCTGGCCAGGGAGATGTTTGCAGAAGAGTCTATTAAGAGGGTTGGACCTTGCAAGACTGGAAGATTGGGCATCCAAATGGTAGATGAAATTTAATGTGAACAAGTGCAAGGTGTTGCATAGAGGGAACAATAATCCTTGCTGTAGTTACACGATGTTAGGTTCCATATTAGGAGCTACCACCCAGGAAAAAGATCTAGGCATCATAGGGGATAATACTTTAAAATCGTCGGCTCAGTGTGCTGCAGCAGTCAAAAAAGCAAATAGAATGTTAAGAATTATTAGGAAGGGAATGGTTAATAGAAAGGAAAATGTCATAATGCCTCTATATCGCTCCATGGTGAGATCGCACCATGAATACTGTGTACAATTCTGGTCGCCGCATCTCAAAAAAGATATAGTTGCGATGGAGAAGGTACAGAGAAGGGCAACCAAAATGATAAAGGGGATGGAACAGCTCCCCTATGAGGAAAGGCTAAAGAGGTTAGGGCTGTTCAGCTTGGAGAAGAGACGGCTGAGGGGGGGATATGATAGAGGTCTTTAAGATCATGAGAGGTCTTAAACGAGTAAATGTGACTCGGTTATTTACACTTTCGAATAATAGAAGGACTATGGGGCATTCCATGAAGTTAGCAAGTAGCACATTTAAGACTAATCGGAGAAAATTCTTTTTCACTCAACGCACAATAAAGCTCTGGAATTTGTTGCTAGAGGATGTGGTTAGTGCAGTTAGTGTAGCTGGGTTCAAAAAAGGTTTGGATAAGTTCTTGGAGGAGAAGTCCATTAATGGCTATTAATCAATTTTACTTAGGGAATAGCCACTGCTTTAATTGCATCAGTAGCATGGGATCTTCTTGGTGTTTGGGTGGTTGTCAGGTTCTTGTGGCCTGGTTTTGGCCTCTGTTGGAAACAGGATGCTGGGCTTGATGGACCCTTGGTCTGACCCAGCATGGCAATTTCTTATGGACAAGAATTGGTTGTGGAGGGTGAGAGGGGGGAAGGACAGAAGGTTGACTGGGGGATATAAGAGAAGGTGGGAGGTGAGAGAGGATAAGCTTCAGGGTGTATGAGAGAAGGACTGGAAGGGGTGAGAATGTGAGGGAATGGGGATGAGGTAAAAGGGAGGGATCAGGTGGGGGATGCAAAAAGGGCTGAAGGAGGTGAGAAGAGTTTGAGGATGTAAGAGGGAGATCAACTGAAGGATCTGAAATTGATAGAGGGGTCTATTGGAAGGGAAAAGGTTAAGAAAATAGGTCCTCTGGAGAGAATAGAGAGTGAGCAAGGGGGTAGAAGTTGAGAGAGGGGGATCAGCTGGAGTTGGGGAGGACTAGAATGGAGTGACGGTTGGAGGGAGACCTTACTCCTGATAATTTGTTTTGGTTGTCCTCTAGGGTCACATGAATTTTCAAGAGCTAAAATGGGCTCAAAATGGCTAAAGGTTTGGGAAGCCCTGTTCTAACCATTAAACTAATCCTACTCAGGCCAGCAGAGGAAGGCAACAAAAATTGACTCAAATAAGGAGTGATATCCCACAAGCAGCCAAACGTCTATCACTAGAAACTGAGCTATATCCCTAGCAATGTATCTCAGAATAACTGGGCAGATTGGATGGGCCAATTGGTCATTATTTGCTATCATCTTCTCTGTTACTATGTTACAATGTATATTCTGCAGCTGGCATTCATAATATGGACTACTAACAAATTTTCATATATTGAGGTAAGGCTAAGCAGAATAATTTCCAATTCTAAGCAAAACTATTTACTATGAAAGCTGCTTTTGACATCTATAACATATAAAATCATCATGTATGTAACATGTTTGTTTAGGCCTCAGTTTTGCAGAGTTCTTTTTCACTGATTTCTCCATAGACAATGTCAGCCACCGTTATGGGTGACATTATCTGATGGTTCTGAGGACAGAAGGGGATTGCTCTTAAATAAACCTTTTGTACTCTACTGAGCATGTGTGGTGTCCTGTAGACCGAGTAGGATGGGTCCTGTGGTGTTGATCATTTGGTCATGAGATTCTCTTAGGGAACGCAAGTTTTTCAATTTAATCTGTCATTTTTCTTCTAACTTTCTCTGCAGTATTCCTGCACAACCTGGCAGGCTTTGCTCTCTAGAGAGAATTTTTTTCTTCATTTTGACTGATTCCTTTTCCCTGCCATAACTGACAAAAAGAGCTGTGGCTAAGGCGTGCCTGCGTTGCCTAAGTGTAGATCAAAATGTTAAAAAAAAAAAAAACCACACAAAAAACAAAAACCATATATATTCGGAGATTTCTGGGAAGATCAGATTATGCTGAAGTAGTGCTGTCAGTCAGCAGCCACTCAGCCTCCTGTTCTGCAGAATTGAAATCGAGTCAGGATAAGCTGAAACACATCCACTGTGCGGCACAGTCTAGCATGGGAGTGAAGGCTTTCATTGTTGAGTCAAACCTCAATACCACTGAAGCCTGAACAGGCTGAAATACATCCATTTTTCCTTGGTTACCTTGTGTGAGGCACGGTCTAATGCAGTGTTTCCCAATCCTCTTCTGGAGGCACACCTAGCCGGTCTAGTTTTCAGGATATACATTTTGAATATGCATGAGATAGATTTGCATACACTGGAATGTGCGCAAATCTATCTCATGCATATTTATTTTGGCAATCCTGAGGTTGAAGGACCCTCTTTTGATGTCCAGTGAATTGTCACAGTCTGCTTCGGTGCCTGAAGCATTGATGTCTGCATGTATGGAGGCTCTCTTGGCATGTGTGCTTGCCTCATAAACATAAAGGTCATCAACATCAAACTCAATGTCATTGATGTCAATGCATAAGCTATTACTTCATACTCATCCAAAATTTCTACCAAAGGTAATTTGAGTTTCACTTGAATCTGTTATTCTTCTTATGTTTTTTCCCAAGGTCTCATGCACATGGGATTTATCTTTTTAATAAACCAGAACCAAAGATCTCACAAAGTCTTCACAACTCTTTGTGTCTTATGAATCCAACAAACCTGGATTGCCTGTTATCACATTATTTCTAATTGGATTTTGGATTGTGTATTTGTTTCCTATGACAAAGCAGGCCTATCTTTACATGGCCATGCCAAGGTATATAATGTTGAAGCTATGTCCACCTGGAGATCAGCCTCAATTGAAGACATTTGTATTAACAGAGCAGTCACTTGATGTTCTTTGCCTATCTTTACATTTCAACCCAGCCTGTCAGGTTCTTAAGATATCCACAATAAATATGCATGAGATAGATGTGTATGCACTACATTTATTATATGTAAATCTATCTCATGCATATTTATAAGAACAGAAGAACATAAGAACATGCCATACTGGGTCATATCAAGGGTCCATCAAGCCCAGCATCCTGTTTCCAACAGTGGCCAATCCAGGCCATAAGAACCTGGCAAGTACCCAAAAACTAAGTCTATTCCATGTTACTGTTGCTAGTTATAGCAGTGGCTATTTTCCAAGTCAACTTAATTAATAGCAGGTAATGGATGTCTCCTCCAAGAACTTATCCAATCCTTTTTTAAACACAGCTACACTAACTGCACTAACCACATCCTCTGGTAACAAATTCCAGAGTTTAATTGTGCGTTGAGTGAAAAAGAACTTTCTCCAATTAGTTTTAAATATGCCACATGTTAACTTAATGGAGTGCCTTCTAGTCTTTCTATTATCCGAAAGAGTAAAAAACCGATTTACATTTACCCGTTCTAGACACCTTATGATTTTAAACACCTCTATCATATCTTCCCTCAGCCGTCTCTTCTCCAAGCTGAAAAGTCCTAACATCGTTAGTCTTTCCTCATAGGGGAGCTGTTCCATTCCCTTTATCATTTTGGTCACCCTTCTCTGTACCTTCTCCATCGCAACTATATCTTTTTTGAGATGCGGCGACCAGAATTGTACACAGTATTCAAGGTGCAGTCTCACCATGGAGCGATACAGAGGCATTATGGCATTTTTCATTTTCTTCACCATTCCCTT
Organism: Rhinatrema bivittatum; assembly: GCF_901001135.1. NCBI lineage: Eukaryota > Metazoa > Chordata > Amphibia > Gymnophiona > Rhinatrematidae > Rhinatrema > Rhinatrema bivittatum. Next base: position 269,882,878 of record NC_042615.1, on the reverse strand, counting down.
TCTAATAATTCCCAACATTCTGTTTGCTTTTTTGACTGCCGCAGCACACTGAACCGATGATTTCAATGTGTTATCCACTATGACGCGTAGATCTCTTCCTTGGGTTGTAGCACCTAATATGGAACCCAACATTGTGTAATTATAGCATGGGTTATTTTTCCCTATATGCATCACCTTGCACTTATCCACATTAGATTTCATCTGCCATTTGGATGCCCAATTTTCCAGTCTCCCAAGGTCTTCCTGCAATTTATCACAATCTGCTTGTGATTTAACTACTCTGAACAATTTTGTGTCATCTGCAAATTTGATTATCTCACTAGTCATATTTCTTTCCAGATCATTTATAAATATATTGAAAAGTAAGGGTTCCAATAGAGATCCCTGAGGCACTCCACTGCCCACTCCCTTCCACTGAGAAAATTGTCCATTTAATCCTACTCTTTGTTTCCTGTCTTTTAGCCAGTTTGTAATCCACGAAAGGACATCGCCACTTATCCCATGACTTTTTTACTTTTCCTAGAAGCCTCTCATGAGGAACTTTGTCAAACGCCTGAAAATCCAAATACACTACATCTACTGGTTCACCTTTTTCTACATGTTTATTAACTCCTTCAAAAAAGTGAAGCGGATTTGTGAGGCAAGATTGCTTTGGGTAAAGCCATGCTGACTTTGTTCCATTAAACGATGTCTTTCTATATGTTCTGTGATTTTGATATTTAGAACACTTTCCACTATTATTCCTGGCACTGAAGTCAGGCTAACCGGTATATAGTTTCCTGGATTGCCCCTGTAGCCCTTTTTAAATATTGGGGTTACATTAGCCACCCTCCAGTCTTAGGTACAATGGATGATTTTAATGATAGGTTACAAATTTTTACTAATAGGTCTGAAATTTCATTTTTTAGTTCCTTCAGAACCCTGGGGTGTATACCATCTGGTCCAGGTGATTTACTACTCTTCAGTTTGTCAGTCAGGTCTACCACATCTTCTAGGTTCATCGTGATTTGGTTCAGTCCATCTGAATCATTACCCATGAAAACCTCTGGTATGGATACCTCCCCAACATCCTCTTCAATAAACACCAAAGCAAAGAAATCATTTAATCTTTCCATGATGGCCTTATATTCTCTATGTGCCCCTTTAACCCCTTGATCATCTAACGGTCCAACTGACTCCCTCACAGGCTTTCTGCTTCAGATATATTTTTAAAAGTTTTTACTGTGAGTTTTTGCCTCTATGGCCAACTTCTTTTCAAATTCTCTCTTAGCCTGTCTTTTCAATGTCTTACATTTAACTTGCCAATGCTTATGCATTATCCTATTTTCTTCTGTTGGATCCTTCTTCCAATTTTTGAATGAAGATCTTTTGGCTAAAATAGCTTCTTTCTCCTCCCCTTTTAACCATGCCGGTAATCGTTTTGCCTTCTTTCCACCTTTCTGAATGTGTGGAATACATCTGGACTGTGCTTCTAGGATGGTGTTTTTTTAACAATGACCATGCCTCTTTCACACTTTACCTTTGTAGCTGCTCCTTTCCATTTTTTTCTAACTATTTTTCTCATTTTATCAAAGTTTCTCTTTTGAAAGTTTAGCACTAGAGCCGTGGATTTGCTTACTGTTCCCCTTCTAGTCATTAATTCAAATTTGATCATATTATGATCCCTATTGCCAAGCGGCCCCACCACCGTTAGCTCTCTTACCAAATCCTGTGCTCCACTGAAAATTGCTCCCTCTCTTGTTGGTTCTTGAATCAATTGCTCCATAAAACTGTCATTTATTCCATCTAGGAACTTTATCTCTCTAGCATGTCCCGATGATACATTTAACCAGTCAATATTGGGGTAATTGAAATCTCCCATTATTACTGCACTATCAATTGGTTAGCTTCCCTAATTTCTTGTAGCATTTCACTGTCCGTCTCACCATCTTGACCAGTGGACGGTAGTATACTCCTATCACTATAGTCTTCCCCAACACACAAGGGATTTCTACCCATAAAGATTCAATTTTGTATTTAGTCTCATGCAGGATGTTTATCCTGTTGGACTCTATGCCATCCAAGACATAAAGCGCTACACCGACTCCCGGGTGCTCCTCTGTGTCATTGTAATATAATTTGCCAATTAAGTCTATGTCATCATTCACTGCTATACATTCTAATTCTCCCGTCTTACTTCTTAGACTTCTGGCATTAGCATACAAACATTTCATAGTTTGTTTTTTGTTTATATTTTCATTCTGCTTTTGAATTGATATGGATAAGTTAGAATCTTTTAGCTCAAGTGAGTTTTTAGTTACAGGCCCTTGGACTGCTTTTCTTATTATTGGAACCTCACTTTTGGGGTGCCCTAATTCTAATGCATCATTAGTATCCTTTGAAGATACCTCCCTTCAAACCATACACTGCTGAGCGACTGTCGACTTTCCCCTTTGTTCTAGTTTAAAAGCTGCTCTATCTCCTTTTTAAAGGTTAGTGCCAGAAGTCTGGTTCCACCCTGGTTTAGGTGGAGCCCATCCCTTCGGAAGATACTCCCCCTTCCCCAAAAGGTTCCCCAGTTCCTTACAAAACTGAATCCTCCTTCCTTATTGTGGATATCTTGAAAATCTGACTGACTGGGTGTGCCCTGAGGACTGGATTGAGAACTACTGGCCTAGATACTCCTGGAGGGACAATATCTTTGGCCATTTAATTCTGCAAAATCTATTTAAAGTTTCAAATTTACTAAGTTTATCATAACTCATTTCCGCAAATATCTGTTCAGTAGGTTGCTGGGGAGAGTGAAGTATTAGGGACTACAAGACAACCTGGAGCTTGGGAATCCTCCACAAGTGTAACTGACTTTTCTGCTTAACCATTGAGAAGGTTACCTGTAACTGATGTTCTCTATGGACAGCAAGACAAGTCAGTCACATATACCCTCACATCACTCCTTGGAGTTATCAGAATTTAATTCCATTTATTTATTAACAGTTATATATGACTGAAGGGGCCAGACACGGCAACTAGGCATGTGCCTTATACTATACATGCACAGTAGAACCCAAACATTTTACTTCAAAGCAAGCTATGCACTTCCGTACTCGGTGCCATCAATCGCCATTACCCACAAGCATCCTACCGTCCACAGAGAACACCAATTACAGGTAAGAAACTTTCCTCTCCCTACACACTGATTTCTTCCCATGTTGTATGTCCCCAAGTTCCCACTTTATTTCTTGAGGGGTGTGTCTATGAATGATTTCTCAGGGAGTTATCTATCCCAGATTTGGTATTTTGTCCATTTTTTAGGGTTTTGTACTTTATTTCTCAAAGGGGGGGGGGGGGTGTCTGTCCCTAATTTGTTCCTTTACCTCTGATATTTTTACTTTGTGTCCTATTTCTAGAGAGTTTTCTGCCCCAAATATTAGTTCTTTGTCCTATATATCACAAAGAGGAGTAAAGGAGTGGGGTAGAGGAGTGGAGTTATTTCTGTCCTTGGGTTTTATCTCTTGTTCCTTATTTCTATGCAGTTTGCCTGCTCCTAATTTTTGTACTTTATTATTTATCAGGGACTTTCTTTTCCTTGTGCTTGCAATTTAGAGATTTTCTGCTTCCGATTTTTCAGTTGGCTTTCTGTCCCTGTTTTCTCTCTGGTGGAATTGAGGCCGGCATGTAAAAAAAAAAAAAAGTTAATTTTGCCTGTAGAACAACTCTTTAACCCTCACTTTTCCATCATGCCATAACTGTCACCCATATCCTTTCTTAAGGGACCCCAGCTGTTTTTATTTTCTTTTGAACACCTGCTCACCTGCTTTCTAAAGCTTCTAATGCTATACCATATGCCTCTGAGTCTATTCCAAGTGCTATTTTCTTGTTTGTTCAAATCCTGTAAGATTTAGTCCCTTGAGCTTCCTTTAACTCGTTTTACTAATAAAAGACAGAATTTTCAAAATATATGTTCTTAAATGTTTAAAGCTTTTTGGCACAGAAAAGGAAATAAGCGGTTCAGATAACCTATGAAGATTTATGCTAATAAGTTTAAATCTAAATTCAAATTTTATTTTTATATTGACATTTTATTTTGTGACTTACTGCCTGCACTTAGAAGTAATATTTAAGATCCGTCGAGTGCATGCACATGGACGCACCAATTTTATAACAAACGTGCATAGATGCGCATGTATGCACGCGTGTTATAAAATCTGCTATCCGTGCATATATGCTGTTACGCCTGCGGGCCGCAGCCACCCGCAGCCAGCTCAACTCACTTCATGTCATGCTTGGCCCTCTACTCCCGGTACACTCATGGCCATAGCCAGTCACTGCTGCCGCGTTCCTCCTGGCTCCCTGTGCTCCACGTGGCAGCTGGGACGCCGCCGACCAGCGTTCCGACCCTGGGCTTCCCTAGGCGCACGCGTGCGCGCCATCTGTCCTCCCTTTAAAGGGCCAATGGCGGGAACTTGGCTGATGACATCACTGGCCCGGGATACTTAAGGACTACCTCCATCCACCACTAACTGACTTGGCAATGAGTTCCCGGGTTCCTAGCTGGTGCTTGCTCCAGTACTCCAGACCTGTTGTTCCTGCTCTACTCGCTGATATCCTGTCTCTGCACTTCCCGCTCCATGGGGCCTGGCTCAGCGCTTCTACATCTGGGACCCTGTCTCAGTACTTCTCGCTCCTCGGGGCCTAGCTCAGCACTTCTACATCTGGGACCCTGCCTCGGCGCTTCCCGCTCCTCGGGGCCTGGCTCAGCCCTTCTACATCTAGGAGCTCCCGCTCCTCGGGGTTGTCTCAGCGCCTCTATATCTGGGACCCTGTCTCTGTGCTCCCACTCCTCGGGACCAGCCTCAGCGCTTCTACATCGGGGATCCTGCTTCAGCGCTTCTACTCTTCGGGACCTGGCTCAGCGCTGCTACATCACAAGACCCTGTCTCGGCGCTTCCACCCCTCGAGGCCAGGTCAGTGCTTCTATGCCACAAGACTCTGTCTCTACGCTTCTGCTCTGGATCTGTCTCAGCACCTCTATATTACTGGACTGTGTCTCAGTGTCCCCACTCCCCAGGGCACCTCTCAGCGCTTCTACATCACAGGTCCCTGTTACTGCACTGCTGTCCCTCAGGCAGTCCCTCTGCACTTCCTCTCTACTCGAACCTGCTACAGCAGATTCCCCGCTCTAGCCCTGCTTCAGTATACCACTATTCAAGCCTCTACTCCTGCACTTCTCCTCGGGGCCAGTCCCAAGTGGTCCTGCTCCACTGCCTTCGGAACTGCTATAGCACCTCACCCCCGGAGGCTTTTTCTCTCTCTCTCTCTCTCTCTGAGAGTACCTCGGTCTTGGTCTGTACCTAACCTCTCTGACACTCCCTGCTTCCAGCCGCCTGCTCTCTCCGGGACCAGCCACACAGAGGTGAACCTAAGACCAGCCGGCCCTGGCACCCAAAGGCTCACCCTGTGGGGACGAGGGCCGGTACTGGCGAAGTTCCTGTCTGCCTCTGTTCCTGGCCAGCCTCGCCTCCCGACGGTGGGGACCTGCAGGGCTCAACCCCGCAGGTAGGGCAGGTGTAACTTCAGAAACAAAACGTAAGGGGGGGATTTAGTTAGGGCTGGGGGATGGGCTAGATAGGGGAAGGTGGGCGGGGATTGCAAAAAAAGTTCCCTCCAAGGCCGCTCTAATTTCGGAGCAGCCTTGGAGGGAACGGGGAAAGCCATTGGGCCTCCCCTAGGGCTCGGCGCATGCGAGGTGCACAAGTGTGCACCCCTTTGCGTGTGCCGACCCCGGATTTTATAACATGCGTGCGGCTGCATGCGCATGTTATAAAATCGGGCGTAGATTTGTTTGCGCCGGGTTGAGCGAACAAATCTACGCCCGCGTATAAGTTTAAAAATCTGGCCCATTATGTCCACTAGAGTCATGAGAAAAGAAAACGAGAATGTAAAGGGGCTGGAGCCTATGATGGCAGAGAGCAATGGGAAGGCCAAAAATGGGCTGCTGAACATAACAGTGTTCACAGAACGTACCACTGCAGTGGTTATGGCTTTAGAAAACAAGTTCAACAAACTCTATGACAAACTTGAAGTCACTTCTACATTGGCAGTTTGACAAACAAATCATGGAGGTAGAGCAGAGAATCTCCAGTCTTTATGATAAGGTGCAGACTACAGTTGGAGATAGTGCATCTCTTAAATAAATATTGCACAGATATAAAGAGAAAATAGATGATCTAGAAAATAGGTCCAGAAGAAATAACCTCCATTTTGTTGGCATTCCTGAAACTATACTAAATGCCAAGTTGCAAGGCTTTTTGGAGGCTTGACTCCCTAAGGAGCAGGGCCTGGAGAATTACTCAGAATGCGTAAGAGTGGAGCAGACAGATCAATTAGGTCCCAAAACAGACTCCAAAAATCTAAATGGAAAGTAATTGCATGGATTTTAATTTTTGCTCAGAAATCATGCAGGCAGTGTGGAGAGACAAACAGTTGCTCTATGAAAACAAGAAAGTGGTGGTTTTCCAGGATTACTTGGCAAAAATTATGGCTTTGCAACAGGAATTTGTGCTAATTTGTTCCAGGCTATATAACTTAAAAATCTTGCTACACTGCAGGTAATACAGTTGGCTTTTCTCCTGGAAGTTGGAGGAAAGACTTCTGAGATAAATGGAGGGCCATAATAGGAGCCTCTGAGGTTTAGTGCCTGTTGCATTGCTGTAATTGATCCAACCATATTTTAGGGTCTGTAATGGACTGTAAATATGAAGGAAAGCTCACTATGATGCCTGTGGAAGTCTCTGCATGAAGATTCTTAATTCTTTTATTTTTAATCCTTTTTCGTCCAAGTTTGGAATGACTTTTCTAGTGGCCTAATTTGAAGCATTGACTTTTGACTGTTAGCAACACTGAAGAGAAGTTTTAATTTACTCTAAATAAGATCTTGTTAACTACATGGGTTGGCTCAAAGATGGAAATATTCAGAGAACAAGAGCTGGACTAGATTTAGATGCGCCGCCTTGAAAATTCTGGTGGTGGGAGATTATTTGATCTACAGCACTGGAGATATGCCTAATGATTTTGGGCTGGATTTTCTTTCTTCATGCACGTCTCTGAATCGCGCGTTAATGGGGGGCGGGGGGTGAAGCGGGAGGTGGGCCTGTGAAAGCCAGCAGCGATCGCACCACCGCGGTGTTATCGCTGCTGGCTTTCGCACCCATTAGCGCCACCATGAAAGGTGGCGCTATTGGACGCGCTACTGGTGGCGATAACGTGGCTTACCTTATCGCCGCCAGCGAAGTTTCCGCAGCGTCTGCCCCAACTCCTCCTCTTCCGGTGCAGACGCCGCCCCAACTCCGCCCCTATTTAGCTATCGCACGCAAAAAGTCCCTTTTCGTGTGCGATACGCTTACAAAATGACCCCCCTTTGTGTTTTAAAACTGTTCAGAAACTTTTTCTATTTCTCTTTTGCATTTGCTTCCTTGTTTTCAGGCTTTCGATAGGCAGATGATATCAGTATGTTCATTCTTATTGATTGGGAAGGACAGTTAGGGCTGTCTCCTATGCTCAAATGTATCTTACCCTTGAGTAGATAAGCTGTTGGGATTTGATGTAATGCTATGGGGTAGGAATTGGGAAAGAATGTGGGAGGGAGGTTAAAAGGGAGTTAAGTGTTAGATGAAAATGCTGAGGAATTTAAATTTTAGGATTAAGGCAATAACTAGAGTAATCTGTTTATGGATTGGTGGTTTCCGATATAAGGGCCTAGGCTGAGGTCACAGTCTATTGTAAATTTTATATTCTTTGGAAGGAGACTAACAATAATGATTTTAGAAATGAATAAAACAAGCGGGAAAATAACCTCATGGAATATAGGAGGGATTAATTCAGTGATCAAATGACATAAGATCTTGAATGCTTTAAAGAAGTAGAATTCCCATGTAGTGATGCTACAGGAAGCACATCTCAATGATATTAAACACAAAAAATTAAAAAGATAGTGGGTTGGAGAGGCAATTGGTAAAAGAGTTGGAGTAGTAATTTTGAACCTTAAGTCAATTTCATTATCAGTCCAGCATATCATTAAAGACCCAGAGGAATGATTCTTGATTTTAAAAGCTTTACTATTTGGACAACCTATTATATTGTGTAATGTGTATGTACCAAATAATTATGAAAATGGCTTTTTTTGTGGGTTTAGTGAGAAAGTTGCTTAATTGCTACTCTAAACTGTTCATTTTAGATAGTGATTTAAATTGTGTATATGATCCGGCTATGGATCACATACACTGCTCAATCAGATAAAATTAATAGAGAAAAAGTATTTCCTTACATTTGTGACCACTTAGACCACTTGGAGAGTCCTTCCCCCACTAAGAAAAGATTACACATATATGTCAAGAGTCTACAACTTTTTCAAGGATTGATTACATATTAATGTCAAGAAGCTATTTTTCAAAAGTTACTGCAACAGGAAGTGGCATCACAGAAATTCAGATCAAGCTCCCATTTGGGTAGAAATAGAGTGGGGTAGTGGTTATATATCTGGAAGTTCTTGGAGGTTCCCTGTTTATTTGGCGAATGATAGAACATTCTAAGAATACATAAAAATGAAATGGGAAAATGTTCTCATAAATAATCAAGCTCATTATAAATACCCCTACATTTTTGGGGGAAACTGCTAAGGTAGTTTTGAGAGGGGGAAATAATTGCCTATATAATTAAAAGGAAAAAGGATATTGACAAGAGGTTATTTCCTTTGGAAAAAGAACTAGAGATAGATAAACAGGATTTGGCACTCAATTTTAGTGCCACCCTTAAATAAAATGAAATCTATGGCTACATAAGTACCTTTAAATAATCTCATTCATCAAAGTGTAAAGAAAATCTGTTTTATTAAAAATTTCAATTATACCAATTTTTTCACAAGCCAGGGAAAATTATGGCCTCTCTAGTTAAGAACTGGGTGGGGCCAAAGTTTATAGCAATCTTTAAAACTTAGACAGGGTGGTTAGTTAGTTAATACTAATGAAGGAAACAGCAATATTTTTTTTACTTCTGTAGCAATCATATTTATCAGAAGAAGCCAGTTTAACTTCCTGTGATTACTTTTTGCAAGAAATTGATTTTCCTAAAGTGTCTCAAGAGCAATTGTGTAGATTAAATGCCCCTCTAACTAAACAGGAAATACAGATGGGAATAAGGAAAGCCAATATGTACAAAGTGCCAGGCCCAGGCAGGTTCAGTTCAGAATTCTGTAAAATCATGGTAGACAAAATAGACACTTCCTTACAATCAGTAAATTCAGAGCTGGTGGAGCTAGGGTTCTTTCCTTAGAAGACAAATAAAATGCTTTTCATAGTTATTCCTAAACTGGAGAGAGACTGTATCCTACCAAAATCTTCCCATCCTATTTCACTGTTAAACTTTGACATTAAATTACTAGCCAAGATTACGGTGGATAGACTTACTTTAATTTTACTGACATTGATTTTGCACTATCAAGTGGAATTCATGAGGCAAAGATATGCCATTACAAATATTACAGCCATCATGATAGCTAGGGAAATGTTTCAAAATCTGAATATACCATCATTATTGATTAGTACTCTTGCTGAGAAAGAGTTTGATTGGCGGTACTTGTTTGGCTTACATGGATATTTTCTTAAATTAACACACTTTTATGCAGATCCAAAAGCTGCTGTACTGGGAAATGGGAGGTTATCATCTGAATTTGCTTTACTGAATGGTACTTACACAAGAGAACCCACACTTCCCTCTTTTACTTCTTGTATCTTTAGAACCTATTTTAAAGAAAGTTCAGATGGAAAAAGCTGTAGAGAGGAGGCAGCTAGGAGACTTTCAATTTAAATTCACAGCCTTTGCGGATTATAACTTGGATTTTCATACTTATCCTCAGAACTCCATTAGACATCTAATGGGAATATATGCAAAATTTGGAGATTCTTTGGAATTCAGATTAATTTAGATAAGTCTGAAGCTATGGCAAGAAGACCCAAAGAGTCGTAGGGAGAAGCTTTTCCTTTCAAATGGGCAGATGGAGTCTTTACATATTTTATTTGTTTGTTTATTCTAACTTTTATTTACAGTTCATGCACTATAGACTGACTGGAATGGTGAACAAAAAATATCAAATCATACAATAAAACAATTTATAAATCAACAATAAAAATTACAAATACAAAATAAAATAAATTATTAAAATATAAAAACAAAAACAAAACAAATGTAAAAAAAATCTAAAACATCTGCACAACTTAAAAACACTTTAAAGTAACTGGGAAAAAAACATAACAATTAAAGACGCTTGGGAATAAGGTTACCTGATGATACAAAAAAAAAACTTTACAAAAATAATCTGCTAGCTATTATTGAGTTTTGTAAGGATAAAATTCATCCATAGAACTCTCTACCACTTTCTGTGGCTGGAAGAATTAGTCTATACAAGATGTTCTTGTTCTCAAAATGGCTCTATGTCCTCCAATTGCTTCCATTATGTATATAAGAAGTACGGGAGTCTGAGCTCTGAGAGGAGGTGGCAGAGGGGCAGTAGGTATATGTTAAAGAGTGTGCAGGATAGGGAGGAGCCTTGTGGCACAACTCGTGTTATGTTGATTGCCTTGGATTCACTGTTACCTATTTTAACTTTGAATCCCACCAGAGCAGTGGGATTCCAGAGATGCCAGTTTCAGTGAGTCAGTCGATTAGAATGTTGTGGCTGATGCACATAGGCGTTACATACCTAATCATTATCAGAGTCAGCATTTTTAGCCTTAGCAGCCGCAGCAACAATCCCCATTGAGATAGCATGCTAGAAGTAGACCTCAGACCAAGTCACTCCAACAGCCCATATAGAAACAAAAACAGGCTCTTTGTCTGCAGTCAACTTCCAGTGGGGGAAACATTCAGTATGTTATTCATCAATAGACATTTATAACCAATGACCAATAGGTTCTGAGTATCATACAGAATGGTTAAAAATTAAACTTCAAGACCTGCTTTCACTCATGAATTCATTCCACAATCAGACTTTAATCTCTACAAGGAGATTCTTGGAGCTACTAGATAACATTGCAGCAACTGTAATGTAACACTGTATGCATGCCTTCACAAGAGGATACCACAGTGGCACCTCAAATGTTATTGGACCCACAAAGTTCTAATTACTGCCCCACTATGTAATTCACTGGACTGAGGGAGTCAATCATGCAATGTTCTCAAAGGGCAAAACTTTCATCTTTTAATATAAGAGACATTAGTGATACACATATCCATTCAATCATGGGGCACCCACTTGGGCTACCTTTGCTCTCAGTTTTAGAGTATAGTACAATCTTAAAGGGACTGCTACCTTTCAAACCCTTCATAGAGGAAAAACTCCTCCAGATTCAAATAGACAACATTGTAGCAATGAACTACATAAAGAAACAATGGGGATTGGATTCTCGAGCATTATGCCTGGAAAGGCCTAAAGATATGGACATAGGCATTAAAGAAAAGGATACTTCTTTGTGATATATACATGCCAGGAAAATTCAATATTGTTGCAGATTTATTGAGCCACTGTTTACAATCATATGAGTGGATGTTCCATGACAGCAAAGTCCAAAACATATTTCAAAAATTGAGGGGGATCTCAAGTGGTTCTCTTTGCAGTTTCTTTCAACAACAAACTACTGATCAATTGCTCCAAAAGACCAAATCCAAAGGCCTTAGCAACGGAATCCATGAAAATTTCATAGTCAGAAGGCCTATTGTATGCGTTTCCTCCAGTACCTCTAATCACCAAAACAATTCTGAAGGTAAAGCAAGATAAAGTAAGAATGATATTAACAGTTCTGTTATGGCTTATAACAAGCTTGGTTTATTGGCTACAAAGACCATCAATTACTCAACCAATCTACCTGCTGATGTTCCCATATCTATTTTGTTATGCTTGGCTGGCCGTGGGCTCAGCACTGTGACCGGCCTCACTCACTTTCAGACACTGCCAACCTTCTTCACGGCAGGAACACTGCCAACCATCAGGGACTGCTGAAGCAGCATAGAATGCCATCATGCAGTCCTCCCTCCGAGCTCCTCTAGGTACATGCACGCCAGACAATCTCACATTTAAAGGGCACATGGCGGGAACTCAGTCTTGGCTCCTTTTGATGGCATCAGCAGTTCCCAGATATTTAAAGGCCTGACTGCAGGACAGTGATGCCTCAGCAGTGCCTGAGGCTCCTCTGTGCCTTGTCTCTCTGTTTCTGTGCCTCGTCTTGCTATCCCAGTCCTGCTCCATGTTCCTGCCATCTTGCCTTGCTGTGCCTCCTTACCTTTGTGCCTTGCCTTGTCTCCCTGCTATCTTACCCAGTCCATACTGCCTTGTTTCCTTGCCTGTCTCATTTGTCTTGGCCTGATTCTACAGTTTTGACCTCTGCTTTGGACTCCAACCTCACTTTTGGATTGTTGTCTTCCCTGACCCTTGGTCTGGACCCGGATACTATCTGCTCGCTGCCTGCTCTGATGATCACCAGTACCTGTACTCTCTCTGACTGCCTTATAAGGAACACTTGCCTAAGTTATTCCAGACCCTGGAAACCAAAGTCTCAACCCGCAGGAAATGGGCTGGAATAGGTGAAGATCCAGTTCCAGTCTCTGCAAGGGCATGTCTACCAGCTATTGGCTTGGGTCTAGTAGATTTGCCTACTAGGCTGCATCAACCATGCCACAGCCTAAGGACTCACATCCGTGACATATTCACTCAGAACAATGGTTTACTTCTGCAACCCAACCTTTGCCTATAACTCTAACAGCCTAGATATTGAGTGCTAAATGTTGGACACAATGCCCTTTTCAGGAAAAATTAAAGCAGTGTTGCTATCAGTGAAAAATCCTTTAACAAGATGCTCTTATGGCTTCACATGGAAAAAATATTCAGTATGGTAGAAGTCTCAAAATCAAGACCCCTTTATTTGTAGCCCTTCTTCATTAGTCTAGTACCTTCTCTGTATTTCTGATTCAGCCTTCTTCATTACTCTAGTACCTTCTCTATCTTTGACTCAGAATTAAAATTCAATTAGAGTACATTTAAGTGCTATTGCAGCATACCAGGAACAGAAGGATTGCCAGTATTGTCATACAGTAATAGAGAGATTCATAAAAGATTTTAAAAATTTGCACCCTCCAATAAAGGAGCCAATGATGCAAAGAGATCTTAACTTGGGCTTAGTAGCTTTGATGAACGCCCCCTTTGATCCAATGGAAAACAAATGATTTCAAATATCCATTATGGAAAACACTACTCTTCATAGCAATAAAAACATAAGAACATAAGAAATTGCCATGCTGGGTCAGACCAAGAGTTCATCAAGCCCAGCATTCTGTTTCCAACACAGGCCAAACCAGGGCACAAGAACCTGGCAATTACCCAAACACTAAGAAGATCCCATGCTACTGATGCAATTAATAGCAGTGGCTATTCCCTAAGTAAACTTGATTAATAGCCGTTAATGGACTTCTCCTCCAAGAACTTATCCAAACCTTTTTTGAACCCAGCTACACTAACTGTACTAAACACATCCTCTGGCAACAAATTCCAGAGCTTTATTGTGCGTTGAATGAAAAAGAATTTTCTCCAATTAGTCTTAAATGTGCTACTTGCTAACTTCATGGAATGCCATCTAGTTCTATTATTATTCGAAAGTGTAAATAACCGATTCACATCTACTCATTCAAGACCTCTCATGATCTTAAAGACCTCTATCATATCCCCCCCTAAGTCATCTCTTCTCCAAGCTGAACAGCCCTAACCTCTTTAGCTTTTCCTCATAGGGGAGCTGTTCCATCCCCTTTATCATTTTGGTTGCCCTTCTCTGTACCTTCTCCATTGCAACTATATCTTTTTTGAGATGCGGCGACCAGAATTGTACACAGTATTCCAGGTGAGGTCTCACCATGGAGCGATATAGAGGCATTATGACATTTTCCGTTTTATTAACCATTCCCTTCCTAATAATTCCTAACATTCTGTTTGCTTTTTTGATTGCTGCAGCACACTTAGCCGACGATTTTAAAGTATTATCCACTATGAAGCCTAGATCTTTTACCTGGGTGGTGGCTCCTAATATGGAACCTAACATCGTGTAACTACAGCAAGGGTTATTTTTCCCTATATGCAACACCTTGCACTTGTCCACATTAAATTTCATCTGCCATTTGGATGCCCAATCTTCCAGTCTTACAAGGTCCTCCTGTAATGTATCACAATCCGCTTGTGTTTTAACTACTCTGAATAATTTTGTATCATCCGCAAATTTGATAACCTTACTCATCGTATTCCTTTCCAGATCATTTATATATATATATTGAAAAGCACCGGTCCAAGTACAGATCCCTGAGGCACTCCACTGTTTACCCTTATCCACTGAGAAAATTGACCATTTAATCCTACTCTGTTTCCTGTCTTTTAGCCAGTTTGCAATCCACGAAAGGACATTGCCACCTATCCCATGACTTTTTACTTTTCCTGGAAGCCTCTCATGAGGAACTTTGTCAAACGCCTTCTGAAAATCCAAGTATACTATATCTACCGGTTCATCTTTATCCACATGTTTATTAACTCCTTCCAAAAAGTGAAGCAGATTTGTGAGGCAAGACTTGCCCTGGGTAAAGCCATGCTGACTTTGTTCCATTAAACCATGTCTTTCTATACGTTCTGTGATTTTGATGTTTAGATCACTTTCCACTATTTTTCCTGGCACTGAAGTCAGGCTAACCGGTCTGTAGTTACCCAGATCTCCCCTGGAGCCTTTTTTAAATATTGGGGTTACATTGGCCACCCTCCAGTCTTCAGGTACAATGGATGATTTTAATGAAAGGTTACAAATTTTAACTAATAGATCAGAAATTTCATTTTTTAGTTCCTTCAGTACCCTAGGATGCATACCATCCAGTCCAGGTGATTTGCTACTCTTTAGTTTGTCAATCTGGCCTACTACATCTTCCAGATTCACAGTGATTTCTTACATAGCAATAACCTTGGCTTTTTTACAGGTGGTCAAAGACAAGGTAATGTTGCAAACTCACTCAAAATTCATGCCAAAATTTGTTTCTCAATGCCCTTTCAATCAATCCATAGTCCTGCTTATTTTCTTTCCAAACAACATTCAAGTAAACTAAAAACAAGTGCTCAAAACTTTAGATTGTAGATTGTAGATTTATAACTGCTGATTGTACTGAGCCTGAGATCACATGACTGCAATGGACTTACTATGCTCTTAACAAAAGAATATATTTATGGAATGTAACCCAGGCATCTTCTTGGGTTACCAGTAAGTCCTGGATGTTTAGTATCAGTCCACTAGTTAGAGTAGGATGGATAATGGGAGGTTCCATTTAAATGCAGACCTCCTTCTGTTGAGTCTATATAACAGCACCATTGCTACAGCTCGGGAGGCAGTCCTTTAAGTTGTGAACAGTGTTCAAAAGTAGAGACGTGTTTAGATTTTTTTTTATTTTACAGGCCCAGCTAGTTTAGCCAATCAAACACTGATTTGTGGGCCTATCCAGGGTTGGGAGGGTTTCTGCCCAGCCAGTACACAACCTATCAGGTGGGAGATTCTCTCTGAGTGCATTTTTTTTTACTTCAACCTTTCAAGTGGTAGAGGCTTGCTGGAGCCTATTCAACAACTCCTGGACCCAGGTAATGGGGAACCCTGGATCTGGGCCTGGGAAGGTTAGGGAAGACCTGCACCCCATAGAATCAGTAAGGAAGGGTATGACAGTGGCCTACTGTAAGGAGTCACGCCGGTGTTATTCTCAGTTGTGTAAAGATTAAGTTCAACATTCAGGAGGTAGGTTTTTTTTGACTGCCCTTCCTGCCTGATTTGGAGCACAGAAATTCCTGCTCCAAGGGTTTCAAAGAAGAGATCTAAGGACTGCAGTAAGATCAAACAAGGGTTCATTCAACTAACTGTGAGTAAAAGGCAAAGCCTAACATTAGCGAAGCCACCTATCCGGTGTTTCAATCAATCTTGGGGAGAGAAATAGATTTATCTTTCTGTGCAGTCAGAAATAGATATTCTTGCCAGTTGGAAGGGGAGCTTCTGCCCATTCAAAGGACACCCTGCCCACCTAGGGAACTTATTTGTCCAAGCCCTGCTTGGTAGGAATTCCCTTGAGATATTCCTGTACAGATTTTGGAGAACATTGTAACAAACTTTATCAAAGAGCTGCTGTGGATCAAATAGTTGTGCCATCTCGCATTTATTGTCTTCAGTAAAGAATTCTTTTTTGGATACTAAGACAGTTAGAGATGTGAATCGTGTGATCGATCGTCTTAACGATCAATTTCGGCTGGGAGGGGGAGGGAATTGGATCGTCGCAGTTTGGGTTTTTTAAATATCATGTAAATCGTGTAAATCGAAAACCGGCACACTAAAACATCCCTAAAACCCACCCCGACCCTTTAAAATAAATCCCCCACCCTCCCGAACCCCTCAAAATGCCTTAAATTACCTGGGGTCCAGTGGGGGGGGGTCCCGGTGTGATCTTCCACTCTCGGGGACACTAAAACAACCCTAAAACCCACCCCGACCCTTTAAAATAAATCCCCCACCCTCCCGAACCCCCCCAAAATGCCTTAAATTACCTGGGGTCCAGAGGGAGGGTCCAGGTGTGATCTTTTACTCTCGGGCCTCCGGTGCGTTGTAGAAATGGCGCCGGCGCTACCTTTGCCTTGTCATATGACAGGTCAAAGGTAGCGCCGGCGCCATTTTGTTATTTGTCCCCCGACATCAGGAGCGTAGGAAATCGCTCCTGGACCCCCGCTGGACCCCCAGGGACTTTTGGCCAGCTTGGGGGGGCCTCCTGACCCCCACAAGACTTGCCAAAAGTCCAGCGGGGGTCCGGGAACGACTTCCTGCACGCGAATCGTGTAGTCTAAGGTGACGTCGAACTTCTGGCAGAGGGCCCTCCAAAACTTGGCAGCAAATTGAGGCCCTCGGTCCGACAGGATGCTTTTAGGTAGGCCATGTATCCTGAAGATGTGCTGGACAAACAGCTGGGCCAGCTGTGGAGTAGACGGCAATCCTGGCAATGGCACAAAGTGCGCCATTTTACTAAAGCGGTCCACGACCACCCATATCACCGTGTTGCCATTGGATAGTGGTAGATCAACCATGAAATCAGTTGCCACATGGGTCCACGGTTCTGAAGGCGCAGGTAAGGGCTGAAGTAAGCCTGGAGTTGAACCGGAGATCCTTTTGTGGCGGGCACATGCCTGGCAGGACTCCACGTACGCCTGAACATCTTTGTTAATTTTTGGCCACTAGTAGTACCGGCGCAGGATCTGCAACATCCGGGATTGTCCTGGGTGCCCGGAACAGCGTGAATCATGAGCTCATGCCAGGGCTTGCTTCCGCAAATGCAGCGGAACTAGAGTTTTCCCAGGCAGAATGGTCGTAGTGGCGGATAGCAGGCTGCGTGATGGCTCAATGATGAACCGCGGTTCATCAGAATCTTCCGTGGACTCAAACACCCGTGATAGGGCGTCAGCCTTGACATTCTTCCCGGCCAGTCTGTACCGGAGGATAAAATTGAAGCAGATGAAGAATAGGGCCCAACGGGCTTGTCATGGGTTGAGTCGTTGTGCCCGATGCAAGTACTCTAAGTTTTTATGGTCGGTGTAGACTGTGAACTGGTGTTGTACCCCCCTCTAGCCATGGGCGCAAGAGCTCCTTGTCGCCTATGGCATAGTTCCACTCTGCCGGCGAGAACTGGCGGGAGAGGAAGGCACACGGGCATAGCTTATGGCCTTCGGAGGCCTGGCTCAGAACGGCCCCTACTCCTTCTGAGGATGCGTCTACTTCGATAAAAAATGGCCGCTGTGGATCCGGATGCCGAAGGCACGGCTGTTGCATGAATGCCTCCTTGAGGCGACGAAAGGCGGCCTCTGCTCGCTGGGACCCGGCGGGCAGATACCTCCGCCGGGTCCATGGACTTGGCAATCTGTTATGTTCAGGCTTGTGAACCCTTGGGCTGACGGGAGGATGGAATACCTTAGGATGATGGTCCGTAGGTTCTCCCGTCGGGTGGCATGGCAGGAACAGTAGACGTGACCAGCTGACCCTCGGCACAGGAGACAGAGGCGACTGTGAAGGCAGACAAAGAGTCGTGAGGTAGAAGAAAGGAAGTGTGTCTTCACCACTGGAAGTCTGTGGTCCCCCCAGGAGGAGCCCGTAGGGACCCGGGCCGCTGGGACTTAGGCGGGCCCTTGGAGACGATGGTCAAGAAGGAGTCCGAGGTCAAGTGCCAGAGTGTCGTCGCTTACCAGTCCGAGGTCACACACCGAGGGATCACCGCTTGCCAGTCCGAAGTCACACACCAGAGAATCACCGCTAGCCGATCCAAAGTCAATACCAGGCATCACCGCTAGCCGATCCGAAGTCAGGAACCAGGAACTCCAAGACAAGACAGGAACAAGGATCCAAAGCACAGGAAGACTCACTGAAGCAAGTAGACCTGACGAATGAAGGATGTTGCCAAGTCAAGGAATGAGCAGAGGAAGCCGCCCTTTATACTTCCCCGCTCTGGCTGATAGAGAACAGCTGAAGCTAGTTAAAGGGATCAGGTCCCTTTAAATCTGTCAAGGAGGCGCGGCCTCGCGCCTAAAGATGGCAGTGGCCATCTTGGATTTCCTCCGCGGAGGAAATCGCTGCTGGACGCCGCAAGGGGGAAGCAGGGACGGCTCCCCCTGCGGCGAGCAGCACAGGAACCCGTGCCGGAGCGACGGACCTCGAGTCAGGGCCTTCCCCCAGGGCTCCCGTGGCAGTTCGCCTTTGCGGGCAAGGTAGGAGACCACGGTCATGGCCTACCACGGCCGCGGAACACAACACTGGGGTCTATATTCAGCTACCCTGCGGCTTGGCAAGTTAGCCAGATAACTTATCCGGCTAACTATTCCTCCCCGATCCATCCATACCCTGCCCCTGAGTTATCCAGGTAAAAATTGTGCATCAGGCACACAGGGAGGATAACTGTAAAAAAAAAAAACCCCAAAAAACTGCATATGACCTCATATTCACATATATATGGGGCCAAGCAGATATACGCTCTTAATTTATAATCTGCATGCATACATCTCTACAGATTATAAAATATACATAACTATTATAGAAAACATACATACATAAATAGATTTTCATGCAAGTGTTTGTGTTTGTGCATATGTGACTTTGTTCACACGTACATTTTCATGAATAACAATCATACGTACAAATAGTTTTCTGTGGCTCTGATCCTTCTGGGGCGGGCTCATTCCAAGATGGAATGAGGAAGTGATATCCCAGGCTAAGATGTCAGCGTACCTTTGGAGGTCTGACCAAATGCACAAAAAGTAATCTAAAAAATAGCTTCAGAAACTGTAGTTAAAGTTTTCTGCACAATAACTGTGGGAGTCAACACAGAGGAGATGTTGATGCATAGGAAAACAGCAGAAATGAAGAATTTTTTGGTATGGGTGAGTGGCCTCTGGAAAGAAACCAGTGGCCGTGCCCCGCAAAAGTTATCATCCTCTTGTTCAGAGGAAGAGGGCAATCATATCAGCAAGACAGCCATGGAGTGGCACTTTGCAACTGGTTTAGGGACTTAAGAAAGACATTGCCATAGTAAAGGCAAAATTCTGGACACTATATTGAAGATGAGTATTGAATTAACAGCTTTCGGGGGCAGGATTGGTGAAGTAGAGGAAAGGGTTGAGGAGCAGGCTGGATATATTATAGTGCTTCAAAAAGCAGCAAATGAAATAGAAATCTCTAATTCTGATTTGAGAGATAATCTGGAGGACCTTGAAAATAGATCCTGTTTAAATAATATCTATCACGAAAAAAGAGCACTCAATAGGTCCTGTAAATCTACTATAAATAAAGAACAAAAGGCACCACTTACTTTAATAATGTAGCTCAGAACCAATCTATAATAAACATATAGACAAAGCATATAGCTTTTATAAACACTGCATCAGCAAACCTGTCAACGTGTTCAATCTGTTAAACATGAACCGTCCGGTCTGCACATCATCTGCGGCTAAGCGGCTGTATTTAGTTATTGTAACAAACGTTATAGTTCGATAGGCTTGCAAGACCTATAAATTAATGTGACAACTTTATAGTCCAATGGGCTTGCAAGACATATGAATTGTTGTCAGAATCAAATCCAATGTATAATCCGACTGGTTCGGCAGCGAACCACCTGTGACAAATCAACTTTCTTCACGTTTGTCCCAACTGTGCAGTCGAGGATAACCACAGATTTTGAATTGATTATTTCAATATTGATCTTATGGCTTTTATCAGCCTGCTTAAATAATTTAGCAAGAAATCAAAAATCCCCCGACTGTACAGGTTTGACCAACCCGACAGCGGCTGGTGTTTCGCTGCGGGGCTTCAGCTTCATCAGGGGTGAGTATCTAGGGAGCAAACATCATAAGGTCGGATTGAAACATAATATTCAAGAAGAAAATATGAATACTTAACTGAAAAGTATGTCGACGAGCCATTCTTCTTCTTGTGAACCAACAGTCTCACGTAAGCATCTCAAAGGAGTGGGACAGAGACCGCTGTACCCAGGCAATGTTGATTAAATAGCCCGCGGAAATTTGAGCGGGATGACATCAGCAAACGTCGTTGTCATAACAACCATGTAAACACAAATACACACTGTGGCTTTTTGGCTATGTAACGTAGCTAAGGATGCGAAAAAAATTACAAAATTTAAAGCTCTGTATACTGTGCATGATGGAATTAGCTGAGCAACACTTGTTTATCAGCTCAGCAATGGATAGATGTCAAAAATCGGTCGTTGTCAATAAATTGCACAAGTGCACCCTGAAGTTTATAGGCTATATAGCGCTGCAAAGGATGAAAAAATGCTGTATCTGTAGTTGAAATCCTTCATGTTAAATTTAGCCGAGAAACACCTGTAGTTCTAGAGCAGAATTAAGGCCATCAGGTTGTACAGTGTTGAGTAAATGGATCCAACGCTGTTCTTCCTGTAATAGCAAAGTGTTAAAATCTCCACCATGCCAAGAGGGGAGGTATTGTGTCAAAACGCATGCCTGTAGGGACTCAAAGCTATGTGAACATTCCAAACAGTGTGATACTCCTTGGTGAAAGCAAGGAGTATGGGTGCCTTTTTCTGGGATTAAAAATCTTTGGCAACCTATCTGCGATCACATTTGAGGAAAAGGGAGTTAAAGATGTAACCCATATACTAAAAAGAGGCAATGTGCAGTATAAATGGATTTTCCCTTTCAGGCTAAGCTTTTCTGTCAGCAGTAATTTTAAAGTTAAAACTTGAAGAGGCAAGATCAGCTCTGGGGAAAACTGACCTATGTGAGGAGCATGAGGATAAACATGAGACTGCTAATAAAATGGCAGTGGCGACTTCATTGAGACTTCATTGAGACTTCTCAAAATGGGAGCGGGTGTTGGTGCAGAGAAAATGATGTGCACAGTCAGGAGCAGAATGAACAAATATTCAGTGATGTTTCCTATCTGGCTCTGTTCACGTTTCCTTTTACAATGATTGACTGCAGTACTAGTATATATAGAGAAGCTTTTCATCACTGAAGATGGCCTCCATTCTGTGGCGTCATACCTCTATAAGAGTCTTTTCTGAGTTGCAGTGGTCAAAGAAGAGGCAAATGGGAAGGCAGGGAGGATGGTGGGAGAGTTCATTTTATAGTAGGTTTGTTGGTAAAGGAGCTTGGGAGACTGTATGTTAGCTATAGGATAAGTATCATTAGATAATAGCCTATGAAAATGGTGGGTTTGAATATTATAACTCTAAATGTTAACAGGTGAATTTGAAAAGCCCGTAGCATGCGCATCAATTAGAGGATGCGCAAATATGTTGGGATGGCACACACCAAGCAATTTTAAAAGCTGCCGGGATACATGCACACATGCTACTGCGCACACATATAAAAAGTTTCCAAAGGGGTGTGGCATGGGTGGGGCAGGGGCATTCCGAGATTTTACCATGAAATTTGCACGAAAATACTTTGGCACACTGGTGCACGGTGGGGTCCCCTAGCGCATTACTTTACTTCTGCTTTGGATGATGTCTTAAGTTGTAAAACAAAAAATTCTAGGCAGATCAGTGGGGTTATAAATGTTTGGGCTAACAGGAGAGAAGGGATATATCAGGTGTAAGTCATAATATAATTTTTTATAGACAGATGCTGGGTGAGGGGTCTGAGTAAACTAGGGGGAGTGCAGGCTGAAGAATCAGAGTGATCTTCACCTAGAAATAGACCCAGAAACTTGGTGGACTAATTGGTTTAATTGGTAATTTCTTTCACACATGCATTTTTATTTATTTATTTATTTTCTTTTATATACCGACATTCGATCGAAATATCACATCGGTTTACAGGAAACTGAGAAATAGGGGGGTGGTCCGCCCTATTTTACATTATAACATGGTATATTATAACTATTTTATATTATAACATGGAAACAATATATACAATAACATGGTAAACATTCCGTTATGTCTTAAGTAACAAGAGTGGTTAAACATTTGAATAGAAGAAGGCAATATAAATAGTTTAACATAGATAGTATATATATACAGGTTTCAGGAATGTTAGAAGGTGGGCAATGGGTGTGGTGGGAGGTGGGGGGAGTAGGGTCGGGGGGCAGTGGTGTAGGGGAGTAGGGAAGGGGGGGGGAGGGTCAGGGGTGGGGGGGGGGGGGAGGAGGGGCAGGGGGGGGGGGGGAGGTGGGATGCAGTCAGGAAGGGTGAGGTGCGTTCGGGCAGGTTAAGTGTCTGGTGGGAAGGCTTTTATAAACAGCCATGTTTTAAGATGTTTTTTAAAGACTTGCGATGAGGGTTCATTTCTGAGTTGGGGGGGGAGGGAATTCCACAGGAAATGTTAGAAACTGTTATGTTGTGGACCCTGGGTTGCAGTGAGAGTTGGCTCCATCCACAGGGAGAAGCCCTATGGGGACTCACCATGATAGGCTAGCCTCGGCTGAGACTGACAGAAGCGGAATAAACTTTATTATACTGGAAATGTAGAAGCTTCCCAGTGCTGACTTCCAGGCAGAAGTGAATTTGAAGAAGTCCGGGAACAAGGGCCCTCGAGGAACGAGTACCGGTTCCAGATTGCAATCCACAAAGTAAGAGAGAGAGCGAGGCCCCCGAGGAGCGGGTACCCCTGGTTAATCCGAGGAGGCAGAGTAGCATAGATAGAACGAATATGAAACCGTTGTCAATCCTTATCCATATGCTTGCTAACTCGATGTGTTAGCAAATTGTAAGACCTTAAATATCCGTCGCGGGTGACGTCATCTTCGGGGGACGCCCCCAAGATTCACGCCATCGCCGGTAGTTCAGTCGGGGCCACACCGCGTGTGCGCCCCTAGGCCTCCAGGAAACATGGCGGTTAGCGTGGAGCCGGTCCGGGGACGCCGGAGGACCATGGCAGGAAGACGCCGCAGCAGCCAATCTTCCCACGGATGAAGAGGGTTGGTGCCAAAGAGGTGAGGAGGCCAGAGAGAGGGCGTCAGGAACCGACGGTCACAACAGTTCTGCCAATCAACAGAAGAGTGGACACTACATATCTTGTACAGCATGTCCCTGGTTACCAAAAATCACAACTACCACACCAATCTGTAGTAGTTGAGTCGGTTCAGAAAAAATCTAAAAGAGTACGACCTCATTCCTCTGTACCACCAGGGAAAGATCACTGATTCCTGGACTCTCTAGGGAGAAAGGTATTCCAAGGAGCTATGCTCAACTCCAGAATAGTGTCACATCAACTCTATATGACGCAATTCCAGAGGAATCTATGGAAGCAAATGCAGGAAGTCACTGATTCCCTACCTCAACAATACCAGGATGCAGCTCAAACAATAATCCATAAGGCATTAGAAGCTGGAAAGCATGAAGTTCGAGCAGCTTATGACAGCTTTGAAACATCTTCAAGAGTTGCAGCTTCAGGGATCAGTGCACACCGCTGGGCCTGGCTAAAAGCCTTCGACCTCAGGCCTGAGGTACAGGATAAGCTGGTGGACTTGCCCTGCATGGGTGACGGCCTGTTTGGGTCAAAGGTACAGGACGCAGTGGCCCAGCTTAAAGAACACACAGAGACACTGCGTCAACTATCGGCAGTATCGCAAGACTTTTCCTCGTCAGCATCCCGCCATCCACCAAGAAAGGACACCAGAAAACCATTCTACAGGCCGAAAAGGATTTATCCACCGGCATCTAGGGGTAAATCTTCTCGTCCTCAGAAAAGATCTCAGCCCAGACAGCCTAGAACTGCTAGGCCTCAACCGCCACCACAGACAGGACCAGCTATAGGTTTTTGAGGCAGGCGCCAGAGAACAACAGCCTTTCCACAATCCCAACCCCAACTTACCAGTAGGAGGTCGAGTTTCCTTCTTCTACAATCATTGGTTCCAGTTAACAGACCAATGAGTACTCTCAATAATATCATGAGGTTACCAACTCAATTTCCTATCGATTCCAAGAGACTCTCCTCCAAAACCTTTTTCGCTAAATGAAAATCACATCATTCCTCTGCAAGCAGAATTATCCACCCTTCTGAGAGCCAGAGTCTAGAACCGGTACCCCAGACTCAGCAGGGCAGAGGATTCTACTCCCGTTATTTCCTCATTCCAAAGAAAACAGGAGGCTTACTTCCCATCCTAGACCTCAGAAATCTCAACAAATTTCTAAGGAAAGAAAAGTTCAGGATGGTTTCTCTAGGCACCATGCTTCCCCTTCTTCAAACAGGAGATTGGTTTTGTTCTCTGGATCTACAAGTCGCTTACGCTCACATTTCAATATTCCTTCCTCATCGCAAATATCTTCGTTTCCTGGTGGGTCAACAGCATTTCCAATACAGGGTACTATCTTTCGGACTTGCCTCAGCACCCAGAGTATTCATGAAATGCCTGGCAGTAGTAGTAGCCCAATTACACAAAAAAAGTGTACACGTCTTCCCATTCCTGGACAACTGGCTCATTAGAAATCAATCTCAACAAGGAGCTCTTGCTTCTCTCAGACGAACAATCACTCTGCTACACTCGATGGGGTTTCTCATCAACTACCAAAAGCCCCATCTCATCCCGTCTCACCTGCTTCAGTTCATCGGAGTAGAATTAAACACCATCCTTTCCAGAGCTTTCCTACCCGAAGATTGGGCAGAAACACTCGCCTTACTAGCAAACTCGCTACACATGCAGAAACAAGCAACAGCTCATCAGTTTCTCACTTTACTAGGTCACATGGCCTCCACAGTTCATGTCACTCCTATGGCCAGATTAGCCATGAGAATAACCCAATGGACATCGAGATCACAATGGATACAAGCCATTCAACCACTGTCGTCTCCAATTCAAGTAACCCAACAGCTACGTTCATCTCTCCTTTGGTGGGCAAACAGACAACTTGCGCAAGGGCCTACCCTTCCAACAACCAGTCCCACACATAACTTTAACTACAGATGCATCCACCTTAGGTTGGGGAGCTCACGTAGACAATCTCCAAACCCAGGGTACCTGGACAAAATGCGAAGCAACATTTCAAATCAATTTCCTGGAACTTCGAGCTATACGTTATGCTCTGCATGCGTTCAAGGACTGTCTTTCACACAAGATTGTGTTAATTCAAACGTACAATACAGTAGCCATGTGGTACCTGAACAAACAGGGAGGTACGGGCTCGTATCTCCTTTGTCAAGAAGCAGCACAAATTTGGGACTGGGCCCTGACACATTCTATGTTTCTCCGGGCCACTTATCTAGCGGGCATCCACAATGTAGTTGCAGATCACCTCAGTCGACAGTTCCAACCTCACAAATAGTCCCTGGATCCCTTAGTAGCGACCAGGATATTTCAACATTGGGGACAACCAACAATAGACTTATTTGCATCACATCTGAATCACAAAGTGGACAGGTTCTGCTCTCCACACAAACAGAAACACCAGCCAGCCAAGGATGCCTTTGCTCGCCCTTGGAACTCAGGCCTTCTATACGCGTATCCCCCAATACCGCTAATAACCAAAACTCTAGTGAAGCTACAACAGGACAAGGGGTCCATGATACTCATAGCCCCACATTGAACTCGACAAATATGGTTTCCCATACTTCTCGACCTCTCGATCGCAGAACCAATTCGCCTGGGTGTGGCTCCCACTCTCATAACTCAAGATCAGGGCAGGTTGCGCCATCCCAACCTTCAATCCCTATCTCTAATAGCATGGATTTATTTATTTATTTATTTATTTGGAGATTTTTATATACCGCGGTACGTAAAGGTCTACATCACCTCGATTTACATTAAACAAAAACTTAGCATAAGGCTTTACAAGTAATAGGTTAAACAGTAAGTAAACAATAAATAGCAACAGGTTTTACATAGAACAGTTCATAGGAAAGTAAACAATTAACTTCAACAGAAGGTGACAACTTTATACAGCAAAACTGATTTTCAATTCAAGTTAGACATTGATCAACTATAGTATGCTTGTTCAAACAACCATGTTTTGAGGTTTTGTTTGAACGTTTTGTGGCAGGGATCACAACGTAAGTCCAAAGGCATATTGTTGTTGAAAGCTTGATCTTACAACCACTCAGTCTTTCAACTAATATCTCTCAAGTGCTTATAAGAACATAAGAACATAAGAAATTGCCATGCTGGGTCAGACCAAGGGTCCATCAAGCCCAGTATCCTGTTTCCAACAGAGACCAAGAACCTGGCAATTACCCAAACACTAAGAAGATCCCATGCAACTGATGCAATTAATAGCAGTGGCTATTCCCTAAGTAAAATTGATTAATAGCCATTAATGGACTTCTCCTCCAAGAACTTATCCAAACCTTTTTTGAACCCAGCTACACTAACTGCACTAACCACATCCTCTTGCAACAAATTCCAGAGCTTTATTGAGCGTTGAGTGAAAAAGAATTTTCTCCGATTAGTCTTAAATGTGCTACTTGCTAACTTCATGGAATGCCCCCTTGTCCTTCTATTATTCGAAAGTGAAAATAACTGAGTCACATCTACTCGTTCAAGACCTCTCATGATCTTAAAGACCTCTATCATATCCCCCCTCAGCCGTCTCTTCTCCAAGCTGAACAGCCCTAACCTCTTCAGCCTTTCCTCATAGGGAAGCTGTTCCATCCCCTTTATCATTTTGGTTGCCCTTCTCTGTACCTTCTCCATCGCAACTATATCTTTTTTGAGATGCGGCGACCAGAATTGTACACAGTATTCAAGGTGTGGTCTCACCATGGAGCGATATAGAGGCATTATGACATTTTCCATTCTATTAACCATTCCCTTCCTAATAATACCTAACATTCTATTTGCTTTTTTGACTGCTGCAGCACACTGAGCTGACAATTTTAAAGTATTATCGACTATGATGCCTAGATCTTTTTCCTGGGTGGTAGCTCCTAATAAGAACCTAACATCGTGTAACTACAGCAACGGTTATTTTTCCCTATATGCAACACCTTGCACTTGTCCACATTAAATTTCATCTGGCGTTTGGATGCCCAATCTTCAAGTCTTGCAAGGTCCTCCTGCTTGTGATTTAACTACTCTGAATAATTTTGTATCATCTGCAAATTTGATAACCTCACTCGTCGTATTCCTTTCCAGATCATTTATATATATATACTTATTTATTTATTTATTTATTAACTTTTATTTACTGACATTCGTGAAGCACATCATGCCGGTTTACAGTGAACTTAAAGGAGGAAAATTACAAAAAACAATGAAACAATAAAACAATAATACAGTAAGACAGGGGGGGAGGGGGGAAAAGAAGAAGGGGGGGAGTGGGAGAGGGAGGGGATCGGAGAGGCAGTAAAGATTGAGAAAAAAATAATAAATAAATGAACTATATACAATTGAAAATATGTACATATATATATATTGAAAAGCTGAAATCATAGCAGTATATATAAATATGTACATATATATATATATATTGAAAAGCACCGGTCCAAGTACAGATCCCTGAGGCACTCCACTGTTTACCCTTTTCCACTGAGAAAATTGACCATTTAATCCTACTCTCTGTTTCCTGTCTTTTAACCAGCTTGTAATCCACGAAAGGACATCGCCTCCTATCCCATGACTTTTTAGTTTTCGTAGAAGCCTCTCATGAGGGACTTTGTCAAACGCCTTCTGAAAATCCAAATACACTACATCTACCGGTTCACCTTTATCCACATGTTTATCAACCCCTTCAAAAAAATGAAGCAGATTTGTTAGGCAAGACTTCCCTTGGTTAAATCCATGTTGACTATGTTCCATTAAATCATGTCTTTCTATATGCTTTACAATTTTGTTCTTGAGAATAGTTTCCACTATTTTTCCCGGCACTGAAGTCAGGCTTCACGCAAACCTTCCACATGGAAGAACTATTCTTCCAAATGGAAAAAATGTACTTTGTGGTGCATGCAAAACTTCATTGACCCTTTCTCCTGCCCCACACCTTCTTTACTAGACTACTTATGTCATCTTTCCGACTCTGGTCTCCAGACCTCATCTGTAAGAGTACACTTAAGTGCAATCTCGGCTTACCATAACAAGATGGGAGATGCACCGATATCCATACAACCTCTTGTCAGTAGATTTATGAGAGGTTTAACTCACCTTAAACCACCAATCCGGCCACCAGTCACAGAATGGGACCTTAATCTGGTGTTAACAAGGCTCATGCGTTCTCCTTTTGAACCCATGAATTCCTGCGATGTTAAATTTCTCACATGGAAGACTATCTTCCTCATAGCCATTATATCTGCTAGAAGGGTTAGTGAGTTACAAGCACTTGTCACATACTCACCCTATACGTGGTTCTCTGTACACATCCAAAATTCGTTCCCAAAGTAGTTACGGAATTCCACTTGAATCAATCCATAGTTTTGTCCACATTCTTCCCAAAGCCTCACTCTCACCAAGGTGAAAGGGCTTTACATACCTTGGACTGTAAGCGTGCACTAGCATACTACGTAGACCGCACTGCAGTCCATAGGAAATCCACTCAACTCTTTGTTTCTTTTGATCCAAACAAACCGGGCAATCCAGTGGGCAAACACACTCTCTCTAACTGGCTAGCAGACTGTATAGAGTTCTGTTATGAAAAAGCAGGCCTTCCTCTCCAAGGGCGAGAAAAAGCACATTCAGTAAGAGCAATGTCAACCTCGGTAGCACACTATCGTTCAGTGCCATTTCTTGACATATGTAAAGCTGCAACATGGAGTTCTCTTCACACCTTTGCAGCTCATTACTGCTTGGACAAAGAAGGAAGACATGATTCAGCCTATGGACAATCTGTCTTAAAGAACTTGTTTCCAGTAAAATCCCAACTCCTTCTACATCCAACCTGCTATGATTTCAGGCTGCCTCAATTTTTTCCAACAATTTTTCACTGTTGGTCCATGACAAACTGATTCAGCCTATAGTTTGCTAATCACCCATATGTGAGGACTAGCATCCTGCTTGTCCTGGGATAAAGCAAAATTGCTTACCTTGTAATAGGTGTTATCCCAGGACAGCAGGATGTAGTCCTCACGAAACCCACCCGCCACCCCGCGGAGTTGGGTCCAATACGTTTTATTATTTTATTTTTGCTAAAGCTTATTGCTACATACGAGACTGAAGGGAGACCCCTGTGGCTGAGAATATCATGGCATGCTGGGCATGCTCAGTGGCCTCACAGGGCCAGTCAAAAGTTTCTAGAAACTTTGACAGAAAGTTTTCCATGATAGGGCTCCATCAATGACATCACCCATATGTGAGGACTACATCCTGCTGTCCTGGGATAACACTTATTACAAGGTAAGCAATTTTGCTTTACTTAAGCAGATCATAGGAACAAGTAATGTTTTTGTGCCATCACAGAGTTATAGAGTGTGGTTCTATCCATTATGAGGCTCTTGCCATTATCTTCTCTAAAAAAACAAAAACAAACCCAGGGTCTGCTAACTTCAAGATAGTATTTTACATTTTTCTATGTGTTGTGAGCAGAGTTTCCCTTTGAAAATTATGGCAAGCAGGAAGTACAAGTACTTTAGTACCACTGCACCTTGCATCTGCTTTGAAGTATGCACATGAAAGAACATGCAGAGATTTGAAAATGAAATCTCTGCAAATATTTTCACTTTCCCAACCTAACTCTGCTCATTTTACTTACTGAGGAGGGAAATTTTCAAGGGGGCTTTTCACACAGGTAAATATGCATTTTACCACATAAAACGATTGAATATTGCTCCAAGTCCATCTGTCTTACTGAAGAAAGGACCAGAAGCCAAACCAAGTTCTTCTATAGGTCAGGAGATGATCCTCCTCAACAGTCCAATGGTCTGGCGCAAATAGATTTCTTTTTTAGTTCAGACCATATAGAGTATACAGAAAAAAATTGAAGTGAATTTGATGTTCATTTTACAAATGTTTATTTTTAATTTATGGCATTGGTGTACTTTAATATATTTTTTTTAACTTTTCAGGCACTGATAGAGACGGCCCTCACTAGAGTAGTCCTTCCAATGCCTATTTTGGTCCTACCTCCAATTATAATGTCTGTACTGGAAAAGTAAGTTTCGATACATTAAACGATATATAATATATATAATATAAATGCTGAAGAATGAGGACAAGAACCACAGTAGAAAACCCTCCATGGAAAGCAGCAGAAAATTGTGTTATTTGGAAATTGAAGTATTTGACATGTAACAGCCATCATGAGCGAGTGAGTCTATGGTATGTTTATGTTTATTAAAATTTCTATATTGCCTAACGTGCTAGGCGATGGACCCAATAAAGTTAATAAATTAAGCAATTCATTTTTTTCTGCTGCTTTCTGTAATTCTTATTCTTTCTTGAGCAAAGAGAAAGGTGGGACCTTGTGGTTGAAATGTGAGGGGAGGCTTTCTGGGTATAAACTAAAAAAGGGATCATGCATGTACAGCTATCCAGGAGGATGGAATACAATGGATGAAGCAGACAGAAACAGTCTTGGATAAGAGATGATATCCTACAAGTAATCACACTTTATGGCTAGCAGTGATGTGGGTGCTCATAGGCCCTTAGTCTCATTGAAACATTTTTTGACATGTCACACAAGAGGTCATTATTCCTGTTCTCCTAAATTTTGATTTTTCATAACCAGCCTTTATAATTGCTTAAAAGGATAACATTGTAACATGACATTTGTGTTGCAATGTTGTAGTTGTTTGTATAGATAGGCACTATAAGCTAGTTAAAATTGTTAAGCTACAAGGTTGTAGAACATTTTGAACTGATATGAGGTTATTTGATATTCCATCTAAGAACAGAGATGAGGTAAGTTTACATTCCATCTACGATTATAGAAGCATATCTAGAACTAGAAAAGAATGAGGCCAATTGACATTCCATCTAAGATTATAGAAAATATTCATAGAACAAACACAAGGTTGCTAATGCTGGCAAATTCCAAGAAAACATTTACATATGAAACAAGGATTAATTAGCTTGGAGAATGAAAACAAATTACCATATAGCCTTTCAGATTATTTGTTTATAATAGAAAGCCAATCATAGAAATGTTGACAATTATGTAATCTAGTTTAGGGGTTGGAAATATACAACTGAAATTCTATAATGCTATGTTATCAGTAAAATCATTTGAGAGGGAATTTATGCTAGTGTCTTACATGGCACCCAGCCTCTCTCTAAGGTACCTTATTATTTAATGTCTAAGATTTATATTATTTTATAGTATTTTAATAAAAACCTTTTTCTCTGCAGCTAGTGGCTTTAAACATTCTTATTTTCAGAACCCCAGCAGAGGCAGGGCTATATCCTTGACTGTGTGGACAGAAGTAGCTGGGCAGACTGGATAGACCAGCTGGTCTTTTTCTGCCTTCATCTCCTTTGTTACTATGGTGGTAATTTTCAAAAGGATTTACACACATAAAACTGGGCTTTACATGCGTAAATTCTAGTTATGCATGTAAATGAGCTTTTAAAAATCGCTACATTTATATGCATAGCTCCTTTGAAAATTCACTTCATAGGGCTGAATTTTAAAAAGGTTTACATGCATAAATGGGCTTTACACACATAAATGGGCTTTTGAAAATTTCTACGATATATACTACTTTTATGGACATACTGTAACTCCTTTGAACATTTACTCCTATATATATATCTTACAATAAAGTGTTATGTGGCTACAGAATTGGAAGGAAGAGAATTATCTTTGATGGTTGAAGGTGCAAAGGGAGTTAGTTTATCCTGTTCCCCTATGTCATTTTATTCGGTTAGTTCCTGCAAACATTGTTACAGAAAAATTGGTTTTAATATCAACTTGTAGAGCAATTTATATATTCGTGGATTCATCCAAAATTAAATGGAAAAATACAGTACTACCAAAATGTTTCAGTGATACATCACAGTGTTTAAAATGAACAATTCTTGCATTAATTGGATGGCATAGACAGGGTATATGAATGTTGGATCAGGTATGACCTTCCAAGAGCCGGGAATGAGATTTATCTCAAAATGTTCTTAAAAATTTTAAAAGTTGAGTACCATATCTTAGTAGGAAAAATTGATATCCTGTTAGGATTGTGGACCTTTGTGTTGGGGTGAGTTTGCTACAAACTACAGGGAAGGACCCTTAGGTCCTCATCGCCAACTGGCAGAGCAGATGATGTAGAGACTTGGCTGAAGCTTCACCTACACCAGCACCTTTCCCCTCGGGCTGAGTCTTTGGGGGGCTGGCAGGTCTTAAGCGGCAGTCTCTGAGATGTGGGCAGTGGTCTAGGCAGGAGGCAAGCAAGACGGATCATGGTCCAGGCAGGTGGCAAGCAAGAAGTGTCATGGTCCAGACTGAAGTTAAGGCAGGTGGCAAGTAAGAAGGGTCATGGTCCAGGCTGAGGTTAAGGCATGAGGCAAGTAAGAGTAAATGAAGCACAGGCTATGGT
Source organism: Rhinatrema bivittatum (assembly GCF_901001135.1). Classification (NCBI taxonomy): domain Eukaryota; kingdom Metazoa; phylum Chordata; class Amphibia; order Gymnophiona; family Rhinatrematidae; genus Rhinatrema; species Rhinatrema bivittatum. Next base: position 269,849,901 of record NC_042615.1, on the reverse strand, counting down.
CATTTGCAAGAGATTAGTCCGAGGACAGGCAGGCTAGGGAAGAGGAAGGTAGGGCAGAAGGATGAAAACAAGGCTGGGCAAAGCTGAAGACACAAAGGCAGGCTGAAGACAAGGCTGGGCAGGCAGAAGGCAAGGCTGAAAGGCTGAAGGCAAGCCTGGAAGGCAGGAGGCAAGGCTGGAGATGGGGAGGAAGCAGCAACTTGCACTATCAATGATAACTGACCTGTTGCTGAGGCGTCTTGGCATTGTATGACTGGGGTTTAAATACCCGGCCATGTGATATCATCGGGGAGTATTGGAGGACTGGTTTCCTGCCACAGGGCCTTTAAATGGTACATGCTGCACATGCATATGCCTAGAAGGCATTCCTAGCTGTTTGACGCAGCATCATCTTTGGCTGCGCGGAGCAGACTTGCCTCGTCAATCAAGTGGCATTGGGTAAGTGAGCCGACTCATGGGGCAGCCCATGAGCAGGTAAACATAACATATCCATTCATTACCAGATTTTAAAAACTTTTTATAAGGTGCTAGCATCCTGCAAAGTGACTTTGGGATTGTATCAGCGTTTGTAGTTTGCCAAAGGGTAGAAAAAATGTGGAAGAATGACTTAGAGGCATATAGGTAACTTCCACAATGAATTATATTTGCAATAAGTCATTGCAAGTTTCAATGTCTGCAGCTCTCATGCAGACATTGTATTTTATTGCTCACAGGGCAATATGGACACCAGTGAAAATCTCCAAACTCACAGGATCATTCATCAAAATGCGTTAGGCCATTATCACGGGTGTTAGGGCCCTAATGCCGTCAATAACGAATGCGGCATTTATTGTGTCATACGATGCAAATGCAAATATTGAACATTTTTTCAAAGGGGAGGAATTGGGGAGGGCTCTATGAAAATGAGGGGCATTAACGTAGCGTGCAATAGTGTAACGCAGTTTTAATGATGAAAAAAACTATAATGAAGATTAAATGTGATTTTGAATGAGGAAAGTCACACAAAGATGAGATTTCTACAGTGTTTCTCACCCTAGCTTGATAGTACCCTGGTAGAGAGTCCATCAAGCTAGGGTAAGAGAACATTGTAGAAATTTCATCTTTGTGTGACTTTCCTCACTCAAAATCACATCAGCATTTTGATGAATCTAGGCCTCAATACTCAGTAAGATTATAAATATTGGTTTAGCCACACAGAGATATAGACATTCTCAAAAATGTTATATTTCTGTAACTATATAAGACAATTTTGGATGTGAGTATGGGAAGGATCAAGGATATACTGAATATACAATGTGAACTTTCATGTCATATTTGGAAATCAGTTGCATTCATAGAAGATATTTGTGCCTGTACTAAGACATTGCTAGATGTTGCTATTTTCTTGGCCTGAGAACTCAGTCCTAATAACTAAAAGGATATTCCCTTCCTACAAATTCATATTTGGTGGAATGTAGTATGTTTAACATCCAAATGTGAAATTTTTGCTACCAAAAATACCTCTGTACATCATTATGTATCCCAGGTGTTATAATTGCAACTTTTTATGTTGGGTCATTAGATAAACATGGAATAACAAATAAAGAAAGTATATAACATCAAAAGCATATAATATTTTTTTCAATAGATTTTTAAAATATATATATATTCTTCTTTCTATACAAATGTTAATATATCTTTCATAGTCAATTATCTGGTATGTAACATATACAAAAATTCAGGTTCAATGTAAGTGATCATTTTAAATAACATATCTATCCAAAACCCACAAATATCTCACATATCCAGTCTCACACGCAGATATCACTCATACACCCTGTACTCATAATACACCATTATTTAAAATCAATGTACAAAACTTGTAAACATACATGACAATAAAATTATTCTTAAATTGATCATAAACATCAAAGATGAATATCACTGTTCTCATAAACCTAATCCAGAGATTCTCCTCTGTATACTATATTTGAATCTTCTGTTCTTCAGTTCCGTATACCTTTGGGCTTCAACCCTACTTCAGATCAAACCCCGACAATAGTCTCTGGTTTCACCCAGCTCTTGGCTTCTTCAGAGGAAGACACTTCAATTAGATCCCTATATGTAATACAAATAAACTTACTTAATAACTAATTCTCATATATTGCACATATAGAAATTACCTCGCCCCTCCCTTAATCATATAAAAGCATACCGTGGTTTTGGCAATAGCGATATCAAACTTATTAACCTAGATATTCTCAAAACGGTTCTCAATGACAAATATTAATTACATTATCCTTAATATTCTCCCAGTGCTTTACACTTCAGCAATGGTATGCTCTACACCACATATCCATCCTGATGGTAAAGTACCTTGAATGAACAAATATATAATGAAATATACCACAACCCAGTTTCTATACCCCTATATACTATATTACAAAACTTACTCTTAACTTCTTCAAATTACATTTACTTCTAAGTTTTAAAATCACATTCTCCACACATCATATCGTCATATCTCCAACCAAAATTGATAATTTTCCCAACTACACAATGACCATGAGATTACTTGACTTGGTAAAGGCAGCATGAGTAGCCATTGACATTGGTGAAGCTGTATAGTGACAGTTTTGTTGTTAGTGGATGGCGGATGGTAGGTTGCTCATATGACTTGAGATATTTTAAGATATTATATGATTTAATTTAGTGAAATTATGCCCATCGTGATAAAGGACATGGAGAAAGGGCATGGAATGGCTCCCCTATGGGGAAAGACTAAAGAGGTTAGGGCTGTTCAGCTTGGAGAAGACACAGCTGAGAGGGGATATGATAGAGGTCTACAAAATCATGAAAGGATTTAATGGGTAAATGTGAAACAGTTATTTACTCTTTCTTTATACCATGAAGTTAGCAAGTAGCACATTTAAAACAAATTAGAGAACATTGTTTTTCTCGCAATGCACAATTAAGCTCTGGAATTTGTTGCCAGAGGATGTGGTTAAGGCAGTTATTGTAGCTGGATTCAAAAAAGATTTTGATATGTTCCTGGAGAAGTCCATAAACTACTGTTAATCAATAGAGAATAACCACTGCTTGTTGCTGGCATTAGTAGCATGGGATCTATTTAATGTTTGGGTACTTACCAGATACTTGTGACCTGGCTTGGCCACTGTTGGAGACAGATAATGGGCTTTATGAACCCTTGGTCTGATCCAGTCTGGCATATCTAATGTTCTTATGTTATGTTCTTATTGTTCAAAATAGTGATTCCAAGATGAAGTCTGGGACAAAATATATATTTTTTTTTTCTCAGCAGTATCTGTATAAACAAGACTTTTTCTTTTTGCTATGAAAGATACATGTACTGGCCTAATAATTTGTTGGCTTTTTTAGCTGATGGGATTATGGTAGAGCAGTATTGAGACAGAATACTTATCATAAGACTGGTCCTTCTGAAATGGTGTTTAAAGACAGATGACATGATATCAGTTAAGTGATAAGTTTAATATTCATGACATGCAGCTTTAAAGATGGTTCAGTGTAGGGTTCTTAGCTCTGGTTATCTTTGAAAAGTTTCTTATTATTTGTAGAAGCATCTTGTTTACATCCACTGGCTCAAGGAGTTTTCTTCAGAACCGTGGGAGAAAAAAGAAAAAGAAGAATAGTTCCTGATTGTGCGGACACTGGTTATGTTGTTTTTTCTGGAGAAGGGGGAGGAAGAGACAGTGAATAATAAGTTGCTTTGTAATTGTGGAATGAATGCTTATAATAGGGATGGGTGTCTGCTGTGCATAGCAGTTTGGAAATTCTTAATCTATTTGAAATTATTTTTGTGGTGACAAGGTTTGGAGAAGATCCTGGCTGGGTGGTCTCTTCCAAGAAAATCATCTTATCTTTGAAACCTGATTTCTTATTTTTGTTGTATTGTGGCTGGTATGACAAAATGTACACTGAATATTTATGGTTTACATTCTCTAATAAAAAGGAAAACGGAGGTTCCATTTAGAAAATGGAAAACTAATATAACTTGTATCCAGGAAACCCATCTGGATGATGAAGAATACCAAAAATTAAAATGAGTGGTAGAACAATGCTTTTTCTCTTCCTTTAAGGGAAGCAAAAAGGAGTAGCAATTTTGATTAATAAAACTACTACTTTTGAAATGGAAAAGCAATTTAAAAATAATAATTGGAGTGGAGTAGTAGAAGCCCACTTCTTCTCTTCTGAGGATTCAGTGCCACTATGGCTTGAGGCCTGTTTCTCAGTCGAAGATTTATCTTGACCATCCTGCATTTTCACTGCTTTATCTGCCCACATTTTAGTAATGGAGAGTTTTTGGATCTCTTTAGGCATTATTAACTCCAGAAAAAAAGGCAGCTAGGAGAGCGGTAGCTCAGCGATTACACTGCTTCCTTCAGGGATTTAAAGGGAAAAGCTCCCGCGACTCCTAGTGATGACGTCTATGGCCTTATGTATATAAGGCAAGCTCTGTCAGTCAGAGCTTGCCTTGGCAAAAGGTCTCATCGCTCTTGTCTGCTTGAGTTCCAGAGTTGCTGTTCCAGTTCCTGCGTTCCTGTATCTGCACCCACCTCCTGCTCCTGCTCCGGATTCCTAGCTCCCTGTTCCTACGCTCCAGTTCCTGCTTTGTTTCCTTCTTCCCTCGGGCGGACCTTGGCTCTAGTCTCAGTCTGCTTCCTGTCCTCACCTTCTGCCGCCTGCCTCTGACTTCTGGACCGGACCTGACCACGTACTCTGCCACCTGCCTCTGACCCCTGGACCGGACCTGACCTCGTCTTCGGCCCCAGCCTCAGGGCCTCTTCTCCTGGTTGCCTCCGCTCTCTCTGGCCACGTTCCTGGGATCATTCACACAGAGGCCCACCTTAGATCAACCGGCCCCAGCACCCAAGGGCTCAACCTGTGGGGAACGTGGGCTGGTAGTGGCGAAGCTCCAGCTGGCCCCTGCTTCACGTCCTGCCTTGCCACCCAATGGTAGGAACCCGTGGGGGTCTCCCCAACAAGTAGCGCCAACACCACCTCAGGCCAAGGATCCACGCTTGCAACAATCTCCATATGAGTCTCCTGTTCAATGTCCTTTTTTTAATTGGGATATTAACTTTTTTTTTCTTCTTTTTCCTTTTGCTTTGCTTTTGGCCATTAAGATTTTTCAACAGTACAGTTCCAGCGGCATATTTTACTTCTTCCAACAAAACCTGTTGGGGGGTTTTTGCCAGCACTATTCGAACTTGGCTGTTCCTATGGTGCATTTTGAACAATGACTTTGAACAGTTCAATAAGTGAATTTATGGCATCAGGATTAATCTTTCCATATTACTAACAAAGTATTGAAGGGGTTGTGGGATACATCATTTGGAGCCACAAATACTCTTCCATTGTCTATTTCATTGCAGATCATTTTACTTGCTGATTGGTGTCTGTTTTCTCAGCGATGATGAAAATCATAGGAAGAATTTAATTTTCTCAAACGCTCCCTATGACTTTTTTGTTTATTTTGATATTTCAATTTGGACATTTGGAAAGTTGTTCTTTTCTTTTTTTAGTGTGGCTTTTTTTTTTTTTTTTTAACTGAGGCTTTGATCCAGGGAAAGTATCCTGCTTAAGTTGGGCTTTGTCAAGCATTTCTAGAACCTGCAGTGCACCCACATGGATGTATATTACTGTATATATGTTTAATATCTGTTATATGCAGTGGGTTGGAATGCTTTGCGGGTGAGTACGAGAGGGGAAGGGTAATTTTTCTCTTATTATGTATAGGTTAATCAAGTGGGGTTCAATTTATGGTCCTTTTATTCATGTTATAAATGGTCTACAGTGCTACTTCTCTATACCGTTTTGGTTTTTGTACAAACCATGGTGAGGGAATTTATGGTGGACCCCAGGATAAACTTAGTTGGGGATTTGTTATCTTATTCTAGTTTGCATGGTTCTCTGTATTACAGTTGGATTAAAAACCAAAGCAAAATTGGACACAAGATATTTAAGCACTGGGGTATTTTTAGGTTTCTTTTCTCTATTCAATGCCTTACTAGGTCACAGAGTGCTCATGTACATGGTTTCCACTTGCATTATTGGCTATTTTCTGTTTATACACTGTTGGTATACCTATGACTAGAAAATTGAAGGGCCTATCATTGAATATGAGAGGGGTGTCCACTCTAGTTAAAAGAACTAGAATTTCACAGCTATGTAAGAGGCAGTCTGTATAGCTAGCCTTCTCTCAGGAAACACATATGACCAAAGAAAAATATACAAAGCTTAAAAGTGATTGGGTGGGCCAAGTGTATGCCTCCTTCTTTTCCTCAAGAAATAGAGGTATGTGTATTCTTATCCACAGATCTCGTCCCTTTATGGTTTTCAAATCATTTTTAGATCCTTACAGGTTAGCCAAATTGAAAAACCAATGAGATTTTCTAGGCAAATGTTTTATGAACAGGGAAATAAACTAGGATTTCTGCTGGCTAAATTGGTTTGACAATAGCAATCGTCATGAGTGATAGGGGGAGTTCGCAACTTGAAGGGGAAAGTGCATCATATTCCTCATGATATGGCTGATATTTTTAAATTTCATTTTCAGTCTCTATATACAGACCCAAGTGAGGTCTCCATTAATAGCTTCTTAGGTTTGGTGACTTTACCTTCCTTTTCTCCTGACATGCAATAAATGATATCTGCCCCTATGAAAGAGATTGAAATCTTGCAGGCTATTAGAGAACTAGCGATGGGTAAAAGCTCAGGACCTGATGGATTTCCACTTGAGTATTACAAGACTTTTCAAAGGGAATATTTATCTCTACTAACAGAGCTGTTTAATTCAATCACCCCTAAAAAACACTGACTCTGGATCTCTATTGGATGCACTTATATTAATTTACAAAGTGGAGAAGGACTCCTGGAATGCAGTTCATACAGACCAATATTCTTGCTCAATACTGATTCAAAAAATCTGGCCCAAAGTCCTTCAAAATCATTTGGAAAATACTATGTCTTTACTAATCATAGTAATCAGAATGCATTTATAAAAAGCAGATTATCCGTAGCCAGTATGAGATGGCTGTTTAATATTTTACATATAGCCAAAAAAATAGAATCCCTGGTTTGCTGTTGTCATTAGACACAGACATAGCCTTTGATAAGGATCTCCTGGGAATATGTGTGCTGTATTGCATTGTATGGCGTTTCCTAAAATTTTTCTGGCCTGGATATGATTCTTATATAATATCACAGTGGTCGACTCTAGAATTAAATATCTTGGTCTCCAACAGTAGACTTGAAGGACCTATATGAATTCAATTATGTGGATACTATCAGAAAGCTAAGATCAGACCTTTTAGAGCGGAAGCCTTTTCCGATTTCACTTCTGGGTTGGCGCTGTATGATAAAAGTGTCAGTTCTCCCCCATCTGCTATATTTTTTTATGCATCTCAAATGCATGGTTACTTGCAGTTTTCTCCATACTTAAAGAAGACATTATCTCATTTTTTTGGGGGGGAGGGGTGGTGCGGATGCCTTATAGAAAGCTTGCTATACTTCAACAATCTACAAATAGTGGAGGCCTTGGGGGTTCCTGACCTCTTTATTTACTGTCTGGCAGCTAGGATGAGAGGAGTACAGGGATGTCGCAGGATGCATTGCAATTTCCTTGGTTAAAATTAGAAGCCTCTCAGCTTTAGAGAAACCAGCTGGCTGTATTATTGACTTATAGGGATGTGCAGAAGGAAAACATTTGTTTCGATTCGGTTTTCGTTTCGCCGGTACCTAAATTCATTGCATTAGTTTCATAGGGGGAAAAACCAATTCATTGATTAGTTTTATTCATTTTCCGTTTTCCCATTAAAGTCAATGGGGGAAGTATTTGCAGCCTATTTTTGGCTGCAGAATTGGGGTGTTCTTATCAATTCTGATGAAACCTCTGGGGAGCAATCATCAGAACAAGAAAAGAGCTCCAAGGTACTTAGACTGTGGCAAAGTGGCACCAAAGTGGCATGAATAGCCTAAGGCACTGTAAAGGGGCAAAGGGGTTCCAGGAGTGGCAAGAGTGCTTTAACAGAGGTGCAAAGCAGCAGCGAGAGTGTCAAAAACACACCACAGCTTCAAAAGAGAGTACCGATAACAGTTGCATGAACACTCGAAGGCAGCATGACAGGTAAAGTGGAAAGACAAGTGGCATCAACATCCTACAGCACGATGAAGGGGGAACATAGCAAGCAGAAAGAGTGTCAGAAAAAAACACAAGGCGCCGATAAAGAGACAAAGCAGCAGAAAGACTAGCACCAACACACTGAGGAACCATGATAGTGGCAAGAACACCACAAGGACTAGAATGAGTCATCTGGTGTATGGCAGCAAGGCAGAGTGTCAGAAAGTTGATAGGGGCAAGACAGACTGGCAGAGCTGAGGTAGTCAGGTCCCTGTGGTTTTGATAGGGGCAAGACAGGCTGGCCCCGGGGAGAGTTCCCTTTCCTTTGTGCAGGAAAGGGAACTTGGCGTCTAATGAGCTCTCGCTGGTCTTTTAAAATCTGGTGGACGTAGCAGATATACAAACGAGAATTTTGAAGGCTGAGGCGGAGGAGGTAAGCGCAGATGTCAGGCCGGCACGCACTGTGTGGATATTAAAAGGTGCCCGCATATGCATGTATTTCCCAGATTGCACACAAAATATTTATTTCTGGAAAATTGGCAGGGCATGGGCATGGTCTGGGTGGGGCATGGGCATTCTAGGATTTATGAATGAAACCAGTGCGTAATACATATGTGCACAAACATACACTGTGATCCCCTACTGCGTAACTTTACTTCTGCTATGGATGGCGTGAAAGTCGTAAAACAAAAAATACTAGGCTAATCAGCAGAGTTTTAACGGTAGGGGCTAACAGTGTAAAATGGAGGCTAATTAACTAGGGGGGTTAGGAAGTCCTATCCTTTACCTGGGTGAACTGAGAATGAACTGGGGAAACTGTTAATTGCATCGGCATGCATACCTACTAAAATCCTCTCACTTACATGGAAGAGGCAGTATTTGCACACACATACGCATGGCCATATAAAGTTGTGCACACATATATACTTGTACAGTCTATTTTATATCATGCGCGTATATACAAGTGCATATTATAATATGGCCGTGTCCTTTGGCATATGCACATACAAGTTACCGTCGTAGAGGATAACTTTAAAACATGCCCAAGTGCACCCATATACACAGCTATATGGATTGCACGTGCATGCACACGTATTACATGCACGCTATATAAAATACACATAAATATACCCAACATTTTTGCATATCAAAACATTTGCGGCATGTTTTTTTAAATATAGCCACATACGTTTTGACTTATCCAGCTAAGTGGTGATAAATATCCAGCAAAGTTGCACTGTGGTGACTTATCCAGCTAAGTAAAGCTGTTTAAAACTTATCCAGTAGAGATGTGCATATGTTTCATTCATTTTGGATTTACGCGCATAATCCATGCACTTCATAGTACAATCATAATGGATTGTATGTCTGTACTTATAATAAATCAAGTTCTGAGCACACTATCTGTTTTTCATGCATGTACTATAAAGTCCACTAGTTACGTACATAACTCCAAAATGAATGCACATCCCTATTATTAGGCTATGGGCCTCATTTTCCAATATTGCATGCGATACCAAAAAGGGGTGTACCTTATGCTAATAAGCATCTGTATTGTGAATTGCACTATCAGCTATGTGAAAGGCTGTTATTGCAAGTTGCACTATTAGCCCAATTTGGGCTACATTGCCTGTTTCAGCATGATGGGGGGGGGGGGGGAGAGAGAGAGAGAGAGAGAGAGAGAGAGAGAGAGAGAGATAGAGAGAGCGAGCACCTTACTGTAGTGCCTCCTCCCTAGACAGGTATTTGTATCCCTATGGGAGGCCCACCTAGTAACTCGAGGTGAGGTTTAAGTATTAGTGTAGGGGGTTAGGGGCCACTTTGACATTCAACATGAGACGTACGAACAGAACAGTGCTCTCTTGTGAAGATTTGATGACCTACTGAGTGAGGAAACTCACTCCAAGATGAGATTTGTGCAATGTTCTCTCCACCTAGCTTGTTGTTACCCAGGTAGAGTCCAACAAGCTAGGTTGAGAGAACATTGCACAAATCTCATCTTGGAGTGAGTTTCCTCACTCAGTAGGTCATCAAATCTTCACAAGAGACCACTGTTCTGTTCGTACGTCTCACGTTGAATGTGAAAGTGGCCCCTAACCCCCTACACTAATACTTAAACCTCACCTCGAGTTATTAGGTGGGCCTCCCATAGGGATACATATACCTGTCTAGGGAGGAGGCACTATGGTAAGTCTCTCTCTCTCTCTCTCTCTCTCTCTCTCTCTCTCTCTCTCTCTCTCTCTCTCTCTCTCTCTCTCTCTCTCTCTCTCCCCCCCCCTCCCTCCCTCCCCCCCCCACATCATGCTGAAACAGGCCTGTTAGGAGACATCATGAACCACGATAAACCTTTACCAGCCTGTAGCGCACAACATAACACAAATGAAAGAGGTGTAGTTATTGGCCGCGCTAACAGTGCAGCTGTTTCGCGGCACACGATAAATCCTCCCTACTTTACATTTACTCTGCCCCCTGAATACGAAATTAAAAATTTGCATTCGCAAATCGCGTTAACTGCTGTTAGCGTGGTTTGCGGAATTATCACACGCGTTAACTCCTTGGAAAATGAGTTCCTATGTAAGCTAGCCAGATAAGTAAAAAAAAAAGCACTAAATAGGTGGATAAGTAAGAAAGATAGATGACTAGTCTTTGAAGACTTTTCTGACTATCTTACTTATCCGACTATGTAGCACTTTTTAGGACTTATCTGGATAAGTAAACACTTAGCCAAATAAGTGGCAGACATCTGCTATGCACCCATATTTGTGCTCCTAATTGTAATTATTTACACGAGAAAAATTAACTCATGTATTATGCTTAGCACTTGTTGGCTTTTATGTATGTAAATTATCAAATTTTATAACATGCATGAGTGAAAGAGATTACCAGTTAAACCAATTAGTCCACCAAATTTCCAGGTCTATTTCTAGGTAAAGACAACTCTGATTCTTCAGCCTGCACTCCCCCCAGTTTACTCAGACCCCTTACCCAGCATCTGTCTATAAAGAATTATATTCTGACTTATATCTGATAATTAGCAGGTGTTTTTTAAAATATGCACGGTGTGCACCGGGCCAAATCATGTGCATGTCTCATGGCTTTGGTGCATGTAGTGCTTTTACAATTCGTCAGATAAGTATTATTTCCATATATGCTGTTTTATAAATATCAAAAATAGGTGTGTATTTTTGGTTTCATATGCACATTTACCTGCACAAAAAGGGGGTGGTCTCTGGGTATTCTGGGGTGGGGCGAAGAGATACCCACGTAAGTTGATATTTTATAAGAGATTTACGCAAATACATGAGGCAAATTATTCACACAATTTTACACCTGCTAATTAACTAGCACAATCAATATCACACTTGTCTGCTTTCTGCTATTTTTGGTTAGGAGGTCTGGGTGAACCGGTGGGCGTTCAGAGTGAAATACTAGGAGGGCCTCAGTGAACTGGAGAAGGACTGGGTGAACTGGTGGAGGTATAAGCAAACAGACAATTTCAAGTACGTGACATTTTAAAATATACCTACTTCTATATATAAATCATATTTTTTTCATGCATAAAATATATGCATATATGTTTATAAAATAAATGGAGAAAGTATGCTATTTCATTGCATTAGAAAATCTTTATGCATACTGAAAAGTATGCATGCATATTAGGGGTGGATTATATTCATATTTTATAATCTGTACAGATTATAAAATATAGTAGATTCATGCACGTCCATATAAGCATGTATATGGAGCCATGCAAAGTTGTTGGAAGTTACGTGTATAAAAATAGCATACATTTTTATTTCAAAACCCCATTTATGGATGTAAAACCTTTTGAAAATTCAACCCTTTGAAGGGTATTTTCACAGGAGTTACATGAATAGAAGTTGCAATTTTCAAAAATCCATTTATGCACATAAACCCTTTTGAAAATTACCTCCTCAGGGGATAATTTTCAAAAAGATTTATGTATATAAAAATAGCATATATCATAGTAATTTTCAAAAAAAAATTCTGAAAAGGGAGGATAACTTTCAAACAAATGTACATGGCGGCATATACACATGTGTATGGAAATGCGTATTTTTGCCATGGCATTTTATAAGCCACACATTTGACATGTGCATATGCGTATCTTTACCCCTCAACATCCGTGAACATGTAGGCTTGCGCACAAATACATGCACTGCATTGAAAGTGAGTATTTCAATGTACTTTTTTTTTATTTTAAAAATATACACACTTGTATTTTATGCGCAAAAATAAATTAGGACTTGTGAATGTCAGTATATATGCACATAAGCTGGCCAGTTTTAAACCATGCGAGTTTCAAGGCAATTATTAGCTTTACCATTTACTCCACCAGCTCGCCCTGCCCTTTTCCAGGTCATCGAGACTCTCTCGGTTATTTAGCCTGAACTCCCCCCAGTATCCCCTGACCTCACAGTAAATATGTTTTAATATCACCAGATACGCCAGATAATTAGCAGCTGTAAAAATATGCGAGCAAGTTGGCAAATGTTCATGCATGTCTTTTAAAATATCAATTTTTGCTTGTAAGTGTTGTTACCACCAAGGAACACTCCTAGATGCCCCTCTTTTATGCATGGAAAAGTGAATATTTTCATGTATTTTCTACTTTTATAAATAATGGAATATGTGAGCAGAGGCTACTTTTGTACATATATGCAAATTTTTAAGCATGCACATTTTTAACAATTCACCTGTTAAATTGCACTTATGTGCAAAAAACCTATTGACAATTCAATAGCATATATCACAGCAATTTTCAAAAGCCCACTTACACACATAAAATGCATTTACGAACATTCAGCCCAGTTTTAAGCGCATAAATCCTTTTGACAATTACCATAGTTTTATATCCTCTTCAAATGTTGCTTTTATGGGTTAAAAAAAGACATCTAGATTTTCAGGTCTAATATTATTTTTTCTTATATGGTGTAATAAAAGAGCAAGAATTGGATATGATAATCCAGTGGGAAACAAAGAAGTTGGGGGATTAGCATTAACTGATTTAAGAATATATAATATAGTTAACATTGATGTGTGAATAGGCAAAAAGGAGTAATAAATATGGTGAAGCATCTTTACTTGCAGAATTAGTTTGACCTTATTGGCCCTTAAATTTACTATGTATGAAATGGATTAAAAGACCAGTGCAATGTAGAACTCATTTGCAGTTAACATCTGTCAGAAGGGCATGGGGATGGTTGCAAATTAAAAGTGAGAGGTAATTAAATATATAGGCTTTCCTGTCTTTTCAAAGAAAAGTTGATTTTCCAGTGGGTTTTTTCAAAGCTGGGAGGAAAAGAGAGTTTCCGTTTAAGGCCTAGATTTATCGAATTCCTGTAAATATTGCATGTGGTAGAAAAAGGGGTGTGTTTTATGGTAATTTCCTAATTATTACAATGTGTTCTATGTTAGCATAGGAATTACTGCAAAGTGTGTTAACTTTTCACACTTTGGGGTAATACCTACATAATTGTATTTTCCTACCTACAATGTGCCCCTGAGAGAGAGAGAGAGAGCGAGAGAGAGAGAGACTATCTATATTGCCCTTGTAGCAGTTAGCTATTTTTGGGGGTCATTTTCTATTGATATCGCATGCGATACCTAGATCAGGGCGGGGTCGGGGCGGTGTCAGCACCGGAAGAGGAGGAGTCGGGGTGTCGTCGGGGTGGACATCGCGGAAACTTCGCTGATGGCGAAAAGGTAAGGCCCCTTATCGCCGCCAGCAGCGCGCCCAATATCAACACCTTTTATGATGTTGCTATTGGGTGCGAAAGCCGGCAGTGATAGCACTGCGGAGGTGCGATCACTGCTGGCTTTCGCAGGCTCGCCCCCCCGCTTCGCCCCCCGTTTGCGCCAGGTTTCAGGAAACCGTGGTAGTTTAGAAAATCCAGCCTTATATCTCTATAGAAGGCCCACCTAGTAACTCAAGGTGATATTTAGGTAGTAGTGTAGGGGTTAGAGCCACTTTCACATGCAGAGTGAGACATACGAACAGAACAGTACACTTTTGTGAAGATTTGATGTCCTTTGGAGTGAGGAAATTCACACAAATATTAGATTTGTACAATGTTTTCTCAACCTAGCTTGATGGACTCTCTACCTGGGTAACATCAAGCTAGATTGGGAGAACATTGTACAAATCTCATCTTTGTGTGAGTTTCCTCACTCCGAAGGACATCAAATCTTCACAAGAGTGTACTGTTCTGTTCATATGTCTCAATCTGTATGTAAAAGTGGCCTCTAATCCCTACACTACTACCTAAATCTCACCTCGCATTCGTTGGCGAGCCTCCTATAGTAACATAAATAGCTGCTTACTGAGGTGCCACCCCCAGAGGCGCTCACTCTCTCTCTCTCTCCCTCCCTCCCTCTCTTCTCCCCCCCTCGGTCCTTCCCCAGTCTAAAAATCTCGCAAATTGCATTATGGGCATAATGCTTAGTATTGCATAGCTTAATGCAATATTGTGTGTTTTGGCTTTACGAAGCCAGCCCACTTTTTCGGAAATCCTGCCCCCAATCCCTCCCCTTTTAAAAATGTGCATTGCACCATGCTTTATGGTGCTTAACGCATGCGAAAGCGCCATAACGCAATTTGATAAATGACCCTGTAAATGGCAAGTTTCTTATATTCAGCCACTTATCAGGCTATAATTTAGCTGAATAAAAAGGCATTCTGAAAGTATTTCTGAGAGTGGTTTAGTTATCTGGCCAACTTAGCCAAATTTCAGCTATATCCAGCTACCTGGTTCGTTCAACAAACTGTGTTAGGGCCTTATGCAATAAATGTTCAATGCTCAATGTTTATCGTATCATGCGTTAGCATGTAAATATGCTAATGAATATGCAAAAGCTAGAAAAGTATGTAAATGAGAGACTCCTACTGCATTTCACAGTAAAATAACATGGGGTTTAATGTGGTAAAAACACCTTTTTTTTGTGGTAGAGGTGAAAAAAAGTTTTTATCGCGCCATAGTAGCCATTATCGCAGATTGTGGTTATTATACGTAATAAAATGAGGCCGCCTCACAGGCACACCTACACAGTTCTGCTGGCCCAATAAAAACAGCTTTTCTTACCTGCCTTGACTTCCTAAAGCTACAATATAGATTGATACCTTACCCCTGTTGGAGACTCTTAGACCATCTGGTGGAGAACCCTGAAACTAGTTCCCAGAAGGGCATTGACATTGGGCACCACCCACCAATGTTAATTTTCAGTACATCAAGGGAGAATGCTTCTCCGAGACACAGAAATTCATTGGGATATATAGTCCCCAACAGACAGGTGCAGTCCTCATTAACACCATGTCTACTAGATGGATGTAAACTTCACTGCCAATTAAACAGTCTGGCTTGGAGTATTCTTGTGGTGCAACTTTGGATTTTGGGACTTCTGTGATCAGGAGGAGTAAACAGGTCTCCCCTTAGATCCCTCTCCTCCACTGGAAAAGGGAAGATCTCTTCCAGATGATCTCTCCTTCACTAAATTTAAGAGGTTTGCAGAAGCCATTCCATTTGATTTGTAAAAGGACAAGGAGTACCAAAAGGCTTGACATTCTCCAGTTTATGGATCCCCCTCAAGGATGCTGTGACATTGCCCATCCAGAAGATGCAGATGAGAATGTGGGAGAACCATTTCTCTGTGTTTGCAATGTACCACATCTAGAAGGCTCCCAGTTTTAAGAAGCAGAACTGCCTCGTCAGTTGGTTGTGGTTGTCTAGTACCCACCCTTTGGGAAAGGACTGACAGAATCTTGACCTTATGGGAGAAAGGTTTACCAGGGAGCTATGCTCAATGCCTGCATAGCTTCTTACCAGCTATTTACGAGTCAATATATGGAAATCATTCTAAAAGATATAAATCATTTGTCAGGGCATCTCCCTTAGGAGCAACATGACACACTGGAGTAACTAGTGGACAAGGGGATGGAGTGTGGAAAACACATGGATGACCTTTGATATTTTCAGACAGCATCAAGAGTCTCTGTAGTAGTTATTAGAACCCACAGACTTCTATGGCTGTGGGCCTTAGGATGTCCAGAACCGGTTTACTGATGTGCCTTGCATTGAGCAGACTCTATATGGAGATAAGGTCAAGCAAACAATGGCTCAATTAAAAGACCACTGTGTTAAACTTCAGATTCTATCCACTGCCCCTCCACACCCACCCTTCTCATCCAAGTCGTATTTGAGTGGGGAGCTGAGGAAGCCTTTCCATCTGCCAAGGAGACATTATCATCTGCCCTTTTATCCCTGACAATAGCAGGACCTCACGGTCATCCAAGACAGCAGAGGGCCCCCTAAAGCCACAACTGGTATCTAAGCCAAAACCTGGGATAGGGCTTTGCCTGGATCGAGGAGGGTAAAGCCAGGATCCCTTACTGACCTTCCTGTCGAGGGAAGGCTGATATTTTATTTAAACCGTTGACCCAGACACATGGGTTGTCAGCTTAATCAGGAATGATTACATCTATTGGGGAAACCCGCAAAACTAATGACAGAGAAGCTATTGGTCTGCTTCTCAGCATTAGGAACTGCTACACAAGGAACTTTTCTCCCTCTTAGAGCCTAATGTGATCAAACCTGTTCCACTAGGAAAAAGAGGTTGGGGCTCTTCTCCAAGTTTTTTTCTGACCCCCAAAGAGAACAAAAGGGCTCCATCCCATCCTGCACCTGAGGGCTTTAAACAAATTCTTGGTAAAGGAAAAGTTCAAGATGGTTTCCCTCAGTACTTTAAATCCGTTTCTTGAAAAAGAGGACTGGCTGTGCTCCTGTGATCTATAAAGGATAATTACACTAAACGTTCTGGAAAAGATATATTTACATAAAAGTTTATTTAATAGTTTCTCAAATATATATATACGGCATGATTATTGATTTCATAGAGCTCATATAAAGATGAATTTTCAAAAGTTGCGTGCATGAAAATCAGCATATATGCATGTAAAATATAAACCGGAAAACATGTATAACTAAGGGTAGACAAGTAAATTTATGTGTGTAAAAAAGGGGTGGGCCAGGGGCGTTCCAGAGAAGGGCGAACATTTACGCATGTAAATTGCTATTTTATAAACAATTTATGCAAGGAAATTTGGCAGCTTACTTGCGTATATTTACACCTGCTTTTAATCTGGAATTAAGTGATCGTAAACATCTTAAAAGTGAAATACTGACTGGCTGGGGGGTCTAGGTGAAATGGGGGGAGATGCGGCTGAAGATCCTGGAGCATCTTGATGACTTGCAGATGGACCGGGCAAACTGGTAGACTAATTGGTAAAACTGATATTTTCATTGCTGAGCACATGTTAGAAAATCTCCCCACTTATTTGTGGCAAACCCGATTTACAGAGAGTAAATGCATGAAAATTACACAGGTAAATTCTTCACACATATGTTATTAAAGTTAGACATAAATTACGCAAGTATACAGTTGCACGCTATTTATCGAGATAAATTTCTATCCAAATTAAATTATTTACCAGATAATTATGATAGATGAATAAATCTTAAACATTTATTTTATTTACTTAAAAACATTTATTACCTGCCCTTCCTACTTCAGAGCGGGATACAATAAGAACATACACAGTCAGATGAATGGAGAGAACAAGAGAGTGTATCAATCTTACGAAGAAGGAGATTAACAAGATTCATCAGGATGGGGAAGAAAGAAATGGTTAGCCAGTGCTACTTATCCGGATAAGTAGTTTTATTTGAGACTTATCCATCTATCTTACTTATCTGGATAAATAGCTGTATTTGAAACTATAAGTAAGATAGACAGATAACTCGAATAGAGCTACTTATCTGGATAAGTAGCACTATTTGAGACCATCTGAGCGCTACTTATCCAGCCCTTAGCTGGATAAGTAGCACTTTTATGACTTATCTGGCTAAGTAGTGGCTTTGCTATTACTTAGACAGATAAACTGAAATTTATCCAGATAAGTACCACTATGCAGCCAGATAAATCAGAACTTATACCGATAAGTGCAATATGTATTTGCACATTTTTTAACATGTGTGCATGTTGCAGGTTACATTTAAGGTGAATTCTAAAAGCCCAGCATGCACGTTAATTAGGGGATGCGCATACAAATCGGGCTTACATGTGCCCACCCTAGTTTCAAAACTCAGAGATGCACGCATATCTCAGGCTGCGTGCACATCTCATGGAGATTCAGAGTTGGGGCATCAGCATGGTCTGGGTGGGCATAGGCATTCCAGGTGGGGCAAAAAGATGTGCACGTATCTACCTTTGCGCCTGGGTGAGCATCCAGGTTCCCTGCCAAGAATATTTACTTTTGCTATGGAGGAGCTGTAAGTCAGAAAAAGAAAGCAGCTGTTTCAGAGGGATTTAAAGGGTCTGGGGTAACTGGGAGGAGTGCAGGCTATTAAACCAGGGGGGGTTGGAGGACCTAGCTCAAAACTAGGCAAACTGGTGGACAAACTGGTGAAACTGGCAGTGGTGTGGATACGCACATCTTTTAAAATTCCCTGACTTATGCCGTAGAAGTGGCATTTATGCACTTAGCTGCACGCCCATTTAAAATTGGGTGCACATTGGTGCATGCCTACTGTATTTTATAACATGCACACATAGGTGTGTGCATGTTATAAAACTGCTGCGCCCCTGGCTGTGTGCCGGCGCACATGCGCCAGTGTGCGCCTGCGCTCCAGTTTGAAAACTACTGTCCTTATGCATATTTTATAACCTGCACATATCATAAACATACAGGTTACAAAATACAGGAGTAGATTTCTGTGCATTTATATACATGCATATATAGGAGCGTGCACAGCTGTTGAAAAATATCTTCCTTGAGTTTACTGTTTAAAACAGTAAACACTTATGGAATTGAAATGCAGATACCAGAGCCCAAAGCTGACCAATTAGTTATTGTGTCTCAAAAGGTCAGCAATCTAGAAGAGCAGATTTCACCTTGCTCTGTTGTATGAACCCTTCCCCTCACTCTTAATAGTTGCAATGAAATTAAACAGCCTTGAACAGCAATACATAATGTTTGCTCATTAAATACAGTTTGTTCTCACTGCTTTCTCGTTAAGTGGAGGTTTCAATACCTAAAAACAACTGTTTTTCCACTTTAAATTTGTAGTAACTCCATCATATTTCAGTATAATCAACTAGCAGCAATTCTGCATTTTTACATGCACATACCCATTCAGTGGTGTAAAATCCCATGCATGCATGGAGTGGAGTAACTCTCAAGGAAATGAAACTGTTTGCTGCTGGCAATAAAACCCACAGAAGTTAAAACTAGGATCATTTTATTAACCTGGAAACATTCACAAGCCCTGTTCCTTGAAGAACAACCTCTCAATTTTTGCTTTTAAATTTGAGAACTATTTTCAAAAAATAGAAACAATGCTATTCTTACAAGCATAAAGATGAATATTAAAAGCCCGGCATGAGCCAAAATTGGGAGATAGGTGAATATGTTCGGCCTTGTACACGTCAAGTGGATTTTAAAAGGCGCCCGCATACTTGCGAATCTCCCGCTGCATGCACAAATAAATCGTTTCAAAAAAGGGGCAAGGCATCGGCGAGGTCTGGGTGGAGCATGCGCATTCCTGAATTTCACAATGAAACCAGCACATAAGTACTTGTGCGCACCGGGGTGCCCTGCCGCATACATTTACATCTGCTATGGATGGCATGTAAGTAATAAAATTAAAAAATCAAGGCATGTCAACGGGGTTTTAAAGGTCAGGGCTAAGAGGGGAAAAGGGAGGCTATTAAACTAGGGGGTTTGGGACGTCTTATCCCTTACCTGGGCGAACGGGGAATAAACTGGTGAAACTGGCAATGGCGTGGACATGCGCCACTTTTAACATCCCACTTCGCGGTGGAAGCGGGATTTGCGCGCACATGTGCGTGCCACTTAAAATTGTGCGCATGCTCAGCCTGTTTTATAACCTACATGCACGTACGCGCGAATGTTAGAAAATGGCCACATCCATGGGCACAAGCCAGCAAACGTGTGCACATGTACGTCCGTGCCCATTTAAAAGTTACTGTCATAATGTATTCTCACTCAGCATCATTTCTGTTTTGTTGTGGGGACAAATAGAAGAAATTGTTCATTGCTGTAAAACCTTTTCTGATGTTCTGTACTTAGATCTGAGATCCTTTTAAATGAAATGGTAAAAACACGATTAATGCCTTCTTCTTGACCCTGTAATCATTTTAATATTAGATGAGTGACAATTCCTGTAGTCTTTAGTGAGTGAATTACATTTGATAAGGTTAAAAGCTAGTAAGTATCAAATTGAAGATTATTCTTAAACTCTTATTATATTTATGGTAACAAAATAGTGCTTGGGGGTCACTGAACTCGATAACTCTCTCGTAGTACAGCAAGTAACTTCCATATGGAATAAATTACCTACTGACAGAGGCTGCTGACAAATTATGCAAAATTTAAAACACTAATGAACAAGGTGATGAAAGTTGATGGTAAGTGTATGTATGACTGCGTCTGTGGAGCAGATGTACCATAGACAGAAGGTTATACAGGGAAATTCTGCCTGTTAAGATCTCTGTTAACATGCCTAACTTCTGATAATTTATACCTGAGATTGGCAGGTCACAGCTGTCCAGAAGCTCCCAGTTGTGTCATTGGTTTGTTTTAACGTGCCTTGCATAACTAAAAAATCTAAAGGAGAGACTGATAATTAGAAAGCAGAAAATATAACTTCATTTTAGAATGATTTAAAATAATTTGCTGAAGGAAGAAAATACAGTATACTTATTTCCTTTATGCCTGTGCACAGTTCCGGAGAATTCTAATTGACAAGGGTTGATTTACTAAGCTTTTTTCCCCAAAGACATAGAAAGAGATAAAAACCATAGTAAATCAGACCTGAGATATCTTATAAGCTGTTTGAGGAAGAGAAGAAATAATGTATCTAAATATCCTAACAGTTTCATTTTAGGTGGCAATTTGGTAACCCCGCTTAAGAAAGTTGGCAATTGTGCTTAAGTGACACCAATTTTCAAAGTGAACTTGTTCATTTTGAAAATTATCCCACCAATACTATCCTCACACAATAACATTTTCTAATTTGTGTGCAGGAAATTTTCAAGGAAATTTACTCACATACTATTGAAAATCCAAAGTATGTGTTTAAGTCCAAACCCCCCCCCCCCCCCCCCCCCCCCCAATTCCATCCCTGGGAGAACCTCCGCACAGTATGGGTAAAGTTCTGAGTATATAGGACATATGCAAGTATATTTACCCACCTCTCAAGCAGGTAAGTTTATAACAGGTCGTTTGCTCAGATAAAGCATCATTTTACCTGCAGAAATGCGTTTGTATATTACATTCCCATCCCTCTGTATATTTTGCTGGATATGTTGCAGTTCTGGCCGCGAGCGCCGCAACCAGACCCTTACCTCTGTGCTCCTGGACCTACTCCCGCTTCTGGAGGCCTGGTTTGCGCCCTGTTTGGTGGCGTTCCTGCGCCGCCGGGAAGCTTCCCATGGATGCCATGCTTCTAGGCACGTGCGCGCGCCACTTAAACGCTTTTCTAGGCCGTTTCCCGTCAGCGGTGACTCCACCCAGTTCCTGACGTCAGACGCCGCGGCCTCGATAAGCCGGCTGCGGACATTCAGTTTTTGCCTTGCAATGGGTTTACCTCCCGGTTCCCTGTTGCGTTGTGCCCCGGAGTGAGCTGCCTTGCTATTCGCTCTGTTCCTGCTTGCCTGCTACAGTACCTGCTTGGTTTCTGTTTGCCTGCTACAGTTCCTGCCTGGTTCCAGTACCCGAGTCCTGCCACAGTTCCTGTCTGGTTCCAGTTCCAGTCCTGAACCACAACCTGCCTAAGTCCCAGCGGCCGGGCCCCTACGGGCTCCTCCCGGGGGGGCTTCGGCTTCCAAGGGTGAAACCACCTAAGTCCCAGCGGTTGGGCTCCTATGGGCTCCTCCCGGGGGAGGAGCCCATAGGTTCCAGGGTGAAGAGTACCTCTACGTTCTGCCTGAACATCTGCCTCCCAGCCTGCCACATACTAGAGACATTGACCACCTTTCCCAGTCTCCTGCAGGTCGGCCCAAGGGTCCACTAAACTGAGACTCCATAACAGGATAAACGTTTTGTAATACTAGTAATGGAAAACAAATCTTCTCCCTTGATTAAACTTTCAGTATAGGCGGCGGCGCTCTAGCGCTGAGACAAGATGGCCGCCTAAACCTTTCGCTCCGCTCAGCCTCCTACTGGCATCGCCATACAGAGCCTTTATTCTACATTTGTTTTTTCACAAAACTTATCCCCTTCCTTTATAAGAGATGGCTGCGACTAAATCTGGAAAAATAGAGGCGGCTTTTGCGGCTGGAACCGGTACTAAACGAGCTAAGCCGGACCCACCGTCGCCGGACAAGGCCCCACCTGCGAAGACAATGGCATCGGCTGATTTAGTCTTGGCAGAACTCAAGCAACTGAAAGATATGCTTCAGCCGAATATAGATGCAACAGCAGCTATTCGCGCGGACTTACAAGCAGTAACTATTCAAATGGGATCTTTTCAATTAAAATTAGAGGATCTGGAATCGCAAACATCTACCCTATTGATCACTACGGCACCTCTGCCACGCATCACGAAAGATGTGGAAAGATTGCAACAGGAAATAGAAGACTTATCAAATCGGAATCGATGCAGCAATGTTCGCATACTGGGCATACCCGAAGGGGCCGAGGGCACGGATATGATTGCGTTCCTTCAAGACTGTATCCCATCCTTGCTTCATATCACTTTTGACCGTCCGTTTGAAATTGAGCGCGCACACCGGATACCATCACGGATGCCTTGGACCCCGCGGTTCCCCAGGCCGATTATTTTCAAAACGCTGCGATTCCCTCAAGCCTTGGCTATTTTGACCACGGCCAGAAGCAAAGCTCCTCTCACGTTTCAAGGTAAAACAATCTTGTTTGTGCCTGATTTAGCTAAGACCACAGCAGACAGGCGTAAGGCCTTTCTCACGATGCGACCCAGGCTCCAGGCTATAGGAGCGAAATATGGGATTCTATATCCGGCACAGCTCAGGATTATCCTTAATAATCAAACGAAACTGTTTCATACAGTGTCAGATGCGGAACAATTTATTACACAACACGAGGAGACTTCAGGAATGGTCACCTGATTGTTTACACCTCAATAAGTTGTGCCTTTTATATCTATGTGTCTATTGACCTGGCGGAGGACAACCGCGCCTCTCTAGTGGCGAATCTAATTTTTATTTTTCCCTTTCACAGTAGTTTACTCCAATGCTGTGAACGAATAGTTCCCTCTCATGGTGTTTTTTTTTTCTGTTCCTTTTCTCTTCATGTTCAGCGCATAACAGATCTCCATGAGAAGAATCATGTAGATATTGTTTATAGACTTATGGATATCTTATAAAGTGACGGATTTAGGTTTTAAAATCAGCTGGTTTCCCACAGATAAGAGACGCTCTTATAATTATTATTTGAGACCTAATACTTTCTCGGCAAGAGGTTTCTTATTTTGGACAATAAGGTCTCTCCCTTTCCTGGGACTTTTCACTTTGGTTAATATTTTGCTTGCTTTGGCTCTGTATGGGTGGTCACAGACAATCAGACTAGATATAATTGGCAGCGGAGGGCAAGGAGCCATCTGCCCACCTAGAGGCCCATCATTTATATACTGTGCTGCTTGCAGTGCTATACTGTCTGGCACACTTTAAGGCCTCATATCTGATTCTGTTCTATCATGATGTTCTATTGTCCTTATTACCTTTGCATAGATAGAGGCCTACCTTTTTTCAGGTTCTCTCTATTCTCTTTGTTTTTTCTTTTTTTCTTTCTTTTTTTCATGCTCACCTTTTTGCTCCTGGGAACACAATCTGACAGGCAGAACTATTAGCCTCAGCTCCAGTTTTTTTATCCATGGCGTCCACGATATCGCATTTCACTATAGCATCAATGAACGTCAATGGTTTCACACATCAGATTAAAAGGAAGAAAATTCTCACGTATTTACAATCTCTACATAAGAACATTGCTCTAATACAAGAAACTCATCTCACTTCTGTAGAATCAGCTAAACTTCAACAGCAATGGGTAGGTCAAGTCTTCTATAGCCAGGCAAACAAGAAGAAAAGGGGTACGGCCATTTTGCTTCATAAAAATCTTGGTGCACAAGTTCTTCATCAAGCGGCAGACCCTGATGGACGCTGGAATATTATACAGATGACATTACAAAATGAACGTTATACAATCCTCAATCTTTATGCGCCCAATAATGATGACCCAACTTTTTTTCAGGAGGTCTTTGCTCAACTTTTACTTATGGACTCCGCACAATATATAGTAGGAGGTGACTTTAACCAGCCTATGGATGTTGTATTGGATAAAAAGTCTACAGCTAAACCTATTTTGTCCAAATCTACGCAGACGCTGCGACATATGACACAGGTTTATGGATTATCTGATCCATGGAGAATTCTCAACCCCACTGTCTTGGACTATACTTTTTACTCCTTTCCTCATGCTTCGTATTCGAGGATAGACTTTTTCTTGATCTCTCATGCTTTAATGACCAAAGTCCGATCTTCAAAAATCCATCCAATAGTGATATCAGATCATGCGGCAGTAACTTTTACCTGCGATTTTCAAGTGCCATTTCGTTTCGACAGACAATGGCGTTTTAATTCCACCTTGCTCTCCGACTCAACTTTCATTTCTTCACTTACTGAAAAAATAGAAGAATTCTTTCAACTCAACGACTCACCTACTATACCTACTCCCACAGTG
Source organism: Rhinatrema bivittatum (assembly GCF_901001135.1). Lineage (NCBI taxonomy): Eukaryota > Metazoa > Chordata > Amphibia > Gymnophiona > Rhinatrematidae > Rhinatrema > Rhinatrema bivittatum. The sequence goes on along the minus strand of NC_042615.1, from coordinate 269,824,948 downwards.
TGGGCTGCATTCAAAGCTACTATTAGAGGTGAAATAATCAGCTATTCTATCCATAAACGTAAATCCCAAAAAGCTCACCTTTGCCAATTGCTACAAGAAGTGGAGCAGCTCGAACAAACGCATATTCAAAATCCGTCCTCTCAGACCCTACATCCATTGTTAAAGGCTCGTTTCCAATACCATCAAGCCCTAAGTGATCAAGTGGAGCTTCACTTATTTCAGAATAAGGCGAGATATTATGCCGAAAATAATAAATGTGGTCATTTACTATCCTCCCTTTTGAAGAAAAGAATGGACAAGAAGAAGATAGTGAAAATCCAATCTTCTACGAATCAAATTAAGACTTCAGATAAGGATATCCTGCAAGTTTTTCGTGATTTCTATGCAACTCTCTATCAAAGTGAAACCTCTCCATCGCCGGATCAAATACAGGACTTTTTATCACCACTGTCTCACCCCAAGTTGACGGCTGAACAAAGTGCCCAGCTTGATCATCCCATTCAAGCATCTGAAATTACGGCGGCCATCTCTTCCTTACAACCCGGTAAAGCTCCAGGCCCAGATGGCTTCACCTCGGATTTCTTCAAAGTTTTTCATGGGACGCTATGCTCTCATTTACAATCTTACTTTGCTTCCCTATTACACAATCCACAAGCCTCCTCGGCTTTCACTGAAGGCTCCGTCATAGTTCTTCCAAAGCCAGGAAGAGATGATTTTCTCCCCTCTAATTATCGTCCAATATCTCTTCTCAATACTGATTACAAAATTTTTGCCAAAATATTAGCCACTAGGCTGTCCCATCTAATGCCGTTATTAGTTCATCCAGACCAGTCCGGTTTTATTAAAGGTCGACTAATCACTAACAATTCACGTCTTTTCTTGCATATGAGCCATCTACAATTTAATGAATTAGCACCGTCAGTTGCCATATCTCTAGACGCAGAAAAGGCCTTCGACAGGGTCGAATGGTCTTTTCTCTTTCATATAATGCAATGGTATGGCATTGGCTCTGTCTTTCTATTTTGGATAAAGCATATCTATCACTTCCCTTCAGCTTATCTTTATATTAATAATCAGAAATCCACCTGTTTTCCACTCTTTAGTGGTACGAGACAGGGGTGCCCTCTCTCTCCTCTGCTTTTCAACCTGGCTTTGGAACCTCTATTGACGGCAATTCGCGTTACCCCTGATATAACTGGTATAACGGTTGGAGAGAATACATTTAAGCTGTCTGCATATGCTGACGATGTCCTACTCTTTCTCACAAATCCATCGTCTTCTTTGATGGCCCTCTTTACTCTAATTTCCCAATATTCTATGATCTCTGGGTACAAAATTAATTGGCACAAGACAGAGCTTCTCCCTCTTAATTATAGGGGGGCTCTATTAGATCTCTCTCAATATCAAATACAGAAAATGAATAAAGGCCTTAAATATTTGGGGATATATTTCCACACTGACCCAGGAGATAGTGTTACTCATTGTGAAGCAGCGATCTTGCAACAACTCAGGAGTATTACACTTAAGTGGTCTCCGTTACATTTAACTTGGTGGGGGAGGTTGGAAACTATTAAAATGGTATTGGCTCCAAAGATTACTTATATGTTAGCAATGGTCCCTATTTTTTTTTCTACAGACTTCTACTCCTACGTCGACCGACTGTTGACCACTTTTTTATGGAATCATAAAACCCCACGTATAGCCCTACGGAAATTGAAAGCCAGCAAACAGTATGGCGGGGTTAACTTTCCTGATTTTTATAGATACCATCAAGCCTTTATTTTGCAGGCGGGCTCTTTTTATTTTTCCCATTTTATCCCGACTGTGCATCTTCCGAGATGGCTGGGGGTTGAATCAGCTCTCCTCTCTCCGCTCCCACTACACTTATTACCGGGGGTTATCCTTCCCTCACGTGTCGCCTCACATCCTATTCTACGCTCTCTACACAAAGCTTTTGGTAACTTAGAACAGCTACGCCCTGTACAAACTTATTCTTGGAAGTCATCGAAATTTGGACCACTTTGTGGAAATTCCTTATTACGTATTAACAATCATCCTATTAATTGGTCAATTTGGGGCAAAGCGGGGATATGGACAATAACGGATGTATATGAAAGTGGAGAACTTTGCTCCTTTTCAATGTTGCAAGCTCGATACTCACTCCCTCAATCTCAATTTTTTTCTTGGCTACAACTTAGGCATGCTCTCCTTTATCGGAGAGGGAGACTCTTTCACCCAGACAAATCCCCTTACTTGCTAGATATGTATTTGGACCTCTCATATTTACAAGCTGCTACATCAATTGACTCTAAAGCCCTTCTATTCCTCACTCTCTACAAGTTGGGCGGAGGATTTAACTATTCATATACCTTCCGAATGTTGGGATTATGTTTGGAAAGTCGCGATACGCATATCACTATCCTCTAGTCTTACTCAGTCCATGTTCTTTATTATGCATAGGGCCCTATGGACACCTTGGAAGCTTCATAGGGCTGGTGTTCTTGCATCCCATCACTGTTGGTCATGTGCTGGCCCAAATGCTACATTACAACATATGCTTTATTCCTGCCCTTATACATTCAATTTTTGGACGCGAGTATGGCATATTGTGACTGAAATCTTTCAGTTCCAGACTTCCCTATCATACTCTATCACTATTTTAAAAGGCGCTCATCCCTCTCTATCTCTTTCCGCCCCACAGTGTAAATTACTAGATTTCCTTCTCACTATTGCACAACACAATATTCTCTCCAACTGGAAAAAAAGTGATTTGCTTTCTGAACATCTATGGTGGAGTTCTGTGTGTTTATGTGTAAAATATGAAAAAGCTATGGCAATAAAATTTAGGAGGTTGGCAGCGTGGGCTCAGGTGTGGAAACCATTAGACGTTTACTTGACACTGCAATCCTAACCTATATACATATATTGTTTAACTCTACCTGTCAGACTCCTGATTGATTGTTCTTTTCTTAGTGAGCAGCTTCTCTATTAATCTGATTATTTCTTCTTCTTCTTCCCTTTTTTTTTTCCTTTCTATCTCTCGCCCTCACTCTACTTTGCTCTTTGTTTTTCTCTTTCTTCTTTATTGTATTTTCTTTTTTCCACGTGCTTGATATCCACAATATCCTGTGCTTTTTATTTCAGTAGTAATATCGAACTGAGAACAGATTGAAACACGGTGGTTTCGTTATTTAGTTTATTGTGGTATTGTGTTACAAGTGATAACATTAATGTATATTTTTCTGTATTTTCTATATATATTTCTTTGTACTGTTACCCAAAAAATTCAATAAAAAAAAAAACCAACTTTCAGTATAGGCATATTTAGCACATTGTAATTAGACACAATTCAGTGTTTCTGTTTTATAACAACCCTTGGATTGCAGCATAATCTTACTGGCATAAATTATGTTTATGAGACAGATTGAATTACAGTGGAATTCTCTAATGGTTAATCTACTGACCGTGATTAGCTGTTGTAGAGAACATTCGTATATCTTCTGACAACGTGGGCTTGTATTCATATAAGAGGATGGTTTAAAAAACAATAAAAAATTACAAAAAATAATTGTCAGACAATTGATCTGTATTTTTACATTATGAGGCCAATTTTCAAATCCCCACGTGTGGCGAAATGGGGAGATAGGCATGTGACTGGGCTGCACACGTGCTGCGCAGATTTTCACAAGCTTGTTGCTATGCTCGTATCTCCCGGTACGCACTTTGCAAAGGCTTTAGAAAACTTTAGAAAAAAGGGGCAGGCCAGGGCGGGGTCGGGCAAGGCATGGAGAATGTGGGTGGGCTGGGACAGCACCATTAGGCAGAGTCCCACACAAGCTCGTACCGGGATCAGGGATCTGTCCTTTACTGGAACAGACTGGGAGGGAACTGGGGAAAAGGCCTATTGCGTCGTCACGCACATCTACTAAAATCTCCTCCACTTACGTGCACGAGACTGCACTCACGCTCACATGTGCGTGCCGATATAAAATCGGGTACGCAGGTAGCTGATTTTATAATATGCACACATCGACACGTACATATTATAAAATCGATGTGGCCATGTGTGCAGGCTTTAATATCTACCTTTATTTGAGCAAGTAGGCTTCTAAAAATAAGTCCTTTGTTTTCTGTGAAACATAAGGAATTAAAAGTGAAAATGATAACAAAATGCCAGTGATACTTGGCAGTAGTAGTAGTCTTGTGGATGCCCAGAATAGAAACTGTGTAGCGTTTGAATGATACATGTGATATGAACGCACAATCAGTCAAGCGCCTACTGTAAGCACTCAGCTCCAATGTTTTCTGCTTACTTCTGTTACGTTTTAACTTGGTTTGTGGGCCCTTGGGTCATGGAGACAGCTGACTCCACCCTCAGGGAGGAGCTCTGTGGGGACTCTCCATGACAGACGGGGTCTCAGCAGTGATGGACACAGGAGTCAGAGAATATTTATTATACAGCAAAGAGAAACCCGAGGAGCGGGTTTATAAATTCAGACCTGGAATTAGAAGATCTGGGATGGATTCTCCAGTAGTGGTCCACAGGGCAGGGTAACCCGGGGAATCCTTGCTTCTTAAGAACATAAGAACATGACTATACTAGGTCAGACCAAGGGTCCATCAAGCCCAACATCCTGTTTCCAACAGTGGCCAATTCAGGCCACAAGTACCTGGCAAGAGCCCAACAACTAAGTCTATTCCATGCTACTGTTGCTAGTAATAGCATTGGCTATTTTCTAAGTCAACTTAATTAATAGCAGGTAATGGACTTCTCCTCCAAGAAATTGTCCAGTCTTTTTCTAAACACAGCTACACTAACTGCACTAACCACATCCTCTGGCAACAAATTCCAGAATTTAATTGTGCGTTGAGTGAAAAAGAACTTGCTCCAATTAGTTTTAAATGTGCCACATGCTAACTTCATGGAGTGCCCCCTAGTCTTTCTATTATCCGAAAGAGTAAATAACTGATTCACATTAACCTTTTCTAGCCCTCTCAAGACTTTAACCACCTCTATCATATCCCCCCTCAGCCATCTCTTCTCCAAGCTGAAAAGTCCTCACCTCTTTAGTCTTTCCTCATAGGGGAGCTGTTCCATTCCCTTTATCATTTTGGTCGCCCTTCTCTGTATCTTCTCCATCGCAACTATATCTTTTTTGAGATGCGGCGACCAGAATTGTACACAGTATTCAAGGTGCGGTCTCACCATGGAGCGATACAGGGCATTATGACATGTTCTGTTTTATTCACCATTCCCTTTCTAATAATTCCTAACATACTGTTTGCTTTTTTGACTGCTGCAGCACACTGAACTGATGATTTCAATGTGTTATCCACTATGACGCCTAGATCTCTTTCTTGGGTGGTAGCTCCTGATATGAAACCTAACATTTTGTAACTATGGTATGGGTTATTTTTCCCTATATGCATCACCTTGCACTTATCCACATTAAATTTCATCTGCCATTTGGATGCCCAATTTTCCATGCATAGAAGGTCTTCCTGCAATTTATCACAATCTGCTTGTGATCTAACTACTCTGAACAATTTTGTATCATCTGCAAATTTGATTACCTCACTTGTATTTCTTTCCAGATCATTTATAAATATATTGAAAAGTACGGGTCCCAATAGAGATCCCTGAGACAGTCCACTGCCCACTCCCTTCCACTGAGAAAATTGTCCATTTAATCCTATTCTCTGTTTCCTGTCTTTTAGCCAGTTTGTAATCCAGAAAAGGACATCGCCTCCTATCCCATGACTTTTTAGTTTTCTTAGAAGCCTCTCATGAGGGACTTTGTCAAATGCCTTCTGAAAATCCAAATACACTACATCTACTGGTTCACCTTTATTCACATGTTTATTAACCCCTTCAAAAAAATGAAGCAGATTTGTTAGTCAAGACTTCCCATGAATAAATCCATGTTGACTGTGTTCCATTAAACCATGTCTTTCTATATGCTCTACGATTTTGATCTTTAGAATAGTTTCCATTATTTTTCCTGGCACTGAAGTTAGGCTCTGTTGCGTTCATGCCTACTTTCGCCCTCGCTCCACCCTCTCTACCTGTGTGGCGACTCCCTCCGTGCCTGATGGACGGCTTGATGCCGCGGCGTCTCCATGCCGCTTCTCCCTGGCGAACCCGGGCCGGCTCGACGCTGCGGATCCACCATGTTCCTGATGATGTAGGGCGCGCTCGCGCTCCGAAGTATGTAACAGCAAGGGCGCAAACCTCAGGGGCGTCCCCCTGTATTGACATCATCCGCTTCCAACATAAAAGGTTTTTTCTTTTGCTAACAACTCGAGTTAGCAAGGACTCCGATTGGACTAGCTCCGGCTGTCCAAAGACTACCTTGTACCACAGGAGTGTTTACGGGATTCCTCCGGACCCGCTTCACTCTTGCAGCATTGCCTCTCCGGACCTACCAGCGGTACCCACTCCTTGGGGGCCTCATTCTCTTTCTCTATTTCAGATTACAGAAAGGAACCGGTACTCGCTCCTCGAGGGCCCATGTTCCTAAACCCTCTGAAGACTCTCCATTGCCTGGAAGCGATCGCAAGAGACGGACATTGTGAGTTATTATTTCAGACTACAGACAGGAACCGGTACTCGCTCCTCGCGGACCTATGTTCCTGAACACTCTGAAGATTCTCCTTGCCCAGAAGCCACCGCAGGTACAAACATTGTGAGTTACTATATAGGAACAGGCACTCGCTCCTCGAAGGCCTATGTTCCTGAACACTCTGAAGATTCTCTATTGACTAGAAGCTATTCCAGATACACATTAGTGTGAGTGACCACCGCTCTCTCAGAGCTTCCCTGGAACCAGGTACTCACTCCTCGAGGGCCTAACACTTTCCAAATACTGAGCCATATCAAGCCATATCAAGACCTTGTGTGAGATATCATCTAGTACTGGCTATGTATATCTGCATATCCTGTCTATTCACGATCTACAGTCTCTTTGCAGCTCAGCAACCTGGGAATCGCAGTTCCAGTATCTGAGGGACTTCAGCCCTGCCGGGCATACCAGCTCACTACTGCTACCTCTGGTGGTTATACTACTTATCTAATAAAGAACTATCTGTGTCTGTCTCCATACTCCAGCCTAGCCGGTGATCCCTCTCAGGACTCCCTTCTGAGGGCACTGTCATCTGCCATCAGCCTAAGGATTCACCTAATTACTTTCTGTCCAGCTGAGCACCATCTCCAGTACTCCGCTGGTACAGATTGCCAACTCTGCAGTCTACATTTACATTGCCATTCCTTAGCAGACCCATAGGAGGCAGTTCACTACAGATTGCTATTCCTCCCTTAGGGGAGGGAATTCCATCAGACTGCTATTCGCATCTGCTCGCTCCTCCCATCCGCATCGCAGACCCTGCAACAGATTGCTAACCGCTAGCAGTATTACAACAGATTGCTGGCTCCTCCCCTTGTGGGAGTGTCCAGCAGCAGGATCTTATTCGATTGCTCTCTCTAGCAGCCGACCCCACAACAGATTGCTAACTCCTCCTTTTACAGGCGCATCCAGCAGCAGTTCGCTAACAGATTGCTAACTCGAGCAGCAGATCCCTAACAGGCTCTTAATAGGCCTTGTTCGTGGTAGCTCACAGCATGGTAGTGGTTCACAGCGCGGGGTAGGCTGGAGGCAGATGAAGGTAACTGGTACAAGACAGCATGGATCCGGTAGTGGTCCACAGAGCGGGTTAACCCGGAAAGTACTTGCATCTGGTATCTCTTGTGTGTTGTAGCTCTGGCAGTGGTCCGTAGCATGGGGTAGGCCGGAGGTAGGTGATGGCAACTGGCACAAGACAACGTGGATCCGGTAGTGGTCCGCAGAGCGGGGTAACCCGAGAATCCACACAGCAAGACAGATGTGGTAATGTAGAGTAGGTCTTATACTCACAATGAAGTAGAGAATTCATTGTAGCAGCAGTGGAGATCCGATGCAGGAGAAACTTACTTAGCTGGTGAAGGTGAGACAGGCAGAAAAGGCTCTCCAAGGAGCGGATAGCCCTGAGTGCAGCAAGGCTCCCGAGGAGCGGGTACCTGAGTCACTCAGCCTGGAACACAGGAACAGCGATGCGAAGCGTCTCAGAGTAAAGAATTGAGCAAGATGGAATCCTTGCTAACTCGTAGGTAGGAAAGTCCGATAGGTTTAAATACACGTAGGCAGTGACGTCATGCAGAGGAGACACCCCCGAGGTTCCGCCATGACGTGCACAAGAAGGAGGCAGGCGCATGCGTGTCCTAGGTCACACGAGATTCAAGATGGCGACCTTGATCGCCCTCGCTGTCCTGGGAACGCCAAGGAGGTTGGCGTGCAGAGGCAGAGGCGGCCATCTTAGCCCGTCAGTCACAGCCGTCTGTGACTGACGGGCGCAACAGAACACCCCTTCTTAAGGCCCCTCCCAGGGGGTTTCGGCTTCCTTGGGTGAGTTAGATGGAAATAATGTAACATGTCTTTGTCAAGGATGTTGACAACAGGTTCCAGCTGTTTTCTTCAGGGCCTTATCTTTCCCATGAAATTAAGTACTCCCAATGCTTTCCTCTCTTACGTACGTCCAAGATGTCATCCACTTTGTACGCGATGTCCTCTTCAGCATCCAGAGGTTGTGGATCTGGAGTCTTGCGAGAGAATTCAGAGAGGATGAGAGGCTTCAGCAGTGAAATGTGGAAAGTGTTGTGTATTTTCATGGATGATGGTAACTTCAGGCTATAGGTCAAGGGACCTAGGCGCCGAAGGACAGAGAAGGGTCCAATGTAGTGTGGAGCAAATCTGACTGAAGGCAGTTTGAGGCGAAGGTACTTGGTACTGAGGCAAACCTTGTCTCCTGGCTCAAACTGAGGTGCTCTGTGATGAGCATCATATTGCTTTTTGGCCCGTTGTCCTGCTTTGTATAAAAGGGTCCTTAGTTTGAGTCCAGAGTTGGTGAATCTCTTCTGTTGTAGCCTGAGCCGCTGGTGATGTACCTGTCAAAGGTATTGGAAGTGGTGTGAATGGTTGACGACCATAGACAATCTGGAATGGAGTGGATACAGTGGCAGAAGCAGGATGAGAGATCAGGGTGAATTCAGCCCAGGGTAAAAGTTCTGCTTAATCACTCTGCCTATTAAGTGAACCTATTAAGTTCACTTAGAGAATAGCCACTGCCATTAGCAATGGTTACATGGAATAGACTTAGTTTTTGGGTACTTGCCAGGTTCTTATGGCCTGGATTGGCCACTGTTGGAAACAGGATGCTGGGCTTGATGGACCCTTGGTCTGACCCAGTATGGCATTTTCTTATGTTCTTATGTTCTTATGTTCTAGTGTTGACATAGGCACGAATGAACTGTTTGAGAGTCTGATTCATTCTTTCTGTTTGCCCATTTGATTGGGGGTGATATGCTGATGTCAGGTTTAATGCAATGTCAAATTTATGACACAGTGCCCTCCAGAACTTGTTGATGAATTGAACACCTCTGTCGGAGACATATAGAAACATAGAAATGACGGCAGAAGAAGACCAAATGGCCCATCCAGTCTGCCCAGCAAGCTTCACACATTTTTTCTCTCATACTTATCTGTTTCTCTTAGCTCTTGGTTCTATTTCCCTTCCACCCCCACCTTTAATGTAGAGAGCAGTGATGGAGCTGCATCCAAGTGAAATATCTAGCTTGATTCGTTAGGGGTAGTAGCCGCCGCAATAAGCAAGGAATGTGCTTACGCATCCCGTGCAGGTGGAATATATGCCTTATGATCAATTTGGCAACTTAGATGGTCTAATGAAACCTTTCTGTAGGTTTTCTTAAATGTAGGCCGACATGGCCTTAGTTTCAGATTATGAGAGTGGATAACCTCTTCCTCTGGGTGGCTCTGTATCCAGTTTCAGGTTAATTGTACAGTCAAATGGTCTGTTTGGTGGAAGCACATCAGCTGCTTGTTTAGAAAATACATCTTGGAATGATGCATACTGCAGTGGTAGACCAGGGAAAGCAGTAGAAGTGGCCAAGCATGGCAATGGGGTTACCTTTTTTAAGCATCTGTCGTGGCAGGTTGGACCCCATTGTGATAATTCCATTGAAGACCAGTTGAACTTGAGAGAATGGTCTTGCAACCATGGGATGCCCAGCACTATAGGATGGATAGCTTTCTCGAGGATCAGGAATGTGATGGTCTCGGTATGCAGAGACCCAGTGCGTAGGCATATGGGTTGTGTAGTGAGCGAGACATCTCCTGGCAAGGCTTGCCGTGTATGGATGAGAGAAGCATTGGTGTGGGTACTGGTTTGGTAGGAATTCGTAGCTGTTCTACCAATCTTTTCAGAATAAAATTCCCACCTGCACCGGAATCGACTAGTGCTTGTGTGGTGAATTTGAGCGGCCTAGAGATGATAGAGACCGGGAGAGTCAGTGGAGGAGATGGTGAAGTCAGACCTAGGAAGACCTCCGATGGATCCTAGGTCTGCATGTTTCTCGGACAGATGGGACAAGTTTGGACTGCATGGCCAGTCTTCCTGCAATATATGCAGAGGCCCATCTTTTTGCGAAAGCACCTCTCTTTGGTTAAGTGGCTACAGCCTAAGTGCATGGGTTCATCCTCTTCTTCAGGATTGGGTAGTGTCTGGACCAGAGCTGAAGGCAGAATGCGAGGGTGATTACCTCCGGAGGAGTGTTTCTTGGGAGGCTTTACCTCAGCAGATCACTCTCGGATATGGTGGTCAATCCTTCCAGTGAGATTAATAAGAGAACTTAGAGTGTCAGGCAACTCCTGTGCGGCAAGTTCATCTTTTATACGGGAGTTGAGGCCTTCTAAGAAGATAGCTCTTAAATAACCCATCTCCCATAGGAGTTCAGAAGATAGGGTTTTAAATTCGATTACGTAGTCCGGGAGTGGCTTAGTCCCTTGTTGGAGGTGTAGTAGTGCTGAACCAGCTACAGACTGGCGTGCAGGGTCATCAAATACAGATTTGAAGAGAGTCAGAAAGCCAGGCAAGTCATTCAGGACTGGATCATTGCGTTCCCATAATGGTGAAGCCCAATCCAGGGCTTTTCCATCCAACAAGGACAAGATATACGTCGTCTTGGTAATTGCTGTATTGTTGTGGTCCGTGACCAGCCCATGGGTAGTGGCTGTGTGGGGCGCTCATGGTACTTGGCCATCTACAACTGCGCAGTACAAGCCTCCGGAAGACTTCTGCTTCAGTTCTTGCTTGCTTCCATCCCGGTCTTCGGAATCCCTTGTATTGCATCCGTCCATGCCCAAGACTCTGACTGAACCTTTACCTTTCAGCGTGGTCCGTACCAGCCTAGGAGGGGCTGTGTAGGGCGTGCCTAGGTACAGGCTTCTACAGTATCTTCACCATGTTCCAGTTCATCTACTCCACATCTCTTCTGGAGCCTGCCTCACGTTCGGCGTGCTCCATGACCAGCTCACTGGTAGTGGCTGTGTAGGGCGCACTGCATTGCAGTCTCAACCCAGCTCTTGACCTTGCTTCTGAATATCCTTTGCCTGCAGTACCTAGCTTCTGAACCTTTGTCCAAGTCCCTGCATGAGTCTTCATCTGTGTACCCAAAGCACCTCGTTCCTGAGACTTTGTCTGTGCACCCAAGTACCTTGCGCCTGAAGTCTTCATCTAGAGTCTCTATGTTCCAGAGTATTCGTCTGTCCTCGTCCCCTGTCCGGCCTGCTGCCTATTGCCGTAACCAGCGGCAGGTCCGAAAGGGCTTGAAATGGTCGGAGGACTGTTCACTGATCAACATTGTGTTGTTGGTCATCCTGAGGCATGCAGATCCGGTAGAGGGCAGACCTTCAGCTTCCTTGGCTCCGCTTCCGCCATGTCCTGTTCCTCGCTACCCGTGCTCCACCTGCTCACCTCCCGCGGTGTGTCTTGGGGCTCCTCCCTGAGTCGTGCCATAGCCCAAGGGCTCACAACACCCGCTATACAAACGACCACGCCTCTGCACTCATAACATGTATATCTATGTGGATGATGTCCAAATACTCATCCCCATCATGGAATCCCTACCTAAAGCTCTCAAGACTTGGGAAAACTGTCTCACCTCCATCAACAAACTGTTAACTAACCTCAATCTTGCCCTAAACACCACAAAAACAAAGCTACTTCTCATTTCCCCAGGTACCCCACAACCTCCTCCCCCCTGACCAGCCCTCTCCCTTTCCCCAGCACATCAGGGATTTAGGCGTCTCTCTGGACAACCACTTGAACTTAAAAAAATTTATCAATAACACCACTAAAGATTGCTTCTACAAACTGCAGGTCCTCAAGAAATTTAGACCCCCTCCTCCATCACCATGACTTCCGAACTATCCTCCAAGCCACTATATTCAGCAAGATTGATTGCTGTAACTCCTTACTATTAGGCCTTCCCGCAATTTTCATCAAACCACTCCAAATACCGCAAAATGCAGCAGCTAGAATCCTCACTAACTCCCGCAGAATAGATCACATTACTCCAATCCTCAGAGATCTCCATTGGCTTCCAATCCTTGCCAGAATACTTTACAAGACCCTTACAATCATCCACAAAAGGCTACATAACCAAAATATTCATTGGCTTAAAGACTCCCTGCACTATCACACTTCCAACAGACCAACCAGAGCTGCCTACAAAGGAGTCCTATATCAGGGTACAAATTATATCGCAATGATAGGGAGGATCAACTTGGTGGGGGTGTGGCACTTTATGTCCGGGAGGGTATAGAGTCCAACAGGATAAAGATCATACAAGAGACTAAATGCTCAGTAGAATCTATATGGGTAGAAATCCCATGTGTGTTGGGTAAGAGTATAATAATAGGAGTATACTACCGTCCACCTGGACAAAATGGTCAGACAGATGATGAAATGCTTAGAGAAATCAGGGAAGCTAACCAATTTGGCAGTGCAATAATAATGGGAGATTTCAATTACCCCAATATTGACTGGGTAAATGTAACATCAGGACTTGCTAGAGACATAAAGTTCCTGGATGTAATAAATGACTGCTTCATGGAGCAATTGGTTCAGAACCAAAAAGAGACGGAGCTATTTAAATTTAATTCTCAGTGGAACACAGGATTTGGTGAGAGAGGTAACGGTGGTGGGGCCACTTGGCAACAGTGATCATAAAATGATCAAATTTAAACTAATAACTGGAAGGGGGACAATAAGTCAATCTGCAGCTCTAACACTAAACTTGTTACGATCCCCCCTGTTGCTGTGCTACAGGAGGTATCTTACCTTTCCTCCGGAGGCCGCTCCGAAGCCAGGGCCTCGCCTGTGCACCATCCAGGACTTGCTCCAGGGCCTGGGAGGCCTAGCTGTTCCTGAGGCCTGCCTATGGCTTGCGTGGCTGTGTTTGGACTTCCTGTTTGGCGACGCCCTTCTCCCTAGGGGCCGGCCCGCAGCTCTCTACCCCAGTTATAAGGCCAGCAAGAGGCGGTCCTGGCAAACTCCTCCCAGGGAGTTGCCTACAACCTGCAGTATAAAAGGACTCTCATTTCACTTGCTACCTGCCTTCGGATTGAGTACTACAGTTGTCTGTACCTATTCCTTGATCCAGGTCCTCCGTGGTCTGCCTTGCTTTGATGGCTCCTTGTCCTGTCTCTGTCCGGATGTCTGCTACCTGATGTTACCCGATGTCTGCCTTGATGTGTTACCTGATGTCTGTTCCTGATCCTGTGCTTGATCCAGTTCCTGATTTTCCCACTGAACCCTGCTTCAGGCTGCCGGTGTGCAGCGAACCTTGCTTCAGGCTGCCGGTGTGCAGCAATCCCCTGCTTCAGGCTGCCGGTGTGCAGCAAACCCTGCTATAGACTGCCTGTTCCGCAGCTTCTCGCCTTACCCTGTTCCTGAATGCTAGCACTTCGTTCCTGTATCTTCAAGATGTCCTGGTGCCTCGCGGCAAGCCATGTCGTGGTCCGTGACCAGCCCCATGGGTGGGCTGAGTAGGGTGCTTCGTGATGCAAGCCATGTACCTCATTCCTGAGTCTGTGAGAAAGCCTTACCCTGCTCCTGAATGCTAGCACTTCGTTCCTGTATCTTCAAGATGTCCTGGTGCCTCGCGGCAAGCCATGTCGTGGTCCGTGACCAGCCCCGTAGGCGGGCTGTGTAGGGCGCTTCGTGATGTAAGCCATGCACCTCGTTCCTATATCTGTGAGAAAGCCTTACCTTATTACTGAAGGCAACCTCTGTAGTGGTCCGTGACCAGCCCCACGGGCGGGCTGTGTAGGGCGCTCCATGTTGCCAGTCTTGTACCTCGCCCTTGAGTCTCCTGTATGCATCTTACCTCGTTCCTGCCTCTGATGTCTCTGCACCAGTCCTTGCCTCTGATGTCTCTGCACCAGTCCTTGTCTCTGCACTGGCCTACGCCTAAGATGTCCTTCGTGTACTATGGACTCTGTCTGCCCTCGTTCTCTGTCCGGCCTGCCGCCCTTTGCTGTTACCCAGCGGCAGGTCCGAAAGGGCTTGGAACAGTCGGAGGACCGTTCATCAACCAACATTGCGTTGCTGGTTGTCATGGGCGTGCAGGTCCTGCTGAGGGTCAGACTCCGCTCCTGAATTCCTGCTTCGGTACACGCCTGGCTCACCATGCCAGCACCGGCTCACCTCCCACGGTGTGGCTGGGGCTCCTCCCTAGCTCTCGCCGTGGCCCAAGGGCTCACACCACCTGCTTTAGAGACAGTCTTTCTCCTTGCGCCTATGATATGTACCCGAGGGCGCCCAGACCCTCGGCTCGTCTGCGGCGAGACGGACGCGCCCGTAACAAAACTTTCAAAAGGGAAAGATTGATAAAATGAAGAAAATAGTTAGAAAAAACTGAAAGATGCAGCTGGAAAGGTTAAAAGTGTTCAACAGGCATAGACATTGTTTAAAAATACAATCCTAGAGGCGCAGTCCATAAGTATTCCACACATTAAGAAAGGTGGAAGGAAGGCAAAACGATTACCATCATGGTTAAAAGGTGAGGTGAAAGAGGCTATTTTAGCCAAAAAAACATCCTTCAAAAATTGGAAGAAGGATCCATCTGAAGAAAATAGGATAAAACATAAGCATTGTCAAGTTAAGTGTAAAACATTGATAAGACAGGCGAAGAGATAATTTGAATTGAAGTTTGCCATAGAGGCAAAAACTCATAATAAAAACTTTTAAAAATATATCCAAAGCAAGAAACCTGTGAGGGAGTCAGTTGGACCATTAGATGACAGAGGGATTAAAGGGGCTCTTAGGGACGATAAGGCCATTGCAGAAAGACTAAATGAATTCTTTGCTTCTGTGTTTACTAATGAGGATGTTGGGGAGATACCAGTTCCGGAGATGGTTTTCAGGGGTGATGAGTCAGATGAACCGAACGAAATCACTGTGAACCTGGAAGATGTAGTAGGCCAGATCGACAAACTAAAGAGTAGCAAATCACCTGGACCAGATGGTATGCATCCTAGGGTACTGAAGGAACTCAAAAAGGAAATTTCTGATCTATTAGTTAAAATTTGTAACCTATCATTAAAATCATCCATTCTACCTGAAGACTGGAGGGTGGCCAATGTAACCCCAATATTTAAAAAAGGCTCCAGGGGCGATCCGGGTAACTATAGACCAGTGAGCCTGACCTCAGTGCCGGGAAAAATAGTGGAAACTATTCTCAAGATCAAAATCGTAGAGCATATAGAAAGACATGGTATAATGGAACACAGTCAACATGGATTTACCCAAGGGAAGTCTTGCCTAACAAATCTGCTTCATTTTTTAGAAGGGGTTAATAAACATGTGGATAAAGGGGAACTGGTAAATATAGCGTATTTGGATTTTCAGAAGGTGTTTGACAAAGTCTCTCATGAGAGGCTTCTAAGAAAACTAAAAAGTCATGGGATTAGGAGGTGATGTCCTTTCGTGGATTACAAACTGCTTAAAAGACAGGAAACAGAAAGTAGGATTAAATGGTCAATTTTATCAGTGGAAAAGGGTAAACAGTGGAGTGCCTCAAGGATCTGTACTTGGACCGGTGCTTTTCAATAAATATATATATATATATATATATATATATATGATCTGGAAAGGAATACGACGAGTGAGGTAATCAAATTTGCGGATGATATAAAATTATTCAGAGTAGTTAAATCATAAGCGGATTGTGATACATTACAGGAAGACCTTGCAAGACTAGAAGATTGAGCCTCCAAATGGCAGATGAAATTTAATGTGGACAAGTGCAAAGTATTGCATATAGGGAAAAATAACCCTTGCTATAGTTACACGATGTTAGGTTCCATATTAGGAGCTACCACCCAGGAAAAAGATCTAGGCATCATAGTGGATAATACTTTAAAATCATCGGCTCAGTGTGCTGCAGCAATCAAAAAAGCAAATAGAATGTTAGGAATTATTAGGAAGGGAATGGTTAATAAAACGGAAAATGTCATAATGCCTCTATATCGCTCCATGGTGAGACTGCACCTGGAATACTGTGTACAATTCTGGTCGCCACATCTCAAAAAAGATATAGTTGTGATGGAGAAGGTACAAAGAAGGGCAACCAAAATGATAAAGGGGATGGAATAACTCCCCTATGAGGAAAGGCTGAAGAGGTTAGGGCTGTTCAGCTTGGAGAAGAGACGGTTGAGGGGGGATATGATAGAGGTCTTTAAGATCATGAGAGGTCTTGAACGAGTAGATGTGAATCGGTTATTTACACTTTTGAATAATAGAAGAACTAGGGGGCATTCCATGAAGTTAGCAAGTAGCACATTTAAGACTAATTAGAGAAAATTCTTTTTCACTCAGCACACAATAAAGCTCTGGAATTTGTTGCCAGAGGATGTGGTTAGTGCAGTTAGTGTAGCTGGGTTCAAAAAAGGTTTGGATAAGTTCTTGGGGGGAGAAGTCCATTAATGGCTATTAATCAAGTTTACTTAGAGAATAGCCACTGCTATTAATTGCATCGGTAGCATGGGATCTTCTAGGTGTTATCAGTAATTGCCAGGTTCTTGTGGCCTGGTTTGGCCTCTGTTGGAAACAGGATGCTGGGCTTGATGGACCCTTGGTCTGACCCAGCATGGCAATTTCTTATGTTCTTACCCTCTCACAAACTCACTCACCATATCTCCACTAAAGATTGTGCCTTTTCCATAGCGGGACCTCATTATGGAACTCAATGCCACCCGAACTATGCCAAGAAAACTGCACAAAAACTTTCAAAAAAACCCTAAAAACTTGGCTATTTAAAAGGGCATATACAGAATAACACCCCCTCCACTCTCTCCCTAAAAAGCATCCTCCCCTCTCCCCCCCCCCCCCCCCAAGAAACTTCGGACTCTAATCTATTTAACATTTAGTTCATTTGTTGAATTGTAGTTTCAATACAGAATCTTATAAATAGTTATTTTATTTTTAATCTAACTGCCCTTTTCAAGTCCTCTGGACCCTTTATACTTTCTCTATGTTCCCATTTTGTTCCTTCACCACCCTGTTACATGTACCTTTATTTTTCACTTTCTAAATTATGTTTTTTATTAATCCCATTACATGTAAACCGATGTGATATGCAAATTAATGTCGGTATATAAAAGTTTTAAATAAATAAATAAATAATGCGTGTGCACCTACATGGATAAAACAAAATTCAAGAGCATGCACACTTGCACCCACATGCGTATGTATATGGGAGCACGCACACTCATTTTAAAGTTACCATCCTTAAGTTCACTTATCTGGTAAAACAAATTGACGGTTCAATGACACATATTAAAGCAGTTTTCAAAAGCCCACTTACACAGGTAAAGTGCATTTACATGTATAAAATCCAGTTTTAAGAATGTAAATCCTTTTGAAAATTACCCCCTATGTGCTAAAGCAATCACAGTAATATCTTATTTATAAAAAAAAAAAAGAAACATAAGATTTATGAATTTCTTGATCACAAAGGTGATTAAGGACATGATTTGGTATAACTTTTTTCTCATTTTATCTTTTTGGGATAAAAGCTTAGGGGTAGATTTTCAAAACATTTCACTTGCGTACAGTTGGCTTGTACAGAAATGTGGCGGCAACATCAAGGAGAGGCGAGGGGACATTGCCCACCTGCATGAGACCAGCAGGTGATGAGATGGAGACTGGTAGGAGCCGGTAGGAGGAAAGGATAGGAGGCCAGACAGGTGCAAGAGAAATGCTCCCTCTCCCCCGCCAACCCCCGCCAGAAGGAGGAGGACATCACCGGTGCCTGAGGGACTGAACCCGTCCACCGCCAACCACTGAGCCCACCCACTGCCGAACAGAAGCGCAGCGGCAACATCGAGGAGAGGCGAGGGGACATGCTGCCTGCAGATGATAAGACAGAGACCGGCAGGAGCTGGTAGGAGGGAAGGAGGGGAGGCCGGACAGGTGCAGGAGGAGCGCTGCCTCTTTCCCCCCCCCCCCCCCACCAGAAGGAGGAGGATATTGCCGGCGCCTGTGTGGCTGGACTCACCCACCGTCCACCCTGGAGCCTGCCCATCGCCGAACAGAAGCACGACGGCAACATCAAGGAGAGGCAAGGGGATGCACTGCCCGCCCCCCCCCAAGACCAGTGGGTGCAGGTGAAGAGATGGAAGGAGCGAAGGAGAGGAGGCTGGACAGGCGCAGGAAGAGCACTCTCTCCTCCCTCCCGCTGGAAGGAGGAGGACATTGTCAGTGCCTGCAGGGCTGAACATGCCAACTGTCCACCTTGGAGCCTGTCCACTGCTGAACAGAAGCACGGCAGCAAAGTTGGAGGACTGGGAAATTGATAAGCATGGGGATAACGGGGAAGTGGATTCAAATAGCAATGAATGAGAGCCCTGACATTTATGGTCTTGGAAACTGATAAGCATGGGGGTAACCTGCACGGTGTAGCAGATACTACCATAAGTTTGTTGGGCAGGCTGGATGAACCATCTGGTCCTTTTCTGCCATCATTTGTATGTTTCTATATTTCTATTATGGAATTTAACAAACAAGAGAGCTCAAACGATAGATTATATGGTAAACCACATAAAAAAACCTCTGTAATCAAGATTAACATATATACATATGTGTGTGTTTGTGTGTGTGTGTGTGTGTGTGTCTGTCTGTCTGTCTGTCTGTCTGTCTGTCTGTCTGTCTGTCTAGATCATCTCATAAGGCCAAGATATCACCCCCTCAGGTAAATTATTTCAACCTGATTTTCAAGATCTAATCATTAAATCCCAACTATTTATGCATTTTTCCTTTCCAAAACATTGTTGTGAAAAATGTCATTTAAAATGTGTTTAATAAAGTGCAACAGAATCTTAAAGCAGTGTTTTCTAACCTTGTCAAGCCCAAGACACATCTACTTTAACAAAAATATTGTGTGGTAAACCAGCCTCCATGAAGGAGGCAGTGCGGGCTATGTATTATAGCACTCATTTGGTGAAAAGAAGAGCAGGAAAGCACTGCCAGTCTCTCTTCCAAATTTTAAAACAAAGGGAGAAAGAAAACGGAGACAAATATAAACCCCATCATGAAGGACCAGTTCCCATTGGGGTAGATTTTAAAACGTCCATGCGGGTGTACATGTGCGCGCGCTATCCGCACAGGCGCGCACATGTTATAAAATTGAGGGTCGGTGCACACAAGGGGGTGCACAATTGTGCACCTTGCACGCGCCGAGCCACTCTGCCTTCCCCCGTTCCCTACCCCCCACCCCCTCCTTTTCCCCCTACCTTTTTATTTTTTTTTTCATTTTGTTACAAAACGTATTTCAGCCCTGGCCGCTGTGCTGAGCCTCTGACCCCGCCCCCGGACCGCCCCTTTAGTAAAGCGGTGGAACTTCGATGCATCCCGGGGCTTTACACGCATCGCCGGGCCTTTATAAAATAGGCCCAGTGAGCGTAACCCCCACTACGCACGTAAATCCTCTGCATTTACGCGTGTAGGGCTTTTAAAATCCGGCCCATTATATACAAGTCCTGCATAAGGGAAAAGTCAGTATGGTGAGGGCAGTGAGTGTGCTTACCTTGGTTGACAGAACTCCTTCACTGCTTCTGCTCCTAACACTCAAACGTGAGTCACATCCAGTGTTCTATGTTCCTTCTCTCCTGTTCTCACTAAGCCTGGGGATAGGGCAAAGACTGTAAGACATCAAAGAAGGGGATGAGGAGGAAGTGCTGTATGCAGTGTGCCCTGTTTGCTGTCCATTAATTACCATTCTCTGAGGCGCATGCTATTGCTAGAACGAAGAGGCATGTATGATTATACATGTTCTAAGAAAGGAACTCCTACATGTTTAAGAGCCACTGCTGAAGTATCTTGCTGCAGGATGCTAACAGTATAAGCAACATAAGAAATGCCATACTAAATCAGACCATCAAACCCAGCAACCCGTCTGTAATAATGGCCATTAAGATCACAAGTACCCACCAGGATCCCAAAGAATAGATCCAGTTCTTCTTGCCTATAACCAGGGATAAGCAGTGACTTTCCCAAATCTATATGGCTAATAATGGTTTATGGACATTTCTTCCAGGAACTTGTCTAGATTCTTTTTAAACTCAGCTACATAAACTGCTTAAACCACATATAGCAACAAATTCCACAGTTTAAGTATGTGTTAAGTAAAAGAAAATACTTTCTTCAATTTGTTTTAACTGTGCTACCTGTTTGGGATCTTGCCAGGTACTTGTGACCTGAATTGGCCACTGTTGAAAACAGGATATTGGGCTTGAAGGACCTTTGGTCTGACCCAGTATGGCAAATCTCATGTTCTTATGTTCATGGAGTGCCCCCTAGTCCTAGTACATCCCACTGGTTTTAGATTCACCTGTCTGTATGCTAAGAAAGGATAAATTACTACTTACCTGATAATTTCCTTTTCCTTAGTATAGACAGGTGAATCCAACTTCCCAGCCTTGGCTGCCAAATGGTTGTGCTATGGTCCTGCTGCATGGGTGGGTTTTCTAGAAAGTACTGGTAAGTGACAATCTGTCACTAGTCTAGTGTTAATACATTCTTTATCTAAGCTCAGTGTTTTCCTGTTGGCTGAGTATTGGAATAGTTATCTGCTAATAATCAACAGGCCGATACAGTAAAGTTCGCGGGAGAGCGGGCGAGCGCCCGCTCTCCCGGCGCGCACACAGGCCTCTCTCTTGTGCGTGCGATTCACTAAAA
Source organism: Rhinatrema bivittatum (assembly GCF_901001135.1). NCBI lineage: Eukaryota > Metazoa > Chordata > Amphibia > Gymnophiona > Rhinatrematidae > Rhinatrema > Rhinatrema bivittatum. Next base: position 269,803,819 of record NC_042615.1, on the reverse strand, counting down.
CAAAATATTTAAATTATGGCCTGCGGTAAAAAGAAGCGCTAGGGACACTAGCGCATTGCTAGTGCCTCTTTTTGGACAGGAGCGCCAGCTGTCAGCGAGTTTGATAGCTGATGCTGAATTTTGCCGGCGTCAGTTCTCAAACCCGCTGACAGCCACGGGTTCGGAAACCGGACGCCGGCAAAACTGAGCGTCCAGTTTTCAATCCGCGAGCCGCGGGTTGATTTTAAATTTTTTTTTTTTATTTTTGATTATTTTTAACTTTTGAGACCTCCGACTTAATATCGCCATGATATTAAGTCGGAGGGTGCACAGAAAAGCAGTTTTTACTGCTTTTCTGTGCACTTTCCCTGTGCCGGCAGAAATTAACGCCTACCTTTGGGTAGGCGCTAATTTTTTAAAGTAAAATGTTCGGCTTGGCTGCACATTTTACTTAGTGAATTGCGCGGGAATAACTAATAGGGCCATCAACATGCATTTGCATGTTGCGGGCACTATTAGTTTCGGGGGAGTTGGACGTGCGTTTTCGAAGCGCTATTACCCCTTACTGAATAATGGGTAAAGCTAGCGCGTTGAAAAAGTGCGTCCGAGGGCACTGTACTGTATCGGCCTGCAAGTTTGTTAGTTTGTCCACAGTTAGCTTTTGCAGAGAATATTGACGGACTGATGTCACTGCAAGGGTATATATACACTGATGTCAATTTTGCTCTGTCTCTATCTGCTGGTAGAGGTGCATAACCCACTGGTTTTGGATTCACTTGTCTGTTCTAAGGAAAAGGAAATTATCAGGTAAATATTAATTTCTTCATTTTTTAAACTCTTTATTTATTTTAACTTTTTTAGACATACAAAGAGTAAAGAACACAGACATACTGATATGTTTGAGTGTAATTCAACTGAGCACATAACAAGTAAGGTACAATATTCAGCGACACATGAAGAACACATCCATAGGACAAAAGCAAACTTAATGCATTGCAATTTAACAAAGTTAGCTTTTAGGGTATAAGATTATAATATTGACAATAAGGTTTTCATATGATATCATATTTAAAGCTTTTTCCCTGAAGCTCAAATCTCAACCATTCTGTCTCAGAGATTATACGCACTTACATTTTCCAGTTCTCCAAAGAAGGAGTGGTCTTCCAAAAAGTTGTGATAGTAAAATGAGCAGCTAGTAAGAGCTGCCCAACCAGAGGGCTGAACTTTACTGGAATCAGGGAACCAGCCCAAACCCAAGAAGACCCAGTAATGGTCAGACATGAACAGAGAAACCAAGAATGTCAGTTAATTCTTGAGTAACGACTGCCCAGAACTGCTTCACAACCTTACAGTCCCACTGCATATGCAAATGCCTTCTAGTCTCACCATAGCCCTGCCAACAGACACTATTGTCATCTGGGAACAACCTATGATAGTAGACTGGTGTACGATATGTTCGATGAAAAAGCTTGACCATCAATTCAGTTCTTTGCAGACAAATGGAAAGTTGGAAAGCAGATTCCCAGATTTTTTTCCACCCTTTTAAATCTAAATTCAAGTCAACATTCCAGGCATCTATTATAGATTAAGGAGTCCTAGCACTAAACTTTGCATTTCCTATACTACGGTAAATTACAGTACCACAATTAGTAAGCCCCCCCAGTCTCAATCAGATAGTCTTCAAAACTGTTAAGAGCACGAATTGGGTTAGTTAAATCAAAACCTGCCCTAGAGCCTCCTCAACTGCATATAGGACACTTGTGAGTGTGGATCCAGGTTGTACTCCTCCCTTAATTGTTGAAAGAACATAAAATTATCATCCTCATCGCAGCACTGGCTAATAAAATGTAACCTATTATCCCTCTAATCTTTAAAATTAAGAGAGAAAGTGCAACCAGACAGTACAGGATTACCACGTATAGGCGCTATATCTCCCTCTACCCACTCAAAAATCTGAGAACCTCCCTCTAAACACCCAACATGTGTGCTATTATTGGGCTATATCTAGAAATACAATGCACATGTGGTGAAGAGGGGGGAAGAACAGGAAGAATGGTGAGACTCAGTACATCAATCTGCTCCTGCTCTAGAGGCAGTCATGCAGAATCTATATTATGAATTCACATGTTCAAACATGCCAATCTAGCTGCCCAGAAATATATCCTAAGATTAGGCAAGGCCAAACGACCCTGATTCTTTAATAGCCTCAGATACTGAAAGGGATTCCCAGTCCCCCAGATCTTGTTTGCTTTTACTGATCAACATTCTGTAATTTGTTTTGCTAAGGTCCTTAAAATCTTTGGGAATAAAAAACCTTAAGTATTTAAAGCCATCAACCACCACCCAAAAATCCAAAAGACAATTGGGCATAGTAACATGAGAACCAACCCGAAGTAGCTCGGATTTTTCTGTAACCTGAAAGCTCCCCATAACAGCCTTCCCAGGTTTGTGAATTAGGGAAATATCTGTGTCTACCAGACCACCTAGCCCTTGGCCTTTATCACCCACGTAAAAAGCAGGTAGGAGAAAAGGTGCCATTTCCTGAAAATACTTTTTAAAAAACTCAATAGGGAACCCATCTGGCCCTGGGCTTTTACCGCCAGGAAGCACCTTTACTGTTTCCTGTATTTTAAGCAAAGACACAGGTGCTGCAAGAAATATTTTCTGCTCCTCCGATATCTGAGGCAACTGCAATTGGGCAAAGAAACCTTTAATTCTATCCATATCAGCCACAGCCGTATCTGTATATAACATAGAATAAAACTTCACAAATAAAGATTCAATCTCAGCTTGCTTAGTCGTAATACTACCAGTAAGTGACTTCAGTTTTAAGATAAAGGACTTACCTGCTTTTTTCTTAACCAAACGAGCCATCAAGGTACTAGGTCTGTCCCCATGCTTATAATATTTCAATCTAGTGTACTTCAAAGCCTTCAAATCCTCCCAACTTCCAGGGCCTTCAGCTCAGCCCTCTTAGCCTCCAACAAATACAGGGTACTAACAAAACAAGCATGCTTATGCGAGGTCTCAAGCCCCTTTATCAGGGAAAGCAAAACTTCAGCCTGCTTTTTCCTTTCCTTTTGCAGGTTAATGACAAAACTAATAAGTCTTCCTCAAGAAAAGGCCTTGAAGGCCTCCCAGTGAAAAACAGAAGCATAGTCCTCGGGGGGGGGGGGGGGGGTAATGCAAATCATATTCATCAATTGATTGTTTAAGTAAAGAAGGGAAGCCTTTATCAGCTAGAAATGAGATGTTCAGCCTCCAGGAGAGAATCTTGGGCTTACTATTTTCTACTGACAAGGACACCTACACCAGGGAATGATCTGACAATCCACCCGCTAAGATAATACGTTCAGGGAAATAAGGGACCATCAATGGGGAGCATAAGAAATAGTCCACCCTACTACATATGTTATGACAAGGCAAATAAAACGTATAGGGCCGGATTTTAAAAAGCCTACACTCGCCGGGTCCATTTTAGAAAGGCTTGGCAACGCGCATATGGCCCCAGGATGCGTCTAAGTACTGGGGCTTTGGGAAAGAGGCAGGGAGGGGCAGAGCCAGAGGCCTAGGCAGGTGCAGCAGGTAAAACAATTTTTTTGGGGGGGGCCTAGATTAGGGATAGGGAATGGGTTGGTTAGGGGAAGGTGAAGGTGAAGGGAGGTTAGGGTAGGGGGCTGCAAAGTTCCCTCATAAGAACATAAGAACATACCGTACTGGGTTAGACCAAGGGTCCATCAAGCCCAGCATCCTGTTTCCAACAGTGGCCAATCCAGGCCATAAGAACCTGGCAAGTACCCAAAAACTAAGTCTATTCCATGCTACTGTTGCTAGTAATAGCAGGTAATGGACTTCTCCTCCAAAAACTTATCCAATCCTTTTTTGAACACAGCTACACTAACTGCACTAACCACATCCTCTGGCAACAAATTCCAGAGTTTAATTGTGCTTTGAGTGAAAATCGGAGCGGCCTGGGAGGGAATGGGTGAAGGCCACGGGCGTCAGCACGTGCAGGGTGCACAATTGTGTACCCTCTTGCCGTGCTGACCCCCGATTTTATAACATGTGCGCACCTGTGCGCGCATGTTATAATATCGAGCATCCAAGCATATATATGGATTTCAGGAAAAGTACACTCTGTATGCCATTTATACCCAATCTATAGAAACCAAAAACACAAAATAAACCAACCAATTCAACTTGTACAAACCACATGGAAACCCGTCCATTAGACTAACCCTTGCCCTATTCCATCTCCCAACCCCCTACCCACATCTCAAAATTAACAAGCGCATCACCCCTCAGATGGATGAGGATCTAAGAAGTGGACATTTTCTGATCATGTGCTACTGTATACTGGGCTCAAACATCCCAAAGTGTCCTCCACCCACCCCAAAACCCAATCTCTAGTAACCATAATCCCACAAAAAATCCCCAGTAAAAAGACAACTCTAAACCCCCTACACACAATCTCCCACCCCATCAGACCCCAAGAAGGGTATAAGTAGGCAAGACCAGAACATTGGACAAGAAAAGTGAATTATAATACTTATTAGGATAGCAATAAATAAAAAGCATAACCAAAATAAGTGGCAGAACATCGCATTCAACATGAATTGCAGCACATGTAATAGAATTTGATGACAGCCACTGCCTCTCAAAAGGCTAAATTGGCCACACCACGCTGCGAAAGCGGCTTCCAGCAGCCCCGCCGGCGAAGGTGCATGAACGCACGTCCAATTTGGGCGCTCAAGCAGCGAAGGCGCATGAGCGCACGTCATGACCTCGGACGTCCATCCGGGCACTCAGGTCATGGCGGGCGCTCATGCGCCTTCGCTGCTTGAGCGCCCAAATTGGACGTGCGTTCATGCACCTTCGCCAGCGGGGCTGCTGGAAGCCGCTTTCGCTGCCGGCCGCCCCCGGGAGGCAGGGGAGCCGCGGTGGGCGCCTTGGGAGGAGGGGAGAGAGGATTGGGGCTGCTGGAAGCATGCAGTAAGTTTACTTTTGTTACAATTTCTATTTGCTTTAATAACATGTCGAGTCGATTTTCGCCCTGTGCCTTGTTTCGGGAAGGGGGGAGAGAGGACTGGCAATCCCCAATGCCCGAGCGTAGAAGAACCATCCACTTCCTGGTACCTGTCATTTCAAATGTCATTTGAAATGACATTTGAAATGACAGGTACCAGCGCACCCAGGATACTGTATAGGCGCTGTATAGCGCTCTATACAGTAAAATGGATTGCGCTTCATGGACGCGCTTTGGACGCAGCTTGCATTTGCATGCCATTTAAATACTGTATCGAGCGGTATGTGATCCGGACTGTGCGTGCGGTAAACGAGGGTGCGCCCTGCACTGCCGCACTCTTTCTAACGCGTCCTTACTGTATCGGCCTGCTTGTTTGCAGTCCACTGCTCTAACCACTCAGTTTTTGGGCCTGTTATTTTTTTGTTCTAAGTCTTCAGCATCCACACTAGGGGGCGCCAGAGAAATGTTTAATGGCTCTAGAAATAGAACTCCTCCATTCCCTATTGCCTGCCTCCCCCTCTTCTCCAGGATCTGCCCCCTGGGGGTGTGAGAGGCTGGTGAATGGTGGGAGTCTGTGTATGTGACACACTCTCTCTTAGGGCTGATGCAAGGGTATTAGATGCCCTAGACAAACCTTACAGCCTTTTATTCCCCCTCCCTTCTCCACATAAATAAAACTTGTGCATTCTTTTCCATTTTAAAATTAATTATTTTCCCAAACCTAAAAAGGTAGATTGCATATGGAAAATAGACATTCAAAGTAAAATCTTCTGAAGTAAAAATATCACTTACAACAACATATATATTATATAGGCATACACTGCAAAAAAACACACTTTCAATAATACGAGTTTAATAGACTTAATAAACTACCTTTCTTATAGTAATCAAGGCGGTTTACTGAATCCCATATGGTGTTAGGCCTATGGTAAAGGGCACTTTTGTGGACTTGGCCCACAGAAAGCCAGGAATAAATTGAACTACAATTCCAATATAGTAAGCCTTCCATATCATAATTGCTAGTGCTCAATCTATGGAAATGCCATACTGCAAATATTACATCAGGCCCTGAACACCAATACACCTCCTATTAGGAAAACAGATTAAAGCCAGGTTGTTGTAAATCCCTACACAGAAGCTACATACTAGCAGAATACCTAAAGCCTCAGTCACACAAGCAGAACACAGATAGACTCGCACCAAATACAGAAGAAAGAGATCATAAAATATAAATTGAAACTTGCAGACAAAAACTGAACTGGAAATCACAAGAAGCCAAACTCTGTAAGCAATGCAAACACAATCAAGAAATATAAAACATTAAACATACCAATAAAAAGAATGTCAAATTTGCTGATAAATTCAGCTAATTAAAAAATTGTATAAAAATATTTAAAATATTACTAAACACTAATAAATATTTCAAAACAGCAGATACATTACATCCAATAATTAAAATTTTCAAGGATAAAAAAAATAAATCTCGCACTCCATACCTGGAAACTATAGATTTCTAGTCCTTCTGATATTGTCGTAGATTGGAGGAGGGTGCACAAACTTTAACCTCTCTCACACACATACACATACATACACATACCACCCCCTCTCTCTCTTACACCCACCCTCCCTCTCATACTCACACATACCCTTTCATACATTCACACACACATATACACCTCTACCCTCTCATATGGCTTGGTCGATGTCAAAAAGATAGAAAATATTGAACATTTTTTCCATTATCTTAATTTGATACTATTAAATTTTCCTGTTTTGTAATTAATGCCACTTCTGGAACTTTTTAAAGAATATTTGCTTGAAGTTCTGAAATTTCCTGCTGATACAATACCACCTATTTCCAAGGCTTATTACATCTCAATAGAAGCTTTAGAGGGCCAAGGTCAAGAAGTAGACATGGATTTTTCTGAGTTTTTGGAATCATCTATAGAAGCCCAGGTAACAGGTTCTGGAACTCTTTTGGTTAAATTTGTGTTTCCAAAAGACTGGGATTCAGTTTTAAGATTAATTTTAGTCTATTACATGGTTGGAAGATCTGGGTTTTTCCAGATTTAACTAGAGTCATTCAGTTGCATAGGAAGAAATTTCTTGAAATGTGTCATGAATGTTTTGGCTCTAGGCACACAATTTGGCCTTCGTTATCCTTGTAAATGTATTATGAAACATTCTAATTTGAAATTTGTATATTTTGATCTTTCTTAATTGAGATATTAACTAGATTCTCACACTGCTCATGGTTAAGTAACTCTGAAGTTTGGCATGTAATATTGGATAATGGAAGTTTCTCTCTCTTATTTTTTCTTATTACTAGTTTTTTTTGTTGGTTTTTTTTTTTTTTTTGCTCAATTAGGCCTTCTGTCACCCCCTTTATTTCCTATGCTTTGGGGGGTTATTCAGCAGTGTATTTCTATTTTTTGGGGGGGTTTTTCAGACATAATTTGATGCTGAATTTTCTCAGTTTTTCTGTACAAGTTCTGGTTGCGATTAATTTGAAATGATGATAAATAAAATATTTAAAAAAAAACATATTGAGGTTCATATTCAAAGCCTAGCCAGTTAGGTAAGTTATCCAGAAAAACATATCTCTCTAACTTAGCTGAGATATTCAGTGTTCAATAGCAAGACTGAAGGTAGCCAGATAAATCTCAATATCACTACTTATCTAGCTAAGGGCAGGAGTTATCTTTCCTCATGGAATGATAATGTCCATAACCCCTGATGCAAAACAGGGGGTGTCCAAAACGTGCGTCCAATCGCGCACGTAGGTAATAGCAAATGCTTGTTGATGAGGCTATTATCGATTCCCCCTCCATGCAAAAAAAAAAAAGAGTGCCTTTTTACTCACCAAAATTAACGCCTGCCCTGGAGCAGGCGTTAATTTTGGATGAGCCCAAAAAGTGTACAGAAAAGCAAAAAATACTGTTTTTCTGTGCCTCCTCTGACTTAATATCATGGTGATATTATGTTGGAGGAATTAAAAAATCAGAAATGTCCCCCCCCCCCAAAAAAAACAAAAAACAAACTATGCCGGCGTTTAGGTAAGGAAAACTAATGCTCTAAAATTGAGCGTCCATTTTCCTAAGTGGCTGACAGCCTCGTCTCCCGGGCGCCCACTGCTGAAGAGGCGCTAGGGGTGCGCAATTTCCCCTAGCGCCTCCTTTTTACCACAGCAGCCCATTTGCATTTAGCATTGGGCACCATGGAGAGTTGGATCGGCGCGCATTAAGGGAGTGGGCGCTCAGTCATGAGCCCCCCTTTAACTCACACCGATATTGCATCAGCCCATAAGTATTAGGTGGGGAATGTTGTAAAAGACTATTTTTGTGGAAATAGCTTTGAACATTACACTCATATGGGTCAATTTGCAAAGCTTTTAACAAGGATAAACTGCTGTTTAGCTGCATAAGAAAGCAGGTCTGAAAATACCCTCCCTCCCCCTAAAGTATAGGTAAAAGTAACTATGCTAGTATTAACGTGGGTCATTTTACTCACAGTAAAGAAGGACTAAGGCAGGGGAGTCAAAGTTCACACAGAGACTGAATGTTTAAATTTCCGCAGGTACTTTCACTTATGTGCTTTCAGGCATGTGCTTTCTACCTGCTACAAAATCTGCAGTAATCCGCCAAGGCATGAAGGGAAAGACAAGAAATATACAGAACAGTTAAATAGGTCTTCAGTCAAAGTTTATTAGCAAAGGTGTGAGTTCATATTATGTCATATTTTGATGTGGCCGCGGCACAGTGAAATTTATTTCAGTTATTATGTTTTGGAGTGTCAAGAGCAGCAAGTGTTTCATAATTTAACTGAAAATGTTTGAAGATTATATTTTTTGACCAACATCCAACTGAGCTATCACTAAACTATGTGAGACCTTCTGGACTAAATAGGAGGGTTTCATGCACAAAGTGGTGAAGGCATCTGATTTTGCGGATGTCTTAATTATAATCCATAATGTTTATTAAAGTGTGCCTGAGGGGAGCTCTCTGAAATAGTAAGTGGAAACCTGGTTTAGAATAATCAGAGTTGAAAGAGCCAAAAATATGGGGGAAAGAGAGAGGATGACCCTTTCAACTAATTATAAATCATTTATACTGAACTTTACAAATCTCCAAATCAGATGCCCAATTAAGACATTGCACCTTATGTGTTAATTAGGGATTTTTTCCCCTCTAAATCAAACCATATCTTTTCTTAATTAGAATGTCACAAGCCATTGTAATCTGAACTGGCCTGAGTTTTTACAACACTCTTGGAAATCGCACCTAGGAGCTATATCCAGTGATTGTTTTAAATTGGTTCTGTGGGGGTTTTTTTTTTTTTTTTTCCTTACTTGAGTGTTTATTGGAACACCAACTGAGCAATAATTAAAAAGGGCGCAGCTTTGAAATGAAAGGACTAGGGTGGTGTAAGCAGTGATGTCTTAGCACAAAGCCTTATATCAGGGAAGTCAGAAAGAGACAGAACTCAGAGGCTCCCAGTCAGCTGAAGCTCTCATACTGGCTTACCGTATGTGCTGTTCTTTATTATTGTCCTCATTATTCTTTTGTTTACATAGGCAGCACTATAGATTATCCTATAATTTGCAGCATTGGAAGCATGAACATGCACTTTGGTAACAGAACGTATAGTAGAAATTTCATGCATGTTCAAACGAGAGCTATTTACATTAGAAAAATGAGTACTGCAGAAGCCCCATTGTCCAGCGTGCATGGGGGATAATTGAATATGCCGCTTATCTAAGAGTATTCTTCCTCCTACTCCCCCCATGCTGTCTGTCTTCATCCTGTAGCATAATTTTCCAATCATTAACTCATATTGAGAGGTAATATGAAAAAACGCATTGGGGTAGATTTTAAAAATTTGCGCAAACAAACGTACGCTGGATTTTATAAGATACGTGCGTAGCCGCGCGTATCTCATTAAAATACGGGGTCGGCACACGCAAGGGGGTGCACATTTGTGCAACCTGCGTGCGCCGAGCCCAGTGCGCGCTGCCTGTTCCCTCCGATTTCAGAGCGGCCTGGGAGGGAACTTTCCTTCGCCCTCCCCCCACCTTCCCCTCCCTTCCCCTACCTAATCCACCCCCCCGGCCCTATCTAACCCCCCCCTTACCTTTGTTAGCAGATTTACGCCTGCTAAAAGCAGACGTAAATTTGCGCGCGCCAGCAGGCTGCTGGCGTGCCGTCACCCGACCCGGGGGCTGGTCCGGAGGCCTCGACCATGCCCCCGGGCCGGCACCACGCCCCTGGGCCCGCCCCCGAAACGCCACGGCCCGCCCCTGAAACTGTGCGTCGTTTCGGGAACTCCCTGACACGCCCCCTCCCCGCCCCGGGACTTACGCGCGTCCCGGGGCTCTGCGCGCGCCGGCGCGCGAGGGCCCTGCGCACGTAAATCCGGCTGGATTTACGCGCGCAGGGCATTTAAAATCCGCCCCATTACTTGTAACATGGGGAAATTAGGTGCCCTCAAAACACATACACTATCCATTGGTCATAACATTTAATTTTTTTACATTAATTTTTCAAAGTATTTATTATAAATGTATAATAAGAATAAATCAACTGTAAATTAAGGATAAGAACCAAAACTTGATAATTAAAGAAAAAGTAAATTAAAAATTTTTAAATGTCATAGTTTAAGAAATATAAACTTCTAATGACATCGACATTCTATGGAATCCTAGCCCTCAAAGTCCTTGTGACTTTTGCTTTTTAAAGTCAAGTGTAGTTCTCGCATAACATGAGGGTGGTTGCATGCTCCATGCATACAAAATGCTGGGACTCATTATAGAGACTCTGTGATTTTCTGTCTGTTGACCTGGGACAGATAGTGAAGCATCCAGAGACACTGCAGGGTTTCTGGAGAGATGTGGAATCTTATAATTCAATGTCATCATTGCAGCTTTAAATGTCTTCTTTAGTTTCTGTGGGGTTTGTATGTGCCTCCTAATATGAGCATCAATCATTTGGTCCCGTGTTGTCAAATACCTTCTACCAGCTAATCTGAGAGAAATATAATTTAAGATTATGCATAGAATTTATCTAACTAGAAAGTTGGGTGCCAAAATGCAGCTATGGGAATCTGATCTGTACTTAATATATAATCATTGTATATGCAATTTATGTCATATGTTCAAAGAATACACAATCCCAAAGGAGTGCAAAAATACTTATAGGTCCAAGAGTTGTATCATCAAAATATTTATTTTAAACGTTCAAACGGAACCACTCCTTATTTTTAATCCATACATCAATTAATGACTGCTTCAGGGTCCCCCGACACGGACCCCGTGTTTCGCCCGAAGGCTGCGTCGGGAGGGACAGTCGATAAATTTTTAAACAATAGCTAAAAGAGAACAAAACATCAGTATTAGAAAAAGGACCAATTTAAGGGTACTAATACTGATGTTTTGTTCTCTTTTAGCTATTGTTTAAAAATTTATCGACTGTCCCTCCCGACGCAGCCTTCGGGCGAAACACGGGGTCCGTGTCGGGGGACCCTGAAGCAGTCATTAATTGATGTATGGATTAAAAATAAGGAGTGGTTCCGTTTGAACGTTTAAAATAAATATTTTGATGATACAACTCTTGGACCTATAAGTATTTTTGCACTCCTTTGGGATTGTGTATATTAATTTGGAGTGCAGCTTTGCTCCTTCTCTATATTTGGATATGTTCAAAGAATGTCATAAGTTACAGGCTTTCTGGAGACAAATTCATTGAGCGTTTGCTAGACAGCAAATTGTATGGAATGGGAAAATGTTGGATTTATCTCTTTGATAAATCTATTGCCTTACCTGCTGGATCTACACATTTTTGGGGGTCTCTCTTACCTTAGCAAAAAAACCTTTAGCCAATGGAAAATAAAAATGAAATGTTATGCTGTATTTGAGAATCTAAGCCAGAAAGACCTTCACGGGCAGAAATCATTGTTGTCATTAAGTGCATATTTTCGAATGTGGGAACGGGTAAACGGTATGGTGTAAACAGGGGTTATTTGTTACATAACCATATTGTATACTCTGTTTTATAATGAGATTGAGATTTGTATAGTTTGGGTGTTTTGTATGAATGGGAAAATAAGGGGAAATGTGTTAAAACTGTGAGTTATACTGTGCTGCTGATTTGTGTAATGTTGCTTTCATGAAGCTGTACTGGCTTTTCTTTTTTTTTTCGTGATACTCTTCAGCTGATGTTGTGTAAGTTACTCACTTCTATAAATATATTGTTTAAAAAATCTCAGTTGCTCCCCAGCTTTTCAGGAACAACTGGTGCCATTTTGGGTTAACAACTTGCTCTCTGAAGATGGGATGAGGACAAGGACACGATCCCCCAACTGGAATACTTTTTGACCTGTGGGGTGATTGCAGCCTGGGGCTTGAGTAGCTTGAGCCTTCTTTAGGCATAGGTGGGCTGCCTCCCCAGCTTTTTTTTAGGTGATCCCAGAGAACATAATCAACAAGATTCTGCCTTGGGTTTCCTTTGTCTTCCCAAGTCTTGCGAGCTGTGTCCAAGATTCTTATTGGTCTCCTTCCATACAGTAACTCAAAAGGGGAAAATCCAATTGAGCTCTGGAGTACTTTGCAGATTGTGATCAGCATGTAGAGTATATATTTCCAGGCCCGCTTAAATGACTCATTTTCCCTCCAAGGTTTACCCCCATTTTCCCATTCAAAGGAGCTAGGTATGACATTCTGGGTGGGTTGCTGCTCTTCCGACCTTTGCTCCCTGTTTGCCTCTAAATTAGCAGCATAATTGTATCTTTCCTGTCTACATTGCCTCCAGGATTTAGGAGTATTAGAGTCTTTATGATACAGGTCTGGATCTTCTAAGGGGAAGAGCTCTGGAAATGTCAGTTCTTTGTTGTTGGCCTGAGGTGAATTCAACGTGAGCTGGTTCCACAGGATTTAGAAATTTGGACAGTCTCATCCTATCGCTACAGAGTAAGGAAGCCAAGAAAAAACTCCCACTTCTATTTTGTCCTGCCTGACCAGGGTCTTCAGCTATAGTTGACATGTATGATACACGCCATGGTCATGGTCATGGTCATGTCATGGTTTTACCATAGTGGATCTGGATTCACTTCTCTAAGGGCCAGATTTTAAAAGCCCCATGTGCGTAAACCCAGAGGATTTATGCGCGTAGGGGGGGTTACGCGCGCTGGGCCTATTTTATAAAGGCCCGGTGATGCGCGTAAAGCCCCGGGACGTGTCTAAGTCCCAGGGCTTTACTAAAGGGGCGGGGCAGGGCGGTCCAGGGGTGGGGTGGGTGCCGCTGTGTTGGAGGATCGCATGCCGGCAGGCTGCCAGTGCGCTCAACCTGCGCCTGCCTCTAGGCAGGCGCAAAAGGTTTGTTAAGACTTTTGGGGGGGTTAGAGTAAGGCTAGGGGGGGAAAGGTTAGGGGAAGGGGTGGGAAGGTTAGGTTAGGGGGAAGGGAAGTTCCCTTCCAGGGCACTCTGATTTTGGAGAGGCCTGGGAGGGAACGGGGGAAGGCAGTGCGGCTCGGCGCACGTAAGGTGCACAATTGTGCACCCCCTTGCGCGCGCTGACCCCTGATTTTATAACTTGCGCGTGCCAAGTTATAAAATCAAGCGTAAATGTGTGTGCGCTGGGTAGCACGCGCACATATACGCCCACACGCTGCTTTGAAATCTGCCCCTAAATTTCTTCGAATGAGCATTTTCACACTCCCAGAGTCCACTAATGCCTGGGTTGCAGAGTTCTCTAACTCCACAGGAATCACAAATGTAGAGACATCCTGGCTGGGTACATCCACAAAATTACAATAATGTGGGACCATGAAATTTATGCCATTGGCTCATTTCCCCTGTAGGGACAGTCTCTGGCAAAATGGCCCCTTTCTCCACAGCTGAAAATCAGCAGTCCAGCTGAGATGAAAAATCCTGCTGGATCTGCACTACTGGTTGTTGGAGCCTCTCTAATTTAGGACTCAGTCATCCTTTACCAGGTTGAGTGGCTTCTCTGGGGACTGTGGCAACTCAGGCATGGTCTGTGCCTGGTAATAGGTCTCTGCCACTTCCAGTGCTTTTTTAAGTGTAAGGTTTGGGTGTCGGCAAACCCACTGCTGCATAGGCCACTCCAGGATATCTAGAAACTGTTCCAGCAGAATTGCTTGGGCTACCTCCACCCCAGTATTCCCTTCCAGGTACAGCTACTTCCAAGCGACATCCTTGAGTCTGTGGAATAGGCTTCTTGGGTTTTTCCCAGGCTGAAGAATTCGCCGCCGAATTCACTGTTAGGCTTCTGGGGTGAGTTCCACTCTCTTTAAGCTGGCAGCTTTGACTTCCTGATATGTGGCCTTCCCTTCTGGATGTGTGGTTTGAAAGGCATCTTAACTATTTCCAGTGAATAGATTCCCCAGATAGATAATCCACCTACCTTCTGGACATCCTGCCAGTCTAGCTGTGCATTTAAAATTTTAGGAAAAAATGTCTTTTCTTGGGGTCATCTTAAGTAATACTTGTGACAAGGAAGGTGGACTGGTTTTGGCAATTTGCACTGCCTGTGCTATCTAGGTTAGCACTACTTGCTGCTGCATAACTGTTCTAGCAATGACTGCATTCTGCAGTTGTTGCTGCCCTGCCACAAGAAGCTATACCACCTGCTCCATATTCTGGGGAGAAGGGCGACCAAAATGTTAAAGGGGGTGGAACAGCTTCCCTATGAGGAAAGACTAAAGAGGTTAGGGCTGTTCAGCTTGGCGAAGAGACGGCTGAGGGGGGATAGAGGTGTTTAAAATCATGAGAGATCTAGAATGGGTAAATCTGAATCAGTTATTTACTCTTTTGGATAATAGAAGAACTAAGGGGCACTCTATGAAGTTAGCATGTAGCACATTTAAAACTAATCGGAGAAAATTATTTTTCACTCAGTGCACAATTAAACTCTGGAATTTGTTGCCAGGGAATGTGGTTAGTGCAGTTAGTGTAGCTGGGTTTAAAAAAGGATTGGATAAGTTCTTGGAGGAGAAGTCCATTGCCTGCTATTAATCAAGTTGACATAAAATTGCCACTGCTATTACTAGCATCAGTAGCATGGGACATACTTAGTTTTTGGGTACTTGCCAGGTACCTGTAGCCTGGATTGGCCACTGTTGGAAACAGGATGCTGGGCTTGATGAACCCTTGTCTGACTCAGTATGGCAATTGCTTATGTTCTTATGTTCTTATATTTGATATCCTCATAGACAGTGTTCCCTTGTTCTTCTCAAATCTGAGAACAGTAGGCATTGGTGACCTCTAGTGGCAAATAGGTCATCTGGCTTTTACCTCTGGTGTTACTCTGACCTATAGTAGCCAAACACTGAATAACAGATTACTTATTTTATTTACTGTGACCTCTAGTGCTCAGATGATGTGATTAGTTTTGTGAAAGTGAAACTAATTTAACAGTACTTTCTTAATGTTCATATTCTATAAATATTTTAGTTTAATTTTACATTGCATAATATATTATATGCACTTTGGTGGTCAGATTCCATATCTGTTTAATCTTGTAGAATGTTCACCTTATGTATTTTATAAATTTCTGTCATCAAGCATTACCCTCCTGCTGGGAAGGAGCAAGAGGACAGAAGCGTCATTGGCACTAATTGTGAAGAATAGCAAAGGGGGGGCTGATATTCTCATCAGCCGCAGAACAGAACCCAGGAATTGTAGGCATTGTTGAGAGAACTAGTGAGGAGTGTTTTAGTGGAAAGCAGGAGTGCGATAAGGGTACAGATATATCTAACACTTCTGATGATTATGATTTCACCTTGAATGCTGTTTTTCGTGTTGTTTCACACATTACTGTGGTTTACAGTGTTTTTGTTGTAATATATGATTATAAGCATTGTTTAGGCCATGGTGCCAAAAGATTTGCCTCTTTTTACTGTTTACAAATTGGCATGATGATGTATAAGTTGGGTTTTTTTCATATAAACTTAACATATTTATATCCAGTGGTTTGTGAAGTTCTCTCATATCTTTGTTTTTATTTTTGATCATGTTTGTCAAGGTGCCTTTTTTTTTACCCCTTTACATTATTGTTTTTGTTTACCATGGTTGTCACTGATAAGTGTAAAACATGAGTTTAGTATGAAGAACTAAAAGAGGAGATTTTAAAAAAAACTTGGAGATAAACAGAATGAAAGGTGTTTATAGCATGAACTTTGAGGTGATAAAACTCATTAAGGAAAATCACCAGTTCTCAATCAAATAATTGTTTTTCTTCGTGTCATTCATCAGTGGTCCCCAAATTTAGAGCTCAAGATCTTAAACAATTCTGCACACCATCTGATTCTCAGACCAAATGCATACAGATATGATTCATGCATATTCATGGTGAAAATCCTGAATGCTGATCCTGATTAGGGTTCTACAGGATCCGATTTTAGTAAACGACGGTCATACATATTTAATCTTATTAACTGACCTAACTCATACTAAAAGTGTACATGAATTCCTCTACAAAATTTTAGAGGTCCATAGTCAGTCCCTGGTCAGATTGAAAGTTTATCCAGATAAATTAAGTCGCACTATTGAATATAGACAGCTATCATAAAGATAGCCTGATAACTTTACCAGTTAGCCAAATTATCAGCCGAATACAGTTAGCTAAATTATCTGACTAACTCTGAATATTGGAGTTAGCCAACTAACATAGCTAACTTAACTTCTCTAGAAACACCCCCAAAATGCCCCTAAGTTATCTATGAATACAGTTAGCCAAATTATCTGGCTAACTCTGAATATTGGAGTTAGCCAACTAACATACGGGCCGATACAGTAAACCATGCGCGCACAGGCCACTCTCCTGTGCGCGCGATTCAGTAACTTTATTTAAATTAGGACCCGTGGTAAAAAGAGGCACTAGGGACACAAGCGCGTCCCTAGCGCCTCTTTTTTGACAGGAGCGGCGGCTGTCAGTGGGTTTGACAGCCGACGCTCAATTTTGCCTGTGTCGGCTCTCGAGCCCGCTGACAGCCACGGGTTTGGAAACCGGACGCCGGCAAAATTGAGCGTCCAGTTTTCAACCCACGAGCCGCAGGCCCATTTTAAATTCTTTTTTATTTTTATTTTTAACTTTTTTTTAACTTTTGGGGCCTCTGACTTAAAATCGCCATGATATTAAGTCGGAGGGTGCACAGAAAAGCAGTTTTTACTGCTTTTCTGTGCACTTCCCCGGCACCGGCAGAAATTAATGCCTACCTTTGGGTAGGCGCTAATTTCTTAAAGTAAAATGTGCGGCTTGGCTGCACATTTTACTTACTGTATCGTGCAGGAATGACTAATAGGGCCATCAATATGCATTTGCATGTTGCGGGCGCTATTAGTCTCGGGGGTAAATCTAGCGCGTTGAAAACGCGCGTCCAAATGCCGGTTAACAGTGCGCTCCACTGGAGCGCACTGTACTGTATCGGCCTGACATATAGCTAACTTAACTTCTCTAGAAACACCCCCAGAATGCCCCTAAGTTATCCAGCTAAGTTTTAGCCGGATAATGAATCTGGCTAATGTTTAGCTGGATAAGTGGGGCAAATATTCAAAAGTCGGCATTTATCAGGATAACTTGTGAGTTATCTGGCTAAATGCCTCTGAATATGGACCTCTTTGAGACCATTCACAAAAGTCTTCAAAACTATAAGAGAGTTCATATCTGATCAGAATACATCTTAGCTCCAAAGTATTTTCCAACAGAAATCTTTTTTCAAGAACTATTCAGAATTTAAATCCAAACTTATACCAGTTAAATGTTCATTTGTAAAGATTTAAGAAACAGTGATAGCTGCATCTGTTTTCACTGTCCTACCTACTTATATACAATCAGAAGCATCTGTCATCTTTACAACATCTGTTACTGACAAGAACAGGTATCCTGGTTAAGGGATTCTCTAAAAAGTTTGATATACACATTAAGAGTAAGGGACTGCAAATCATTTGATTGTTAAACATGCAAAGTTAATAGAGTGATCTTGGTCTCCAGTAGAAAAAGGCAAGTAAAATACAATGAGCATGCTCGGACCATGATTGTAACCTGTGGCACTGAAAATGAACAAGCAGTTCATTTAGGGGAAGACAGCAGCAGCAGACCAAGGAGTTGGAGGACAGCAGTCCTTTTCTAGTGCCCCCTCTCATCATCCTCCTTTCATCATCCTCCTCTCTTCCATCGCATCTCATCCCCTGTTCCATTCCAGTGTTTCCCATCTCCTTCTCCATACTATTGCCCCATCCCTATTCTATCCACCATCCCTCTTTTTACTGTTCTGTTGCCCCCTTACTAACAGCTGATTCAGACTACAGAGTCACTCAGTCTTTACAACCTGGCATCTCCTACTGCATGGTTCTAACTTTGCTCTACTAGGCTTTGGACCCACTGCTCTCATTCTCCTACTGCTTGCTCCAAAACGCTATTCTTTCAACCACTGTCTTCCTTCTGCCTGCTCCATAGTTAAGTTTTCCTTCCACTTTCACATCTCCTTCAATCTGATGCCATAGTCCTCTTACCATCCATTTTTCTGATCCATATAGCCTTTGCCTCCAGACCGTCAACCTTTTGTCTTCCATGCTCAGTAGTCCTCTGCTGACTTCTGAAGCACTTCTGGGACTCCTATCTCACACCTTCTATGGTCCTCTTCTTGCCTTCTTTTCCTGCCTCACTTCTGGGCCTTCTCTTTAGACCTGACATAGTTCTTCTCCACTAGCTATTCCTTTCACACTTCTTGGTCTCATTTTCATGCCAGATCTTCCTGTAGTGCTTCTGCTATTCTTGACTTTTGGGATTCTTGAATTTTGTCTCTACTGACTTCAGTTTTTTCCCCACAGCTGTCTCCTCTCTTTCTGGGCTTGGGACATGCCATGGAATTCTCAGCTTTCTCCCTCTCAACTCTGTTTTCTAGCCTAAGATAACATAAGAAATTGACCAGTTTGGTGCAAACAGCAGCCTCTTTATGCCACCTCTGAAAGGAGCAAAGCATGTGCTGGGGCAGTTTTCTTTCTAATAATTTGAATCTAGAAGTAGCCATTGCAATTTGAGGACAGATTCAGGGAAGCTGAGCAGTCATGGACAAGGATTGGAGAGTTTCCCAAAATCAGGAACATCTGGTAACCTAATTGCCATACCACCTCTTTTGCATAATTTGAAAAAAACTTATTGGTCCCAACTCCATAGGAATTAATAGGGAAAACCTACTACTCTCTCACATGCAAAAAACAGCTTATGACAGCCTGAAACCAAATCACCTATGCCTTAGCAAACAATAGGGCACAAGGAATTTCTGGCAAAGAAAAAATAATACTTGTTCCAATCTACACAAAATTTCTTCTGCATTGTACACTTATAGCAGTCCTTTCTGTGAAGGGATAGCATTCACGGGATACTACGGTAGCTGCACAACTTTCTTTACATACATCATGCTATCCTCAATCCCTGCATTGCTGTCATTACTTCACAGTCATTCCACTTAGACCTGCAAGGCTATGGGGTGCTGGCTACTGTAACCTTATTTTGTCTCACACCAGGGCTCTATCATGTCATCATAAGAACATAGAACATAAATGTTATGACCGTCGGTCGCAGACGGCTACGACTGCTCTTACATCATGTGCTGCCGCCTTCTCTTCTTTGGGTGAACTCGTGGCTCTGGCTAGCCGCTCCCGATGCATGTTGCCCTGTCCCGGGACTCCTCATGGAAGCAGGGACGCCGCTGACCTCCATGTCTCCTCCAGGCCTTCCTAGGTGTGTGCACTCGCTACTTGGCCCACCTATAAGGATGCTAGGGCGGGAACCTCAGGGGCGTCTCCTCCTGATGACATCACTAGCCCTGGACTCTTAAGCACCACATGGGCCTGGCTCTAATCGACTTGGCATTGAGTTCCCTCACTAGAACATAAGAACATAAGAAAATGCCATACTGGGTCAGACCAAGGGTTCATCAAGCCCAGCATCCTGTTTCCAACAGTGGCCAATCCAGGCCAAAAGAACATGGCAAGTACCCAAAAACTAAGTCTATTCCATGTTACCATTGCTAATGGCAATGGCTATTCTCTAACAGGTCAATACAGTAAAGTGCGGCCGTGGTTACCCTGTTTCTAACCCGCCTCACAATTTGGCCCCGTTAGCCCAACCCGCGATCCACTATCCCCTTTAACCCATTCTTAATGCCTCTTTAAATCAACGAGTAACCCCTTCCGCCCGCGGCATGTATATGAGATGTAAACGATCGGATTAGCTATTCCCCCCCATTCAGTAACGCGCGCCCCAGCTATCGCCTTTTTAACCTGCAGTTTAGCCGCGCGTTTATTTATTTATTTTATTTATTTAGTGATTTTTTTTATATACCGTGGCACGTTAAAAACATCACCTCGGTTTACAATGAACAATAAATCAGCAACAGGCTTTACAAATAAATGAAATTAAGAGGAAACATTATAAATACCACATAAAACCAAAACTATTAAACCAATGATAATCATATTCTACAGTTGAGGCATGCCTAATAAGGAAGGGAGATCAGAAACAGGTAAAATAACCTTTTTAACCTGCTAACTTACCGCTTACCCTTACCCCTGCGTTAGAGGCAGGGGTAAGGGTAGGCGGCAAACTTTCCCCCAGCCTTCGTTCACCTGCCCTGGCCGGTGAGTGAAAAAGGGGGCCCCAGTCCTCTCTACCCTCCTCCTGAAGCAACGAAAGCGGTTCCTGCTGCAGTCTCCTCGGACCTGTGGTTCCTGTATCCTGTACTTCCTGGCGTGCTGATCCAGTGGATGTTGCTGGATGAGAGTTGATGGCGAATTCAGCCCAGGGCAACAGCTCTGCCCAATCATTCTGCTTGAGTGTCCTATTCATCCTCTCTGTTTGCCCATTAGATTGAGGATGGTATGCTGAGATGAAGTCGAGAGAAATGTCAAACTTCTTGCACAATGCCTTCCAGAATTTAGCTGTGAATTGTACTCCGCGATCAGAGACTATGTGCTTAGGCATGCTGTGTAGGCGGAAGATGTGCGTGATGAAGAGCTGGGCAAGCTCCATAGCTGTGGGTAAACTAGGGAGAGCCACGAAGTGAGCCATCTTTGAGAACCGATCTACAGTTACCCAAATCGTGTTGCTTCCTCCTGAGAGTGGTAAGTCCACCACAAAGTCTGTGACAATGTGTGTCCATGGTTCGTCTGGTACTGGTAAGGGTTGAAGTAGACCCCAAGGACGACCGGGTGGCATCTTCTCTCTGGCACAATTTGCACAGGAAGCAACGTAGGAGAATGTGTCTTCCTTCATGGTGGGCCACCAGTAAAACTTTTGTAGTTTAGACAGAGTTCTGCGTTGACCAGGGTGTCCAGCCAGTTTAGAGTCTTGAGCCCATGCCAACAGCTTTTTTCTGAGATTCTTGGGTACAATGGTTTTACCTGCAAGTACTGAGTGAGTAGCTGCCAACATGACTCTTTTTGGGTCAATGATGTGTTGTGGTTCCTCTGGGATATCCTCAGAGAGGAATGAGTGAGATAAGGCATCTACTCTGATGTTTTTATCTCCAGGGCGGTATTTCAGCACAAAGTCGAATCTGTTGAAAAACAGAGACCATCTTGCTTGCCTATGGTTTAGGCACTGTGCGTGGTGGAAATACTCCAAATTCTGATGGTCTGTAAAGACTGTGACTTGATGATGTGCTCCTTCAAGCCAAGGGTGCCACTCCTCGAATGCCATCTTTATCGCCAGGAGTTCTTTATCTCCTATTCCATAATTTTTCTCTGCTGGAGAGAAGCGACGAGAGAAGAAGAGCATGGGTGTAAATGCTTGGATTCACCAGCTTGGCTTAGCACGGCTCCTATGCCAACGTCTGAGGCATTGACCTCAACGATGAAGGGCTTAGTGGGTTCCGGGTGTCGGAGACACGGCTTGCTTGAGAAGGCGTCTTTTAGTTTCTGGAATGCAGAAATTGCCTCCATAGACCAATTGGCAACATTGGTCTTCGTCATCGCTGTAAGCAGAACAGTGAGCGAGGAGTAGTTCTTGACTGTATTAGTTGGTGAAACCTAAGAAAAGTCTGAGAGCCTTCAGACCCGTGGGTTGAGCCCAATTCTTTATGCTCTCCAGCTTCTGTGGCTCCATCTGGAACCCATGGTTGGAAACAGTGTAGAATTCAAAAAAGAGCTACTGTTTTTCCATTCAATATACTCAATAAACAAACAAAAGGAAAAACCAAGTACAATTTTTATGAGCTACCACCACAAAATAACACAAAATTCTTTGAAGAAATTTTTTGAAATAAATTGACCGTATCGGCAAGCCTGGCGACGCACACCCTTAATTGTTTAAAGGGAGCCGTCCGGACTTCTCATCATTTACGGTCAAAATCGGTATATCACATTTCTCATTGAATATATTTCTCGCTAAGTTCTTATATTTTGTGTTCAATTTTGTTCAATTTTTATATTTTTGCATTTTTTAGGGCATTTTGCTTTAAATATCCCAATGGACAAGAAGAGTAGGCTCGACAACAAGAAACTTTAGCAGCCAAGAAGGAGTATTACTCCAGAAAAATTCATGAGATTGGTGATAATTCTAAAGAATTATTTTCTTTTGTCCATAGATTAACAGAAAAGAAACAAGTTAACAACATTGTTTCTTCTACTCTTACAGCTGATTCATTTGTTAGACATTTTTCAACTAAGTTGAATAAAGTGTTAACTATCTTTGATGATACAGGACCTGGATATTTGATCACTCCTGTTTCTCTGCAATCTAGTACTACCCTATCTAATAGTGTTCCTTCTGATAGGGTGCCATCCGATTCATGTAGTCCTTCTTCTGTGTGGACTGAATTTGATTTAGTAGCCTCTACGGAATTAGCTGAGTTAATTACAAACTTAAATAATACCATGTGTCCTATCTTAAAGATTTCCACAACTGCTTTTAGAAGTATATTTGGGGTATTGAAAACTTCCATTACCCATGTTGTAAATGCATCCCTTAAATTAGGCATAATGCCATCTGCCTTGAAATCCGCAATTGTGAAACCTTTACTTAAAAAATCTTCTCTTGATGCTGCTGATTTAGCCAATTATAGGCCTATTTCTTCTCTCCCACTTCTCTCTAAAGTAATTGAAGGTTTAGTTTTAAAACAGTTTACTGATTTTATTGAGAAACATGACATTTTGAGTCCACATCAATTTGGTTTTCGACGTGGATTAAGCACAGAACTTTTATTGATTTCTTTAATTGATTCCATTAAACGAAGTATCGATGGGGGGCAACAGTTCATCTTAGTTTCATTAGATATAACATCCGCATTTGATTCACTTGACCATCAAATTCTGCTATTCCGCCTTCGTGAGTGCAGA
Organism: Rhinatrema bivittatum; assembly: GCF_901001135.1. NCBI lineage: Eukaryota > Metazoa > Chordata > Amphibia > Gymnophiona > Rhinatrematidae > Rhinatrema > Rhinatrema bivittatum. Next base: position 269,780,462 of record NC_042615.1, on the reverse strand, counting down.
ATCACTGGATCAGTCTTGGCTTGGTTTGAGAGCTATTTGTCCAACCGCTCCCAAATCATTAATTTTAACAATTCTTTTTCAGAGCCACAACAAGTGACAACTGGGGTTCCCCAGGGTTCCGCTCTTTCTGCTATGCTTTTTAATGTTTACTTGGCCCCTATCACTAAACTATTAGCTATTATCACTGACGGCTATAAAATCTACGCGGATGATATCCAGTTCTATATCAAAGTTCATAATTCTTTATCTGAAACAGTAGAACTGTTGTCTTTATGCATGAAAACCATTACTCGGTGGTTGAAACATAACAAACTCTTATTGAACACTAGTAAAACATCTGTGTTGTTGATTCACCGTCCTCATTCTCAACCTGCTTTTGATACTATTTCTTTTGAGAATTTTTCTTTTTCTCTATCTAAACCAATTAGGAGCTTAGGAATCTTGATTGATTCAACTCTTTCATTCAGAGCACAGATTAGATCTGTTGTGAAATTGGGTTTTTTCAAACTGAGACTTTTAGCAGGATTAAGACATCTTTTGTATGAAACTGATTTTTTGATGGTCGTACGGGCCATAATCTTTCCTCATCTTGACTATTGTTATAGTCTCTATATTGGTTTACCTAAAAATTCAATTCGTTCGCTTCAACTTCTGATGAATTCAGCAGCCAGGCTAGTGTCATCTTCTAAACGGCGTGATCATATCACACCAGTTTTAAGCCGACTTCAATGGCTCCCTATGGCAGAACGTATAATCTTTAAGATAGGTATGACCATCTTTAAATTACGTGCGGCCTCTTCTGATTTTTGGTTTAACGCCCTTCTTCGAATTCATAAGCCAGCCAGAGCACTAAGGTCCTCACAACTTGATTTACTTGAAGTTCCATCAGTAAAACTAGCCCGTTTACATTACACAAGAGAAACTTCCTTCTCAATAGCGGCTCCTAATTGCTGGAACATGATTCCTTTTGATGTACGATCTATCGAGGATGTCAAAAAATTCAAAGCTATGTTCAAAGATTATTTGCTGAAGCGTGTTTATAATTATTAACAATGTACCTGTTTAAGTCAGCGTATATTGCAACTAACGTTTGACAATTCTTCATGAGCCAGTCTTTACGAAGTTGTTTATATGTAGTTGTTTTTTTGTGTTAGTTTTTTATTATGTATGTAAATTTTTGTATATCGCTTAGACCTAACAGTGTAAAGCGATCAATAAATTTTATAAATGAAAAAAAAAAAAAAAAAATGACACCCGGCCGATGTTTCGCTTCTGCTTCTTCAGGAGCGTTTACACAATTAAAGTATCTCCCGCCAATTTTTTTAAAGGACTCTGCTTCTTCGGGAGCATTACAAATACAATTCTTGCCCACCAAAATGTTTTTTTAAAAGCGGTCTCTTCTCATAGTTAATTGCCCAGTATCCTTCATCCTGGATGCTCCTCGCGTCATTCATTAAATTTTGAAAGACAGCTGGGGCGTTGCACAGGCCAAAGGGCATCACTAAATATTCAAAATGACCATCCCGGGTGTTGAAGGCCGTCTTCCATTCATCGCCTGAGTGAATGCGAAGAAAGTTGTAAGCTCCTTTAAGATAAAGCTTGGAAAAGATCTTGGCTCCTTGTAGTCTGTCAAATAGCTCTGAGATGAGAGGTAGCGGGTAACGATCTTTCATTGAGAGCTCTGTAATCTATACATGGACGTAATGTTCCGTCTTTCTTCCCCACAAAGAAGAAGCCTGCGCCAGCAGGAGACTTGGAGGGTCTTATGAAGCCTTTTTGAAGATTTTCCGGAATATATTCGGACATGGCTTTATTCTCTGCCACAGAGAGAGGGTACACCCGTCCCTTGGGTGGTTCAGTGTTTGGCTTCAGATTAATAGCGCAGTCATAGGATCTGTGAGGCAGTAGTACATCTACAGCTTCCTTAGAAAAAACATCTTGGAACGATGCATATTGAGGTGGCAACCCCTGCATCACTGGGGTAGTTGGCATGCAGGGTATAGGAGCAATCTCCATCAGGCATTTACCATGACAATCTGGACCCCATCGTGAAAGCTCCAGAGTAGCCCAATTGAATTGAGGCATATGCTGCTGCAGCCACGGTAGCCCTAGCACTATAGGGTGCATGGCCTTCTCTAAAACAAAGAAAGAGATCATTTCAGAATGGAGAGCACCGGTCCGCAGACATACTGGTTCGGTGAGCTGGGTTACTTCCCCCAACAAGGGCTCTCCATGAATTGAAGATAGGAGTAGCGGGGACTTCATAGTGGTAGTGGGAATCCGCAAATGCTCCACTAATCGTTGAAGAATGAAGTTACCTCCTGTCCCTGAGTCCACTAGGGCAAGAGTCTGATACTCTAAAGGTCCGCAGATCAAGGATACAGGAAGAGAGAGCGGCAGAGTGGGGGCAGTAAGACCTAAGAAGAGTCCTCCCACAGGACTTAGGTCTGCCAGTTTCCCGGACATATAATTTGTTATAATTTATTATAAGTTGTAATGTATACATTCAAGTTATAGTTTTGTATTGCTCACCCCTTGTTTTATGTAAACCGACATGATACGAACTCCGTGAATGCCGGTATAGAAAAATCACAAATAAATAAAATAAATAAATAAATAAATGTTTGAACAGCATGGCCAGCTTGTCCACAGTACATACACAGCCCCAGTTTCTTCCATGTTCTTCTCTCTTTAGCTGTCAGATGGCTGCGGCCTAATTGCATTGGTTCTTCCTCGCCAGCCACTGGAACCGGGGAACAGGCCTGGGTGTGGACTTAACTCGAGTTTCACCGTGAAAGGGTCTTCTGGGAGTCTTGGTCTCTTGAAACTTGTCACGAAGTCGGCGATCAATCCTTGTTGCCAACTTCACTAGTTCAGCCAAGGTCTCAGGCATTTCATGAGCAGCGAACTCGTCCTTCAGACGAGAGTTCAGTCCTTCAAAGAAGAGGGTCCTCAGGCATTTAGGGTCCCAATGTAATTCAGTCACCAGTGTCTTGAATTCGATAGTGAAGTCAGCCAAAAGTTTATTACCTTGCTTCAGGTGAACCAAAGAAGATCCTGCAGTGGTATACCGGGCAGGGTCATCAAAAACTGATTTGAATAGCTCGAGGAATCTTTCAATGTCATGTAGAATATGATCCTCGCGCTCCCACAGCGAAGAGGCCCAAGTCAGCGCCCTTCCATCCAGATAAGACAAGATTAATGTGGTCTTGGCATAAGCTGTGGGGAAATGGCTAGGTTGCAGGGAGAAGTGCATGCAACACTGATTAATAAAATCTCTGCATCTCCAAACTTCTCCCGAAAAGCGTGTAGGAGCAGATGGAGATACGATAGTCTTCACTGTCACTTCTGGTGGTGTAGCTTCTTTACCTGTGGTGGTAGGTAAATTCATCTGTATGTGCAGCAAGTTGAATGCAGTAGTCAAATTCTCCAGCGCACTCTGCTGTTCGGAGATTTGCTGGGCCAGGCCTGGAATGACCTGCAATGCGGTGAGCTGAGCCGAATCCATGGAGTTAGCAATCTGTTATGGTTAAGTGGTGTTTGGGTGGATTCTTGGGTACTGAGGCTGATGACCATGCCCACGGGGAGGAGCCCCGTGAGGCGCCACAGTACTTGGCTAAACGCAGATGCACAAACACAGAATTAGTTCTTTTATTAAACAGCTTGAAGTGTACCACCAGAGGTGGCAGTAGTGAGGTAGTCTGGATGTAGCAGTCTTAGGACCCTCGGCAGAGGGGACCCTTCTCACCCCATTGGTATAGGGGGATTCCGGTGTAGGTTTCCCAGCAAGGCAGTACTGTGGATGAGATAGACTGAGAGTTAAATTACTCACTAGATGGTTGCTGTTGGTATGCGATTCCACCAGGTTGAAGAAGTTGGTAGTGGCACCGAGGCAGGGAGAGCAGGCCCTCAAGGAGCGAGTACCTGATCTCTGTAAGGCACCTAAAATAAAGCAGAGGGCCCTCGAGGAGCGGGTACCCAAGGTTAGCAATACCCCAAAGGGCAGAGAGAGAGCTTCCAGCAGCAGCACGGAAGCGGCAGAGTAGCTTAGACTGGCCGAGATCAATCCTTTGCTAACTCAACGAGCTAGCAGCTTAGTACAGGCTATATACCCAGATGGCGTAACGTCAGTAGAGGGGAACACCTCCAAGGTTCACACCAATGCTGGAATAAAGACGTGGGTGGAGTGCGCGCGCGCGCGCACCCTAGTAGGCCCTTGGCAGGAGCATGGCGGGAGGCAGCACCATAGCCGTTCCAGGGACGCCGGAGAGGTCAGCTTGTAGATGCGGCGGCAGACATTTTCCCAAGGGAAGCGGGAGGAGCCATGAACAAGGTGAGGCAAATGGACGAAGCCGTCTGGCACTGATGGACGCCACAACCACAGTGAGTTCCTACTCTGGCATTTGCACCCACATCCCAGCTTCTCTCTCTTTCCGTACTCTCTGGGCTATGTCATCTGCTGCTACAGACCTCGCCTCCCGACAGTGAAGCCCAGTGGGGCTCCTCCCCGTGGATGGTACCACCTCTCACCATGGGCCAGGGGCCCATAACCCACAGATCCTAACAGATTGCCAAGTCCATGGACCCAGCAGAGGTCTCAGCTCTCCAGGCCATCCCTGGCCTGGCCCAACGAATTTCTTAACAACAAAAATTCTTAGAATCTCTGGCAGCAGCCATAGATAACCTGAGTACTCGTTTGGACGCCGCCTCGACATCTACCAAACTCAACCCTGCTACCTCTACGCTGATCCACCAGCCTACCGTACCCTTGCCGGCACCCCCAAGTTTCTTGGGAGACCCTCTTATGTCAGGGGTTTCCTGAATCAGTGTAATATGCACTTTTCCCTACAACCAGCTTACTTCACAGATGTGATCACCAAGACAACTTACATCCTGACCCTTATGGATGGTAAGGTCTTGGCCTGGGCGTCACCCATCTGGGAGCATGCCGACCTGACTCTTCAAGACTTGTCCGGCTTCCTTGCCTTATTTCGCTCCGTCTTCGATGACCAAGGTTGAAGAACCATATCTGGGTCTTCCCTTCTACATCTCCAACAAGGATCCAGGTCTCTGACCGACTACTTCATTGAGATCAGGACCCTTTCGTCTGAACTTCACTGGAACTCCGATTGCCTACCCACTATCTTCCTTTAAGGTCTGAGCCCCCGGATCAAAGATGATCTGGTGGCTCGGGAACTCCTGGAATCCATGGATTCCTTGATAGACCTTGTTGGTCGCATCGACTGCCGCCTTCGAGAATGCTCACAGGAGCCTAGTGCATCCAGGAAGCTTGCACCGAGCTCTTCTCGAATTTGACGTACATCCTCTCCTAAGCCCAACACCGCTCAGAGCAAAGAAGTGGAAGAGCCTATGCAGATGGGTTGAAGTAGGCTTTCCCCGAAGGAAAAATGCCGTCACCAGCAATTGGGCCTCTGTTTGTATTGTGGAAAATCCGGACACGCCATAGCTTCATGCCCAGTCTGTCCGGGAAACTCCCAGGCCTAGGCTCTGCTGGAGGACTTCTCCTAGGCCTGACTTCACCCTCTCCTCCATTAACTGTGTCCATCTGCATTAAGCTGGACAATCAAGAGTTTCACACACTGGATTTGGTGGACTCTGGAGCTAGCGGGAATTTTATTTTGAAACAACTTGCTGAACATCTCCGAATTCCCACCATCCGCTCCCCAGTGCCCTTACTTCTCTCCTACATCCATGGAGAACCTCTACCAGGTGAGGTCACCCACACCATGGCTCCTATCCAGCTCCACACTGGGTCTCTTCATGTAGAGACCATTTCATTCTTCGTTCTGGACAAACCTATCCATCCCGTGGTTCTGGGACTGCCGTGGTTACAGCAACACACCCCGCAGTTTGACTGGGCCACATTACAACTCTCTCACTGGGGCTCCTCCTGCCACGACAATGTCTGGAACCCCGTGACACCCATGCCTGGCCTGACTACTTCAGCCTTTCTTCTGGGCCTCCCTCAGCAGTATTCCTCATATGTGGACGTATTGTCCAAAAAGACTGTGGACACTCTACCCCTATATCGCTCCTTTGACTGTGCAATAAATTTGCTGCCTAACATGGAACCTTCTCGGGGTAGGATCTACCCATTGTCCTTGACCAAAATGCAAGCCTTCTCGTGAGAACTTGGCCAAGGGCTTCATCCGGCCCTCCAAATCTCCCGCTGGAGTGAGCTTTTTCTTCGTGGGAAAAAAAACGGTTCACTCCGGCCCTGCATCGACTACCGTGGCCTAAACGAGATCACCCTGAAAGCTCTTCCATCCCCTTTATTATTTTGGTCACCCTTCTCTGTACCTCTTCTAATGCAACTATTTTTGAGATTCAACAATCAGAACTGCACACAGTACCCCAGGTCTCATTATTGAGCGATACAGAAGCATTATGACATTTGGTTTAGTCTATTTTCCTAATAATTCGTAACAATCTCTTTGCATTTTTGACCACTTCTGCACACTGACACCCAGATCCTTAATATGGAACCTAACATTATGTAACTACAGTGTGGGCTACTTTTCCTTACGTGCATCACTTTGCACTTGTCCGCATTAAATTTCTTCTGTCATATGAATGCCCAGTTTTCCAGTCTCACAAGAATCTCCTGCAATTTTTCACAATCTGCTTGTATTTTGTAACAATGCTATTGTTACATTCTATGTTACTTGTAATAATGTTCAATGGTTTATTGTTATTGTTCCATGTTCTATGTAAAAAAACCCAGGTCTAACTTCCCAGACCAGGGCAACCTCTTTCGTTACTTGTAAACCGGACTGATTTGTATTGCATACAGGAATTCCGGTATATAAAAATTTAAAATAAATAAATAAATATTTTACACTGCTGGGCACTGTCCCCTCCAGTGCGGTGGAACACTGCTCCTCTAAATGGCAAGACGCCACCAACAGTCTTTGCAGCGGGATGTTGCTGACACTCTCCTCAGGCCTCCATAAGGCATGTGTGCACTCAACAGCTCTTCATTTAAAGAGCCCGCAGTGGGACTAGGCCAGCGGTACCTCATGATGACCTCACAGGGAAAGGCCTATAAAAGGCCACTGATGAATCTCCTCCCCTTGACAACAGATCTCCTTACAGTCCTTGTAGTGTGAGTTGCTTCAGCATTCCCTGCTTCTATTCTCAAGTTCCTGAGTCCCGTGTCTTTAGTTCCAGTGGTTTTCGTCTTCTTTTCCTGGTCTTCGTCCTTGTTTTCGATTCCAGTAGTCTATGTTTTCTGTTCCTGGTCTTCAGTTCCAGTGGTCTTCATCTTCAGTTCCTGGTCCTGGTCCTTGTCCTCAATCCCAGTAGTCTTCGTTGCCCTTGCTCTTCAGTTCTTGTTGTCAGTTCTTCAGTTCTGCATTGTTACACGTCTCCTTGTCTGCCTGCCTGTTCTGCTCCTTGCCTTCCTGCCATCTATTCATCCTGCCTTTCCTTTTGAGGGATACCCAGTACTGACCTCAGCTTACTTCCTTAACCTCCCTTGAATGCCACGTGCCACTGACCACAGCCTGCTTCTGGACATCTTTGAACATCATCTACCGCTGACCATTGCCTACTTCAGGATATCCTTGAATGCCGCCAGCCACTGACCCCAGTCTGTCTTCTGATTCACCTGTACTATCAGCAACAGAGGCCCTGGCACCCAAAGGCTAAACCTGAGGGGAACGAGGCTAGTATAGCAAAGCCCCAGTTGAGACTCTTCCTCTTCTGACTCCGCCTGCCGACGATGGGGACCTGCAGGGCTTTACCCTGCAGATTGTTCTACCTACACCTTGGGACCTGAACTCAGGAACCTTAACTCCCGCCTTAGAACTGCTGAAAGGCACTGGCGTAAACACTCCACCCCTGCATACAAAGCAATCTACTACCAACTCATGCACAAATACAGAAACACCATCCACACCACTAAACGAGAATACTACTCAAAAAAGATACATGGTTTCCAACACAACCCCAAGGCCCTCTTCACCTTGATCACTGACTTTACCAACTCCTCCACAACACAACTCCAAGCTCCCACCTCTAAGAATCGCTGCAACGAACTGGCACTCTTCTTTAAAAACAAAGTCTCTTCCCTCACCGCACAATTTTCCCATAATCCCAACAAAGTGACTCTTCCCCCCCTCAACCTCTCCACTTCCATGTCTGCCTTTGATTCATCCTCCCCCCTGGAAGTAGAAAATATCCTTAAAAAAAATGAAACCTTCTTCCCATCCCGCCGAAACTATCCCGTCCAAACTCCTTCTTTCCATTCCCAAAGCTATTTCCAAACCTCTGTCTGAAATTTCCAACTGCTCCCTAGAACAGGGCATGGTCCCCAACTCTCTCAAGAAAGCGGTAGTGAAACCCATCCTTAAAAAACCCAACCTTGATCCCTCCACCTTATCCAGTTTCAGACCCATTTCCAATCTCCCCCTCCTCGCTAAAATTCTAGAAAAGCTTGTCAACGCTCGCCTCTCTGACTACCTTGAACTACACAATATTCTACCCTCCACACAATATGGTTTTCGAAAGCATCTGAGCACTGAGACCCTACTGCTCTCTCTAACTGACACCTTAATTAAAGGAACTGATACTGGTTCTTCCTACCTTCTTGCTATGCTTGACATCTCTGCCGCTTTCGACACTGTTAATCATACCATCCTCATCAATATCCTCAGTAGTATTGGTATTACTGGAACTGCATTCTCCTGGCTCAAATCCTACCTACAAAATTGCCAATTCTCAGTCCTCTCTGATAACAACAAATCTGACACTATCAGTTTGGATCAGGGTGTTCCACAGGGTTCCTCGCTATCCTCAACCTTATTCAACATTTACATGCTTCCCCTCACTACCCTCCTAACTAACCTTGGCATCAAACACTTCATCTACGCAGATGATGTGCAAATTCTCTTCCCTTTCTCTGACTCTCTCCAATCCGCCCTACAAAGCTGAGACTCATGCCTTACCGCCATCAATAAACTCCTCACTGACATGCACCTTGCCCTCAACCCTCAAAAAACTGAACTCCTTATCATCTCCTCTAAACTCCCTCTTCCACCTCTTCCCCTTTCTCACTCTTCCACTACCTTTCACTCACACACCCGCAACCTGGGTGTTTTCCTTGACAACCAACTCTCCTTCAAACCCTACATCAAATCCCTCTTCAGTGACTGCTACTTCAAACTACAAACTATCAAAAAAATCTGACCCCTTTTGCACTTCTCAGACTTTCGTACAGTACTGCAGTCGATCATTTTCTCCAAAATCGATTACTGCAATGCCCTCCTCCTCGGCCTTCCCTCCAACCACACCAAACCTCTGCAACTTTTACAAAACGCTGCAGCACATATCCTCTCTAACACCAGAAAAAGAGACCACATCACACCAACCCTCATCGAGCTCCACTGGCTACCCATCCAATCACGCATCCTTTTCAAAACACTGTCACTCATACACAAGAGCATTACTAATGATAACCTACACTGGCTCTGCCCCCCTCTCCTACCTCGCTCCTCCACAAGACCCACCCATCCTGCCCTTCAAGGAACTCTCCGCACTCCCTCTATCAAACCCTACAAACTGACCTCCACAATGAAGAGGGCCTTCTCCCTTGCCAGCCCCACCCTCTGGAACTCCCTTCCTACAGATCTGCGCACAGAGACATCCACCCCTAAATTCAAAAAGAAACTGAAAACCTGGCTTTTTCTCCAGGCCTACCCATCCGCCAATCCCTCCACATGATTGTTACCTTGACATCGTTCACTGATTACTACTTGTAAATTTTTGGAAACTAGTTCTCCGTTTTATAGTTATTGTTTTATAGTTATTGTTCTGGTTTCTGCTGTTAACTATAGTTACCGTTCCATGTAAAGGCTTTCGCCTATCTGTTCTAAGTTAACTGTAAACCGATACGATGTGCAAACGGTTGTCGGTATATAAAAACGTATAAATAAATAAATAAATACAAGGGTCCATGTGCAAAACAGGCATGAGCCATACCATGAATGCTGCCCTCACTTGGTGCCCTTCAGATAGCACCCCACCTCCTCCAGATCCTTCATATGGCTTGTGCCTTTATAGTACAAGCCATACCACAAACTCTCAGTTCCCTTCACATAGCCCTCACACCTTCCCCTTATTCCCCAGACTAATCCCTTGATCCCATGACACCCTAACCCTGAGATCCACTTTAAAGGCCCCCTGCAAAAAACTCCTGTTCCTGATAAGTGCAAGGTGATGCATATAGGGAAAAATAACCCATGCTACAGTTGCATGATGTTAAGTTCTATATTAGGAGCTACCACCCAGGAAAGAGATCTAGGCATCATGGTGGATAATACATGAAATTGTTGGCTCAGTGTGCTGCGGCAGTCAAAAAAGCAAACAGAATGTTAGGAATTATTAGGAAGGGAATGGTGAATAAAACAGAAAATGATATATTGCCTCAGTATCGCTCCAGGGTAAGACCGCACCTTGAATACGGTGTACACTTCTGGTCGCCACATCTCAAAAAAGATATAGCTGCGATAGAGAAGGTACAGAGAAGGGTGACCAAACTGATAAACGGGATGGAACAGCTCCCCTATGAGGAAAGACTAAAGAGGTTAGGACTGTTCAGCTTGGAGAAGAGATGGCTGAGGGGGATATGATAGAAGTGTTTAAAATCATGAGAAGTCTAGACCGGATAAATGTGAATCAGTTATTTACTTTTTTGGATAGTAGAAGGACTAGGGGGCACTCTATGAAGTTAGCATGTAGCATATTTAAAACTAATCGGAAAAAGTTCTTTTTCATGCAACACACAATTAAACTCTGGAATTTATTGCCAGGGGATGTGATTAGTGCAGTTAGTGTAGCTGGGTGTTCTAAATCTCCATATTTAACATATAGTGCTTAGTGCCATGGTATAGTATATTTTGTTGTTCATTTGCTATGTCATATTTATTAGATCTTTATATATTTGTTATGATCTTTATGTATTTGTACTTTCTTAGGCCTTATTTATTAGATCTTTATGTATTAAGTGCCTCCTGGATCCTGTAATGTACTTCATGTATGTATTATCCTAATTGGTTGTAACATGCTTTGTGGTCTCTTGCTGAAAAAGCTTGATATAAATAAACAATGATGATGATGATGATGATGAATGGATCCTATTTAGTAAAGTGCATTAATAATGCATGATAATAAATAGCATACTTTAGAAAATTAGACCCTTAATTGAGTAACTGAGGGGAGGATTTTCAAAGGTATTCACCTTGATAAAATGGCCCAACTAAAAAAAAAACAGTCTGTAATTATCTTTGGTCCCTAGCACAGAAGTGAGGTCTGATCCCCTACTTCACAGAGACCATGCTTGTCCTTGTCAGGCAGAAATGGCTGTATAGCAGAGGGATACTCCACCCCAACTGGAAAGGTTTTATTTTCTTCCTGTTCCTGGTACTCTCATTTCTGCTGAAACTCCCTTTGTCTTTGAAGTTCTTCTTCTGTACCACCATCCGGAGGCAGAGAAGTATGGTGTTCATGGCCACCCACTTAGGAACCCATAGGGACTCTCTGTTGCATTCAAAGTGAAGACATTTCACATTCATTTGAATGCTCTTCCCAAGGACTGAATTACTGCAGCCCTTGAAGTGCCATGTAGTGTATTTGGGATTCACTTCTTGTTCCTTTTTGGTTGTCATTATAAAGGATCTTAATTCCATTTCAAGAATTATAAAAGTATGAGTTAAACATTTGAAGATTTGGAGATATGTCCCAGAGTGAATCATTAGCAGATACAGTAGAGTGTCCTGGAAACATTATGGAATACATAGAAAGCAGCAAACAAGGGGTAATCAGCATATACCTATTTCCTATTATATACCTATACAATTCAGTGTTGTAAGATTCACCTGTGAAGGGTAATAATGAACCTTAGAAATGCCAGTGTCTTGTCTTAAGCCCAGCCTTGTCTTCAGCATGCTGGCTCCAGCTCCTGTGTTGTCTTCAGTTCATCCCTGGCTTCAGTGTTCCTTACTCTCTGTGCTTCTCCTCAATGGACCTCCCTGTCAGTCCATCCCTTCTTCCCTTCGAAGGATACCTGGATTGACCTCTGCCTGCTTCTCGACATATTTGACTGCTGCCTGCCATTGACCTCTGCCTGCTTCTCTACACGCTTGACTGCTGCCTGCAACAAACAAATGCCTGCTCCTCAACACACCTGATCGCTATCCATCTATGACCCTGTTATCCAAGGACCTCCTCTTCTGCTCACAGCAGATACCCCACTTAAGACCTGTGAGCCTGGCACCCAAAGGCTAATCCCAAGGGGAATGAGGGCTGGTATAGGTGAAGCTCCAGCTGGGTTTCTGATTCATCTGGGACTGTCTGCTAATGCTGGGAACCTGCAGGGCTCCTCCTCCCTGCAGGTTGCACCAATTCCACCTCAGCCAGAGGGTCCATGAACACAACAGGTTGCTGAGGCCATGGACCCAGCTGGCTTGTCCTCCCTGCAGGATATTCCAGCTCTTGCCCACAGGCTATATGAACAGCAGCAAAACTTGGAGCAACTGACTGCTTCCATGTAACGGTTAGCTACCCGTCTGAATACTCTGACCAATCCTGCGGTGCCACCTCCACCCATATCAGCACCACCACCTCTCAAACTCATCTACTGGCCAATTCCACAGTTACCGGCTCCACCCCGGTTTGATGGGGACCTCTAAGTGTTGTCAGGAAGTCTTAAATCAGTATCACATGCACTTCCAAACGATCAGGCAAAAATCACCAACATATTGTCTCTGCTGGATGGCTCCACCCTGGCTTGGGTGTCTCCCTTCTGGGAAAGGGGAGTCCCACTTCTGCTCAACCTGCATCAATTTGTGGAACAATTCACAGTTGTCTTCGAGGAACCAGGCCGTGTGGCAGCAATAGCATCCAACTTCTCCACCTATGTCAAAGCTCTAGAACCCTGGCGGAGTACGCCATAGAATTTCAGACTCTAGCGACTGAATTAAATTGGGGAGAAGATAGTCTGATCACCATATTCCTTGAAGGTGTCGCACCCAGAATCAAGGATGAGCTCGCTGCCTGCTGGCTACAACAAAGAGCCCGTGAGACCCATCCAGCATAAAGGAGTATTGCTTTGACACCTAGGTTTCAGAACCCTCTCTCACCCCATCGGCTTTTTCATCCACCTTGCCTATTTCAAAGAGCCCATGCAGCTGGGGCGGTGTCGCTTAGCCCTAGAGGAGAGGCTTCACCGAGGGGAGCAGGGCCTTCATCTATATTGTGCTGGCTGGGGACACTTGCTGGTTCAATGTTCACTGAGGTCAGGAAACCTCCATGCCTATGATCTTGTGGGGAAATGACCCTAGATCTCACTGTTTACCGTCCTCAACTACTGGTTCCAGTGACCCTAGAGCTGGGTTCCATAAGCTTTTTCATCCAGGCCTTTGTGGATTCTGGCTCTGGGGGAAAATTCATCTTGACAGAACTCGTCGAGCAGTTTTTGATTCACACAGTCAATATGACCTCTCCTCTAGTCATCAAGGGAGACCCGCTTCCTGGTCAAGTCACTATAACAATGGCACACGTGACCTTACACACTGTCTTCCTACATCTGGAAAAACTCGATCTACATGTAATCTCCAGGGCCATCCATCCTATTATCTTGGGGCTACCCTGATTTCAGTGGCATCAACCGCAATTTGACTGGGCTACCCTGCCTGTTGGGCTAACCTACCCATTGAGGCCGACTGCTCAGACTCATGCTTGCAACACTTTGAGCCTCCTCATACTATGATTGTGGCTATGGCATGTCCTGGGCTCCCTCCGCAGTAAGCAGATTTCCAAGACATCTTTTCAAAGAAGGCTGAAGTTCTACCACCTCACCACCCCTACGATTGTGGTATTGAACTCCTCCCAGGGAGCAAGCCCCCATGCGGATGAATCTACTCAATGTCTCTTCCTGAGACTCGGGCTATTTCCGACTACATTCGTGAAAAATCTAGAATGTGGATTTATTCGACCATCTTCTTCTTCAGCAGGCACTGGGTGATTATTTGTTACAAAAAAAGATGGCTCCCTCAGGTCATACATTGAGTGTTGTGGCCTGAACACCATCACCAAAAGGACCGGTATCCATTACCGCTAATAACAGAACTCTTTGATCACCTGCAAAGGGCTAAGATATTCACCAAGCTGGACCTTAGGGAAGCATATAAACTTATCGTGGCCTGAACACCATCATCAAAAGGACCGGTATCCATTACCGCTAATAACAGAACTCTTTGATCATCTGCAAAGGGCTAAGATATTCACCAAGCTGGACCTTAGGGAAGCATATAAACTTATCGTGGCCTGAACACCATCACCAAAAGGACCGGTATCCATTACCGCTAATAACAGACCTCTTTGATCATCTGCAAAGGGCTAAGATATTCACCTAGCTGGACCTTAGGGAAGCATATAAACTTATCGCGGCCTGAACACCATCATCAAAAGGACCGGTATCCATTACCGCTAATAACAGACCTCTTTGATCATCTGCAAAGGGCTAAGATATTCACTAAGCTGGACCTTAGGGAAGCATATAAACTTATACGTATCAAGGCTGGTGATGAGTGGAAGATGGTATGTAACACTTGTGATGGATGCTGCAAATTCTTAGTCATGCCATTTGGGCTCTGCAACACCTCCGCAGTTTTCCAAAAATGGTCAATGAGATCTTTCACAATCTTCTCTATGCCCGTGTAGTCGATATTTAGATGACATCTTAATCTTTTCTCAAACAATGAACTCCCATTGCCAAAATGTCTGCTTCATTCTCCAATGTCTGCGAGAAAATAACCTCTATGCCAAGTTGGAAAAATGTCTTTTCAAACCTATGGGGTACATAGTGTCTAGTGATGGGTTCCGCATGGACCCTGAAAAGGTAAAGGCCATCAGAGACTGGCCCCATCCCAAGGAGCTCTGAGCTCTACAAAGATTCTTGGGATTTGCTAATTATTATCATCAGTTTATCTCAAACTACTCATCTGTGGTGGCACCATTCACTGCCTTTACCCACAAGGGTGCCAGTACCAAAGACTGGCCACCTGAAGCTCTGGAGGCATTTCAGAAGTTAAAGAATACCTTAACAGAGGAGCCATGTCTGTGTCATCTGGATCTTTCAAGGTCCTTCATTCTAGAAGTCGACACCTCATCACTAGGCATAGGGGCTATGCTTAGCCAACATTCTCCAGAGGGAGCCCTTTGGACATGTTCCTTCTTTTCTAAGAAGTTCTTTCCTGCTGAACATAATTATACTATCAGAGACCGAGAGCTTCTGGCTGTCAAACTAGCTCTCGGGGAATGGTGTCACCTACTTGAGGGAGCTCAATACTGAATTACAATATATACAGACCACAAGAACTTCAAATACTTACAACAAGTTCAGCGGCTTAATGCAAGAAAAGCCCATTGGTTCTTGTTCTTCGCTTGCTTTGAATTCGAATTGCAATACCGACCAGCACTATGTCAGATCTTTCCCTGTACTTCAGCAACTGGGGTCTGTCACTTATCAATTAAAATTACCACTGACATTAAAGATCCACAGTGTCTTCCATGTATCGCCTCATTCATTTCTCCAGAACTCTTTTTCTTGAACAAAGGAATATAATATATGCGAGAAATCGGTGGTATGGCTTTCCCTGGGATCTTCAAATTTTCCATTAGGTATTTTCTCCACATTTCTGATGGCAATACAGTTGGATCCTTTGGGAAATTAATGAAACGTAGGTTTTTCCCCCTACTTTAAGAACATAAGAACTTGCCATACTGGGTCAGATCAAGGGTCCATCAAGCCCAGCATCCTGTTTCCAACAGTGGCCAATCCAGGCCATAAGAACCTGACAAGTACCCAAACACCAAGAAGATCCAGTAATAGCAGTAGCTATTTTCTAAGTCAACTTAATAAATCGCAGGTAATGGACTTCTCCTCCAAGAACATATCCAATCCTTTTTTAAACACAGCTACACTAATGCACTAACCACATCCTCTGGCAACAAATTCCAGAGTTTAATTGTACATTGAGTGAAAAAGAACTTTCTCTGATTAGTTTTAAATGTGCCACATGCTAACTTCAAGGAGTGCCCCCTAGTCTTGCTACTATCTGAAAGAGTAAAAAACTGATTCACATTAACCCGTTCTAGACCTCTCATGATTTTAAACACCTCTATCATATCCCACCTCAGCCGTCTCTTCTCCAAGCTGAAATGTCCTAACCTCTTTAGTCTTTCCTCATAGGGGATTTTCTAGATTCTCCAATCTATAAGCAAGCAGTTGGTTTTCTTTCATTAAATTTTGTTGTACATTCAACAATTTTCCTGTCTCTTCTTTATACACTTCACAAGTTTTCTTTACTACTGCCACTTCTGTCTCTACTCTATTTATACGATTGTCCACTGCTGAGAAAGAGTTAGAGACAGCTTTAAATTGAGTGGTCAAGTTCTTATTTAAAATCTAGATAGCATCCCACAAAGAATCTATGATAGTAGAAGGTGGCCTTACCAATTCATCAGACTGACAGACAACATGGGAAATCAAAGATTCTTCCCTTGCTTCCTTTCTCCGTCTACAGCTGAAGCTGACTCCTTTTCTGTTTCCAAATCTGGCACTGGATGTATAAACACCGGTTCTGGCCATGCAACCTTGCCTCCAGTTTCCTTCTCTGCTCTCAACTGTCCTTTGGGCTGACTTAGGGCGTGTGCTTCCGCAGGGTTGGAGGGAGGATGCCGTTCTTCCAGGAAAAGCGAGATTGATAACTCAGGGAGCGAACCAGCTTCCTCTGCCTGCCGGCTCTGCTCCAGCGAGGGCACTCCCGGTAATAATCCTTCATGAAGAACGTGAGAGTTCATAGGACCCCGAGTCTCCCCCGAGGGTAATTGGAGAGGAAAACCCTGCTCTCTGGCCCTCTTCGGCCAGAGTGGGGCATATTGAGGGAAAAAAAACAAGAGGGTTCCGACGAGCGTCTCACCATCAGCGAGTCAGGTCAGCCATCTTTTTCCCCTCAAAACCTTTTAAGAGATTTTCATTAGTGGTACCCCAGGAAACCCAAAACCTCAGGGAGAGGGCTTAAGAGGGGGGTACTGTTACGTTTAGCAATCCACGGGCTACTCCCATGAACCGCCGTGCTCACCTTCAGACCCTAGCTAGCCAAGCCATCCTCCCTGCAGCAGGGCCTCACCCTTTATGTGGTGGGCCCCACCCTTCATGTGGTGGGACTCCATCCGTGTACACACCAGGAAGCTGCTGGGTCTTCACGGGGCAGGATGCTGCCAATTTCAGCATGCTGCATCTCTCGCTAGGTGCATGAGTATATTGTGCAGAAACATTTGAAGGGACCCTGGCGGGAAAACCTTCATGGCCCCTGGAAATGATGTCACCAGTGCTGGTCTATAAGAAGGCAGCTTCCCAGCTGCAACACGCCTCAGCAACAGGTCCCACCTCTCTGAGTAGAGTATGTTGCTACAGCGTCTTGTCTACAGCCCAACCTTGTCTTCAGCGTCTTGTCTCCAGCTTCTGCATTGTTTCATTTCAGCCCTGTCTTCAGAATTCCTTACCCTCTATACTTCTCCTTGCTGGACCTCCTGCCTATCCATCCCGTCTTCCCTTCAGACAGATTCCTGGATTGACTTCTGCCTGCTTCTTGACATGATTGACCACTGCCTGCCACTAACATCTGCCTACTTCTTGATGCACTTGACCGCTGCCTGCTACCTACCACTGCCTGCTCCTTGACATGTCTGATCGCTGCCCTCCTATGACCCTGTTATCTTAAGACCTCCTCTTCTACTAAAAGCAGAGACCTACCTGAGATCTGCCAGCCCCAGCACCCAAAGGCTCAACCCAAGGGGAACAAGAGCTGGTATAGGCAAAGCACCAGCTGGGTCTCTGTTTCATCCGGGTCTGCCTGTGTTATGGTTATGAGGTGTTGGAGTGGATTCTTGGGTACTGCGGTGATGGCCACTCCCATGGGGAGGAGCCCCCTGAGGAACCACAGTACTAGGCTAGACTCTATACACGCAGACACAGAGAAGTTGTATTTTTTGTACAGCTTGATGGTACTGCCCGGGGAGCGGGCAGCAGTGAATGTACCCCAGCAGAACTAGTCCAGGGGTCCTCAGCAGAGGAGACCAGTCTCACACTCGAATAGGTGATAGGCTACACGGCGTAGCAGGGACAGGTCCAGGATGTAGACACAGAGTGCTGAAGCTGAAGGTGAGACAGACTGAAAGAGTTAGTACTCACTGAAGCAGAAAGCTGTATTGTTGAAGGTCCTGGCAGGCAGAAGTTGTTCAATGGCAGGCACAAGATTAGGGAGAGCAGGCCCTCGAGAAGCGAGTACCCAGTATCCCAAGATAGATACCTGAAATAGAGCAGAAGGGTTTCCGAGGAGAGGGTACCCAGGTTAGTGAAGTTGATGGTGCTCAGGACATTGAACTATCTTCTTCCATGGCATTGACCTTAGATATGGTTCCTTGGGCATTGGTGAACATGTTCTTTTAGCAGATGGCTTTTCTTTATCGCTGGTCTCTTAAATCTCAGGATTACAAAGTTCAGTTGCCTCTCTTGTCAGAGGCCAGATGCAGTCTGACTTGGTGGATCTCCTCTCAAAACTTATCCAAGAACATGCTAGTGGCTGTTCCAGATCAGACAGTGGTGATTACAGATGTGAATCTCAGTGAATGGAGAGCCCAATGTGAAGGCCAGACAGTTCAGAGTCTCTGGGACCCAGTGGAGAAAGGGTGGCCAGTCAGTCATCTAGAAACAAGAGTGATCAGGAAAGCTATGCTGCAGTTACTGCCTCTGGTTCAGGGAAAAGTGATCAGTGTTTTCCAACAGTACAAGGGAGAACTAAGAATGTGGTGGTGAAGTTTCTGTTCCAATGGGCAGAAGAACATCTGTTGGCAATTTCAGAAGCACACATTACTGGAATGGAGAAACTTCAGCATATTTTTTGAGCAGGCACATCTTGGATCCCAGAGAATGGAAGTTGGCAGAGGAAGTGCTTACCCTGGTTTGGTCCAGATTGGGAGTTCTTCAAATGAATTTGATGGTGATGGTTGAGAATGCCAAGTATTCACAATTTTTCAGCAGAAGAATGGAACCAGGATAGGCAGTACTCAATGCTGTGGCTCAAGAGTGGCCTCAAGGGGTTCTGCTTTACATGTCCATTTTGTCTATTAAGAAGTCAGGTGATTCGGAGGATTTAGAGACACTGAGAGCTGGTGGTGGCCCAGGCAGCTCTGGTTTGCGGATCTCATACGATTCAAAGATCAGGGACCCATGAGGTTTGAACATGTGCCTCTGTTGTTGTATCAAGGGACAGTGATATGTGAGCAGTAGGTTTGCTTTTGTCTTTCAGCTTCACTTTTGAGAGGAGAAGATTGAGGGGTAATTGTTACATTGCTTCAGGCTCAGAAGCAGTCATCTTCCCTAGGCTATGTTAGAGTCCAGAAGGTCTTTGAAATCTGATGTAAGGAAATAGGGCTACTTCCATTACAAACAACAATTTCTGGCATCCTTTTCTTTTTGCAGAAGGGTCTGGACTGGGGTCTTGCACTGATTTCTCTCAAGGTGCATGTCTCAGCTTTGGCATGTTACTGAGGTAAAATTCAAGGTAGTCTCTTGGCGTCTCATCTGGATGTGGCTTGTTTCCTCCAAGAAGTCAAGAAGTTGTGTCCCCTGATTAAGAGATTTTCTCCCTCTTGGAATCCCAATCTGGTCTTGAAGGCTATGGAAATGGCTCCGTTTGAGCCCTTCAAGAGGGCCTCAGTGAAAGATCTAACATTGAAAGCGGTGTCTCTTATGACAATTTGGTTGGTGAGGCATTTTGGAACTACAGGCTTTATCCTGCAGAGAGCCATTCTTAAGGATTACATCTAAGGCTGTTTCCATTCGTACGGTCCCTTCTTTCTTGCCAAAGGTGGTTTCACCATTTTATTTGCAGCAATCGATGCAATTTACGGTATTCAGGAGGTCAGATTCTGGAACTGAGTTGGAGGAGCTCCATGTGTTAGTTGTGCATAGTTCGCTGTTAGGGTATTTGTAGGTGGCCAACAGTTTTCGTCTGTCAGATCATTTGTTTATGCTGTTTAGTAGGCATAAGAAAAGTCAAATGGTCTCTAAGGCTATGATTACAAAGTGGATTAAAGAAGCGATCACATTGGCCTACATTTGTAAAGATTTGAAAGTACCAGAGAGGGGTTAAGGCTCATTCCATTAAGGCCCAGGCAACATTATGGGCGGAGTGTCAGTTTGTGTCACCACAAGAGATTTGTAGGGCCACTATGTGGTCCTCATTGCATTCCTTTATCAAACATTATCATTTGGATGTTCAAGCTTGGGCGAGTGTATTGAGATTAGGAATTGCAGACTGCCTCCCAGTTTAGGGATGGCTTAGATACATCCCATGCACCTGGACTGGTCTGGTAAGGACAATAAGGAAGATAAAATTAGGTTTCTTACCTACTAATTTTCTTTCCTGAAGTCCAACCAGAACAGTCCAGAATTCTACCCGTGATCCTGCTTGTTTATATGTAAGGTTTCCAGTGTATTATTAAGAGTACTATCTGAATTTTTATACTCCTGTCACTGGTGGAGTTTATCAGTTGAAAAGGTTCACCATGTGTTAATGCTGCCTGCTCACAGGGTTTGGTTGCTTTGGGAAGTAAATACTGAAAGCCTGCAGGTGGCACAGTCCCTTATAAATAAAGCTGCTTCCACAAAGCTTTCATTCTCTGTCTCCATCTGCTGGTAGGGGAGAAAAACCCGTGTATATGGACTGCTCTGTTAGGACTTCAGGAAAGAAAATTAGCAGGTAAGAAACCTAATTTTACCATATTCTACAAAATACAATAATTTTCTCATAGCTAATATCATCTGAAATAGAGTTAATTCCTATTCAGATCAAGTATCATTTGCAATTGTTCTGTTGATGTGAGTTTTCACAAAGTTTTTAAATGTAATTTATCTCTATTCTTAATATATTGATAACAACCATTCAGTAACATACTGTATATGTAAGGGAGGTACAATGACAGACCCTCCTGTAAAATTTCTCTCTTACCTGCAGACAAATTGTGTCCCTAAAGGACTGTGATAAATATTGTTTGCATCTGGTTATAGTCTACTGTTTCTGTTGATCCCCATGGACAGCTTCTGCTTCCTATGGAACCTGCTACTTTAACCTAACAGTGGCTCTTACAGATATATCCATAAATTCCTATTTTAAAGTAAACAACACCATATGTTAAAATGTGACTTTTGTTACGCTAGGGCTCCGGACAGGAGTCGTGCACACCACCCAGCAGGGTGGCTCCAGGTGGAGAGAGACAGGAAGCTCGAACAGAGTCAGGTACCAGGCTGGGTCAGGGCAGGCAGCAAGAATCAGAGTCTGGGTTCCGGCTGGGTCAGGGCAGGCGGCAAGTGGCAGTGTCAAGTACAGGCTGGATCAGGGCAGGCGGCAGTCAGCAGTGTCTGGGTCCAGGCTGGGTCAGGGCACAGTAAGCAGGGCAGGGCAGGTCAGAAGGCCCGTAGGCCACACACACACACACACGGAAGGCCCGTAGGCCACACACCAATAGCGGGGCAAGGCAGGTCAGAAGGCCCGTAGGCCACACACACACACACGGAAGGCCCGTAGGCCACACACCAATAGCGGGGCAAGGCAGGTCAGAAGGCCCGTAGGCCACACACACACACACGGAAGGCCCGTAGGCCACACACCAATAGCGGGGCAAGGCAGGTCAGAAGGCCCGTAGGCCACACACACACACACGGAAGGCCCGTAGGCCAGGTATGGAAATCAAGGAAGAAGGCCAAAAGGCCGCACAAGGCAAGGCAAGGAAAGGAAAGGCCCGAAGGCCACGCAAGGCAAGGCAAGGCAAGGATAGGCCCGAAGGCCACGCAAGGCAAGGCAAGGCAAGGATAGGCCCGAAGGCCACGCAAGGCAAGGATAGGCCCGAAGGCCGCGCAAGGCAGGGCAAGGCAAGGATAGGCCCGAAGGCCGCGCAAGGCAGGCTAGAGCAGGGAGCCCAGGTGAGCTCGATGCCGAAGCACCGAGGCAACTGTCAGGCAGGGTTAAGAGGGCACACCCAGAGCATAGAGTGGACATAGGAGATGGACTGGGCCTGTCAGGAAAGCCAGCACTAGAGGGACCCCTGGTGGTGAGGCGGTAGCACAGCAGCCACAGCCGTAACAGTACCCCCCCCTCAAGGCCTCCCCCTCCTCCTGGATCCCATCTGTGCAGGAGGTAATCAAGAATAACGGGAGACCACTCCGGGGGTGATGCGGCAGGGTCAACTCCTTCCCGAGGAAATAAGGCAGTCCATAACCCCACCTGGGGTGATAAGGCAGGCACAACCCCAACCTGGGGCAGAAAAATAGTCCATAACCCCTCCTGGGACAAGGCGGCAGGGTTAGACCCCTCCTGGGGTAGCAGAGGCGGTGCAGATTTCCATAACCCCTCCTGGGGTGACAAGGGGAACACAAACCCCACCTGGGGCAGAGAAATAGTCCGTAACCCTTCTTGAGGCGATAGTAGGACCGGTCCGGACCCTTCCAAGGTCGGCATTAAGACCGGTACAGGCCCCTCCAGGGGCGGCAGCTGGGCCAGTACAGCAGGCTCGGATCCTACTCGGGCAATTGTAGCAGGCTCGGACCCCTCTCGGGGCGTTGTAGCAGGCTCGGACCCCTCTCGGGGCGATGAAGCAGGCTCGGACCCCTCTCGGGGCATTGTAGCAGGCTCGGACCCCTCTCGGGGCGTTGTAGCAGGCTCGGACCCCTCTCGGGGCGATGAAGCAGGCTCGGACCCCTCTCGGGGCATTGTAGCAGGCTCGGACCCCTCTCGGGGCATTGTAGCAGGCTCGGACCCCTCTCGGGGCGATGAAGCAGGCTCGAACCCCTCTCGGGGCGATGAAGCAGGCTCGGACCCCTCTCGGGGCATTGTAGCAGGCTCGGACCCCTCTCGGGGCGTTGTAGCAGGCTCGGACCCCTCTCGGGGCGATGAAGCAGGCTCGGACCCCTCTCGGGGCGATGAAGCAGGCTCGGACCCCTCTCGGGGCGTTGTAACAGGCTCGGACCCCTCTCGGGGCGATGAAGCAGGCTCGGACCCCTCTCGGGGCATTGTAGCAGGCTCGGACCCCTCTCGGGGCGTTGTAGCAGGCTCGGACCCCTCTCGGGGCATTGTAGCAGGCTCGGACCCCTCTCGGAGCGATGAAGCAGGCTCGAACCCCTCTCGGGGCGTTTGTAGCAAGCTCGGACCCCTCTCGGGGCGATGAAGCAGGCTCGGACCCCTCTCGGGGCGATGAAGCAGGCTCGGACCCCTCTCGGGGCATTGTAGCAGGCTCGGACCCCTCTCGGGGCGATGAAGCAGGCTCGAACCCCTCTCGGGGCGATGAAGCGGGCTCGGACCCCTCTCGGGGCGTCAGCAGGGCCGGTATGGACCCCTCCAGGGGTGGCAGCAGGACCGGTATGGACCCCTCCCGGGGTGGCAGCAGGACCAGTTCAGCAGACTCCGATGGCTGACTCAGGAAGTCTGTCAGTAGGACTGGTTCGGACCCCTCTGAAGACGGCAGCAGGGCCGGTTCGGCAGGCTCAGATGGCAGAGTTAGAAAGTCTGTCAGCAGGGCTGGTGCGGACCCCTCCGAGGACGGCAGCAGGGCCGGTTCAGCAGACTCAGGCTCTTCTCGGGGTAGTGCAGCAGGTTCAGATGGCAGAGTAGCATGGTTAAAGGTAGTGTGCATGGAAGACACAGATTGTACTGCCGTGGGCTTGATACCTCGAGCCAAAGTCTGATGCTCCTGATTTTGTTTCTGGAGGAGCAGTTTAGAGAAGGCACAGGCAGTTCTAGGACGTCTAGGGAAGGTGCTCGTTAGTGTCCACTTGGCAGCTGTGGGAAGCTGAGCCCTGCTAGAGTTAATCAGCTCTCTCCGTTGTAGAGAAACCTGTTCCCGAGGCTCTAGCACTGGTCTCACAGAAGCCTTCTTGGCCAGGTAAGTCCTGGGTTTTTCTACCCACAAACTGCCAGCAAAAATGTCTGTTTTAGTTGAGCCAGAAACAGAATACTGGTTAGGAGAGCTGATAGCTTTTTCTAATTGCACAGCTGGTCCTAGAGCAGAACAACAGGGGCAGGGTTTGCCTGGAGGTAACAAACACGGGAGACAGGAGCATTTCCACCACCCTGGTTTAGGAGCCAGACAGTTCAAACACTCCTGATAGACAGAAACATTTTTCTTGTTGCAGTTATTGCATGACCAGTGTTCCTGACCAACAAGTTCACAGGCTAGACAGTTCTGATAGCTAGGATAGTTCAAAGTTTGACAGGAATTGCAGGTATAAAACTTTAAAGAAGGAGGCATCTTGAATTAGTGAAAAGTTGACTCACCGGCAGGACACAGACCTATCTCTTCCCCTGGAAAATGTGATGGCTTCGGCATACTGTTACGCTAGGGCTCCGGACAGGAGTCGTGCACACCACCCAGCAGGGTGGCTCCAGGTGGAGAGAGACAGGAAGCTCGAACAGAGTCAGGTACCAGGCTGGGTCAGGGCAGGCAGCAAGAATCAGAGTCTGGGTTCCGGCTGGGTCAGGGCAGGCGGCAAGTGGCAGTGTCAAGTACAGGCTGGATCAGGGCAGGCGGCAGTCAGCAGTGTCTGGGTCCAGGCTGGGTCAGGGCACAGTAAGCAGGGCAGGGCAGGTCAGAAGGCCCGTAGGCCACACACACACACACACGGAAGGCCCGTAGGCCACACACCAATAGCGGGGCAAGGCAGGTCAGAAGGCCCGTAGGCCACACACACACACACGGAAGGCCCGTAGGCCAGGTATGGAAATCAAGGAAGAAGGCCAAAAGGCCGCACAAGGCAAGGCAAGGAAAGGAAAGGCCCGAAGGCCACGCAAGGCAAGGCAAGGATAGGCCCGAAGGCCACGCAAGGCAAGGCAAGGCAAGGATAGGCCCGAAGGCCACGCAAGGCAAGGATAGGCCCGAAGGCCGCGCAAGGCAAGGCAAGGCAAGGATAGGCCCGAAGGCCGCGCAAGGCAGGCTAGAGCAGGGAGCCCAGGTGAGCTCGATGCCGAAGCACCGAGGCAACTGTCAGGCAGGGTTAAGAGGGCACACCCAGAGCATAGAGTGGACATAGGAGATGGACTGGGCCTGTCAGGAAAGCCAGCACTAGAGGGACCCCTGGTGGTGAGGCGGTAGCACAGCAGCCACAGCCGTAACAACTTTTAAGGCCAAAATTATTTATTTAAACTGAATGTTGAAGGCCCATTGCACCTCAGCTTTGGGTCTTATACTCTATATATTATATTGGATATTGTCTCTTTAAAACTTGTAGAAAGCTTGAATACTGAAATTGTTTTCATTGTTTAATTCAATAAATTGTAGTGCTTGCTATACTGTATTCTCAATGAAATTATGTTGTACTCAAAGTTTTCTTGAATGTACATTTGCTGAGCTAACCAAAGCCAACATTATCTTTGGTGGAATTGGAGGAATTTCTGAGTATTCTGTAAGCCCAAAATAAATTACCATTAGATAACCTTAACTTTTCATGCAAATATATGTACTTTTAGAATGGATTAATGACGATTTGATTTTTATATTTCAATGTTATCATTTAGTTTATGTGGTGTTCTCTTTTGTGCAAAGTTGAGGAGCATGAGTAGAACAGTGTGTGATGAAGCTTTTTCTTTGCTTGTCCATGGTGTACTCTCTCTATGGATGGAAGGACGATTACAGTATCCTATGTTTATTTGGCATATTTCATCGGCATTACATTCACTGAAGAAAATTATGTGTATTGAGGAAGCTGAGAAGTCCGAGAAGAAAGAGGATGTTTCATGCAGCACCTCTCTAGCAAACACTTCTCAGGTTTATTATATAAAGAAACACTTTTTGTTAGCACACAGCTCTCTGCCATTTCCTGTGAAGGTGTTCCAACACTTTGTTAGATTTGGAGAATAACCAGGGCTGCCTGCATTTGTGGAGTGTAATTTTACTCTTCACATATAGCCCTTGGGCCTTCATTTAAATATACTCTTGCATTAGTTAATAATGTATATGAGTGGCTGTCACAATGACAGCACATTGTGCTTAGATATAGAAAGCAGAAACTTATAAACTTACATTGTTTTAAAAGCCATGGAATAAAGCTGATTATATTAAGATAACTATTGGGCCATAAATTTCTGGTTACCCAGATTCTAGCTATATGATAAATGTGCAACATGTAAATTATTATATCCAGATGGTTTTACCAGCCACATATTCTGTCTTTATAGACCTGTACCATTTTTATTTCAGAGGCTTATTGAAGTCTTCTTGCAAAGCTCGGTGTGTATGTGCTTCAGATACATGAACATTTTTGTTTGTATATAAAATTTCAGTTTTCCAATTAGATCTATTATGGTAATAGCCAACTGCAAACTGTATGTAACCTTTATTTAATATATTTGCTGCACACAGTGACTTTTTATAAAAGGCTGCCGTTTGACAATGGGACAGAGAAAACAGCTTTGAACACTGGAGGGAGGGAGGGAGGGATAGACCACTGATCATGTGATGGAAGTAGTCTGAGATAAACCACTGATCAAGGCAAGGAGAGGGCAGGATTGGGAGGATTGTGGGAGCAGGAGAGAAATCACTGAACTCAAGTTAGATAAGGTAAATTACTGCTGGGTGTAGCTCTCCCCAACAATAAAAAAAAAAAAAAAGAGTATGCATGCTTTCCCAGAGAGACAGGTGTGTGTATGTATAAGAAAGAGAGACTTTGGCTATTTCTGAAAAAAGGACAAAGAGAATGGTGCTCTGGCTTTGTGTGTATGGCGAAATGAAAGAAGAAAGAGAAAAGGACAGGAAAAAAAGAAGAAAAGGTAGGAAAGATATAAAGTAGAACACATTTTATCCAGAATGTTTGGCCCTGAGGCCCTTCCAGATAATATATTTTTTTCTGGTGGCAAGATGGCTGATAAATGCTAAGTGCTGGTAGAACATTTTAATCTTTACTATTTTTCCTTTTCTTTTCTATTCCTGGGTAAGACTGAATACATAAGTCTGAGGTAAAGAGACCTCTTTACCTTGAGGCTGCTCCCTCCATTACAGGCAATGGGCAGGTTTTGATCTGCAATATAGGTATGTAGTGGACTGACTTTTGGTTATGCATCTGCAGCTCCACAAGATTCTTGAATATTCAGCATGAAATAAACTTTTTGGGGCAGATTTTCAAAGGGTTACATGTGTAACCTACGCGCGTAACCCCAAAAACCTGCTCCTGCGCGTGCCGAGTCTATTTTGCATAGGCTCGGCGACACGCGCATGTCCTGGGGCTTTGAAAAGGGGTGGGGTCATGGACGGGGGCGGTCCGGGGGCGTGACCGAGGCCTCCGGCACAGCAGCTGTGCCGGGGGATAGGGCGCCAGCAGCCGGCCGGCGCGCACAAGTTATGCCTGCCAGAGGCAGGCGTAACTATTGAGAACAAGGTAGGGGGGATTTAGATAGGGCTGGGTGGTGGGTTAGATAGGGGAAGGGAGGGGAAGGTGGGGGGGAGCGGGAGGGAAGGAGGGAAAGCCATCGGGGCTCCCCTAGGGCTCGGCGTGTGCAAGGTGCACAGTGTGCACCCCTTTCCACGTGCCGACCCTGGATTTTATAACATGCGCGCGGCAGCGCATGCATGTTATAAAATTGGGTGCACATTTGTGCGCGCCGGGTAGCGCGCACAAATGTACCCCGCGCGAGTCGATTCGAAAATCTGCCCCTTTGTACTTTTCTCTTTGTTTCTGCATTTTACCTTGCTGGTTTATTGTAGGTTTCTTCCTCCCCACCTCATTCTGTTCTTTCTCCTTCCTGTCCCATCCTTTATACCTGGTCCCTCCACTGGTCAACTACCATGGCTCCAAGGACTACATCCTCTGGTTGTGAACCTATAATTCCACATATTCCTTCTCACTTAGCACAAACCTATAGATATCAGTTTTTACCCATTCTAGCTGTACCTGCCTGAGTAAGAAATCTGCATTCTTGTTATCTTTCTCTGGTCACTGTTTTATTTTAAAATCAAAGAGCTAGAGTGTCAGGAACCATTGTATTACTGTTTCATTGGAATCCTTATTGTGGTAGATCCATTTGAGGGTTTAATGATCTGTCACCAACACAAACTTCCATCCCAGAAATTAGTAGTGTCCAGGACCTCTGTCTCCAAATGAAATTATTTTCCTCCCCAAGGAATTAACTTTTGATTAATATATACCATAGGGTGTTCTTAACCTAAAAAAAATTGTTAACACCACAAAAGAATGCTTTTACAAACTGCAAGTCCTTAGAAAACTGAAACCACTCCTTCACTTCTGTGACTTCCGAATGGTGCTGCAATCCATCATCTTGTCGAAAATCGACTATTGCAACTCCCTTCTTCTCAGTCTCCCTTCTAACACCATCAAACCTCTACAGATGGTTCAGAACTCAGCTGCCAGGATTCTTACCAACACCAAAAAAAGAGAACACATCACCCCCATCCTTCAGAACCTCCACTGGCTGCCCATTAAATCCAGGATTCTCTTTAAAGTCCTCACAATTATACACAAATCTGTGCACAACCTCACCCTCTCAATTTAACCATCCAACTACGTCTGCATACTTCATCCAGACCTATCAGAAGAGCCTACAAAGACACACTGTATGCCCCCCAAGCCAAAACATCCTTAAGGAAGCGCACCTTGTCGACAGCAGGCCTCTCACAATGGAATGCGCTCCCCCCGGACACCCGACAAGAACCTTGCCCATCGGCATTCAAAAAAAACCTCAAAACGTGGCTATTCAGCCAAGCTTTTCCGGATACTTAACATTCTCTCTTTCGCAACTGGCATCTACATTCTTCATTATTTTTCCGGTCCTATTCCTACCCATAGTTCTCATATATTTTGTAACCTGTTAACTGCACAGTAGTAGGTTCACATCTCCCAGTACGTGTCCTACTTTAAAAAAATCTGATATTCAAGTCCATTTATGTCGCTTTCATACATACTCATGCAATATCATTCAAATTTGCAATTAAGGTTGGGCCTTGTCATTTATGTTTTTAATTAAGTTTGAGCCTTGTCATATCGCTTTCAAAAGTTTTTTGCTCTTAATGCTCTAGTTAAGGATTGTTCTCAGTTCTGATGTTTTGTGAAGATTTCATAATCCCCTCCTCACAGTTACTTGTATCCCCTGCTCCTTGTATCGCCCCAGAGCGAATTTGCAGTTTCATTGTAAACCGGTGTGATATGTATTTTATACAGGAACATCGGTATAAAAAAAAAGTATAAATAAATAAATAAATGTATTTATTTATTTTAAATTTTTTTCTATACCGTCATTATTTACCATCATAACGGTTTACAAAAAAGGCACATATAGTAGGGTATAGTTAGTACTTTACAAAAAAGGTGCCAGTAGTATTCGGTAACACAGAAATGTTAAAACTAGTTGAATAATGATATATATTACCTATTGATACATGACTCATGGGTGAAGCACATGTGATTCATTCTAGACTTTTCAGTTGTTTTTACGATTATCAGTGTGATAAAAATAATTTCCAGGTAGGTATCTGGAGATTATGTGTTGGGGGCTTTATGCCAGCTGTACCTTACTTATTTTCACCGTTCTCTTTGTAAAAGGCTTGTTTGAAAAACCAGGTTTTCAGATTTGTTTTAAATAGTTTGAGATTTCTCTGTAGTCTTAGTTCTAGAGGCATAGTGTTCCATAAAATGGGAGTGGCCAGTGATAGAGCTCACTCCCTGACCTGGGTCAGTCTTGCCATTTTTACTGACGGGATAGTTAAGAGTGCTTTGTTTGCTGATCTTAAATTTCTATGCGGTACATGTACTCGTAGTGCTATGTTCAGCCATTCTGCTTTTTCGTCATGGATCAGTTTGTGTATGGTGCACAGTGCTTTGAATTGAACTCTTTGTTCGATTGGTAGCCAATGTAGTTCCGCTAGTGTATCTGTAATGTGATCTCTTTTCATTTTGCCCGTGAGAACTTGTGCTGCCGAATTCTGTAATATTTGTAGTGGTCTTATTGATGTATAAGGCAATCCTAGCAACAGTGCGTTGCAGTAGTCAGTGCTCGCAAAAAAAATGCTGGAAGTACTGTGCGAAAGTTTGATAGTGTCAGCAGTGGTTTTAGTTTCCTAAGTATCATTAGTTTGGCATACCCTGCCTTAACTTTTAGAGATATGTGTTGTTTGAGGTTTAGTTCTGTGTATATTATCACACCGAGGTTCCTCATTTTCTTGGCTAATTTGATTTTTTTATCGCTTTTGAGTATTAATGGTGTTTGAATTATGTTAATGTTCTTTCTTTCTAAGTGTAGGTATTCAGTTTTCTCAATGTTTATTACTAGTTCCATTTGGTTCAGTAATTGTTTGATTATGTCAATGTACATATTGGCTAAGTTTAAGGTTTTTTTCAATGGTGTCCTCTAGTCCACTAGACATAATGGGGCGGATTTTAAGAGCCCTGCGCGCTGGTGCGCCTATGTTCAATAGGCCTACCGACGCGCGCAGAGCCCCGGGACTCGCGTAAGTCCCGGGGTTTTCCGAGGGGGGCGTGTCAGGGGCGGGGCCGAGCGGCAGGCCGTTTTCGGGGCGGGACGCGGCATTTCGGGGGCGGGCCCGGGGGGCGTGGTTTCGGCCCGGGGGCAGTCCGGGGGAGGATGGGAGGGGAAGGTGAGGGGAGGGCGTTAGCGAATTCCCTCCGAGGCCGCTCCGATTTCGGAGCGGCCTTGGAGGGAACGGAGGTAGGCTGCGCGGCTCGGCGCGCGCCGGCTACACGAAATCGGTAGCCTTGCGCGCGCCGATCCAGGATTTTAGCGGATACGCGCGGCTACGCGCGTATCTACTAAAATCCCGCGTACTTTTGTTTGCGCCTGATGCGCCTACAAAAGTATGCGAGGGCGCCCTTTTTGTAAATCTACCCCAATGTCAGGGGTAGCCAGGTCAAGTGTTTCACTTTCATAGTGAAATCTGAGTCAAAGTACCTGCAGTAACTGGCAAAGCTAAAAAAGGGTCTGGTTTTTTTTTTGTTAATGGTCTTAGTGCTTGTTGGATGTCATCCACCTTGCTGAGTTAGGGCTTGATTTTCTGGTTTCCTATTATATATCCAAGACACTATTTTGGTTCTTTCCACTATATTTCTGTTCTTTTCTTTTGGTTTTATGTTAGTCCTGTTTGCCAGATAAAATCTAACATAGCCTACAGTTGTCTCAGGTGGGTCTGCCAATCAGTACCTTACACAACAATATGATCTAAGTATGCGTCGTATACTTTGAAGTTTTGAGAGGCAGTCTATTAGGTGCTGGAAAGTAGTGGATGCCTTGTGTAACACAAATGGGTAGGACAGTGAACTAAAAGAGGGCTTCTGGGGTCATGAAGACCGTTTTCTTTTTGGCTTTCTCTGATGAGAGCACCTGACAATATCCCTTAGTGGGGTCTAATGTTGACTAGCATTGGGAATCCCCCAAGTTTAGTTTGACTGTCAACATGGGATAGTCATCTAGCTTTGAGACTTCATTCACCTTTTGTTGTGGTCCCGGCCCATGCCCCGGTCCCCTCCACCTACCTCGGGGATGGTCTGGGCTGCTACGGCGTCTGTTCGGCCTACCAGGCCTGCCTGGCTTCGATCCGCGGCACTCCCTCCTTGAGGGAGATGCAGTTGAAGCTTCAGAGCTAGCCCCGCCCCCTAGGTGTGCGCGTGTGCAGGGGCTCAATACTGAAAGTGACCAGCGCGGGAAAGCACTGCACCACCCAGGGGTGACGTCAAATGCTCTCAGGGTATTTAAACCCTGCACCAACTCCACTCCTGGCCTTGCAAAGAGGTTCACACTTCCTAGAGTTGCTAGTTGCTGCTTCTGGCTTCTGACTTTGGCTTTCGTCCACTGGCATATGACTTTTGCTTTCGTCCACTGTTTCCTGACTTCGGCTTTCATCCAGGCGGTCTTGCCTAAGTCCAAGCGGCTCGGGTCCTCACGAGCTCCTCTTGGGGGGAACTGCGGGCTTCCAGTGGTGAAGTTCCGGTTGGCCTCCTGGCTCCTGCTCTACTCTCCTCTATCCTCTGGAATTCCTCCTCTGACACCTGTCCACAGGAGACCGCTCGTAAGTCCAAGCGGCCCGGGTCCTCACGGGCTCCTCCTGGTGGGACCTTGGGTCTCCAGTGGTGAAGGTCCTCCTGGTCTCCTGCCTGTGCCACCTCCCGGCTTCTACATCCACTGTGGGCCTTCCCACAGTGCGTCATCATCTGTCCTAGTCGGCTCAAGTGTCCATGAATCCAACAGTTTGCAAGGCCATGGATCTGGCGGACCTGGCTGGCCTTCAGGCTATCCCCAGGATTGCCCAACATCTGCAGCAGCAGCAGCACTGCCTGGATGTCCTGACGGCGACAGTAGAGAGACTAGCCAACCGTCTGGATGCCACCCCTGCGGCAAAACCTCCTGCCCTGGTCTCCTTGCCTAGATCCATACCGGCGACATCCATACAACTGCCGGTGCCACCCAGATACTCAGGGGAAGCAAAGAACTATCGCGGATTCCTCAATCAGTGCTACATCTGATTCAACCTGCTGCCGTCTCAGTTCCCAACTGATCTGGTGAAAACCAGTTATATTGTGTCCCTGCTAGACAGGAAGCCTCTGGCCTGGGCCTCCCTGTTATGGGAACGTAATGATCCCATTCTTGGAAACCTTGAAAATTTGTCTCTGCCTTCCGACACATGTTTGACGAGCCTGCCTGCAAACCCACTGTGGTTGCCGAGTTACACCAATTGCGTCAAGGCACCCGTTCCCTTCCGGAGCAAGCGGTCGAATTCCGCACACTGGCCACCAAACTAGACTGGAGGGACGACAGTCTTCACAGCATATTCTTGGAAGGAATGTCATCACGTCTCAAGGACGAGTTAGCGGCAAGAGACCTTCCGGATGATCTGGACAGCCTGATCGACCTGGCAGTAAGGGTCGACCGTCGAATCCAACATCGCTTCCGTGAGGGGAGGTCCAGCCATAGATCTGGTAACTCGTGGCCTTCTTTTCCTCGACTGGTGCCCTCCTCTTTTGCTTCCACTAGCACCCAAGGAGCAGAACTCATGCAATTGGGGCATGGCCCGATCTCACAGGAGGAGAGACGACGTCGCTGCACCCAGGGCTTGTGCCTATATTGTGGTAACAAGGGGCATTTCCTAGCCCACTGCAATGAGTGGCCAGGAAACGCCAGAATCTAGGGCTCATCGGAGAGCTGACCCTAGGTAATACAGATTCCGCCTCCCCATGTACCGTACCGGTTACCCTTTACCCCAGCGGTACTTTTGATATGCTGTTTTGGTCGACTCTGGAGCAGGAGGGAATTTCATTCTTGTGGATCTCATCCAGCAGTTACAGCTTGAGGTCCAACCCCGACTCCCTTCACTCTGAGTATCTTCGATCCATGGCACTCCTCTCCCGGGGTGCATCTCTACCTGTACCAAGCCATTGATTCTATGAATCGGTCTCCTACATACTGAGGAGATCTCGTTTCTCATTTTGGGAGATCCATTCACCCTATCATCCTGGGCCTGCCCTGGCTTCAGAAGCACTCCCTATTTATCCACTGGGATACTGTTCAGATCACATCTTGGAGCCCGTCCTGTTTTGACTCTTGCCTGGCGACTATTCCTCGACCCAGTGTGCCACTTCTGACCACATCCGTGGCACTCCTGCTGCAATATCTGGATTACTTGGATGTCTTCTCGAAGGAGAAGGCCGAACACCTTCCGGAACATCGGCCCTTCGATTGTGCAATAAACTTGGTTCCCGGTACTACTCCTCCCAAGGGGCGGGTTTACCTCTTGTTGCTGCCTGAGACTCGTGCCATGTCTCCTACATCCAGGAGAATTTGGACCGGGGCTTCATTCAGCCTTCAAATTCCCCCACTGGGACCAGATTCTTCTTTGTTGCAAAGAAGGACGGGTCACTCTGACCCTGTATCGACTACCATGGACTCAACGCCATCACACGACGTGACAGATACCCTTTGCCTTTGATTCCCGAGCTCCTAGACAGCTTGCAAGGAGCCAAGGTCTTCACCAAACTGGACCTCCGGGGCGTGTACAACCTGGTAAGGATACGACCAGGTGACGAATGGAAGACCGCGTTCAACACGAGAGATGGGCATTATGAGTATCTGGTCATGCCCTTCGGCCTTTGCAATGCCCCTGCGGTCTTTCAAAACCTTATGAATGAGGTGTTAAGGGACATGTTGCACACCTCTGTTATAGTATACCTTGACGATGTACTAATTTACTCTAAGGACCTGGCTACACACTGTATACACGTTCAGCGAGTCCTGCAGAAGCTTCAAGACAATCGTCTCTTCGCCAAGCTAGAGAAGTGTCAGTTCGAACAAGAATCTCTGCCCTTCCTTGGATATATCATCTCATCCACGGGCTTCCACATGAATCCAGATAAGGTAACAGCCATCAAGGATTGGCCTCAGCCGGTGGGGGTCAAGGCACTGCAACGCTTCCTTGGCTTCGACAACTTTTATCGCCAGTTCATACCCCATTACTCCCGGATGGTAGCTCCACTGCCGGCCCCAGGAAAGGGGCTGATGCTAAGAACTGGTCCTCGGCGGTGCTAAGTGCGTTCCAGGAGCTGAAGAAAGCCTTTCTTCAAGAGGTCTGTCTCCATCATCCAGATCTTCAGCGTCAATTTATTGTGGAGGTAGACGCATCCAACCTCGCGGTGGGAGCCATTCTGACCCAAATATCTCCTAAAGGCAAATCCTTGCCATGTTCCTACTTCTCTCGGAAGTTCTCACCCGCTGAGAGGAATTACAGCATAGGGGACAAGGAGTTATTGGCCATTAAACTCGAGTTTGAGGAATGGCGCCAATGGCTGGAGGGAGCTCATCATCCTGTGATTGTTTACACAGACCACAATAACCTGGAGTTCCTGTGCCGGGCCCAACACCTTAATCCTCGACAGGCCCAATGGTCACTATTTTTTAACAGTTCAACTTCGTCCTTTAATACAGACAAGCTTCTAAGAACATCCGGGCGGACGCCCTCTCTCGCACTGCGGAAACAGAGGATAACCCCAATCCGCCTCGATATATCCTCGATCCGGCCAAAGTCCTCCTTGCAGTATCAGAAGTAGACCATATGGGCAAGACTGTGGTACCTGCTCACCTATGCAAGAGAGTTCTGTCATGGGCCCACGACTCGCTAATCACAGGTCATTCGGGAGTAGCTCGAACTTTGGGTCTGTTGACCAAATATTATTGGTGGCCTCAGGTCAAGAGAGATGTTCATACTTATGTCAGTTCATGACCTACCTGTGCTTCACAGAAGCCTCTGACTGGCCGTCCCTGGGGACTCCTCCAACCTTTGCCCATTCCCACCGAGCCACGTACCCATTTGTCCACCAACTTCATAGTGGATTTACCTCCTTCTGAGGGGAAGACTGTGATATCGGTCACGGTCGATAGACTTTCAAAGTTGGCCCATTTTGTGCCCCTCACTAAGTTACCAACAGTGCCTGAACTCACAAGTCTCTTCACCCAACACATCTTCCCCCTACATGGGCTTCCTCTCCATGTTGCCTCAGACCGAGGTCCACAGTTCACGGCTAAATACTGGAGAGCTCTCTGTAAAAAATTCGGGGTCCAACTGGACTTTACGACGGCTTTCCACCCCCAAGGCAATGGCCAAGCAGAGCGCACAAATTGGACCCTAAAGGCCTTCCTCTGTACCTTTGTGGGAGACCTCCAAGATGACTGGGTATCCTTATCGCCGTGGGCAGAGTTCTCCTACAACTGCAATGGGCATTCTGCTACCAATATGTCTCCCTTCCAGTTGGTCTACGGGAAAAGCCTTAGACCTCCCTTGCCCTTACCACTGACAGTCCCTCCCCCTGCAGTGCAACTTACAGCATGACAGTTACGTAATCTTTGGAGATCCACCCAGGTGAAGCTTCATCAGACTGCCGCTACCGCGAAGAAATATGCAGATAGACTACGACGTCCTGCTCCTGTCTTTCTCCCGGGAGATAAGGTGTGGTTGAGTACCAGGAACATCCGATTACACATTCCCTCTATGCATCTGGCTCCCAGGTATATTGGCCCATTCTCCGTAACGGAGCATTTGGGTACAGTTTCCTACCGTCTACGCCTTCCATCCACCCTGAGGATCCACAACGTCTTCCATGTATCTCTCCTCAAAGCCTTGATCCTGTCTGTCTTCCATGACAAGCCTCCTGAACCCACTACCACAACAGCTGAATAAGAAGTCATCTATCAGGTGAAGGACGTGTTGGACGTGCGGTTCCATCATCGTAGATGTGAGCACCTCCTCTCCTGGGAGGGGTATGGCCCCGAGGAGAATACGTGGGAGCCGGCCTCTAACATCCTGGACAAGACCCTCCTTCGCCAGTTCCACTTGGACCACCCTGCGAAGCCGAAGCCCCCGGGAAGGGGGCGTAGGAGGGGGGTACTGTTGCAGTCCCTCCACCTACCTACGGGACGGTCCGGGCCGCTACGGCGTCTGTCGGCCTACACAGGCCTGCCTGGCTTCGATCTGCGGCTTTCCCTCCTCGAGGGAGATGCTGTCGATGCTTCAGAGCTAGCCCTGCCCCCTAGGCGCATGCACGCAGGGGCTCAATACTTAAAGGGGCCAGCGCGGAAAAGCACTGCAACACCCAGGGGTGACGTCAGACGCTCTCAAGGTATTTAAACCCTGCACCAACTCCACTCCTGGCCTTGCAACGAGGTTCACTCTTCCTAGAGTTGCTAGTTGCTGCTTCTGGCTTCAGCTTTCGTCCACTGGCTTCTGACTTCAGCTTTCGTCCACTGGTTCCTGACTTCGGCTTTCATCCAGGAAGTCTCGCCTAAGTCTAAGCGGCTCTGGTCCTCATGAGCTCTTCTCGGGGGGACTGCGGGCTTCCAGTGGTGAAGTTCCGGTTGGCCTCCTGGCTCCAGCTCTACTCTCCTCTATCTTCTGGAATTCCTCCTCCAACACCTGTCCACAGGAGACCGCTCATAAGTCCAAGCGGCCCGGGTCCTCACGGGCTCCTCCTGGGGGGACCTCGGGTCTCTAGTGGTGAAGATCCTCCTGGTCTCCTGCCTGTGCCACCTTCCGGCTTCGACATCCACTGTGGGCCTTCCCACAGTGCGTCATCATCTGTCCTAGTCAACTCAAGGGTCCACGAATCCAACACCTTTCTGAAATCAGTAAGTACCCATAGGTTTCCATCTAGTTTAGGAATTAACAAGAAAGGGGAGCACCAATAACTCCTTGAATCTTCAATCACTCTCATCTGGAACATGGATTTTACCTCACAGGACACTGCTTTACTTCTTACACCAGGGATGTAATAGGACTGTTGTTTGATGACCACTTCAGGATCCATATTAATTTCATATGTTACTATTTCCATTCTCCCTGGTATTTCAGAAAAAATTGTCTTTATTATTTCTGACAAATTGGTCTCTTACAGCCCTCCCTGAGAATGTCTCTCTCACTTTTACCACAGGGCTTCCTGACTATAACTGTAGGTTCAAGCCTAAAATTCTCATCTTCCAGTTTCTTGGTTATTAGATTGCACTCTAATCTTTTCCAGTCCTTTAATATAGTATGTTTTAGATTTTCTTTTCTTTTCTTTATCATGATGATATAACTTATAGTTAATATCATTCACTTTTCTATTATTATTTATTATTTATTTACGGGTTTTTTATATACCGGGGCACGTAAGTAACATCACCTCGGTTTACATTCAAACATTAATTCAGCATAGAGCTTTACAATATAACATTATAACTGAAAGAATACAAATCCATATAAAACTTTGTATAAAGAATATAAATATCAAAATATGAGTGTCTGTGGGACTAACTAGAACGCAAAGCAAAGGACTCAGTTCAAGAATAGTAGGCTTTCTACAATTTCATATGGCCCTTGCGACCTAGCTATTAATTTGCTTTCTAAGGTAGGCAAAAGAGGTAGTAGCCTAGACCCAATCTCAAAGGAGCAGTTGACCACTCTTCGATTATATACTGAATGATCTGAATGCCTGGGCAGTCTGTACATTCTTTAGTACCTCCATTTTCATACTCTTGAGCCTTTCCTGCATTTCTAGTAAATATTGTACCACATTTTTACCAGGGCTATGTTGTTCTTCCTAATGTTCTCTAGCAATATCCAATATACCTCTTGGTGTCCACATGTATGGATGTTTAAATGGGGAGAATTTCTCTGATGGTGGAGAGGTCATAGGATACCAGTATGTCCCAGTATTTCCTATTTACCAACACAAAGTTCTTGTTTTATAGTCTTATTTAACCATTCCATTTAACGATCAGTTTGGAGGTGGTAGACCGAGGTATGTAAAATTTTCACTTTCTATAGAGCACAAAGTTTCTTTATTACCGTATTCTGGGTACAAAAGCTCTCTCTTGATCTGTCAGGATCTCCTTTGGCAATCCCATTCATGAAAATTAATTTGTAAACCATTGTGATTGGTAACAGAACAACAGTATAAAAAATGCAATAAATAAATCTCCATGAGAGCTATAGCCTGGTCCCTCATATTCTTCAGGGGAATAGCCTCTGGACACTGTGAAGCATAATCCATTAGCCTTGACTGTTCCAACCAAATCCATAGCTATCCTTTCAGAAGTGGTTTCCGTAATACGAAGTAGAATCAGGGCATAATCTGGACTGGTTGGGGGATTGTCAACTGACAAACCAGGCAGGACTTTGAAAAGTACTCTACCTGACAGTGAAGTCCCAGCTAGCAAAACCCGGGAACAATTTTATTTGCCTTTTTTGGCATCCAAATGCCCCCTCCCACCAGAAAATGAGTAGCCTAAGCTTAATACCTACCTCCAAAAAGATTAGGGAGTCAATAACTGCTCATATACTTCTTGTTTTCTTTATCCCTTGGCCACCTGATATAATAACTGATTTTTCACATTTAAGATTGAAAGTGAGGATTTAGAGTCCACCTCTTCATTCCTTTCCTCCTTTATCAACTAGGCTTGCTCAGATGTAGGTTTCAAGGTATTGACCTTATATTGGGGTAGATTTTCAGATGTACGCGCACACATGTATGCCTAATTTTATAACTTGCGCGTGCAGGTGCGCGCAATTTATAAAAACGGGGGTCAGCGCATGCAAGGGGTAGCACAATTGTGCAACTTGCGCGCCGAGCCTCGCTGCCTTCCCCATTCCTTCCCAGGCTGCTCCAAAATTGGAGCGGCCTCGGAGGGAACTTCATTACCCCCCCCCACCCCATCTTCCCTTCCCATACCTCCCCCACCCTTTCCCCCAACCTTTTTCTGATTGTTTCTTTTGTTTTGTTTTATTTTGTTTTGTTTTGGCCGCTCCACCCCACCCCCAGATCGCCCCTTTAGTAAAGCCCCCGGACTTACACGAGTCCCAGGGCTTTATGCGCTTCGCCGGACCTTTTGAAAATAAGCCCGGCGCGCGTAGGACCGCTTACACGCATAAGTCCTCCGGTTTTACGCCCGTAACCTTTTGAAAATCTGGCCCATTATGCTTTCTTGAATTTTTGCTCAGACCCACCTCCCCCCAAAGACTAGTGGGCCGAAATCCGAGTCCTCAAAATCTATAGGTGTGGTGTTTGAATTTCTACTTGCTTAATCTGTTGCGCCTGTTGGTCGCAGACAGCTGCGACCTCTGTTGCTCACCTCTCTTTTGCCTGCTTCAGTGATTTCTAGGAGTCTTTCGGCCTTAGCCTGCAAAGTCCGCTCTCCCCGGCATCCCCGGAACAGCGTGGGTAATCCCAGACACCATCTTGATGACAGAGTTACCTAGGGTGCGCGCGTGTGCATCAGCCTCCCTCTTATTCCCATCAAGGCGGAAACCTCTGAGGCGTTTCCACCTGTGACATCACCCGCCAAGAGGTATTTAAACCCTACGCTTCCTGACATCCAGAGAGTTAGCAAGGACTTCCGTCTTGTCTGATTCCACTCCTACGGAGATCTTCTCTTCACTTCACAGTACTTGTTCCTGACTACTGATATTGGACTTAAGGTACCCGCTCCTCAGGGGCCTATTGTGCTCTGGCTATCCGCTCCTTGGAGGGCCATCTCATCTCAAGAATCTACTACTTCTGTCTGTGAGTACCATCACCTACCACCTTGGTGACAAGACCTCTGGCATACCCCGTACCTCGGACCACTACTGAGTGCTCTCTGTTACTGTTATGGTTTTGAGGTATTTGAGTGGATTCCTGGGTACTGTGGAGATGACCACACCCACGGGGAGGAGCCCCGTGAGGAACCACAGTACTAAGCTAGACTTGAGACACGCAAACACAGAGATTTGTCTTTTATTATACATCTGAGATATACCACCAGAGGTGGCAGTAGTGAGATGATCCAGAGGTAGCAGTCCAGGGGCCCTCGGCAGAGGAGACCCGTCTCACAGAGATAGTATAGGGAGATCCGGATGCAGGTTCCCAGTGCAGCAGAGCTGTAGATGAGACAACTGACAATGTTAGATTACTCACTAAGTTGGTAGCTGTATAGGTGGAGATCCCAGCAGGCAGAAGTAGTTGTATACAGGCACCGAGCCAGGGAGAGCAGGCCCTCGAGGAGCGAATATCTGATCCCAGATAGGCACCGGAAAGAAAGCAAAGGGCCCCCGAGGAGCAGGTACCCAAGTTAGAGAAGTATCCCGAAGGGCAGAGAGAGCTTCCAGCGGCAGCAAGGAAGCGGCAGAGTAGCTCAGACTGGAGGCTTTCCATCCATACACGATCCTTGCTAACTTGATAGCTAGCAAACAAAGGGCAGGCTAAATACCCGGATGGCATGATGTCACTCGAGCGGGACGCCCCCGAGGATCCCGCCATGACGTGGATAAAGACGTGGGTGGCATGCATGCACGCACCCTAGGAGGCCCTCAGGAGAAACATAGCGTGAAGCTTTGCTATTGGCATTCCGGGGACGCCGGAGAGAGTGACATGCAGACGTGGCGGTAGCCATCTTCCCGAGGCTAGTGGGGAGAGCAGAAAGAAAGGTGAGGCACAATGGTCGAAGCCGTCTGAGATCGGATGCAACAGTTACCTGCCTCATCTCTACTAAGTGAGTGCTTTCGTCTTCTCTGCTCCTCTGCTATGAGTGCTTCTCTCTCATCTCTACCTGATTCGTGGCATAACCCGTACTTTGGGCCACTACCGGATCACATCTAAGAAGCATCTCCACTCCAGAGGAGCTGCCCTGGTGTACCCCACTCAGCGGACCACTACCAGGAGGACCAGCTTCGCACCACTTCACTCCGGACTGAGTCTATGCCCACCTAGTGGGATACCTATGTTCCTGCTTAATAAAATCTATTACTGTTGTCTGTGAGGCTAGACTTAAAAGGGGCATACAATCTAGTACGCATTCGCCAAGGGGATAAGTGGAGCGGCCTTTAAAACTCGTGATGGCCACTTCGAGTACTTCGAGTACATTTTGGCCTATGTAATGCCCCCGCTCTTTTCCAAAATATGTTGAATGAGATCCTGCGAGACATGCTATATCAAATGTGTGGTTGTGTACTTGGACGACATACTCCTGCCTTCATCACCCAGACCCACAACAACCATTCATTGTGGAAGTTGACGCCTCTGATGTCGGGGTGGGAGCAGCACTTAGTCAGCATAGTGACAATCATACTCTACATCTTTGTTTTTTTTTCTCAAGGCGATTTTCACCTGCCGAGAGGAACTATGGCATTGGAGATAAAGAGCTGCTGTCTATCAAGCTCGCCTTCGAAGAGTGGCACCCTTGGCTAGAGGGAGCACAGCACCAAATAACTGTATATACAGATCACAAAAATTTAGAATATCTGCGTCATGCGCAACGACTCAGCCATCGACAAGCCAGATGGTCACTCTTTTTCAATTGGTTTGACTTCATACTCAAATACCATCCTGCTGACAAAAACACAAGGGCAGACGCCCTCTCACGTTCATTCACACCAGAGGATGTTCCAGATGCACCTCGCCACATCATCAGTCCAGAGAAGATAGTACTGGCTGCTACTCACGCTGTGCCAGCGGGGAGAACCATAGTACCTCAGAACCTGAGGAAAAAACTTCTGATGTGGGCACATGATTCTCTTTTAGCTGGGCATCCATGACAAACTCGTACGTTATCCACTCTGGAAAGATATTATTGGTGGCCCTCTATGAAGGAGGACGTTAAGACATACGTTGAATCATTCGCCACTTCTGCCAGACAAAAGCCCCCGGCCGGTCGCCCATGGGGTCTTTTACAGCCTTTGCCAGCATCCGAGGAACCCTGGACGCACATCGCAACAGACTTCATTGTTGATCTGCCTCTTTCCAGTGGAAATAACACTATTTGGGTGAGGGTAGACCGCTTTTCGAAGATGGCTCACTTTGTGGTATTGCCAGGATTACCATCAGCCCCAGAATTGGCTAAGCTGTTCATTCAGCATATTTTCCGCCTCCACAGTATACCCAAGCACGTCCTGTCAGATAGAGGCGTGCAATTCATGGCCAAGTTCTGGCAAGCTCTTTGCAAGAAGTTGGACATTTCTCTAGATCTAACATCAGCATACCACCCTCAGTCGAATGGTCAAACCGAAAGAACAAATAGAACTCTTAAGCAGTTCTTACGCTCATACGTCAACTCAAGACAGAGCGATTGGGCAGAACTACTTCCATGGGCTGAGTTTGCCCTAAACTCTCATCTTTCTGCTGCCACTGGCTCTTCACCTTTCCAGATTGTATATGACCATCAGCCACTACCACCTTTACCACTACCCTTATCAGTATCTTCTCCGGCTGTCCAGGCTTCTGTGGAAGAACTTCATCAACTATGGAGACAGACCAAAGGCCTTCTGGAGAAGGCAGGACAATGGGCCAAGAAATGTTACGATGCTCATCACAGAGCTGCACCTCAATTCCAACTGGGAGACAAGGTGTGGCTCAGTACCAGATACATATGTCTCAAATTGCCATCCGTCCAATTCGCTCCTCGCTACATGGCCTTTTTGCTGTCATCTGCCACCTGGGACCAGTAAAGTACAGCGTAAAGCTCCCTTCATCAATGAAGATAGACAACGCCTTCCATGTATCACTTGTAAAACCATTCATCCTCTCCAAGTTCTCCAAAAAGACTCCGGACCCACATCCTCTTTCAGCTAAAGAGGACATAGCATACACAGTTGATGCTATCTTGGACGTCCACAAGAAAGGAAAGATTTGGGAATACCTCATATCATGGGAAGGTTATGGACCTGAGGAGAATACCTGGGAGCCAGCCACTAACATCCTTGACAAGGATCTTCTTCGACAAGTTCACCTAACTCATCCAAGGAAGCCAAAACCATCTGGGAGAGGCCATAAGAAGGCTGCGACCTCTGTTGCTCACCTCTCTTTTGCCT
Source organism: Rhinatrema bivittatum (assembly GCF_901001135.1). Taxonomy (NCBI): domain Eukaryota; kingdom Metazoa; phylum Chordata; class Amphibia; order Gymnophiona; family Rhinatrematidae; genus Rhinatrema; species Rhinatrema bivittatum. The sequence continues at coordinate 269,737,007 of NC_042615.1, read as the reverse complement.
GCTCCAGTGATTTCTAGGAGTCTTTCGGCATTAGACTGCAAAGTCCACTCTCCCCGGTGTCCCTGGGATAGCGTGGGTGATCCCGGGCACCATCTTGATGACGGAGTTACCTAGGGTGCGTGCGCATCAGCCTCCCTCATTCCCATCAAGGCGGGAACCTCAGGGGCGTTCCCACCTGTGACATCACCTGCCAAGAGGTATTTAAATCCTACGCTTCCTGACATCCAGAGAGTTAGCAAGGACTTCCATCTTGTCTGATTCCACTCCTACGGAGATCTTCTCTTCACTTCGCAGTACTCGTTCCTGACTACTGATATTGAACTTAAGGTACCCGCTCCTCGGTGGCCTATTGTGCTCTGGCTATCCGCTCCTCGGAGGGCCATCTCGTCTGCAAGAATCTACTACTTCTGTCTGTGAGTACCATCATCTACCACCTTGGTGACAAGACCTCCGGCGTACCCCATACCTCGGGCCACTACCGAGTGCTCTCTGTTACCTGCCTCATCTCTTCTAAGTGAGTGCTTTTGTCTTCTCTGCTCCTCTGCTACGAGTGCTTCTCTCTCAACTCCACCTGATTCACGGTGTAACCCACGCTGCGTGCCACTACCAGATCACATCTAAGAAGCATCTCCACTCCAGAGGAGCTGCCCTGGCGTACCCCGCTCAGCGGACCACTACCAGGAGGACCAGCTTCGCACCACTTCACTCCAGACTGAGTCTATGCCCACCTAGTGGGATACCTACGTTCCTGCTTAATAAAATCTATTACTGTTGTCTGTCTATTGAGGCTAGAGGCTGTCATAGTGAGTCCCCACAGGGCTCCTCCCTGTGGGTGGAGCCAACTCTCAACACGACCTAGGGGTCCACAACCACACCGAACAATAACATAATCTTCTCTTTGCCAGAAAATCCACAGGAATGACCCTTTTTTCTTTTCCAGCCTTCATTGGTGGTGGGACTTCTTTGATCTAATTCTCATATATTGGGGTGTCCTTGTCCAGAGATACTGAGGGCCTTGCTCTTGTTGTGACACAACTATGAACAAATACTCAAATCCAGGAAAATCCTTTCCCAGGATTATAGGATAGGGCAAAGAGGGCAGTACTCTCAGTTTTAATAGGTACTGAGATTGTAAGATATGCCAGTATATACAGGAAATCACTACTGCTTTTTTGGGGGTTAACTTAGTCTGGCTAATTTGATTCTGTCAAATTGGTGTTCCAGAAGCAATCAGTGTCATAATGGAATGGTTGCCCAGTTCTGTGGGAATCACAGACGGGCCTTCTTTTTGGGATGCTGCTGTACCAACAATATTAATGTCCATATGTTCACTTCATTCCAGGCATCACTCGTGTTCTGTATGGTCCCAGTCCCCTTAATTATAGCACTGGGTGCTCTTAATCTCCTTGAAGATGCCCCTGCAAGGGTTAGCAATGAGTTCTCTTTCAACTACTCACCACTCATCTAGGTTTCCTGACTGGGGAGTGGCTGGCATGGGAGTCATCCAAGGTGTTGAATGGGGTACTCCCTCCATTGGTGAGGATTGCTGCCATTCAGTCATTAGGTAAGGCTACTCTCTTTACATTTATAAACTATTTGCTTAACCTGCTGGCAGTTGCCAAGAGCCCTATCAACTGTCATCATACCTTCTCCTGGGACTGAGGAGGTAGGACCTCCCACAAAACTCTAAAAGTATAGTGTCCTCTATAAAGCAAAAGTGCTTACCTTGTAATAGGTGTTATCCCAGGACAGCAGGATGTAGTCCTCACTCTGCTAGCTAGTTGGAGAGAGTGTGTTTGCCCATTGGATTACCCGGTTTGTTTGGATCGTAAGATACAAAGAGTTGAGTGGATTTCCTATGGACTGCAGTGTGGTCTAAGTAGTATGCTAGTGCACGTTTACAGTCCAAGGTATGTAAGGTCCGTTCCCCCTGGTGAGAATGAGGCCTTGGAAAGAATGTTGGCAAAACTATGGATTGGTTCAAGTGGAATTCTGTAACTATTTTGGGAAGGAATTTTGGATGTATACGGAGAACCACTCTGTCATGTAGGAATTTTGTATAGGGTGAATACGTGACAAGTGCTTGTAACTCACTAACCCTTCTAGCTGATGTAATGGCTATGAGGAAGATAGTCTTCCATGTGAGAAATTTAAGATCACAGGAAGTCATGGGTTCGAAAGGAGAACGCATGAGCCTTGTTAAGACCAGATTCAGGTCCCATTCTGTGACAGGTGGCCGAATTGGTGGTTTAAGGTGAATTAAACCTCTCATAAATCTAATGACAAGAGGATGTATGGATATTGGTGCATCTCCCATCTTGTTATGGTAAGCCAAGATTGCATTTAAATGTACTCTTACAGATGAAGTCTGGAGACCAGAGTCTGAAAGATGGCATAAGTAGTCTAGCAAAGACGGTGTGGGGCAAGAGAAAGGGTCATTGTCCTTTTGTGTGCACCACAAAGTAAATCTTTTCCATTTTGAAGAATAGTTTCTTCGTGTGGAAGGTTTACGTGAAGCTATAAGCACTTGAGAGACATTAGTTGAAAGATTGAGTGGTTGTAAGATCAAGCTTTCAACATCCCTGTCAGGGATAGGGATTGAAGGTTGGGATGGTGCAACCTGCCCTAATCCTGAGTTATGAGAGTGGGGGCTACACCCAGGCGAATTGGTTCCCTGATCGAGAGGTCCAGAAGTATGGGAAACCATACTTGTCGAGGCCAGTACAGGGCTATGAGTATCATGGACCCCTTGTCCTGTTGTAGCTTTACTAGAGTTTTGGTTATGAGCGGTATCGGAGGATACGCGTATAGAAGGCCTGAGTTCCAAGGGCGAGCAAAGGCGTCCTTGGCTGGCTGATGTTTCTGTCTGTGTAGAGAGCAGAATCTGTCCACTTTGTGATTCAGGTGTGATGCAAAGATGTCTATTGCTGGTTGCCCCCAACACTGAAATATCCTAGTCGCTACTAAGGGATCCAGGGACCACTCATGTGGTTGGAACTGACAACTGAGGCAATCGGCAACTACGTTGTGAATGCCCGCTAGATAAGTGGCCCGGAGAAACATGGAATGTGTCAGGGCCCAGTCCCAAATCTGTGCGGCTTCTTGACAAAGGAGATACAAGCCCATACCTCCTTGTTTGTTCAGGTACCACATGGCTACTGTATTGTCCATTTGAATCAGAACAGTCTTGTGTGAAAGGCAGTCCTTGAACGCATGCAGAGCATAACCTATAGCTCGAAGTTCCAGGAAATTGATTTGAAATGTTGCTTTGAGTTTTGCCCAAGTACCCTGGGTTTGGAGATTGTCTATGTGAGCTCCCCAACCTAAGGTGGATGCATCTGTAGTTAAAGTTATCTGTGGGACTGGTTGTTGGAAGGGCAGGCCCTTGTGCAGATTGTCCTTGTTTGCCCACCAAAGTAGAGATGAACGTAGCTGGTGGGTGACTTGAATTGGAGAGGACAGTGGTTGAATGGCTTGAATCCATTGTGATCTTAATGTTCATTGGGTTATTCTCATGGCTAGTCTGGCCATAGGAGTGACAAGAACTGTGGAGGCCATGTGACCTAGTAAAGTGAGAAACTGATGAGCTGTTGCTTGTTTGTTTGAGTGTAGTGAGTTTGCCAACAAGGCAAGTGTTACTGCTCGATCCTCGGGTAGAAAGGCTTTTGAGAGGATGGTGTTCAATTCTGCTCCTATGAATTGAAGCAGGTGAGACGGAATGAGATGGGACTTTTGATAATTGATGAGAAACCCCATTGAATGAAGTAGAGTAATTGTTCTGTTGAGAGAAGCCAGAGCTCCTTGTTGAGATTGACTTCTGATGAGCCAGTCGTCTAGATAAGGGAAAACATGGATACTTTCCTTGTGTAAGTGTGCTGCTATTACTGCCAGGCATTTCATGAACTCTCTGGGAGCTGAGGCAAGTCGAAATGGTAGTACTCTGTACTGGAAATGTTGATGACCCACCAGGAAGCGCAGATACTTGCAATGAGGAGGGAATATTGGAATGTGAGTGTAAGCGTCGTGTAGATCCAGAGAACAAAGCCAATCTCCTGTTTGAAGAAGGGGAAGCATGGTGCCTAGAGAAATCATCCTGAACTTTTCTTTCTTTAGAAATTTGTTGAGATTTCTGAGGTCTAGGATGGGACGAGGGTCTCCGGTTTTCTTTGGAATGAGGAAATAACGGGAGTAGAATCCTCTGCCCTGCTGAGTCCGGGGCACCGGTTCTACAGCTCTGGCTCTCAGAAGGGTGGATAATTCTGCTTTTAGATGAATTATGTGAGTTTCGTGTAACGAAAGAGGCTTTGGAGGAGAGTCTCTTGGAGTTGAGAGAAAATTGAGTTGGTAACCTCAAGATATTACTGAGAGTACCCATTGGTCTGTTGTTACCTGTAACCAATGAGTGTAGAAGGAGGAAACTCGGCCTCCTACTGGCAGGTTCGGTTTTGGATCATGGAGATGGCTTTGGTCTCTGGTGGTGGTCTCTGGTGGTGGCCGGTCCCGTCTGAGGTGGAGGTTGAGGCTTAGCAATTCTAGGCTGTCTGGGTTGAGATCTTAGCTGCGGATGAGAAGATCTACCCCTGTGCAAGGGGGTGCACATTTGTGCAACCTGCGTGTGCCGAGCCCAGCTCGCGCTGCCTGTTCCCTCCGAGGCCACTCCAATTTCGGAGCGGCCTCGGAGGGAACTTTCCGTCGCCCTCCCCCCACCTTCCCCTCCCTTCCCCTACCTAACCCACCCCCCCACCCCCCGGCCCTATCTAAACCCCCCCTTACCTTTGTTGGCCAAATTTACGTAACTTTGCGCACGTCGGCCGGCTGCCCCGCTCCATGGTCCGGTCCCGGGGGCTGTTCCGGAGGCTGCGGCCAAGCCCCGGAACGCCCCCGGGCCAAAACCACGCCCACATCTCCACCCCCGAAATGCCGCGCCCCGCCTCCTAAACGCCGTGTCATCCCGCCACGCCCCCGATAGGAAGCCCTGGGACTTACACACGTCCCTGGGCTCTGCGCGCGCCGGCGGCCTATGCAAAATAGGCGCGCGCAGGGGTTTTAAAATCCGCCCCATTAGATTTAGTATTTTATAACCCATCACATATAACAATACCTTTTCATGAATATAGGAATCAAAAAGCCCCTTGGTCAGACCATCACCTGATTTCTTTTACCATAAACGTTAGAGAAAAGGTAAAATTGGAAAAACCTCTCAAGGTTATAAAAAAGAGGAAATTTATCACATCTGATGAATTTATTAACATGTTTGAGCCTAAACAACCTCTGATTCTGTCAGACGATGTTGATAAGTCAGTTGAAGAATGGAACACTACCATCTCTAAGACATTAGACTAAATTGCCCCAGTTAAAACAATAACTCAAAAAAACCATAAATCCAACCTCCCCTGGTATAATGATAAATTGTGTCAACTGAAATCAATTCTTAGGAAAAAAGAATGCCTATGGCAAAAGAATAAAAATAATATAACAAAGAACAACTACTACTGTACCTTAAGAGTATATAAGAAAGAAGTAAATGTAGAGAAGAAAAAGTTTTATGCGAATAAAATTAGTTTAGCTAATAACAATCCTGCCACACTATTTAGTATCGTTAAATCCCTGACAACATCTTCGCATCAAAAACCCTTAGACGTGGACGATTCTACATATAACAAAATAGCTCTATACTTTCAAGCCAAGGTAAATAATATAATACAAGAATTTAAAGATTTACCATACCCAAATTATAAGGACCAGGAGCCAGGAGCCACACATGGACGCCCAATTTTATAACATGCGTGCAGGTGTGCAAATGTTATAAAATTAGGGGTTGGCGCAAGCAAGGGGGTGCACATTAGTGCAACTTGCGTGCGCCGACACCCGCAGCCTTCCCCAGTTCCCTACCAGTCTGCTCCAATTTAGGAACGGCCAGGGAGGGAACTTCCCTACCCCCTAGCCTGACCTTTCAACCCCTTCCCCTAACCTTCCCACTGCCTAGCCCTATCCTAACCCGCCCCCCAAACCCATGTTCTACCTTTTGTGCCTGCCGCTGTGCTAGGGCCTCTAGCCCCACCCTTCCCTGCTCCCCGGACCGCCCCGGCCCTTTTCTTTGCCCCCGGGACTTACGCGCGTCCCAGGCATTTACGCACATGACCTGGCCTTTGAAAATTGGCCTGGTACGCATAAGGCCTGGTCACGCGCATAAACCTTTTAAAATCCAGTCTTATGTGTCTTCTAATATATATATGTGTGTATGAATGAAAGTATTCTTTTTACCTAGAGCACCTTTACAATTTCCTGGTTACTCGTAAATTTGGCATAGCTTCTGGAAGAATAAAGGACTCTGATTCATCTCATATAGCTAAACGGGTGGATTTTAAAAGCCCTGCTCGCGCGCCGGTGCGCCTATTTTCCATAGGCCTGCCGGCGCGCACAGAGCCCCGGGACTCGTGTAAGTCCCGGGGTTTTTTGTCGGGGGCGTGTCGGGGGCGGGGCCGATCGATGCGGCGTTTTGGGGGCGGGACGCGGCGTTTCGGGGGCGTTTCGGGGTCGTGGTTTCGGCCCGGGGCGGTCCGGGGGCATGGCCGCGCCCTCCGTATCCGCCCCCGGGTCGCGTCTCGGCGCGCCAGCAGCCCGCTGGCGCGCGTGGATTTACTTCTCCCTCCAGGAGGCGTAAATCCGTGGACAAAGGTAGGGGGGGGGGTTTAGATAGGGCTGGGGGGATGGGTTAGGTAGAGGAAAGGAGGGGAAGGTGAGGGGAGGGCGAAAGAGAGTTCCCTCCGAGGCCGCTCCGATTTCGGAGCGGCCTCGGAGGGAACGGAGGCAGGCTGCGCGGCTCAGCGCGCGCCGGCTGCCCAAAATCGGCAGCCTTGCGCGCGCCGATCCTGGATTTTAGAAGATACGCGCGGCTATGCGCATATCTTCTAAATTCACCTCATTTTGAGGTGAATTTTAAAAGCCTGGCACATGCTTTTATTAGGAGATGTGCAAATAATTTGGGCTTGCGCATACTGAAAGGGTTTTAAAGGCTGCCGAGATATGCTCCCACAGCGCGCATATCTCAAAATTTTTAAAAAAGAGGTAGGGTATGGGAATGGTCTGGGTGGAGCATGAGCATTTCAGTGTATGAAACTTACATGCCCTGGCACACGCCAAGGTCCCCTGCCACATAACTGTACTTCTGCTATGGATGTCATGCAAGTTAAAAATTAAAGAAAACTAGGCAGATCTGCAGGATTTTAACAGTCAGGACTAAGTGTGGGAAGTGAAGACTATTAAACGAGAGAGTTTGGAGGTCCTATCTCTTAACTTGGTGAACTGGAGACGAACTGGTAAAACTGGGAATGGTGTCAGCATGTGCCCCTTTTAAAATCCCCTGATTTACATGGTAAAAGCAGGATTTTCACGCACATTTTATTTATTTATTTATTTATTATTTTTATATACCGACATTCATCTCAATTGAGATATCACACCGGTTTACATTCAGGTACTGTAGGTATTTCTCTATCCCCAGAGGGCTTACAATCTAAGTTTTTGTACCTGAGGCAATGTAGGGTAAAGTGACTTGCCCAAGGTCACAAGGAGCAACAGCGGGACTTGAACCTTGGTCTCCTGGTTCATAGTCCACTGCTTTAACATGTGCACATGGCAAAAATATTTTAAAATAGGCGCATGTATGTTATAAAATGGCCGCATCCCTGGTTGCGGGCCGATGAATGTGCACAAATGTGCATATGTGTGCCGGTTTGAAAGTTACCATCCCTGGCTTTAACCATGGTCATTTCATACCAGCTACCCCAACCATCTTGGAAACCCAATGCAATCATTCCACTGCTGTTTGAGTCTGTAACCTCTCACTCCATGCAGTTTACCCCAATGTTTTTGAAGCCCAGGAAAACTGCATGGAGTGAGAGGTTGCAGACTCAAACAGCAGTGGAATGATTGCATTGGGTTTCCAAGATGGTTTCTAGAGCTTCTAAAGGAGCAAGGCCCTTGGAGTTTAGAGTGGAGTCTAAGCATGCAGCTTAGAGCGGTCAGAATAGATTAACCAAAGTCCTTGCTAACTCAATGGTGGTAGCGAAGTGGAGGCTAGAAATACCCGGAGGTATTGACGTCATGCAGTGGGGACGCCCCCTAGGTTCCCACCATGACGTGTATTTGAGAGTAGGAGAGGTGTGCGCGCGCGCCCTAGGAGGCCAGGGGAGTGAGCATGGTGGACTGGAATGCCCGTGATAGACTGGAGACGCCGAGGCCCGAGGCACTCAGCACCGGAGGCAGCCATCTTGCCCAAAGAGGAGGAAAAGATTGAGGAAAGCAGATCCAGCGACAGTCTGGCTAACCGGGGTCATCAAAAACAGACTTAATATTTTTAGGAATCCTGGTAAGTCATTCAGGATAGGATCTTCACATTCCCATAACGGTGAAGTGCAGGCCAGGGCCCTTCCTTCTAGGAACGATAGGATGTAGGTGGTCTTGGAAGCTTCAGTGGGAAAGAGGGTAGGCTGTAATGAAAAATGCATGCTGCATTGATTAACAAACCCTCTGCACATCTTGGCTTCACCCGTAAAGTGGGTAGGCATGGATAGAGGCACAGTGGTCTTGAGGGTTACCACTGGAGACAGCAATTCCTTCACAGGAGGAGCTGAAGAATTCAGTTGAGCATGTAACTGATTGAAGGCAATAGCTAGGCTCTCCAAAGACTTTTGTTGTTCCGTGATCCGCTGGGCTAGGCCAGGGGTGGCTTGCAGGGCCGCGAGCTGAGCCGAGTCCATGGAGTTAGCAATCTGTTGTGTTTGTGGCATTGTGGACCCTTGGTCACTGTGAAGATGACTCCGCCCACGGGGAGGAGCCCCGTGGGGAACACAGTGATAGGCTAAACTCAGATAGCAGACACAGATAGAAAGGATGGCTTTATTGTACTGCTGTAGGTAGATGGTATGACACAGGAAGATAAGGCACTGAGGTCTGTGAGGTGCCAATACGTTTAACAGTGTTGTATCCGTCAGTTCCTGACGCCCTCTCTCCGCCCTCCTCACCTCTTTGGCACCTCCATCTTCGCCCGCGGGAAGATTGGCTGCTGCGGCATTCTCTGCCGAGGTCCTCCGGCGTCCCCGGACCATCTCCACGCTGCTGACCACCATGGTTCCTGAAGGCCTAGGGGAGCGCGCGCGGTACGGCCCCGACTGAAGTACTGGTGATGGCGCGAACCTCGGGGGCGTCCCCTGAAGATGATGTCACCCGCGATGGATATTTAAGGTCTTAGAATTTGCTAACAGATTGAGTTAGCAAGGGTTTCACTACCTACGCTACTCTGCCTCCTCGGACTAACCAGGGGTACCCGCTCCTCGGGGGCCTCGCTCTCTCTCTTACTTTGTAGATTGCAGTCTGGAACCAGTACTCACTCCTCAAGGGCCCTTGTTCCCGGACTTTTTCGAATTCACTTCTGCCTGGAAGTCTGCACTGCCTACTACATCTGTGAGTTACCATCGCTCTCTCAGAGCTTTCCCTAGAACCAGGTTCTTGTTCCTCGAGGGCCTAACCCTTTCCAGCTCCTGGGCTTCTATGAGATTGTGTGAGTCTTACCATCTGGTTCGGTACATGAACTCTGCTTATCCTGCCTACTCACTATATTTCAGTTTCTCTACAGCTCAGCCTCCAGGGATCGCTGCTCCAGCTTCTGAGGGACTACAGTCCAGCCGAGCATTCCAGTTCACTACTGCCACCTCTGGTGGTTCAGTATACTGTCTAATAAAATAATTAGTGTGTGTCTGTCTCCATACTCTGAGCCTGACTGGTGGTCCCTCTCGGGGTCTTCCCCGGGGGTGTGGTCATCTGCCACTAGTCCAAGGATCCACCCACAATTCTCCTAAATACTACAGAATGCTAACTCCTATCTGATTGGTCCTCCCATCAGATAGCGGTTTCAGAACAGATTGCTAACTCCCAAGCAGACTGTTAACTCCGAACAGAACAAACAGTCTCAAGTAGATTCTCACCCAGATGTTTCAGAGAGGCAGGAACCCGCGGTGCGGGCAGTGCCGAGTCTGGTGGGTAGCGTTGGAGCACCGGATCGCAAAGGTACTCACAGGAGTGTAGGCGTCTTCCTGGTAAAGATGGTGGGACCTAAGGTCCGTGGTACAGGATACTAGAATGGTAGGCCCTCGAGGAGTGAGTACCTGGTAGTCCAGAGGTCCTGTAGAATAAGAGAGAGAGAGAGAGAGACCCCCAAGGAACGGTTGTCTCAATTAGTAAGGTCCCGAAGGGAGATGGAAGCAAGAGACCCCCGAGGAGCGGATGTTCAGAGCTTCTGAAGGAGTGAGGCCCTTGGAGTGTAGAGTGGTGTCTAAGTGTGCAGCTTAGAACGGTCAGAGTTGCTTAACCGAAGTCCTTGCTAACTCAATGGTGGTAACGAAGCGGAGGCTTTAAATACCAGGAGGTATTGACGTCATGAGGTGGGGATGCCCCCTAGGTTCCCGTCATAACATTTATTTGAGCATAGCTGAGATGCACGCCACGGGAGTGAGCATTGCGGACTGGAACGCCCGTGCTAGACTGGAGATGCCGAGGCCCTCAGCACTCGGCACCGGAGGCAGCCATCTTGCCCAAAGAGGAGGAAAAGGGAAGAAAAGAGGTAAGGCAGAGCGGTCACAACACAAACCTCCCACATATCTGCTGAATACATTTGTGATCCTTCACATTTAAAAAAAATGGGAAGCATCATTAGCAAATATGAGCCTGGATTTATCAAAATGCACTAAATATCGCATGTGATAGGAAAAGGGGTGTGTTTTTTGGTAATAGGCACTTTATCGTAATACCTATGTGAAGCGCTATCTTTTTCGTGATAAGTGCCAGAATTGATGTATTTTCTACATAAAACACTGGGGGACCATGTTTAAGGAGAGAGAGAGAGAGACTAGCCAGAATGCCCTCATGCTAGAGAGGTATTTATATCTCTATGGGAGGCCCATCTAGTAAATCGCGGTGAGGTTTAGGTATTAGTGTAGGGGTTAGGAGCCACTTTGACATTCAAAGTGAGACGTACATGTTGCGTTCGTGCCTGTTCTCGCCCTCGCTCCACCCTCTCTTACTTTGTGGCGACTCCCTTCGGGTCTGACAGACAGATGCTGCCACAGCTTCTCCTTGCCTTTTTGCCCTGGAATCCCGGGCTGGCTTGATGCTGCGGATCCGCCATGTGCCTGATGAAGTAAAGGTGCACGCACGCTCCAGACTTTGTACCAGCAAGGGCGTGAACCTCGGGGGCGTCCCCCCATAGTGACGTCATCCGCTTCCAACTTAAAAGGTCTTTGCTTGCAACTACGAATCGAGTTAGCAAGGGGAATTCTTTCTCCGCTGCTCAGCCTCTACAAACTTACCTAGGGGTACTCGCTTCTCGGGGGCCCTGCTCTCTCTCTTCTTGATTTCAGATTGCTAAGATGGGATCTGGTACTCGCTCCTCGAGGGCCTATGTCCCTGAATGCTCAGAAGACTCCTTACTGCCTGGAAGCGATCGCAGACATGAAGACTGAGTTCTTTTACAGGTAGGAACTGGTACTCGCTCCACGAGGGCCCATGTTCCTAATCTCTGAAGACTCCCTTCTGTCTAAGATGTTATCGCAGATATGGAGATCGTGAGTTATTATTGCAGATAGGAACCGGTACTCGCTCCACGAGGGCCCATGTTCCTAAAACCCTTTACAGACTCTCTTCTATCTCAGAAGCTATCGCATATCTATATCTTATGAATTACTATTAAAGATTGCAGATAGGAACCGGTACTCGCTCCACAAGGGCCTATGTTCCTAAATCCCTCCAAGACTCTCCTATTCCAGAAGCCATCTCATACACAGCTATTGTGAGTTCTTATTTCAGAATGCCTATAGGAACCAGTACTCGCCTATGGCTCCTCTTCCTGAATATACTGAAGACTCTCTGTTGCATAAGAGGTCATTACAGATATCTACAATTGTGAGTGTATCATCTCCTACTGGTTATATATCCAGTCTCTCTCTACAGCTCAGCAACCCAAAGATCACAATTCCAGTATCTGAGGGACTTCAGCCCTGCCTGGCACATCAGCTCACTACTGCCACCTCTGGTGGTTCAATTTCTAGTCTAAAAAGAACTACCTGATTGTCTCAATACTCCAGCCTAGACGATGGTCCCTCTCAGGATCTCCACCTGGGGGAGTTGTCATCTGCCATCGGCCCAAGGATTCACCATTTCTACTAAGTGTTTATTTCTTACACTACTAGAGCAGTATCATTCCAACTGCCACTCTGTGGGAGCCCTCCCACATCAGATCACTAACTCCGCCTATGAAGTATTACATATCGCTAGCTCCTCTCCTTGGGGAAACAGCATTCCACAGAAGACTAACTCCGCCTCCCTGGCGGTCACATCACTAACAGAATGCTACCCCTCTCTTCTCGAGGAGTGACCTACAACAGATAGCTACGCCTCCCCTCTGAAGGAGCTAAGCTATATGTATTGCTAACTTCACCCTCCTGGCGGGGTGAGCGCTAACAGATTACTAACTCTGTCCTCCTGGCGGAGTTATCCATAACAGATGCTAGCTCCTCCTTCTACAGGATTATCCAGCAGCCAGATCGATACCAGATTGCTAGCTCCTCCCCTCTGGAGGAGCAGATCCATAACAGATTGCTAACTTCTCCCCTCTGGGGGAGCAGATCTGCAACAGATTGCTAACTCCTCCTCTCTGGGGAAGCAGACTGATAACAGTACGAACAGAACAGTGCTCTCTTGTGAAGATTTGATGACCTTCGGAGTGAGGAAACTCACCCAAAGATGAGAGTTGTGCAATGTTCTCTCAACCTAGCTTGATGTTCCCAGGTAGAGAGTCCATCAAGCTAGGTTGAGAGAACGTTGCACAAATTTCATCTTTGGGTTCCTCACTCCGAAGGTCATCAAATCTTCACAAGAGAGCACTGTTCTGTTTGTACATCTTACTTTGAATGTCAAAGTGGCCCCTAATCCCTACACTAATACCTAAACCTCGCCTCGAGTTACTAGGTGGGCCTCCCATAGAGATATAAATACCTGTCTAGCATGAGGGCATTATGGCTAGTCTCTGTCTCTCTCTCTGTCTCTCTCTGTCTCTCTCTCTCTCTCTCTCTCATAGCTTTACACAAATGAAAAAGTTGTAGTTAAAGCTTTGCAAAACTGTGAGCCCAGCCCAATATCCTTCTCTTTTGCATTGCACCAACATTATGGTGCTTTTGCATGTGTTAATGGCATTTTTTGCATGCGAAAATGCCTTTAACACATGCAAAAATGCCATATAGCAGTTTGATAAATGACCCCCATAGCAACTAAGCACTATAACTATCTTAATAAGTGCAATGTACCCCATAATGATAAACGAAGAAAATGTCAACTATCTAATTGTTTACAAAGCTTTTCCAATAAGGGGGGACTATTAAAGACATACCAATTCACAGGGGTCCTATGAAGTCTCAATCCCAAATATTTAATATGGTCCTTTGCCCACATCACCAGAAAATTCTCCCAATTCTGTTGCGAGTCAAATACATCTAAAGCTTCTGTTTTGTCCAAATTTAACTTAAAGCCAGAAACCCACTGGTAGGATGAAAAAATCTGAAGCACTTCAGGCAAAGCCATTTTAGAATTGGACAATCGCAGAAGAATATCATGTGTAAAAAGCAAAGTTTTAACTGAAAAATCATGGAGATTTATTCCCGAAACCACCAGTGAATTTTGTAATTTAAACACTAACAGTTCCACTGTTAAGATGAATAGTAAAGGAGACAATTGGCAGCCCTGCTGAGTCCCCCTGAGGCAAAAAGACTCGGAAAGCTGGCCATTTACTAAAATATTGGCAGAGGCATTCGAGTATAATAATGTAATGTACTCATCAATCTTCCCATGAAAACCAAATTTCGATAAAACACGAAACAAGAAGGGCCAGGTCACGATGTCAAATGTCTTTTCGGCATCACAACTCACAATTAGGGGATCAGGGACAGAACTATAATACAGCACTCTAATGCCATACACACTTTATGAATATTAGCTGTCGAGTGCCACCCATAAACAAAACCAACCTGGTCCGTGGAAATTAATTTGGGCATAAAAAACTTCAATCGAGTCGCTAGAATTTTTGGCAAATTGTTTAATGTTCAAATTGAGAAGAGAAATGGGTCAATACGATGAAGAAAATTGAGCATCTCTGCCTGGTTTAGGAAGAACAACTATAGTTACTTCCCTCATTGTAGCGGGCATTCTCCCAGAATCACCCACGGATTCAAAAAGTAGTCAGAGAATATCTGAGATCTCATATACCAAAATTTTGTAAAAGAGAGCATCAAAACCATGAGGTCCAGGGGCCTTTATGGATGGCAAAGATCCAGAATTTCAATGTGTGGATGAGACAATGGTGCAGGGAAGAGGGATTCAGTTTGGAAGGATCTGAGGAAACTTTTGGGGAAGGGGGAGACTTTTCCACTTTAACCAAAGTGGAACCAAGCTGCTGGCACTAACTTTTAAAAAGGAGAAAGAGCAGCTTTTAAACTAGAATAAGGGGGAAAGTCTACAGTCACTCAGCAGTGCATGGTTTGGAGGAATGTATCCTTGAAGGATACTAATGAAACAGGAGAGCTAGGGTATTCCAACAGAGAGGTTCCAATAAAAGTAAACGTAGTCCATGTGCCTAATATGTAAAAATGTCACCTGAGCTAAAGATTTCCAAATTATCCTATCAACTTAAAAGCAGGTTGTTAATACAAACAAAAAACACACTTTGAAATGTCTGTATGCCAGTGCCAAAAGTCTAAGAATAAGATGGGACAGTTAGAGTGTATAGTAGTAAATGATGAGATTGACATAATTGCCATCACAGAGACCTGGTGGAAGGAGGATAACCAATTGGACAGTGCTATAACAGGATACAAATTATGTCACAATGATAGGGAGGATCAACTTGGTGGGGGTGTGGCACTTTATGTCCGGGAGGGTATAGAGTCCAACAGGACAAAGATCATACAAGAGACTAAATGCTCAATAGAATCTATATTGGTAGAAATCCCATGTATGTTGGGTAAGAGTATAGTGATGGGAGTATACTACCATCCACCTGGACAAAACGGTCAGAAATCAAGAAAGCTAACCAATTTGGCAGTGCAGTAATAATGGGAGATTTCAGTTACCTCAGTATTGACTAGGTAAATGTAACATCACGACATGCTAGACACATAAAGTTCCTGGATGTAATAAACGAATGCTTCATGGATCAATTGGTTCAGGAACCAACGAGAGAGGGAACTATTTTAGATTTAATTCTTAGTGGAACGCAGGATTTGGTGAGAGAGGTAACGGTGGTGGGGCCACTTGGCAACAGTGATCATAACATGATCAAATTTAAACTAATAACTGGAAGGGGGACAATAAGTAAATCTACAGCTCTAACACTAAATTTTCAAAAGGGAAACTTTGATAAAATGAGGAAAATAGTTAGAAAGAAACTGAAAGGTGCAGCTGCAAAGGTTAAAAGTGTTAAACAGGCGTAGACATTGTTTAAAAATACAATCCTAGATGCACAGTGCAGATGTATTCCACGCATTAAGAAAGGTAGAAGGAAGGCAAAATGATTACCGGCATGGTTAAAAGGTGAGGTGAAAGAGGCTATTTTAGCCAAAAACATCCTTCAAAAATTGGAAGGATCCATCTGAAGAAAATAGGAAAAAGCATAAGCATTGTCAAGTTAAGTGTAAAACATTGATAAGACAGGCAAAGAGAGAATTTGAAATGAAGTTGGCCATAGAGGCAAAAGCTCATAATAAAATCTTTTTAAAATATATCCAAAGCAAGAAACCTGTGAGGGAGTCAGTTGGACCATTAGATGACTGAGGGGTTAAAGGAGCTCTTAGGGAAGATAAGGCCAATGTAGAAAGTCTAAATTCATTCTTTGCTTATGTGTCTATTAATGAGGATGTTGGGGAGATACCAGTTTTGGAGATGGTTTTCAAGGGTGATGAGTCAGATGAACTGAACCAAATCACTGTGAACCTGGAAGATGTAGTAGGCCAGATTGGCAAACTAAAGAGTAGCAAATCACCTAGACTGGGTGGTATGCATCCTAGGGTTCTGAAGGAATTAAAAAATGAAATTTCAGATCTATTATTTAAAATTTGTAACCTATCATTAAAATTGTCCTTTCTACCTGAAGACTGGAAGGTGGCCAATGTAACTCCAATATTTAAAAAGGGCTCCAGGGGCAATCCAGGAAACTATAGACCAGTGAGCCTGACTTCACTGCCGGGAAAGTTAGTGGAAACTATTCTAAAGATCAAAATCACAGAGCATATAGAAAGACATGATTTAATGGATCACAGTCAACATGGATTTACCCAAGAGAAGTCTTGCCTCACAACTCTGCTTCATTTTTTTGAAGGTGTTACTAAACATGTGGAAAAAGGTGAACCGGTAGATGTAGTGTATTTGGATTTTCGGAAGGCGTTTGACAAAGTCCCTCATGAGAGGCTTCTAAGAAAACTAAAAAGTCATGGGATAGGAGGTGAAGTCCTTTCGTGGATTACAAACTGATTAAAAGACAGGAACAGAGAGTAGGATTAAATGGTCAATTTTCTCAGTGGAAAAGGGTAAACAGTGGAATGCCTCAGGGATCTGTACTTGGACCGGTGCTTTTCAATATATTTATAAATGATCTGGAAAGGAATACAACGAGTGAGATTATCAAATTTGCAAATGATACAAAATTATTTAGACTAGTTAAATCACAAGCACATTGTGATAAATTGCAGGAAGACCTTGCAAGACTGGAAGATTGGGCATCCAAATGGAAGATAAAATTTAATGTGGATAAGTGCAAGGTGATGCATATAGGAAAAAATAACCCATGCCTTAGTTACACGATGTTAGGTTCCATATTAGGAGCTACCACCCAGGAAAGAGATGTAGGAGTTATAGTGGATAATACATTGAAATTGTCTGCTCAGTGTGCTGTGGTAGTCAAAAAAGCAAACAGAATGTTAGGAATTATTAGGAAGGGAATGGTGAATAAAATGGAAAATGTTATAATGCCTCTGTATCGCTCCATGGTGACACTGCACCTTGACTACTGTGTACAATTCTGGTTGCTGCATCTCAAAAAAGATATAGTTGCGATGGAGAAGGTAGAGAGAAGGGCAACCAAAATGATAAATGGGAAGGAACAGCTTCCCTATGAGGAAAGGCTGAAGAGGTTAGGGCTGTTCAGCTTGGAAAAGAGACAGCTGAGGGGGGATATGATAGAGATCTTTAAAATAATGAGAGGTCTTGAATGAGTAAATGTGAATCGGTTATTTACACTTTTGGATAATAGAAGGAGTAGGGGGGCACGCCATGAAGTTAGCATGTAGCACATTTAAGGCTAATCAGAGAAGATTATTTTTCCTCAATGCACAATTAAGCTTTGGAATTTGTTGCCAGAAGATGTGGTTAGTGCAGTTAGTGTAGCTGGGTTTAAAAAAGGTTTGGATAAGTTCTTGGAGGAGAGGTCCATTAACTGCTATTAATCAATCAATTACTGATACCAGTAATAGCAGAGGCCATTCCTATGTAAGTCTAAATAGTTGTGTGGATGGAGATTTGAATATGGCTCGCTGTTGTCTTCTCACAAATTTTGAAAAAGAAGTTTTAAGCATTCCATAGCTGGAATTTGTATTGCTTTATGTAATGTATGTCTATTTGAATTTGTTACATATTTTTATTGATTTATGTTTATTTTGTGATGTTTTATTTTCTATTTCTGTATTAATTGTGAATATTTTTATTGTAAACCACTCAGTAATTGATGAGCATTATATAAATTTTATAAATAAATGAATAAATAAATGAATATAATATTTCTAGATAAGAGAATATGGCCTTAAGGCCACAATTATTTTCTGGATAATGAATCTCCAGATAAAAGGTACGTTACTGTGTAATGAAGGAAACAAACATGATTAAGTAAAGAGGAGAAACAATATAATTATGGTAAATAAATGAGCTAAAAATGTTTGAAAAATTGTATTTTCCATAATTCCAAAATAATTGCAATTTCAGTATGCAGAGTACTATATTCCGTAAGATTCTTCCAGAGTTAAGCACAGTTTGTTTTAGATGGTTTTATGATGGACCTCATAGATCCCAGGTTTAGTTGTGGCCCTCAAAAATTTTACAAACTGTTTAGATGGCCTTCCCACATATAGAAACATGATGGCAGAAAACAATCATATGGGCTATCTAGTCTACCCATCGGCCCAATTAATTTAGCTTTACAATTCCTGTCACTCTGTCAGAGATCTCCTGTATTTATTTTGTGCTTTCTTGAATTCAGATACCATTTCTGTCTCCTTTACCTCCATTGAGAGGCCATTCCATGCATTCATTATCCTCTCTGTAAAGAAACTTTATTTTTACAAGACTAATATTTAAACTAGCATCCAGGCTCCCTTTCATAAATACATCCAGAATCTAATGCAGGGGTGGCCACGTTCAGTCCTTGAGGTTCATAAACAGGCCAGGTTTTCAGGATATCTACAATGAATATGCATGTGATGGAGGTGCATACAATGGAGGCAGTGCATGCGCATCTATCTCATGTATATTCATTGTGGATATCCTGAAAACCTGACTTTTGTGGCTCTCGAGGATTGGAATTGGCCAATTTCTTTATTTTAACTATATGGAAAGATATTTAAGTTATGTGCACTAGATCTGGAAAAATATATCTTGCAATAAATGAAAAATAAAGCTGTATACTGTTATTTTCACTTAATATAGGCTCAAAGGCTACTTTCAGTCAGATTATTGCATATAAATCCATATGCATTAGCAGGTAGAGCTTACTTCCTTGTGGGATTACAAAATGACTCATATATCTCAGCATTAAATGCATAGTTCCAGACAATTTATAATATTGAAATTAATACACAAAAGGAAAGGTCAAATAATTAAGCAGCAAATGAAGAAGAGCAGAGTCAATGAAAATGGCAGATGGATTTGCCACCAGAATTTTCATTGAGCACACACTAAGAAACTTAAAGACCATTTAAATTTGTTAAAATACATTACCATCATTATTATAGGACTTTACAGATTTAAGATGACATTTTTCAAAACAAAAGCAAAGAATAAAATAGTGCCTTGCAGAAGGCCTGAAATATGTGCTGAATTCTCCTGTTCTCTAATACATGTTCAAAAATAGTCATGCTTTGCTTACTTTAATTATTATGAATGTGCTTACAATGAATCCAATTTTTCTCTTTGCAGGACGTCTGTGCTGCGATCCCACCCTAGACTAGTTCTTCCAATGCATAGCCTTGTGTGCCTTGCTGCCTTTGGGTTGGCACTTCCATTAGCCATCAGCCTTTTCCCCCAGATGTCCGAGGTCAGTAAAATCTAAAATCTGTTTTAATGGTCTACTGCAAAAGGCCAGTATTACAAATCCGCAAAGAAGAGTGATGTGACAACTTTGATACTGTTAAAATTGTCAAGTGATGATGTACATGTAGTAGCATTGCAATATTTGGATGTTTATTACCATAGAAAGTGAGAGGAATGGGTCTTTCTTTTAAGGTACGTTTTTCTTGTGATCAGGTTTCATAAAATGATAGTACTTCATCTTAAATAACTTTGTAGACTTCAGCACTCTTGGAAAAATAAAACTGTAAAAAATAAAGCTGTTTTTCTCACTGATTTGTGGATTAGTACAGATCCAAAGAGCACCTTCTTCCTTCTTTTTGCTCCAAGTCTCTGTGAAACCTGTCCAGAGCTTACATGCTTCTGCTTCATCCTACCTATAAACTCAGCAAGGACTTAAAAAGGCAGCCAGGGGCTCAGCAGCTGGAAGCAAGAGCTGAAATCGCAAGCAAAATAATTTTATTATTTATTTTCTCCATTTCAGGGTATATGGTGCACTGTTACCACTATAAACCCTTGGAGAGCTTTTCAATATCACTAATTTATTTTAAGTAAAGCAAACGAGCTGCTTCTTTTTGTTTTTTTCTTATCTCTTTTTAAAATAAGTTAAATGTCCTGGGTAAAGATTTACACTAAAAATGTCTTCAATGAATCAACTCCTGCACCCATCCAACAAACCAAGAATTGGATACAAGCTTCTTTATTTGAAATACCATCACAAAGTCATACCGGAAAAGCAGCTAAAGAAAAGAGAAGGATGTGATTTCCTTGATGGCATTTCAATTATATTTAAAGAGAAAATCAGTAAAAAAAACAAAAACAAAACTAAGGAGTCAATTTTGAAAGGAGATGTGCATGTAAAAGTAGCAGATATCTTAACAACTTTCAAAAGTCCAATTAGGCACATAAAGTCCATTTAACACAGTAAAACCTTTTGAAAATGTAGTCCTATGGAGTGAATTTTCAAAGGAGTTACTAATGCAAAATTTTCAAAAGTCTATTTGTGTGCATAAAACCCAGCTTTGCACATGTAAATCCTTTTGACAATTACCTCCTAAATGAGCTACCAATAGACAGAGCAGTCATTATCATAGAAAGAGGTGTATAAATAATAAAGAAAATGATATTATTTTCCTGAAATTAAATTCTTTGAAGTACAAAAGTTCACATGATCATTGCTCTGTGAATTCATTAAAAGGGAAAGCATTAGTTCTCTCTCAGTTACCATGGATACACTACTTTTAATTGAAGAGATAAGTACAGCATTAAACAGGTACAGCACATATGGTACTAGAGATTCGGTAACTTAAGTACCTTCTTCTCATTTTTTCTCCCCCTCCCCACAAGGTAATGCAGGCCTTAGACTTTCAAGGGTGAAAATTAATACAAGAAATTAAACGTAGACAAGTTTACATAACAAAGACATTAAAAATGTCAGGAGTCTTCTTTCACTTCACAAAATACAGACTGAAGATTAAGTATTTGCAGATTATTTTATTATCTTTGTAAATTATAATATTATTAGGAGGTAATGTTATAACAGCCTGCATAAATTTGCAGGCTGTTCTATGCCTGTTAGTCCAGTTTTCAAAAAAACTTCCATGCTTAAGTTTGCTTGAAAAATAATTCCTGCACAAAGTTGTACCTGCTAGTTTTTGCAAGGAAAGTTTCCAGGGAAATTTATGTACATGCTTTAAAAAAAAAAAGGAAAAGTATGTGCGTTAATGATTGGCTATAGTGTTTTTTTATTATGTAAGCTGCCCTGAATTTCAGATGGTGTGGTCTCTAAATAATGCTAATCCCACCCACACCTCGCCCTGGAACACCTCTTCTTGATGTGCTTAAAATATTGTGCATTTCAGTTGGGCAGTTTTAAAGGAGCCATTTCCACATTGTTTTACCTGCAGAAATCCCTTTGAAAATTACCTTGCCTCTTAATTTTAAACTTGTTTGGGGGTTAATGGGGATTTTATGAAACTATTTAAGAAAGGAGAACCCATATAGCAAAATGAGAATGTAAGGATAAAGATGTATGTTTCAACTAATTATAGAATGCTTGAAATGTAAATGTAGTCAAATGTGGAGCAACAAAAAATTCTACCCATCTGAACTGAAACCAAGAGGAACAAGAATAGAACCAAAGGGGCATACTTATGGGCTTTATTTATTTAAAATTGTTTATAGCCCGCTCCCTCCTAAATTCAGGATGGGTTACAATTAAACATACACAATAAAAAGAGGCACATATTTGGGGGAAAAGGCAAAAATGAGTCATTGCAGATAGGGAATAGGCACTGGGGCGCGCGTAACCCTTTTAAACCCCTCCTGCGCATACCGAGCCTATTTTGCATAGGCTCGGCGATGCACGCAAGCCCCGGGACATGCGTATGTCCTGGGGCTCAAAAAAAGGGGCGGGGGTGGTCCGGGGCGGGGGCACAGCCAGAGGCCTCCAACCCGCTAGGCCGTATCGTGTGCCAGCACTTGGCCGGCATGCGCAACCTACGCCTGCCCAGAGGCAGGCACAACTTAAATAATAAAGGTAGGTGGGGATTTAAGTAGGGCTGGGGGGCGGGTTAGATAGGGGAAGGTGGGGGGACAAAAGGAAAGTTCCCTCCGAGGGAACAGGGAAAGCCATTGGGGCTCCCCTAGGGCTCGGTACGCTCAAGGTGCACAAGTTGGGTTCTCCTTTCTTAAATTTGTGCACGCCGGGTTGCGCGCACAAATCTACGCCTGCTCTTAGGTTCGAAAATCTGGCCCACTATGAATAGTACAGTAGGGCTAAACACTCTGAGATGGATATGATTGCTTGATTGATTTAGTGACTGCAAATCAGCAAAGCTGAGCGATGGCCTCCTTATTAGCTGAATTCAAAGGAATGTTACTGTTTTATAGTGGATAAATGTACTTTATTACATTGGACTCCATATGGCCCTCTATAACTGTTTTGCAACATTCAGTTTCTGATGAAGTGGACTTCTGTCCTCGGAAACCTATGCTTCTGCCACAATAAATCTGTTAATCTTTAAGATTAAAATGCCACAAGCTCTGTGTCTTTTTTGCAGCTTCATATTAACATGGATTTGAATTTGAATTTTAGAAATGATTACTCATCTTTTCAACAAAAACTCAATATGAGTTTCAACACAAATACAGTATATCCAAGTCCCAAAGGGATTGTAAGCCCTTACAATTTTAAAAACTCTTTTACAAAGCTTTTTTCCCAGAGATAGTAATTCAGGCCCTAAGACTTTATTTACAAAGCATGTTTTCCATAGACCAAAAATGGGAGAAATCCTTTCGTAAATACCCCTTAAGTTTGTATCTGAGTTAGTGGAGGCTGCCATGACTTACCCAAGGTCACAAGGAGTGTCAGTGGGAAAAGTGAAATGTTAACTGCTACTCCACTCGACATGGGTGCCCCGTGGCAGTTTCTAAATGTTTTTCCAACATAGAAGCATTATCCACTAATATTTATAGATACAGGTTCAGAATCATGAAATGCTTTTAAGAGAACATATGGGGAAGATGGCAGTTTTGGAACAGTAGTCAGAGATATTAAAAATTTCCAATGCGGCCTTAATGCAGGATAAGGCTGCAATTAATTGTAAATCAGAACTGCTGGAAAAACATTACAGACATCTGAACTTGCATAGTTTAGACTTCCCAAGTGTACCATCAGGATCACAAGAGACATACCTGAAGTATTTTTGGAAGTCACTCCTCCCCATTAATAGGATTTATTGTCTGCCGTATGGCAAATAGAGATGATCAGGTAGAAAGTCATCTCTCATAGGGCTTTTGCAGAGATCTCTTGGTAATGAAGTCAGCAAGGCTATTTATTGGGTGATTTTTGTTTTTGAACAAGGTAAGAACTTGATTATGTGCTTATATTTTTGTTATAGCCAGGCACTTTTCCTTGGGCATAGAATATGAGTCTTCCCAAATCTCTGTAAAAGTGTGTGAGATTGAAGAAATACATGTATTGGTATGCATCAGGACCTCTGTGTCTTGATGGTGAGATGCTTCTACATATTTTCTGTAAATGCTCAATTAAGTTTCAAAAAGTTAGATAAACTTTCCATGAGCCCTACCAGATCAGTTTTTTCTTACATCAAAATGTTGATCTGCATGAGGAGATAGGAAGGTTGATTCTTCCCATATATATCCAACATATGTCTGATGTACATGCATGGATTGCCCATCAAGATTAAAAAGGATTGATTATGATTATGGTATTATTCCCGGTTTATTTATTTATTTATTTCAAATCTTTTCTATACTGTCATTAAGTTATATACCATCACAACAGTTTACAGAAAGGCACATATAAAAATGTGGGAATTGAGTATGTTAATACTATCTATAAAGAGGTGCCATTAAAGTCCGGTTACATAGTTTCATAATAAATACTATTTGATGAATGTTATAAATCTTGTCCCTTTTTCCTCATGTATCAGTATTAATTACATGTATAACTCTATTGAATTGTATATTTTTTTGCCAAATGTTGCGGTCCCGACCGCCTCCTCCTCAGTCGGGGTCGGGGCCTCTTACCTTCCTCCGGACCGCGGGACGGAACGCAGCTGTCCTGGCCCGGTAGGCCGCATGGTTTCGGTGTCTCCTCGTGGGAACGCCGTCGAGTGCTCCACTGACTCCACCCACCGCGCCTGCCATGCACTCGCACGAGATCAGGGCAGTTAAAGGTCCAGCACCCGGAAGTGCTGGACCGCCCTCGGGATGACGTCAGACGCTGGCAGAGTATATAACCCGGCGTCTGACTCTCTTGATTCGCCTTGCAACGAGGTTCCTTCTGCGGATTAGTTGCCTTCCAGTGCTGCTTCTACTGATTCCTGGTTCCTGACGCCGCTTCGTTCCTGATACTTCTGCTCGCTGCCTGCCTCGACCCCGGACCTGCTCCTGACTCCTCTTGGCTTAGTCCTCCGGTCCTGCTGCTGATTCCTGGTTCCTGACTCCGGCTCATTCCTGACTCTCTCGCTCGCTGCCTGCCACGACCCCGGACCTGCTCCTGACTCCTCTTGGCTTAGTCCTCCGGTCCTGCTGCTGATTCCTGGTTCCTGACTCCGGCTCGTTCCTGACTCTCTTGCTCGCTGCCTGCCACGATCCTGGATCTACTCCTGACTCCTCTTGGCTCCGTCTTCTCGCCCAGCTGTTGACTCTTAGTTCCTGACCTCTGCCTGGTGCCTCTGCGCTGTATTCCATCTGCCCCAGTTCAGATAGCTTCTGGCTCCCCTACCTCTGGCATTTAAGTCCCTGCGGCCCGGTCCGTATGGGCTCCTCCTGGGGGGATCCCGGGGCCGTCTGGGTCAAGACTTCGCCTCACCGGCTCCAGCTCCGCCTCCCGGCCTTCTTTGTAAGAACTCTCTCCTTCCAGGCCGGCCCAAGGGTCCACTTCTCTCCCAGATACAACATTAAAGGTGAAATAAAATTTAAAAAAAAAAGCACATATTGAGCTAAGTGCCTTGTGTTGATGTTCTCCTGTCTGTTTTCATTACTCCACTATTCTCCGGTTTTTTTTTGTAAAATGCTTGTTTAAAAAGCCAGGTTTTAAACTCTTTTTGAAAATTTTGAAATCTCTCTTTCCCTGTACGTACCAGGATCAGTCCAGACGGTGGGTTATGTCCCCCGTCCAGCAGATGGAGTCAGATCAGAGCTCGAGAGTGCCACCTCATATAGCAGCGCACCCTCTGCTGGAGCTCAGTATCATTCTGACTCCAGCAGATGCGAGTTGGGGAAATCAGTGCTTCCCCAGTGTGACAGGTTTTTTGGTTATTTTATCTCTTTTCTCAGTTCTTCCTGTCATGTCTTAATTCTTTTAGCAATTTGGATCTAGTTGTACAAAAAAAAAAAAAAAAAAAAAATTTTTAACTTTAATTTCTGAGGAGGCGTGCTTTTCTCTGCTCTGTCTCCTCCCTGTGCTACCTCTCAGTCCCTTTCAGGGTTCGTTTGGGGGGTAAGTTTTCTACTTTGTGCAAGTTTTTATTTTCAGCTAATTTTCCTGGACGGTCCCGCGGCCCGGCAGCCTTTTCGCGGGCCTGGGCGCGCTGGCAGAAGGGACTTTCCCGCCGGCGCTTGCGGACTCGTCGGGCGGGTTGTGAAGGCCTTTTAGGCCCCCCCGCGGTGCGCTTCGTTTTTTGGCCCCCCCCGCGGCGTTTGTTTCTAGCGGCGCTGTCATGCCGCGTTTCTCCCGTTGCGAGACCTGCGGCGACCCGGGGTCTCGTTTTTCGCGGGAGGGTGTGTGTCCACGTTGCCTCCCCGAGGGGGAAGGTGAAGCGCACGCCTCGGGCTCGCTCCCGACGCCATCCTCCCCGCAGCCCGGGCAGCGAGGGCCGGCCACTTCCTAGCCGATGGCGGGAAAGGCGGCCATTTTGGAACAGGATCTGAGCGCAGGAAATTCGCCGGAGGAGATAGGGGCTGTTAGGGGGCCCCCCCGCCTACATCGTTGTCCCGAGGAAGGTCGACCCGCTCATCCACCCCCAGGGGATGCTGCTGCTGCTGCGCCTCCCGGGCTGCCCTTTTTCGCCCCGGACTTTATTCTCAAGATGCACACAGCTTATTTACAGGGCCTGGCAGCCCCGGGAGGTGTTCCAGCAGGTCCTCCTGCTCCAAAGATTCCTAAGCTCACAGTTCCTCCCTCCGGGTCCCTGACCCCGGCTGGGGCAGTTCCGGGGACCTCTGCTTTGCCATCTCAGCCACGGTTGGTAGGAGCGGCTTCCACGTCGGGGGTTGACCCCTTGGATCCTCCGGACCCTGCACACCCGGAGGGACAGGCGGAGGGCGACGATCCTCGCGCTCTGCGCATTTTCCACAAAGAGGAGCTGGAGGATCTCCTCCAGCAGACCCTGCAGGAGTTGGATCTGGATCCACCTCCGGATCCTCCGGCTCCAGTGACCCCGGCGATCGCGACCTCATCAAAAAAAGGGGATCCAGTTCTGGCTGCACTCCGGCCTAGAGCGAAGGCTTTCCCAGTGCATGAGTCTTTTCTACAGCTTCTCACTGGGGAATGGGACGTCCCTGAGGCGTCCTTGAAGGTCACCCGTGCCATGGAAAAACTTTATCCCTTACCGGAGGATTTTTTGGATTTCATTCGTTTCCCTAAAGTGGATTCGGCGGTCTCAGCGGTGACGAAACGGACCACGATCCCCGTCATGGGCAGGACAGCCCTACGGGACACGCAGGACCGCAAGCTGGAGACGTTCCTTAAGAAGGTATTTGAAGTTTCGGCCTTGGGAATGAGGGCCGTCATGTGCAGCTCTTTGACTCAGAGGGCCAGTCTCCTGTGGGTTCAACAGCTTTTAACGTCCCAGCAGTTGCCTCCGGAGGAAGCCGCCCAGGCCGACAGCCTGGAGTCTGCCATTGCTTACGGAGCTGATGCCCTGTATGATCTTTTCCGGGTTCTTGCTCGGTCCATGGTTTCTGTGGTGGCAGCACGAAGGCTCCTGTGGCTGCGGAATTGGTCTGCGGATGCCTCGTCCAAGTCGAGCCTAGGTTCTTTGCCCTTTCGGGGGAAGTTTCTCTTCGGCAATGATCTCGATGAAATCATCAAGTCGCTGGGTGAGAACTCGGTTCATCGTCTGCCTGAAGACAGGCAGCGTCCTTACCGGGCATTTGCCTCCTCTAGGACCAGGGCTAGGGCGCAGCGACGTTACAGGTCGTACCGACAGCCTGGTTCTCGTACAGCTCCCAGTAGATCACAGCCTTGGTCCCGTTCCTTTCGCGGGCAACGTCCCGTGAGAGAGGCCTCGGGACAGGGAAATACCTCCACCAAGCCTTCCCAATGATGCCAGAGCGACCCACTCCTCCAGTCCGCCCATCGGGGGCAGACTCTCGGCATTCTTCGGGGAGTGGGTAAGGATAACCTCAGACCAGTGGGTGCTGGACACCATACAACACGGTTACGCCTTGGAATTTGTCCGTCCGCCAAGAGACAGGTTCGTCTTCTCTCCTTGCGGCTCCGATCTCAAGCGGATGGCGGTTCAACAGACGTTGGACCGACTCCAAGACATCGAGGCTATTGTTCCCGTTCCCTTCGCCGAGGTGGGCTCGGGCCATTATTCCATCTACTTCGTAGTTCCCAAAAAGGACGATTCGTTCAGACCCATACTGGACTTAAAGGAAGTAAACCGCTCGCTGCGGGTCAGTCGGTTCCGCATGGAGACGTTACGGTCGGTAATTGCAGCAGTCCACCAGGGGGAGTTCCTGGCTTCTCTGGATCTGACAGAGGCGTATCTACACATCCCTATACGTCCGGACCACAGACGTTATCTACCCTTCAAAGTTCTGGATCAGCATTTTCAATTCCGGGCTCTTCCTTTCGGACTCGCGACGGCCCCACGAACTTTCACCAAGATCATGGTGGTGGTGGCGGCGGCCCTTCGACGGGAAGGGATCTTGGTACATCCCTACCTGGACGATTGGCTGGTGCGGGCAAAGTCCTTCTCACATGGACAGGCTTCGGTGACCAGAGTTTTGGAGATGCTTCGCTCCCTAGGCTGGGTGGTTAATCTGTCCAAGAGTTCCCTAGTTCCCTCTCAGCGCTTGGATTTTCTGGGAGCAACCTTCGACACTCAGCAGGGAATGGTCTTCCTCCGAGCGGACAAGGCCCTCTCCTTGAGGGAGCACATCAGGCTCTTCGCGTCTTTGACGGAACCTACCGCTTGGAATTATCTACAGCTTCTGGGAGTGATGGCATCCACCATAGACATGGTTCCCTGGGCATTTGCACACCTTCGCCCTCTGCAGGCGTCCCTGCTCTCACGTTGGAAACCGGTGTACCAGGAGTATCACGTGATTCTGCCTCTTCCTCAGTTGGCTCGCGACAGCCTAGAGTGGTGGCTGGTCCCGGATCACCTGGCTCGCGGCGTTTCTCTAGCAGTCCCATCTTGGGTGGTGGTGACCACCGACGCCAGCCTCGTGGGGTGGGGCGCCGTCTGCGAGCGCAGCGCCATACAGGGGACATGGTCTCCGGTGGAGGCGAGGTGGCCGATCAATCGTCTGGAGACCAGGGCAGTGCGCCTCGCGCTGCAACGTTTCCTCCCTCTGCTTCAGAACAAGGAGGTACGGGTTCTCTCGGACAACGCGACCACTGTGGCTTACATCAATCGTCAAGGAGGAACGAGAAGCGCTCAGGTTTCAGCCGAAATCGCGCCCCTGATGGCATGGGCGGAACTTCACCTGCTTCGGCTCGCGGCCTCTCACATTGCCGGCGTGGACAATATTCAGGCAGATTATCTGAGTCGACAAAGACTGGACCCCGGCGAATGGTCTCTCTCCGACGAGGCGATGGCTCTCCTGGTTCGTCGCTGGGGAACCCCGCGACTGGACTTGATGGCGACCGCGGGCAATGCCAAGGCTCCACGCTTCTTCAGTCGCAGAAGGGAACGGGGGGCAGAGGGGGTGGACGCTCTCGCTCTGCCGTGGCCGGAAGGTCAGCTGCTCTATGTGTTTCCTCCTTGGCCCTTGGTGGGCAAAATACTTCGCAGAATAGAGAATCACAGCGGCCCCGTGATTCTCGTAGCGCCGGAGTGGCCGCGTCGGCCTTGGTTTGCAGACCTGCTGCACATGTCGGTGGACGGACCGATCTGGCTGAGTCATCTTCCCCGGCTCCTCCAACAGGGACCGGTATTTTTCGAGCAGGCGGCACTCTTTTGTCTTGCGGCCTGGCTTTTGAACGGCGCCGCCTCCGCCGCAGAGGCTATCCAGAGGCGGTAATCTCCACGATGCTCAGGGCACGCAAGCCTTCCACTTCCGTGGCCTACGTTCGCGTGTGGAAGGTTTTCGAGTCTTGGTGTGTCGACCATGGAGCCCGGCCCACGGAGGCGACGGTCCCATTGATCCTTCAATTCTTGCAAGATGGGCTGGATAAGGGACTAGCATATAATTCTCTCCGAGTACAAGTTGCGGCTCTGAATGTCCTGGTACAGACAACAGTCTCCCTGCCTCTCCAACCGGATATCGCACGTTTCCTGAAGGGGGTCCGTCATTTGCGGCCACCGGTCAGGGATCCCTGTCCGTCGTGGAGCCTTAACCTGGTTCTTCAAGTCCTGGCGGGCGCGCCTTTCGAGCCTCTACAGGGCGCGTCGCTGAAGGACCTCACTATGAAGACCGTTTTTCTGGTGGCGATCTGCTCTGCCCGCCGCATTTCGGAACTGCAGGCTCTCTCCTGCAGGGAACCTTACCTACGCATTTCGGAAGCGGGGATCTCGCTTCGTACGGTCCCGTCTTTCCTTCCAAAGGTGGTTTCTTCCTTCCACATGAATCAAACGGTGGAGCTCCCGGCGTTCTCTCCTGTGGATTCGAAGTCTCTTCGTCATTTGGACGTCAGGCGGGTGCTCCTCCACTACCTAGAGGTTACCAATGATTTTCGCGTTTCCGATCACCTGTTTGTGCTCTGGTCGGGGCCTAAAAAGGGCTCCGCCGCGTCAAAAACGACCATCGCCCGCTGGATCAAGGATGCCATTTCAGCGTCTTATATTGGGTCCGGTCGGGATCCGCCTAGGGGCGTCAGAGCTCATTCCACACGCTCTCAAGCTGCGTCTTGGGCAGAGTCTCGTGCGGTCTCTCCTCAGGAGATCTGCTGGGCAGCGACGTGGAAGTCGCTGCATACCTTCGCTAGGCATTATCGGCTACACCTACTGCCTTCGCCTTCTGAGCACTTTGGCGATCAGGTTATCCGAGCAGGGCTCTCAGGGGCCCACCCGGTTTAGGGAAGCTTTGGTACATCCCACCGTCTGGACTGATCCTGGTACGTACAGGGAAAAGAAAATTATTCCTTACCTGCTAATTTTCGTTCCTGTAGTACCATGGATCAGTCCAGACGCCCACCACTTTGGGACTGTGAACCTCTGCTCGGCCTTGTCTCTGTAGCTGTCTCTTTCTTTTTTTTCTTCCTAAGGGGATTGGTACAGCTCCTCATAGGTTTCACTGTTTCGACCTCGTTCTGGGTCGTACATGTTCTTGTTCTTGATGTTTACTTACGTCAGTTGTTTGATCCAAATTGTTTTTTGTTTCTTGCTCTTTTTGGGCTTTGTTATACATGATACTGAGCTCCAGCAGAGGGTGCGCTGCTATATGAGGTGGCACTCTCGAGCTCTGATCTGACTCCATCTGCTGGACGGGGGACATAACCCACCATCTGGACTGATCCATGGTACTACAGGAACGAAAATTAGCAGGTAAGGAATAATTTTCTTGTAGTCTAATCTCTAGGGGCATGGTGTTCCGTAGTAGAGGTCCAGCTTAGGATAATGCCCGTTCTCTGACTTGGGTCAGTCTTGCTGTTTTAACAGAAGGGACGGTTAATAGGGCTTTGTTAGCAGATCTCAGGTTTCTATGTGGGACATGTACACATAGTGCTGTGTTCAGCCATTCTGCTTTTTCATCATGAATTAATTTATGTATTGTGCATAGTGTTTTGTATTGTACTCTGTGTTCTATGGGTAGCAAATGTAATTCTGCTAGAGTTTCAGTAATGTGATTCCTTTTTCTTTTGCCAGTAAGATTTCTTGTGGCAGAGTTTTGCAGTATTTGGCGTGGTCTTACTGTTGTGTCTGGTAATCCTAAGAAAAGGGCGTTACAGTAGTCGATGCTAGCAAATATTAGTTCTTGTAGGACTGTTGGAAAGTTTGTAAATGTTAGTAAAGGTTTAATTTCCTGAGAACCATAAGTTTAGCACATCTTTCTTTGATATTTAGTGATACGTGTTGTTTGAGGCTGAGTTCTGTGTCAATTATCACACCGAGGTTCAGTACCTTCTCGTTTAATTCTATTTTCTGATTGTTTTTCAGCAGTATTGGAGTTTGAAAGACCGTAATATTTATTCGTTCTAAATTAGGAATTCAGTTTTTTCGATATTAATAACTAGCTCCAATTGGTTTAGTAGCTGTTTGATGATGTCTTGGTACATGTTAGCTAGGTTTAGTGTTTTTTCGATTGTGTCTTCAATGGGTAATAGTTGAATGTCATCAGCATAAATGTAGTGTATGATTCCCAGGCCTGCTAGGAGATGGCATAAAGGAAGCAGGTAAATGTTAAAGAGTGTTGCAGAGAGTGCTGATTCCTGTGGTATTCCTGTTTGTAGGCTTATTTTCTCTGACAATACGTTTTTAATTTGGACTTGAAAAAATCTGTTACTTAGATATGATCTGAACCAGGCGATAGTTTTTTTTATGTAGTCCTATTTCTTCTAGTCTCTTTAAAAGTATGTCATGATTTACTCTGTCAAAGGCTGATGATAGGTCTAGCATCACCAGGATGTAATGCTTTCCACTATCAAATCCTCTCAGAATGTTATCGGTCAGTAAGAGCAGCAATGTCTCTGTGCTGTAATGTTTACGGAATCTATGTTGTGAAGGGTACAGTATATTATTGTTGTTTAAATGTTCAGCCAGTTGTTTTTGTACAGTTTTTCTATTAATTTTGCAATTAATGGTAAGTTTAGTATAATATTGTAAACCTGTAGCTGCATTCTTTTCTGTAATAGCTTTCCTTTTCTTTTTGCCTTTATTTTTATCCAGCTCTTGGGCTTTTCAGCTTGGGTCTCCTCTCTTTTTTGGGGGAACTGTATAGGAACCTTTTATCATATAAGGAATGGTTTTCATTGTCTATGAAAGAGATATAATTTCTCTATAATACATGTATCATTTGCCTCATTAAGATGTTCCTGATATTTGTATTTCTTAAAGTTACATAATAAAAAAAACATTTTATATATATATATATATATATATATATAATTCTAATATCTATATATCAATCAATCTATCTATCTATATATATCTTTGGAAATAGTAAAACCATAATTTATTTTATTTGTATTCATTTGATATTCAACATTTTTCTAATTGAAATACAAAGAAGATTCCATTAAAATGCTATAATTTTCTACAAATAGAGTAAACAAATAATAATAAACAATGAAGGCAGCATCAACATTAAGACTCCTTCAGGTGCAGTTGATTCAGTCGATTATATACTCCACAATAAGCATGATCTACAGTAGATTCTCCCTTTGGAAGCTCTAGGAAAGGCAAGAAGGTCTATTATGTTTGTCTATGAGACGTTAATAAATGTTGGAGGGGATTATAATTGTTAGTTTCCTCCACTCTTGTGTAATTGGGAGGTTGTGAAGATGATATATAATTTATGGGTATAGTACAATGCAGTCTTTACATTTTTTTATTATCTGCATTGAGTATGATATTATATTGTATATTTTATATTGTATTATTTTTATTATTTATTTATTTATTTATTTATTTAATGTCTTTTTTATACCGATAACCGTTCACACATCGTATCGGTTTACAGTTAAACAGGAACCATTGGGCAGAACCCTTACATATAACATTGCAAACAGGTTAACTTTTGGGCAGGGCCCTTACATAAAATTGAGAACAGCAAAATCACTATATACATATCACCAAAACTATATACAAAAGATAAGTACATAAATAGCCGAGTCAAAGTACAAAATCGATAGGCATACAACGTAATCCGAGAAATAAATCATAAGTCGCGTATCAGATACTAGGAGAATCACTTATTTAATCAGTAAGGATTTATGTAATGGGAGGTGATGTGTGGTAAGCTTGCTGGAAGAGCCATGTTTTCAGTATTTCATGTATTGACTTTTCAGCCCCTTGGAGAAAGAGGGGAGTTGACCAGATGTTTAAAGGTAACAGGCCTATGAGCCTGAAAACCAATCCTCTTATCCACAACCCCCAAAATTAGATAACCCAAAAATAATCTGCAAAAAAGTCATCACCTAGCTTTGCTTTTTAGCTCTCTTCTCTTCCATTTGTGCCTTTGCCATCCTGATAACATTTTCTTCTTTTAGCTTTTTCAAATATTCTTCCCTATGCTTTGGGAGATGAACAGAGCTTTTTATCATGTAGGTCATTTTTAACAATATGGAAATGCTAAATAAATTCCCAAGGTCCTAGCAGTAATGTGATTTATGAAGGCATAGGTACCTATGTGATTGTTTGGCTGCTTGGGTATACTGTGTGTGGATTCCTGCAGTGTAAATGTGACAGAGGTGGAATCCTTTTTGGTAACAAATAAGAATCTGTTTCCTACGCCCTCTATTTTTTCTGTTCTATATTGAAATATATAATGCTCCTGTTGTAAACCGTGGGTTCAAATCTTTCTTTACCTGCTGACATTCTTTGTGACCTTGAGCAAATCACTTTGAAATCATTTTTCAAAAAGGGCCAGAGTGCTTTACTTAGCTGGCCATGGCATATAAAACTGGAGATAGAACCAGTGGTTGGGGGAGCTGCATCTAGGTAAGACAGTTTCTTCCTCTTTCCCTATGCTATGTAATGAAAATAAAATTTGGTTTTAGCATATGGATTTTAGATTTAATTACTCATCATTTAAAATTCAAAGTCAAGGTAAGTTACAATTCAGATACTATAGTTATTTCCATACCCACAAGGTCTTGCAATCTAAGTTGTACCTGAAGAGTGAACTGGCTTGACTAAGGTCACAAGGAGCATCACTGAGAGATGCAGGGTTCGAACCCTGGTTCTCAGCCTGATGATCTAACCACTAGGCTACTCCTCTACAAATTCAGACACAGAGAACAATCTAGTACAATCTGCCAATGTCTCATTTCTGCTTTTTTTGTAGAGTCTGTAAGACTGCAAAACCAATAATGGTTTGTAATAGCAGTTGAAAAATAAGGACTCGAGTAAAATGTTTTGGTAAAACGTCCATGAATTCTTCTGGTCTCTATATAATAGAAACCCAAGAAGTCTTAAGATGCCATATTTATGCACAATTACTGTATTTCTTCTCTTGTTTTGTAAGCCACAAACTATTATCTAAAGAAAAGCAACATATTTAGAGGACAATTTTCAAAGGAAATTGCTCTGATAATGAAAAGGTTGCCACAGTAAATTTCCCAATCTGAAAATTGCCCTCCTTTCAGTGGCCAAATTCTTTTAGCTGAAGAAAAAAGGGACAGTGGAGAAAGGATTGGAGGAGGTAAAATATGCGCAAGGATTTATTTATTTTTTTTTTTTTTTTAAATCCTTGCATATACACTATATATAAAGGTGGAAAGTCTCCAGCTACCTTTGCATCCACCAGTCTCAATCTTATAGAGTTTCCCTTTGATAATTAGCTTACTGGTCCAGTGGCACAAAGTATTTGTGGACTTGCAAGCTTCCTGCAGTTTTAAAAAACCTGTCTTCAACTGTCATGAAAAAGACCCTAACTTAGCAATGACTAAAATGTTATAAAAATACTTGAGGTAAGTTTACAGCCTTCCTTAGAGGTGAGGAGGTTTGAGGCACCAGTGCTTTCAATTTGGGGTGAAGAATAGAAAAGGAAGATCTTTGAAGGCTTGAAAATGTATTGCATCCAGGATCATCATCTTTACAGTCAAGAAGGAAAGAGAGGTGCCATCCTTGAAATGATAATGGTAAAGAAAAATCACATAGTAACAATGCATCTACTGAATAAAATAATTCATTAAACAGAGATACTTCAAACTAGGGCCCAGATTCATCATTCATCACTGAATGAATCCAGCGAAATCGGGGGGGCTGGTCTGCAAAAGCCGGCAGCCTTCGCACCACCGTGGTGTCTTCGCTGTTGGCTTTCGCACCGAATAGCACCACCATGAAAGGTGGTGCTATTCGGCGCGCCTCTGGCGACGATAACGTTACTAACCTTATCACTGCCAGTGAAGACACCACTGAGTCTGCCCCCTCGCTGCCCCGACTCCACCCCGAATCAATTTTGCATGCTATTGCATGTGAAAAGGGCCTTTTCATGTGCGATAGAGGCTTATCGCAGGTGATACGGCCGTATCAAGTGCGATAAGTCTTTAGAAAATAACCCCCAAGGGAAGAAGGCCCTGATCATGCTTTTCTCAGGTGTGATTAAGGTATCTCTGATGAAAGGGTCACTTTCCACCACTTCCTCTTTCCTAATACTTTTGTTTGTTTTGTTTTTTTACAAATGGAATGTAAATAGTTTAATTACACACAAATCAGTATGGTAGACATCCAAATGTTACATTTGAAGTTTTTTTTTTTTTGGGGGGGGGGCAGAAAATGGGATGTCTTAATCTCCTACTAGCATGCATTTTAGGGAGCTAAATTTTAGGAGGAAAAGTGCTTTGGCAATTTAAGAGGCAGTCCTCCTCATAAGGAAAAAAATGTATCCGCTCTCTGTACTTTCAGCGGTGTCTGATATTATTCCTGAGTTTCAGAGTAAAGCAGAATTAAGTCAGTTATATAAATTACAAAAACTGCAACAATTTAAAAGTAAACTAGATATATCATACTATTTATTATACATCTAGCACTTTCTAAACTCAGAAATGAATATTTTTTTATTGCTAACAAACTGGTGAATGTGATGCTGCAACCATGTTGCAGCATCACATTCCCATCATCAAATACAACAAACTCAGATACCACAACCCTTCCCCCCAACGGCATTACACACACCTCAAACACATACTACCATCCATGATCTCCCCTTCACTATCCCAGATAATCGGTATCACCGCTCTTTCCCTCATACTCTTTAATGCGCAATCATTATGCAAAAAAAAACCCCATACTCCTTGACCTACTCACTGATGAAAATCCAGTCATATGCGCAATAACCAAAACCTGGTTTAAGGAAACAGATTCGGTCCTCCTTAATCAACTCCCCAACAATTATGACATTTTCTCTATCTCCAGGCCCAAAAAGAGAGGAGGTGGGATCCTCCTAGCTTCCAAAAAAGAATTAAATCTGGTCCCCCTACCCATAGCCTCCCTGCATAAAATTGAAATAGGCCATTTCAAATCCCCGACAATACAAATCTGCTTAATATACGTGCCCCCAGGTACCATAGATAATGACCCTTCACCCCTTATCGAACACATAGCTAAAAACATCAACACCGACACCCCAGCAATCATCCTAGGCGATTTCAACTTACATGTAGACACCTTACCTCACACATCCTCCTGTGACCTTTTCCTAGATTCCCTAACTGCCCTCGGCTTCACACAATCCATAAATGACCCCACCCACAAGGCTGGTCACACCCTTGACCTCTTATTCGTCAGTTCTCACATAGAAGCAAACGTACCCACCTGCACTCCCATCCCCTGGTCAGACCATTACCTCATCAAGTCCTAATGTTCAATAAAACCAGCATGCCTCACTCACACAAACAAAACCATCCACTACAGGAAAATCTGCAGCAGCAATGACCTTACTGCAGCTTTATCCAATAGGCTAAACGACATCAGCCTAACAAACGCTGACTCAGCCCTGTCCTCCTGGCAGAACATTACTACTTCAATTGCCAACACTGTCTGCCCCGTGCAAACTAAGATCATCTGCCCACAGAATAGCAATAAAAAACCCTGGTACACACAAGAATTGAGAAACCTCAAGCAACATCTCAGAAAACTTGAAAAGAACTGGCGTAGCAACCCATCCCCTCAACACCAAGCACAGTTCAAATCCTCCCTACACACATATTGTGAAAAACTAAATAAGACCAAAAGAGACTACTATGCATCTAAAATCCACCAATACCAATTTAACCCTAAGGCCCTATTTGACTATGTCGCAACCCTCACCAAATCTACACCCCCAGAATTGCCAGAACATATTGCTAAAATGAAATGTGAGGAGCTTGCTACATTTTTCCACAATAACATAAGCAAGCTGCTCAACCAATTCCCCACTACCACATCCCCCACACCAACCCACCAAGACGCACACCAGCCGCTCCCCGAAAACCCTCTCAAGGGCATGTCCACCCTTGATTGCACTGCTTCCATTGAAGTAGAATCATTCCTCAAGAAAGCCAAGCCATCATCTCACCCCTCTGACACGATCCCTACCAAACTCCTTTTAACTATTACCAAACTCATTGCTAATCCCATCGCCAATATCATAAACTCTTCAATCAACTCTGGCCTTGTACCAACTCTGGCCTTGTACCAACTCTGGTACCTTGTACCATTCATCAGCAAATGTCACACAACCCTTACAAATTCTTCAAAACACCACCGCTCGAATCATAACCAACACACGCAGAAATGAGCATATAACCCCTATACTCATGAACCTTCACTGGCTCCCTATTACCTCTCGTATTCAGTACAAATCCCTCTCTCTCATTCACAAAGCCCTTTACAACCCAGAAATGTACTGGCTTAACGGTTCCCTTAAATTCCACCAAGCCAAGAGACCCACAAGACACCAATATCATGCAACCATGCTAACCCTCTCCCACAAAACCACCAAACTGGCCGCAACTAGAGCTCGTCTACTCTCTGTATCTGGACCAACCCTTTGGAACACTATGCCATTAGATCTACGCCAAGAGGCTTGCCATAAAACATTCAAACGAAAACTCAAAACATGGCTTTTCACTAAGGCATTCAAATAGTACATATCACCTAAACTCACTCATTTTGCTCACCATCAATCTGCTGAAAAAACTCTTTCCCTGCTGCATAATGCTTCTACGCTCACCACCCCTCAACTCTCCTCCACACCTCCCATCAGCCCTCCCCCTTTAGTCCCTCCCCCTCCGTCCCTTAATGTCCCTCCCCTCCTGCGTCCCTGCCCCATCAGATCCCTCAGTTCTAATTTTATGATCACTTAAATGATATCTACCTCTCATAGTAGCTACCATTTTTTAATTTTCAACTTCACACCTTGATATACATAACTTCAATAATGTACACCTTGTATATAGTTTTATAAACATATGCTATATATCCTCCCCAATGCATCTATTGTAAATAGTTCCTTGCAATCTGTGCTACTCCTCCTTTTCCTCCCCTATGCAAACCTTGCAACTCATCATTCCCCTCCCTATAAGCAATATACAACCCTCCCCCCTCCACTTTGAATTCTATACATTCCGTCCATCTCCATCCCCCCTCCCTCTACCCCATTCTTTCTTTCCCCCTACTCCATCCATAATCATTTCTCTCAATATCATCCCAGTTATCCAACAACCTCTATTTAAGTCCTTCTATTTAAGTCTCGTATTAATATATAGTTTATTTAATTTTATTTTATTCACTGTTTTTTCCATAAGTTATAAGTTAATGTAAAGCCTCTGTTTTTGCTGATTTTGAAGTTATAATGTAAACCGAACTGATGTTATTCTACGAAGTCCGGTATATAAAAACCACAAATAAATAAATAAATATTAGGACTAAACGGTTATAATAAAATAAAGAATCTTATTTACTCAAAACATTTCCCATCTATTGTAAATTTTTTCTCTGTAGCTGGTTCTAGGGGTTTCCCAGTGCTCCTTTTGATCCTTCAATTTGTTATGGCTTGGCAATTTTCTTCAGAAGGGTTTTTCTAAAGCTCGCATATTTAGAGATCTTTTTTTTTTTTCCATCTGCTACTTCTAGGCCTGTTCAGGTATAGTAGGCCACCTGCAGTATCTCCCAGGCTCAGTAAGGCACAAATTTACTGATTTTACAGATTAAGGGCCTGATTCATCAAGGTATTTTCCCATAGACACAGAATGGGTAATTTTCAAAGTAGTTGCATGCGTAAATATAACATACTATCGTAGCAATTTTCAAAAGCCATTAACTCAAGTAAAGTGCATTTACTCGGGCAGCAAGGAGACAGCAATGTAGAGCTTCATAAAGAAATGCATATTATTCCGGGTAAAGAGACTTGGGATTTGGAAGTCTGAAAAGAAAACTGCAGTTTGTGACATGTTATGAAATAAAGGCTTTCTTTAGAAATCCAGTAGAGATCGAGTAAAGGAAGAACAAATGTTGCATGATTGTCCTGACTCAAAATGACATCACTAACTCATTTGTATAGCATAAAGCAGAAGTAATGACTCTTGTCCGCAAGATGACTGTCACTTGACTAATGTGTGCCATTCACCATTGTACTATTCCTCCCTCCCTCCCTAGACTGCAATATAAAAAAAATGTTTAGCTGTTTAGAAGATATGATTTACCTTGAGAAAAAATGCTGTCAGCTGTGAATCGTGGGAAAGAATAAGGAAGGATCTTCTTTGAGAACTCACAGGAAACAAAAAAAAATGGATAGAAGCAAAGGCAAGTGTAGTGTTTCACAATCTGTTTTAGCCTTCATCTTGTTGGCAGACCATATTAGAAACAGCAAAAGGTTAATAAGCCAATGTGCAGTGGGATTATTTCAAGAAAATGACAGTGAACCAGTAATTACTAATTAGATGCAGTTTAACAGGAGGAAAAAGTGAAATCTCCTCTTCACCAACTGTCAATAATTAGCAGATCTGGTGAGGTTGAAATGCGTCCACAGTTAAAAGGCTGATTTTTAATGAAATGGCTCTTGATAAAAGAGCTGTAAGGAGGTCGCAGCCATGGCCCTCCTTAAATTTCACTTCACCAGTGTTTAAAGAGATAAATCAGACACACATGTCAGCAAGGATTGTCCAAGAAGTTGTCTGTCCTTCAGATTGTTTATCATATTGTATCATTACTTGCATTATTGCTAACTCTAAAGAGCGTCTATTTTCAGAAATAGAAAAGAGACTGAACAGTTTGCAGACAGAATTTATTAAACATTTATAGCTAAATATTCACAAACAAAACAATTCCAGAATGGCATGGAGGACAAAGGTGTTTGTTGCGCCTATGGCTGGCATGAGCTACGTCTAATTAGGTGGGAAAAAACCCTGCATCTGTCATGAAGGATGTGGGTGTGGCATAGGTTATATATCTAGCTTGGAG
This sequence comes from Rhinatrema bivittatum, assembly GCF_901001135.1. Taxonomy (NCBI): domain Eukaryota; kingdom Metazoa; phylum Chordata; class Amphibia; order Gymnophiona; family Rhinatrematidae; genus Rhinatrema; species Rhinatrema bivittatum. The sequence goes on along the minus strand of NC_042615.1, from coordinate 269,696,823 downwards.
GATGGAGAGGTGTGACATTTCTGGTGTGGAGGACTAGCACATGGGTCACATTTGTCATGGAGTGTGAGTCATGGACCACACCTGACATAGAGAAAGGGGACTACATCTGGTATGTCTTTCACTAGCCTCATTTAAAAATAGTTTGAAAACCCATCTGTTTAGCACACTACCTCAGTACCCCATGCCACTTTGTATTCCCATTTATTTTGTAATGTTAATTAGTGCTTGTAGAACACTTTGTTCAAGAGTGTCATATGAATAAATAATAATAATGAACTGATATCGCACATAGGAGTGTGGAGAACTGGAGCTGCGGTCACATTTAGTATGAAAAATGGAGGCTGAGACTGTGCATGCTTTGGTGAACGAGTGTTTTTCAGATCTAACATAAATTCTGAGAGTTTTGTAGATTGCATCCACCACAGAGAACAGGGTCATGTGGTATATTTCTTATGAAGCACAGTGGGAGGATCTGCACTTAGGGTGGAGCATGCTGATGTGGTGTGTGATAGAAAGACAAAAGATATGAATGAATGCCTGGAATTAAAGACAGAGAAGTGGTGTTCAGCAAATATAGAATTCATAAATATGGTGATGTTTTTATTGCTGTAGAGAAGTATGGACCTATAAAATTCAGACGTTTACACCACATCTCAGTGAGAGTTAACATTTCCTAACCTGGTCCTGGAACCTCACCTAACAGGTCTAGCTTTCAGAATATCTGAATTAATGTGCATGAGATATATTTGTTTACAGAGATGAGTCTAGCATCAGTGGTGGTCATCTCTTTGAAAGATAAAGGTATTATCTGCATGGATAAGGGTGAATCAGAGTGGGGTGGAGTGAAGCAGAGGTGTAGTGAAGTATGGGAGAAAAATTTGGGAGTGCTTGAGTAGAAAACAGACATGAACTCTTTTGGTTTTGGTAGGAAGCTGTGAGAAAACACAAGAACTTTATGGTTTGATGTGATATATTCTGCTCTGACTGTTTTTTCTCCCTTGACTTGAATTAACACTGGGCTAAATCTTTTATTTTAATCAGCAGTTTGTTTTGCATCTGAAGCTGACAGTCATTTTGTATTTCTGGATTTCACCCAATGTCAGTCTTTAGAGCAGTAGAGCTTTGTTTATTATTTCTGCATGCTTAGTTTCATCCTACCCAAGCACCTCACCTTAGCACTTCGTCGTTTTTTTTTTTTTCCCTCCCCCTCTTTCCCAACATTAATTTGCAGAAATAAATTTTGCACGCAGGTAATCTTTCTCTCCGCTTTGTTTCTTTGTTACCTGCACCAGCTGTTCCTGTTTTTTTTTTTTTTAGGGCAGGGTTCACAGGCCTGGCATGTATTTCCTGAAGAACCAGACTTTGCCTGCTGTTCTGCCCTTGCCCTTTGGCCTTCCCTTTACACCCTCACCCCACTCCCACCGACAGCCTGGCATGTGTGGAACACCTTTGCTGCAAAAAAATAATAATAAATAAATAAATAAAAATTCCCGACGCCTCACTTCCTGAAAGGAGCAGAGCAAATTCCAATGAGAGCTCACCTTTTAATTACCTTCTAATTGTGATGCTGTGGAAGGCTGCTTTTGGCAGGGATGGAATGGTCTGTATGGAAGATAATTAATAGATAAAAGAATTGTGGATACAAAATGCAGTAATAATGTTACAGTGATACATATATCTAGTGTGGGATTTCTTGTTTAATTTAGAAAAATCATTATACCAGAAGAAACTGTTTTCCCCCCTAATTTTTTAGCAGAAATATGGAAACTACAGATTCATATTTCCTTCAATAAAGGACATACATATGCATCTTAAGACATCATGTATATCTTTCATTACAGTGCAATTGTGAATTATTTTAATTTTATGCTCATAATTAGGTTGTAGGACAGATGGTAAGTTTTAATTTAACCCTCTACCTGCTACACGCTGTTCTATCAGTCATGTCACTGCTCTTGGCCAGCAGCCTGCTGCATTCAAATTCTAAGATATCTTGGGATCTTAAGTTCTGAAACTTATAGAAGAATTCTTATGACTACAAAGCCTAAAATAATAATCATTTCCATCCATTTTAGGTCTCTCGGGTATTTTGATTATTTTCAGATGTCTTGTTTGACACATTTAGTCTATTCTATTTTAATATTTTTATCCTGCTTCCCTCTCAAGATAGGGCTCATAGCAGATAGCAACAGCAAAAATTCAATGTTTACTTAACATAAAAATGAACAGTTTATATCATACAGACCTAATCTCATCCCCCACTCGCTATGAGTGTAAATGAGGCTAAGAAGGTGGCTGTGTTAGTTTTCAAGAACTTCAGTCTCCCATAATGCACTGCAGCACATGATGTCACTCTACACATGATTATCATGTATAGGAAGAAAAAGTAATGGAGACACTAATTGTTTTTGTGCTAAAATTCACATTGGAAAGGTAGTAAAATTGAAAATGAATGAGTTGCTGCTTTCCTAGAATGAAAATAGCCAGTACTGCCAAGAAATACTGTGATAATATACAAAACGTCTCTATGGTACTACTAGTAGCAGGAATAATTATTTCGCTCTGTCATAAAACAATACTTAGGATGCATATTGACTTCATCAAATTATCATTAATACTCTGCAGGATGACACTAGAGAAAGACAAGTATAGATTAGAAGGCAATCAAAGTAGATTGAAGTAGTGCTCATAGGGATCAATTCTCAAACTGCATTGGGATAAAGACCCTGCATGCTTTTTACCTACAGGTTTTGCACCCATTTTCACAGAAAAAGTATGCATATATTTTAGAATTTTTCTGGAAAAGTATGTGCAGAGATATGAAAAGTCCATCTATGTGCATAACCAAACCCTGGGAATGTCTCACCTCAATGCAGCTAAGAGTACACACAGGGATGTTTAGCCACTGCTATTACTAACATCAGTAGCATGGGATCTTCTTGGTGTTTGGGATCTTGCTAGGTACTTATAGCCTGGATTGGCCACTGTTGGAAACAGGAAGCTGGGCTTGATGGACCCTTGGTCTGACCCAGAATGGCAATTTCTTATGTTCTTATGTTTTTAGCTACATTGAGAGATGGCAATTTTCAGTCGCTTGATTAATGTAGATAAAACACTTTTTATCCATGTAAGTTGCTTTGAAAATTTCTTCCAATTGCCAGAAGTATCAGGGAAAACTTTTAGTGGTCCCTTATATAAAGTATAAGAAAGAATAATTGTATGAGACCTCACCTTTTGTAATTGTAATGCCAAGATAGTTACCTTGTGCCCTGTGCTTGAAATGATAAAGTGAACTTTAAGAAGTAGTCACTAGATCCAAATATTCCTGTAGGAATGTTTTATGGAACAGAGGATTACTGTAACTACATAAGAACATAAGAAGTGCCATGCTGGGTCAGACCAAGGTCAGTTGAGCCCAGCATCCTGACCAACAGTGTCCAGTCTAGATCACAAGTACCTGTCAGATCCCCAATAGTTAATCTATTTCTTGAATCTCACTCCGAGGGCTAAGTGCTGGATTTCTCAACTCTGCCTGGTTAATAACTGTTTATGAACTTTTCCTTCAGGAACTTATCCACTGCTCTTTTGAACACCAACTATGTTAGTAGCTTTGCCCACATTCCTTGGTAACAGATTCCATAGCTTGATTGTGCACTGAGTGAAAAAAAGACTTCCTATTATTTAAGAACATAAGAAATTGCCTTACTGGGTCAGACCGAGGGTCCATCAAGCCCAGCATCCTGTTTCCAACAGTGGCCAATTCAGGTTACAAGTACCTGACAAGGTATTTGTAAGTGGTCTTTGTTCTAAAGCATATGGGGATAGACTTAAAGATCCAAACATGTATATGCTAGAGGAAAGGTGAGATAGGGGAGATCTATGATAGAGAAATTCAAATATCTC